>NC_086451.1:13624314-14228814 GCF_028390025.1 Pseudophryne corroboree
AGGCTAATCGTTTCCCCATGGAGCAAGTTCCACTTCCACCCCCTGACGAAATTTCATTCCCAGGTCCAGTGTCCGGAGAACGGGGTAGATGAATGTTCGGGGACCCGGACAATATCATAGGGCGGCGGCCCAGAAGAGGCAGAGGGCGAGGAGGGCCAGGCGGTGGAGGGTGTGAGGTGGGGCGCGGTTACACAGGTCGGTGTCACAGCAGTGGATTCGCACACCAGGGAGCTCCTGCTGCTGGCAGTGACGGGACGTGGCACAGCCGCTAGTCAGGAGCTTTCCCAGCACCACTACAACGAGAAAACAGCATGAGATTAGATATATGCAACTCCTAGGAGTGAGAGTACCGCTGTTTAATGGGAAATGCCACATATTTAGGCCCATATTTATCAAGCCTTGGCCTTGGAGAGTGATAAATTGTACGGTGATAAGGTACCAACCAATCAGCTCCTAACTGCCATGTTACAGGCTCATACCTCCCAACTATCCCGATTTTCACGGGACAGTCCCGTTTTTGGGGGACTGTCCCGCTGTCCCACCCGCGGGCCGCAGTGTCCCGCAATGGAGGGTGCAGTTGGGAGGCTCTGTCTCTCGCTGCCCTGCTTAGCAGAGCAGCGGTGAATAGACGCTGGGCGCATGCGCTCAGCGTCTATTCACTGGAGTCAGAGGGAGAGGGGGCATGCCAGCGGCTCACAGAGCAATGGGCATGCCCCCTCAGTGATGAAAACAGGGGCGTGACTCGCGATCGCGGGTCCTCTGTGAAGCCACGCCCCCTTTTATTAGGCCACACACCCCTATTCGGGAGCGCGCGGCTACGCCGCACGTGTGTCCCTCTTTAGAGAAGGGAAAAGTTGGGAGGTATGCAGGCTGTGTTTGAAAAAGGACAGTTAGGAGCTGATTGGCTGGTACTTTAAAACCGTGCAATTTATCTCTCTCCAAGGCTTGATAAATCTGGGCCTACATACAGTAAAACTGTCATAATGCATAGACATCTATATAACATGGAAAAACAGACATTACCAAGAGCCACCAGTAGAGGGCAAGGCCGAGCTGACTGTATAGTGAAGCCTGTGGATAAACTGGCAGTGTATGCTGGGACTAGTAGTTCTACAACAGATGTTTTTTTTTGTAAGTTAGCAGTCTGCAGGCATTCATAAGACGGCGACCGCTGCACGCTGTTACTTTAGCGTGATTAAAAAGTCGCAGTACACCCTTTTGTTCCAAAAACTGTGCAGGAATACTCCAGTAAGGTATGGGTGGGGTGGGCTATCTTATAGGGTATGCACCGAACATGGGCGCCATCTTGAAATCGTCCATCTTGAATCTAAGTCAGTTTTCCCATTTTCTGCACAGTTTTTGAAACAAAAAGGTGTACTGCGACTTCTGAATCACCATGTATATGTATGACCGCCCGGGAATAATATCTGAGTGAACCATGACTTTGCTTATAACTGATAAATTCTGATGTCGCTATTTAGGTGTACATTAGCAAAATCTGATCGACACAAGAAGTAACACACTATAGGACTATATGGACACGGAGTTGTAGAAAAGTAGCTTTTTATATACTTATAATATCCAGTAAGTGCAATAAGAACTGTCAAAGTGTTACATAATAAGTGGAAAAGATTGAAATACTAGACCCTAAAAAAACAACACCGTACTCGGATAGCGTAACAAAGAAATGTAAGTGCTGTTTATTACTCTATATGTATAGCACGCACAAAAAACTTGCACATACTGTATCAGACGGTAACACCTGTTGACGCCATGTATGCTAATGTATGTTGTAAGATCTCACGAGCAGGGCCCTCATCCCTCTTGTGTTCCTCCTCTGCCCACACTGGCACAAAACATATTGGGGGTCATTCCGAGTTGTTCGCTCGTTATTTTTTTCTCGCAACGGAGCGATTAGTCGCTAATGCGCATGCGCAATGTCCGCAGTGCGACTGCACCAAGTAAATTTGCTATGCAGTTAGGTATTTTACTCACGGCATTACGAGTTTTTTTCTTCGTTCTGGTGATCGTAGTGTGATTGACAGGAAGTGGGTGTTTCTGGGCGGAAACTGGCCGTTTTATGGGTGTGTGCGAAAAAACGCTACCGTTTCTGGGAAAAATGCGGGAGTGGCTGGAGAAACGGAGGAGTGTCTGGGCGAACGCTGGGTGTGTTTGTGACGTCAAACCAGGAACGACAAGCACTGAACTGATCGCAGATGCCGAGTAAGTCTGAAGCTACTCAGAAACTGCTAAGAAGTGTCTATTCGCAATTCTGCTAATCTTTCGTTCGCAATTTTGATAAGCTAAGATTCACTCCCAGTAGGCGGCGGCTTAGCGTGTGCAAAGCTGCTAAAAGCAGCTTGCGAGCGAACAACTCGGAATGAGGGCCATTGTCTCAACAGGCAGCGCTGCTGCTCTGTGTACTGTGACTGCACATGAAATAATGGGGCAGATGTATTAACCTGGAGAAGGCATAAGGAAGTGATAAACCAGTGATAAGTGCAAGGTGATAAACGCACCAGCCAATCCGCTCCTAACTGTTAATTTGCATATTGTAGCTGATTGCGTTGCTGGCTGGTGCGTTTATCACCTTGCATTTATCACTGGTTTATCACTTCCTTATGCCTTCTCCAGGTTAATACATCTGCCCCAATGTCCCTTTAGAATGTAAGTTCTCACGAGCAGGGCCCTCTTCCCTCATGTGCTTTTCCTTCTCTTACTTAAACCATCTTCGATGGCACCAAATCCCGCGGTTTTCTACCACCCTGATACATAAGTGCCATCTGCTGATGTAGCTATGTACCTATATTGTCTTCAACTGTAAGTTGCTGTTTTCCTGTTTGATTATTTATGTACTCTGTAATTGGGCGCTGCACAACCCTTGTGGCGCCATATAAATATAGGATAATAATAATATATAGCTTGTATTCCTTGTTCTGTGATGTTTTGTACTGTAAGTCTTTCGAATTTGTTCCCTTCTTTTTATCTGTGCATTGTTTATGCTTATGTACTTTGTAAGGCGCTGCAGAACCCTTTTGGCGCCTTACAAATAACAGATAATAGTGGTAAATAAGAAACATTCTAATTACCGCTTTCTATCTTGATGCAGAATCGCTGTTTGAAGCCCTTGTGTGAGTGGGAGCAGGTGACGGTCTCTGGGCTCGTACAGCCCTTATCAATGTATTTGGTTCCTGAGATGATGTTGCAACTGTAACACTGGAGGCCGCAGGCTGCAAGAGGAAATGTCCGAGTATTGATGAAACCAGCAGATACTGACGTTGGTCGGTCACAACTTCAACAAAACAATTCAGACAGACACCGAAAATAGATTTTCTTTTAGTTATTATTAATACTTTGCAGATTTCCAGTCTGGATTGACTCTGATTTGGGAATAGGTTTTAACCAATCCTGGCTCTTAGTCTATCCCCATTCAGAAAACATCAATCACTGCCCATAATCGTAGAACAGTGCCCCCTTGTGGCCAAATTATTATGAAAAATTGTTGGAAGACGCTGGATGCTCAATACTAAATGCCTGGACTGCCCAATTCACAACGAGGTACCGCCTACCTGCCCCGCAGGAGGTGCCTAGGTGCGCAGACACAGAAACGTATAAAGAGACGCATTTCGCATAAACTGTAATGATCACATCAGAGTCCACCCTCCGGCAACTTTTCTCTTCTCTTCTTGTTCTGAGGCTTCTACTCTTTCCTGTACTGGTATCTATAGAGCACTGTGAGTCAATGGGGGTCATTTAAAAAGATAAAAATGGTCGAAGAGCAACAGCAAACCCTAATTGGATCTGCCTGCCATGGCCTTAATTTGCGCAATCTAGGTTTGTGCCAATGCATATCAGTGGAGTAAGATGATGGCGTTTGGGGCAGCGCAATGGGAAGAGCTGGGTGCAGCGAGGGCGCAACTTGCAGCGTAGGGGGTTTGCCTAGTTTTGCGCGGCTGTGGAGAATTGTGATTTCGGCTTGATGAGTGAGTTTATTGATATGAAATAAGTTTTAGTCCCATATTGATTGCTGGCGTTTGGGCCTCATCTTGTGCCCATCAGTTGCACTTTGGCGCAGAGGCACACTTCTTGGCGCACTTAGTCAAACAACGTTGCATTGTAGGAGTAATATGGAAACATTTTCTACAATATAAAGGTTGGTCGGAAGGTGGACTGTGACGTGGCGTCTACACCCGTGCGCCTCTCAGATTTATCTCACTCTCCCCACACCTGGACGCACCTCTAGTCTCCTGAGAGCGGAGGTGGACATTTAGGTACATGACTGCGGAATTAAGGCATTTTACGCCGCACATTCGCGTCGCTGTAAATTAGCTCCAAAGACTAAAACCTCTCCTTGGACTTATGGTAATAATAGTGACATCTCAGCGTAGCAAACGCACAAACAGAACCGAGCTATAAATGCAGCACACGTGTAATTATATATTCCACAATCGATGGTGCAGCGCTACACAACGCAATCCAAACTGAAGGGAATTATTACGAATATCGTTCCACGCTGTGCTATCATGAATGAGAGAAGACTTTATCCAAGCAGGGACTACACAGACATAAAACACGCAATTGTCACGAGATAAAACATGCGTCATACAAGAAATATTCTTCCGAACGGTATTTTTCAAAATGTTGGTGACCTCACAAATCTGGACGGCGTCATGTAAATTTCCTGATATTAATGCATAATCAGAATGTCAGCTCTCACGAGCAGGGCCCTCTTCTCTCATGTACGTTTCCCTCTTTTAGGCTATCTTCTACTCCAACGGTGCAAACGCCCATTTCTGCCACCCCGATGATTATAATTGTCCTGTCCCCTGATGTAGCAATGTATATATATACCATATACTTGTCCTACATTGCCTTGTACTGTGAGTCGCTGTTTTCTTGTTTTGCGCATTTCTGTACTTTGGTAGGCGCTGCGGAAACCTTGTGGCGCCATATAAATAAAGGATAATAATAATAACCCTACTATACACCCCTCACCCTCTATTATGACCCCATCCCATTATGTGTTCCCAAAATAAAAGCAATTTACCGACTCACCTACCCAGGAGAATAGCACAAGGGTGAGTGGCAGCAGGACAGCGGACAACGACATTAGGGGTCCCATGGACTACAGAGTCGGAGACCCTCCTTCCCTCGGAGTAGGAGATTTTGACTCCGCACTCATCGCATCTGACTGTGTTCACTATAAAGCCCAATCTGGCTGCGCTGGAAGGTCACGTAAACCTTCTTACAAAGACGCGTGGATTAGAGGCGCAGGGAGGAAATCATCTTTCACACGGACCTCCTGTTGCATCATGTTTTTGGTGATTTGTTTTTTCCCCCTGCATATTTCTCGTGCCATCTGGAGAAGGCTGAATTGTCATACAGGTGCTAGGGGCTGTCAGCAGGACAGGAAGCGAGGATATCCTGAAAACCTGGCCTGTTAGTATGTATAACACAAGCAGATAGCTTTATAAATACACATCATTGGGTACACGATGAAATACTATTTGTGGAGAGAATGTACGCAGTGGGAGGGAGCAGGAAAACGTGACAGACCCAGGTAGGCAGTGGGGTAATAAGCTCTGCATATTGCACCCATCCTCTAATGACAGTCTAAGACACAATCAATCCCCCGATTCAGTGGGATTAGGAAGGTTTCATTTTACCAGAAGCTTTTCACTTCTGCATCTCAGAGAGAGAGAGAGAGAGAGAGAGAGAGAGAGAGATCCTTCTGTTATCTGGAACCAGGATTCTCCACGTCGGCGAAGGAAAATATCACTGGGACTGGTGCGCGGCCTCCATTTGCCGCCGTTCGACAGATGAAAATTTACTTTTCTCTTTCCGGTAATTCAGCTGTTGCAGATATGGATGACGGAAAAATGCAATCGGAGTAATAAACACTTTTTTTTGAAAAAGAAGAAAATTTGGGAAATATAAAAAAAAAATGTTTTGGACTTGTTATATTTATTTTTGCGACTTTTTTTTTTTACTGTAAGACGTAATATGTAAACCTCCAAAGGCCGTGTATAAAAAATAATATATAGTTTTATATATATATATATATATATATATATATATATATATATAGTTTTTATAGAGTTTAATGGCGGAAGTCAGTTTCACCCTTTCAAATTACAAACATAGGGGCCCATTTATCAACGAGTGATAAAATTAGTTATGAATGATAAAACTAGTTGCGTATGATAAATGATGATCCAGCCAATTAGCTCCCAACTGTAATTTTCAAACACATGACAGCTGGGAGCTGACTGACTGGGTACACGGGTGCCGAGAGGGGTACACACAGTACAGAGGTCTGGGCCCCTGTAGCGGCTCGGAGAGCAGGGGAGATATAACCACGCCTCCTTGCAATGCCAAAACCACACCCCAAACTGCGATGGGGCTTAACTGTGCCTCTCTGGCGGCCACACTCCACTCATACCCTGGCCCGGCCATTTCTCAGTGGCCCTTATTGTGTATTATGGGAAACGCAATCAGCGGCTGAGGTAAATGTGACTAAAGAAGAGAAGAATGAAGGAGGGAAGCTGCAAGTAGTGCATGAACCAATGTGAATTATATGGCAGCGTGCGGTGTGTGACCCATAAACACATATAGTAATATGCAATGGTTTATACAAGTGTAATAACAGCGTAATTGTCGGAAGCCTTTTCACGACCTTTTGTGCAGACAGACACTGATATTCCCAGCAGAAGACACCCCTCTCCTGAACAGAGCTGATCCCTCCTAAATCCCTCTTACCATTCTGCAACTGTGCACAAGACTCTGCCCTAAGCCAATTCTTAATCTGCCTCTCTGCTCCGTTATCCCTGCAAAAAGATTTGCATTAGGCTGTAATTCGTCTGAACCTAGATACGCGCAGCGCCTAATCTCCGCAACACAGATAGGTATCGGTATACCTGGAGTGTGAGCCTTACCCACCATGCCTGATTAACCCATTCACCGCTGGGCTAGGTGCAACTCTCCGCCACATCATCACCGATACACTGTTGAGAAGTGTTTCGGGTGAACCCTCATTAGTGATTTCGAAGGGAGAGCTGTAAAACGGTGGGAATAACCGCCGGTGTGGACTACAAATGCATTTGTCTGCCGGAAGATCTGCCTGTGGTGACAGATTGTGCGGTTGGGGGCACTCATCCTTCCTACCACAGACATTAATCTATAAAGATGCTGACTGAGCGGCATAAGGGTGGGAGGGCGCCCCCTCACCTCAGCCTGTTACCTTCCGCAGGGAGGGCACCCCCCTCACCACAGCCTGTTACCTTCCGCAGGGAGGGCGCCCCCTCACCTCAGCCTGTTACCTTCCTCAGGGAGGGCGCCCCCTCACCTCAACCTGTTACCTTCCGCAGGGAGGGCGCCCCCTCACCTCAGCCTGTTACCTTCCGCAGGGAGGGCACCCCCTCACCTCAGCCTGTTACCTTCTGCAGGGAGGGCGCCCCCCTCACCTCAGCCTGTTACCTTCCTCAGGGAGGGCGCCCCCTCACCTCAGCCTGTTACCTTCCTCAGGGAGGGCGCCCCCCTCACCTCAGCCTGTTACCTTCCTCAGGGAGGGCGCCCCCTCACCTCAGCCTGTTACCTTCCGCAGGGAGGGCGCCCCCCTCACCTCAGCCTGTTACTTCCCACAGGGAGGGCGCCCCCTCACCTCAGCCTGTTACTTCCATCAGGGAGGGCACCCCCCTCACCCCAGCCTGTTACCTTCCGCAGGGAGGGAGCTCCCTCACCTCAGCCTGTTACCTTCCGCAGGGAGGGCGCCCCCTCACCTCAGCCTGTTACCTTCCGCAGGGAGGGCGCCCCCTCACCTCAGCCTGTTACCTTCCGCAGGGAGGGTGTTCCCTCACCTTAGCCTGTTACCTTCCACAGGGAGGGCACCCCCTCACCTCACCCTGTTACTTTCCGCAGGGAGGGCGCCCCCTCACCTCAGCCTGTTACTTCCCGCAGGGAGGGCGCACCCCTCACCTCAGCCTGTTACCTTCCTCAGGGAGGGCGCCCCCTCACCTCAACCTGTTACCTTCCGCAGGGAGGGCGCCCCCTCACCTCAGCCTGTTACCTTCCGCAGGGAGGGCGCCCCCTCACCTCAGCCAGTTACCTTCCGCAGGGAGGGCACCCCCTCACCTCAACCTGTTACCTTCCGTAGGGAGGGCGCCCCCTCACCTCAGCCGGTTACCTTCCGCAGGGAGGGCGCCCCCTCACCTCAGCCTGTTACTTCCCGCAGGGAGGGCGCCCCCTCACCTCAGCCTGTTACCTTCCGCAGGGAGGGCGCTCCCTCACCTCAGCCTGTTACCTTCCGCAGGGAGGGCGCCCCCCTCACCTCAGCCTGTTACCTTCCGCACCAGAAATACTGACACTTTACTCACTGGAAATTGATTTCCATGGCAACGCGTAGCGATGGCCGTGCTAGAAATAAATGCTGAAGGCACATTACCCTATTAGTACATAATATAATACTGCAATGCAGGCTTGCCTGCCCTCCCATAATGGCCAGGAGTGGGACACGGTGCACTTATTGGGGTTCCCGGTCACTGTACGGAAGAGCGGGCAAGTCTCCCGCAGCCGGCCGCTACTGCCACCCAGCCGCCCACTTACTGAATAAAGTGGGCATCCCATGACACGTATCGAGCTGAATTGCTTCATGGTAGCTACGCCCCCCCCCCCCCTGCTGTGCAACAGCCTCCCCCGCTGTGCCGTTCTATAAGATACAATGGCGTCTGGAAAATAAGAATTTACTCACCGGTAATTCTATTTCTCGTAGTCCGTAGTGGATGCTGGGAACTCCGTAAGGACCATGGGGAATAGACGGGCTCCGCAGGAGACTGGGCACTCTAAAGAAAGATTTAGGACTATCTGGTGTGCACTGGCTCCTCCCCCTATGACCCTCCTCCAAGCCTCAGTTAGGACACTGTGCCCGGAAGAGCTGACACAATAAGGAAGGATTTTGAATCCCGGGTAAGACTCATACCAGCCACACCAATCACACCATATAACTCGTGATAGGAATAACCCCGGTTAACAGTATGATAACAGTGGAGCCTCTGAATAGATGGCTCGCACAACAACCCGATTTTTGTAACAATAACTATTTACAAGTATTGCAGACAATCCGCACTTGGGATGGGCGCCCAGCATCCACTACGGACTACGAGAAATAGAATTACCGGTGAGTAAATTCTTATTTTCTCTGACGTCCTAGTGGATGCTGGGAACTCCGTAAGGACCATGGGGATTATACCAAAGCTCCCAAACGGGCGGGAGAGTGTGGATGACTCTGCAGCACCGAATGAGAGAACTCCAGGTCCTCCTCAGTCAGGGTATCAAATTTATAAAATTTAGCAAACGTGTTTGCCCCTGACCAAGTAGCAGCTCGGCAAAGTTGTAAAGCCGAGACCCCTCGGGCAGCTGCCCAAGATGAGCCCACCTTCCTCGTGGAATGGGCCTTAACAGATTTAGGCTGCGGAAGTCCCACCGCAGAATGCGCCAGCTGAATAGTGCTACAAATCCAGCGCGCGATAGTCTGCTTAGAAGCAGGAGCACCTAGCTTGTTGGGTGCATAAAGAATAAACAGCGAGTCAGTTTTCCTGACTCCAGCCGTCCTAGAAACATAAAGTTTCAGGGCCCTGACTACGTCCATTAACTTGGAATCCTCCAAATCCCTAGTAGCCGCAGGCACCACAATAGGTTGGTTCAAGTGAAAAGCTGATACCACCTTCGGGAGAAACTGAGGACGAGTCCTCAACTCTGCCCTATCCATATGGAAAATCAGATAAGGGCTTGTACAGGACAAAGGAGCCAATTCTGACACACGTCTGGCCGAAGCCAGAGCCAACAGCATAACCACTTTCCACGTGAGATATTTCAAATCCACCGTCTTAAGTGGCTCAAACCAATGTGATTCCAGGAACTCCAGAACCACATTGAGATCCCAAGGTGCCACTGGGGCACAAAAGGAGGCTGAATATGCAGAACTCCCTTGACAAAAGTCTGAACTTCAGGCAGTGAAGCCAGTTCTTTCTGGAAGAAAATCGACAGGGCCGAGATCTGGACCTTAATGGACCCCAATTTGAGGCCCAACGACACCCCTGCTTGCAGGAAATGCAGGAATCGACCCAGGTGAAATTCCTCCGTTGGGGCCTTCTTGGCCTCACACCAAGCAACATACTTCCGCCAAATGCGGTGATAATGTTTTGCGGTGACATCCTTCCTGGCTTTGATCAGGGTAGGGATGACTTCCTCCGGAATGCCCTTTTCCTTTAGGATCCGGTGTTCAAACCGCCATGCCGTCAAACGTAGCCGCGGTAAGTCTTGGAACAGACAGGGTCCCTGCTGCAGCAGGTCTTGTCTGAGCGGCAGAAGCCAAGGGTCCTCTGCAAGTATCTCTTGAAGTTCCGGGTACCAAGCTCTTCTTGGCCAATCCGGAACCACGAGTATCGTTTTCACTCCTCGCCTTTTTATTATTCTCAGTACCTTGGGTATGAGAGGCAGAGGAGGAAACACATAAACCGACTGGTACCCCCACGGTGTCACTATAGCGTCCACAGCGATCGCCTGAGGGTCCCTTGACCTGGCGCAATATCGTATTAGCTTTGAGGCGGGACGCCATCATCCACCTGTGGTCTTTCCCAACGGTTTACCAGCATTTGGAAGACTTCTGGAGGAAGACTCCATTCTCCCGGGTGGAGGTCGTGCCTGCTGAGGAAGTCTGCTTCCCAGTTGTCCACTCCCGGAATGAATATTGCTGTCAGTGCTAACACATGATTCTCTGCCCATCGGAGAATCCTTGTGGCTTCTGCCATTGCCCTCCTGCTTCTTGTGCCGCCCTGTCTGTTTACATGGGCGACCGCCGTGATGTTGTCTGATTGGATCAGTACCGGCCGGTTCTGAAGCAGGGGCCTGGCTTGGCTTAGGGCATTGTAAATGGCCCTTAGCTCCAGAATATTTATGTGAAGCGAAGTTTCCTGATTTGACCACAGTCCTTGGAAATTTCTTCCCTGTGTGACTGCACCCCAGCCCCGAAGGCTGGCATCCGTGGTCACCAGGACCCAGTCCTGAATTCAGAATCTGCGGCCCTCTAGTAGATGAGCCCTCTGCAGCCACCACAGCAGCGACACCCTTGTTCTTGCCGACAGGGTTATCCGCTGTTGCATCTGGAGATGGGACCCGGACCATTTGTCCAACAGGTCCCACTGGAAAGTCCTTGCGTGGAACCTTCCGAATGGAATTGCTTCGTATGAAGTTACCATTTTTCCCAGGACTCGTGTGAATTGATGTATCGACACCTGTCCCGGTTTTAGGATGTCTCTGACTAGAGATGACAATTCCTCGGCTTTTTCCACTGGAAGAAACACTCTTTTCTGGTCTGTGTCCAGAATCATTCCCAGGAACAGAAGACGTGTCGTCGGGACCAGCTGTGACTTTGGAATATTGAGAATCCAGCCGTGCTGTTGTAGCACTTCCCGAGAAAGTGCTACCCCCACTACCAACTGTTCCTTGGACCTCGCCTTTATCAGGAGATCGTCCAAGTACGGGATAATTAAAACTCCCTTCTTGCGAAGGAGTATCATCATTTCGGTCATTACCCTGGTAAAGACCCCCGGTGCCGTGGATAAACCAACGGCAGCGTCTGGAACTGATAGTGACAGTCCTGTACCACAACTCTGAGGTACTCCTGGTGAGGAGGGTAAATGGGGACATGCAGGTAAGCATCCTTGATGTCCCGAGAGACCCTGTAATCCCCCTCGTCCAGGTTCGCAATAATCGCCCTGAGCGATTCCATCTTGAACTTGAATCTTTTGTTATATGTGTTCAAGGATTGTAAATTTAAGATGGGTCTCACCGAACCGGCCGGTTTCGGTACCACAAACATTGTGGAATAGTAACCCTTTTCCTGTTGAAGGAGGGGTACTTTGATAATCACTTGCAGTGAATACAGTTTTTGGATAGCCACCAACACTGCCTTCCTGGCATAGGGAGTTGCCGGTAAGGCAGATTTTAGGAAACGGCGGGGGGGGGGAGACGTCTCGAATTCCAGCCTGTACCTCTGAGATACTGTTTGAAGAACCCAGGGATCCACCTGTGAGAGAGCCCACTGTGCGCTGAAATTTCTGAGACGGGCCCCCACCCTACCCGGGTCCGCCTGAGCAGCCCCAGCGTCATGCTGTGGACTTACCGTACGCAGGGGAGGACTTCTGCTCCCGGGAACTAGCTGTGTGCTGCAGCTTTTTCCCTCTACCTTTTCCTCTTGGCAGAAAAGATGAGCCTCTAGCCCTCTATTTTTCTGGGGCCGAAGGGACTGTACCTGATAATACAGTGCTTACTTTTGCTGTGGGGTAGCTTGTGGCAAAAGTTTTGATTTCCCAGCCGTAGCTGTGGAAACGAGGTCTGAAAGACCATCCCCAAACAGTTCCACCCCCTTCTAGGGCAAACTGCCATGTGCCGTTTTGAACCGGCATCGCCCGACCATTGCCGAGTCCATAACCCCCGTCTGGCGGCAATGGTTTTACATAGCGCTTATTAGTGATGCCAGTCGGCAAATATCCCTCTGTGCATCACGCATGTATAAGACAGCGTCTTTTATATGCTCTATTTTCAGCAAAATATTGTCCCTATCTATAGTATAAATATTTTCCGACAGGGAATCTGACCACGCAGCTGCCGCACTGCACATCCATGCCGAGGCAATAGCTGGTCTCAATATAATGCCCGTGTGTGTGTATATAGCTTTAAGGGTAGTTTTCTGCTTTCTATCAGCAGGTCCTTCAGGGCGGCCATATCCGTGACGGTAGTGCCACCTTTTTTAATAAGCGTGTAACCGCTTTGTCTACCCTAGGGGTTATTTCCCAACGTGACCTATCCTCTGCCGGAAAAGGGTACGCTGCTTAGAAATTATCAATTTCTTATCGGGGGAAGTCCACGCTTCCTCACACACCTCATATCAATTCCTCAGATGCAGGAAAACTACTGGTAGTTTTCTGTCACCAACATAATACCCTTTTTTGTGGTATGTGGGGTATTATCAGAAATGTGTAATACATTTTTCATTGCCTCTATCATGTAACGGGTGGCCCTATTGGAAGGTACACTAGTCTCATCGTCGTCGACACTGGAGTCGGTATCCGTGTCAACATCTGTATCTGCCATCTGAGGTAGCGGGCGTTTTAGAGCCCCTGATGACATGTGAGACGCTTGGACAGGCACAAGCTGAGCAGCCGGCTGTCCTATGTCGTCAAACCTTTTATGTAAGGAGTTGACACTGTCACGTAATTCCTTCCATAAGTCCATCCACACCGGTGTCGACCCCGCAGGGGGTGACATCCCATTCACAGGCATTTGCTCCGCCTCCACATCATTATCCTCATCATACATGTCGACACAGCAGTACCGACACACAGCACACACACAGGGAATGCTCTGACAGAGGACAGGACCCCACAAAGCCCTTTGGGGAGACAGAGGGAGAGTATGCCAGCACATACCAGAGCGCTATATATCACAGGGATATCACCTATAGAGAGTGTTTTCCCTTATAGCTGCATAATATATATATATACTGCGCCTAATTTGTGCCTCCCCTCTCTTTTTAACCCTTTTCTGTAGTGCAGGACTGCAGGGGAGAGCCAGGGAGCGATCCCTCCAGCAGAGCTGTGAGGGAAAATGGCGCCAGTGTGCTGAGGGAGATGGCTCCGCCCCTTTTTCGGCGGGCTTTCTCCCGCTATTGTAAAAGTTCTGGCAGGGGTTAATAAACACCTATATAGCCCCTGGGGCTATATATGGTGTCAGTTCGCCAGCCAAGGTGTTAATATTGCTGCTCAGGGCGCCTTCCCCCCCCCAGCGCCCTGCACTCATCAGTGACCGGAGTGTGTGGTGTGCATGAGGAGCAATGGCGCACAGCTGCAGTGCTGTGCGCTACCTTGGAGAAGACAGAAGTCTTCAGCCGCCGATTTTCCGGACCACCTTCTTGCTTCTGGCTCTGTAAGGGGGACGGCGGCGCGGCTCTAGGAACGGACGACGAGGTCGGGTCCTGTGTTCGATCCCTCTGGAGCTAATGGTGTCCAGTAGCCTAAGAAGCCCAAGCTACCACCACTTAGGTAGGTTCGCTTCTTCTCCCCTTAGTCCCTCGGTGCAGTGAGCCTGTTGCCAGCAGGTCTCACTGAAAATAAAAAACCTAACATATACTTTCTTCCTAGGAGCTCAGGAGAGCCCCTAGTGTGCATCCAGCTCGGCCGGGCACAGAAATCTAACTGAGGCTTGGAGGAGGGGCATAGAGGGAGGAGCCAGTGCACACCAGATGGTCCTAAATCTTTCTTTAGAGAGCCCAGTCTCCTGCGGAGCCCGTCTATTCCCCATGGTCCTTACGGAGTTCCCAGCATCCACTAGGACGTCAGAGAAAGTATTATTAGCAAATGCTGAAGGCACATTACCTAATTAGTACACAATATTATTTGTTATTATTAATAGTTTCTTAGATAGCGCAGCAAAGTCTGTTGCGCTTATTATAATACTATAATGACGTATCCTATACAAAAGTTACAATGGCGCCTGCAAATGATTATTCACAAATGCTGACGTCACATTATACAATTAGTACATACTACAATACTGCACTAGAAGCTCCTATATATAAGATGGTATCCGGTCTCTAGGTCGACATGTTCTAGGTCGATCCACGTGGACTACGATTGGAAATAGTAACCTGTGCCGAGCGCAGCGGTTGCGCCTGTACTGTGTGAGTAACAAATTAAAAGTCATCTTTACTGTATAAAGGGGGTCATTCCGAGTTGCTCGCTCGTTGCCAATTTTCGCAACAGAGCGATTAAGGCGAAAATGCGCATGCGCATGGTACGCAGTGCGCATGTGCTAAGTATTTTAGCACAAAACTTAGTAGATTTACTCACGTCCGAACGAAGAATTTCCATCGTTGAAGTGATCGTAGTGTGATTGACAGGAAGTGGGTGTTTCTGGGCGGAAACTGACCGTTTTCTGGGAGTGTGCAGAAAAGCGCAGGCGTGCCAGGATAAAACGCGGGAGTGTCTGGAGAAACGGGGGAGTGGCTGGCCGAACGCAGGGCGTGTGTGTGACGTCAAACCAGGAACTAAACGGGCTGAGCTGATCGCAGTGTAGGAGTAAGTCTCGAGCTACTCAGAAACTGCTAAGAAATTTCTATTCGCAATTCTGCTAATCTTCTGTTCGCAATTCTGCTAAGCTAAGATTCACTCCCAGAGGGCGGCGGCCTAGTGTGTGCAAAGCTGCTAAAATCTGCTAGCGAGCGAACAACTCGGAATGAGGGCCCATATACAATGATATATAGACACAAATACAACATAAAGATAATTTCTCCCCCATTTAAAATTCCAACGGGAATATTGTAACCGCTACAGATGGTCACAGCTTCGTATAATACAACGGCCATACTGGTGATTTAAACACTACGTCAGTGGGAGGGGTCAAGATGCAAATAGCCAATCAGAAGTGTATGTGGATTGCCATAGGCATCACCAGAGTCTAGGGTTGAAGAAACGCATATGCGCCACTATCGCGCTTTACTGCCGGCACATCTGCTTCTGTCAGCTTATAGAAGGTGATAGATAAATGACAGATGCTGTTACTATGGGAAACTTCTCCACTTTATCTCTCTTCAAGATTTGATACATCTCCCCCCGATAAAGCAGAGGTACAGATCATGTGATAAGGGGATCTGTGATTACATAACGCCTATGGAGAGAAATGGACCGGATTATACACAGCGAGGAAGGGAGGGAAGCAGGACAGACCCAGGTCGGCAGAAGGGGGGGGGGGGGGGGGGTAATAATAAGTAGAGATGTGCGTCGGGCCATTTTTGCTGGATTTGGATTTGGTTCTAATTCGTCGGCCGGCTTTGGAATTGGATTTGCCATATCGTCGTGACTGGCTTTGGATTTGGATTTTCAAAAATTTACCAAAAAAAAGCAAAAATCACTTCATTTTGTCCCTTTTTTTTGTCTCTAGGGTCTTATTAACCTCAATAACATTCATTTCCAGTCATTTGCAGACAATTTTGACCACCTTACAGCTCACAATGTAGTGTTCATCCACATTAGTCTGCAGTGAGCTGGCTGGTTACTAGGCGACAGAGCAGCGGCACAAACATGCGGCAGTTTATAGCACATCTATGAAACACTGACACACAGCAGTGGGAGAAATGAACGGTGGTGCAAGATGGAGTTGTCCTGGGGCCCTTCCCACCAACCCTTACCTCATACAGCTACAGTACAGCCCCTTGTGAGTTTGCAGTGCACACATAAAGTTTATGCCTTTAGCTTGCCGAGTACACGCAGCAGACTGTATACCATCTACAGTATCTCCGGAAAATGACACCGAGTCCCGGCCGCGGCGCCTTTTATAGAATCCAAATCCCGCGAGAATCCGACAGTGGGAAGATGACGTTCGGCCTCATTCGGGAATCCGAGTCTGGATTCCCCCGTTCGGAGCGGTTCAGATTCCTCAGAATACGCTCATCTCTAGTAATAAGCTGTGTGTACAGCGTCCATCACACTGTCTCCTTGTATGACAGTCTAAGACACAATCTATCCTCTGTATATTAGTGGGATTAGGATGGTTTCATTTCACCAGACGCTTTTCACTTCTGCATCTCAGGGCGAGAGATCCGTCTGTTATCTGATCACAGAAATTTCTGTGTCGGCGCAGGAAAATATCACGCACCACTTGGCACTCAGGTGTTGCATACAGCCGTCGAAAATGACCTTACTCTTTCTGGCAAACCAGCTGATTGCAGATATATAACAGACATGTGCGTCGGACCAGCTTTGGATTTACATATATTATTTTTAAATTGACAAAAAAGCGAATATCACATAATTTGGGTCTTTTTTTGTACTTAGAGTATTATTAACCTCAATAACATTCATTTCCAGTCAATGTGACCACCTCACAGCTCACAATAATGTTTTCACCAATATTGGCCAAAGCATACTTGCCTACTCTACGGGATTCTGCAGGAGTGTGGTTTCCCCCACAACCCCGGAAGAGTGGGCACCATACTTACCGACTTCTGGGCTGCTCTCTCCGGGAGAGAGCAGCCCGTCGGCTCAGCAGGGGGGGCTGGCAGTCAGGTGACGCGCAAGGGGTCGGGCCGGAGGCGGAACAGGGGCGGGCCGGAGGCGGAATGTGGGCGTGGCTTCTGGATCACGTTATTTAAGCCACGCCCCCCGCTGTGTAATGCCGCGATTACCGGCATTATACAGCAGGGGGCGTGGTTACGATGACGCGATTCAACAAGAATCGCGTCATCGCCTGCCCGGACCGCCCACTTTACTCGTTAAGTGGGCGGCGGGCAGGGGGTGACCCTCGTAAATCGGGAGACTTGCCTGCTCTTCCGGGGGGCCGGGAGGGTCACCCGTTTTTCGGGAGCCTCCCGGCCATTCCGGGAGGGTAGGCAAGTATGGTGGGCACCCCTCCCACATTCTGCCCACTTCCTAGTGAAGTGGGCAGAATAGGGAGAACAATACCAAGAAACTATGGTCCTGGTGGAGGGGGCGCGGCCTAATGACGGTATTATATGTTAATCACGTGGTTTTAGCCCAGTCCCTATGCAAATATGGGCCAATCTTATCATTTTTCCACACGAGGGGTGGGGCCTAATGACGCGATTAGCCCGGCCTCGCCACTGTCACCTGTTTCTCCTCGGCATCTCCCGGAGAGGAGATAAGTAAAGTTGATAAGTATAGTTGGTAAGTATATGAAGCAAAACGAAGCATGGTAGTGTTTTATATAGGACACGTAGACATGTAATAATGTGCTGACACATATGACCTAGTAATATTGTATTATTCATAGAAAAAAACACATATCCAAGACACAAATTGACAATAAGATTATACATAAGACCCAGAAAACCGCTCCTGCATTAGCTACACTGCCCCCTCGTCCTGTCTTCCAGCCGCTCATCGCGGTAATGACGGGGACCCCTTACACATGGTTCCCAGCTTTTAGAGTTCCACGGTCACAATAACTTTAGTCAATGGAAACTAATAATGTGAATTGGGGCACTATTATGTGGCATAATGTGAATTGGGGCACTATTGTGTGGCATAATGTGAATTGGGGCACTATTGTGTGGCATAATGTGAATTGGGGCACTATTGTGTGGCATAATGTGAATTGGGGCACTATTGTGTGGCATATTGTTAATTGGGGGAATTATGTTACAGTACATATCATGTAACATTGGACCCTATTCAGTAAGGATAAGCTTTTTAGCAGAATTTGCAATCCTTTTGCTCCCATGCTGTGGGCCGCCCATTGCAGGGCAAGGCTGCCCAGCATGCTGACCGCTACCTTCCCTCTGCAAACATTGCGGTCGCACTGAAATTTCAGCATGATCGCAGAAAGTAGGGAAGCCGCTATCTTTTGTGATCAGAAAGGCTGTGTGTGATGTCACGCAGCCGCCCCGATCACGCCCACGCCTCACCCCCCCATTCGGCTGGCACACCTCCATTTCCCTGACGACGCCCCCACAATGCTCAAACTCTGCTTAGGAAATGGAGTGTTGCCACCAGGGCCGGTGCTAGGGTGTTCGGCGCCCCCCTGCAAACTATAAATTTGCGCCCTCCCATATTCCTTTGGCGCGCACCGGGAAAAGGGGTGTGGTCTCACAAGTAAGGGGCATGGCCACACAGTAGTACCCCGATTTAAAATTACGCCACAATGTAGCACAATCTTATTAATCTTATACGTAATGCCCCACCCGTAGTAGTAGCGTCCTTATACGTAATGCCCCACCCGTAGTAGTAGCGTCCTTATTTGTAATGCACCCCAGTAGTAGTAGCATCCTTATACATAATGCCCCCCCCAGTAGTAGTAGCATCCTTATACATAATGCCCCCCGAGTAGTAGTAGCATTCTTATACATAATGAACCCACAGTAGTAGTAGCGTCCTTATAAGTAGTGCACCCCCAGTAGTAGACGCGTCCTTATAAGTAATACCTCCCAGTAGTAGCATCCTTATACATAATGCCCCCCCAGTAGTAGAAGCATCCTTATACATAATGCCCCCCCAGTAGTAGTAGCATCCTTATACATAATGCCCCCCCAGTAGTAGTAGCATCCTTATACATAATGCCCCCCCCAGTAGTAGTAGCATCCTTGTACATAATGCCCCCCGAGTAGTAGTAGCATCCTTATACATAATGCCCCCCCAGTAGTAGTAGCATCCTTATACATAATGCCCCCCCAGTAGTAGTAGCATCCTTATACATAATGCCCCCCCAGTAGTAGTAGCATCCTTATACATAATGCCCCCCCAGTAGTAGTAGCATCCTTATACATAATGCCCCCCGAGTAGTAGTAGCATTCTTATACATAATGAACCCACAGTAGTAGTAGCGTCCTTATAAGTAGTGCACCCCCAGTAGTAGACGCGTCCTTATAAGTAATACCTCCCAGTAGTAGCATCCTTATACATAATGCCCCCCCAGTAGTAGAAGCGTCCTTATACATAATGCCCCCCCAGTAGTAGTAGCATCCTTATACATAATGCCCCCCCAGTAGTAGAAGCATCCTTATACATAATGCCCCCCCAGTAGTAGTAGCATCCTTATACATAATGCCCCCCCAGTAGTAGTAGCATCCTTATACATAATGCCCCCCCAGTAGTAGAAGCATCCTTATACATAATGCCCCCCCAGTAGTAGTAGCATCCTTATACATAATGCCCCCCCAGTAGTAGAAGCATCCTTATACATAATGCCCCCCCAGTAGTAGTAGCATCCTTATACATAATCCCCCCCCAGTAGTAGCAGCATCCTTATACGTAATGCCCTCCCGTTAATAGTAGCGTCCTTGTACATAATGCCCCCCCAGTAGTAGTAGCATTCTTATACGTAGTGCACCCCAGTAGTAGTATCGTCCTTATGTAATGCCCCCAGCCCCAGTAGTAGTAGCGTCCTTACACGTAATGGCCCCCCCAGTAGTAGCGTTGTTACACGTAATGCCCCCCTGTAGTAATAGCGTCCTTATACGTAATGCCCCCCCAGTAGTGGCGTCCATAGAGCGCGCGCACAGACATACCTCACACACACACAATTCACACATATATACACACACACACACACACACACACACACACACACACACTTCTCTCTCACCCTCCACTTACCTAATTCAGTCTCCCTCTGTACAGCAGCCAGGTCCGTGTAGCTCCGCCCCCTTATGGCCCGTTTAGCCACGCCCCCTACCGGCCCGTGTAGCTCCGCCCCCTTCTGTCCCGTACTCGGCGCTCTCACACAGGTGGGATGAGGGGAGGGAGGAGGCGTATCATGCTGCAGGTGCCCGCTGCCAGTGACTGTCATACAGTGACAGACACAGCAGTGGCAGCAGCAGCAGCAGGGGGGACAGGACGGCGCAGCAGGGAAGGGATGCAGAGTAGGGGAAGCGCCTCTCCGTCCCAGCGCCTCCCTGCACTGCATCCCTTCGCTGAGCGGGTAGCGCCGGGCCTGGTTGCCACCCCCCTCTCACCCGCATGTGCCCCGCATAAGCATTGTAATTTTTGCAGTTGGATCGCCAGTTGCGATCCAACCTGAATGAGGACCATTGTTCATACTAATGTTATATAACTGATCTAAGGGGGTCATTCCGAGTTGATCGCTCGCTAGTTATTTTTTGCAGCACTGGGATCAGATAGTCGCCGCCTATAGGGGAGTGTATTTTCGCTTTGCAAGTGTGCAGTCACAGATCGCATGTGCAGCCAAGAGGTACAAAAATGTATTGTGCAGTTTCTGAGTAGGTTTGAACTTACTCAGCCGCTGCGATCACTTCAGCCTATCCGGGACCGGAATTGACGTCAGACACCCGCTCTGCAAACACTTGGACACGCCTGCATTTTTCCAAACACTCCCAGAAAACGGTCAGTTGCCACCCACAAACGCCTACTTCCTGTCAATCTCCTTGCGATCGGCTGTGCGAATGGATAATTTGTTAAATCCATCGCTCCGCAATGATCCGCTTTGTACCCGTACGACGCGCATGCGCATTGCGGTGCATACGCATGCGCAGTAGAGACCTGATCACACTGCAGCGGAAAAACCTAGCGTGCGATCAGGTCGGAATGACCCCCTAAATACAACTGTATACATCAACTTCAACAGTGCATCCAAATTTGCCCTTTCAAGATTAAAATGTGCCCTAAGTGGTATATGGTGGTATATGGTATCGTATATCTCTACGATGGAGAAAATCACAGCTTCCTTGCGTGATAGGTCGGATAAATATATGAGGACTTGGGAACCCTGGTTCAGTTAAAACCTCTATTTCCCGGGGGTGAGATACTGTGTCGAAGCCTTATTGCTCAGGTGCCAAACTCATCGAGCAATTGTTCACTATGTTTAGGTCTGATGGTAGTGATGGCCGCCCCCTGTGTAGCAATCTAACCATGGATCCCCCCCTTAGTGGTCTCCCTTTCCTTCCCCACCCTCCCTCTTCTCCCTTTCCTTCTCTTTTCACCCCAGATCTTCTCTTTCCTTTTCTCTTTTCGACTATCGTAAAACTACAGAAAATTTGTTGTCGACACTTCTATTGTATTTCTGATGCACCCCTCATTTTTTATGTTTCTACATATCCTATGGGATATCCTGTGTGTTCTTTTGAATTTATTTGATGTCATTGTTTCCTGTTTGACCTGTATTGATTTATTCGACATCTCTTCAATAAAAATATTGTATAAAAAAAAAAAAAATGTGCCCTAAGTGGTGAGCACCCTTCCCAAAATAATCCTAGATATAGATAGATAGATAGATAGATAGATAGATAGATAGATAGATAGATAGATAGATTCCTTGTTCTTTATGCTGAAAATAGTTCTTAATGACATTGGCTGTATGTTTGGGGTCATTGTCCTTGTGAGTCTGGAGTCTCAGTACAGCCACTACTGCAGAGTACAGTGCAGCATACAGCAGCGTGCTTCCCCCCCCCCCCCCCCCCCCTTTACACAGTCACTTTATACAGCACAGCCACTTGTGAGTCTAGAGTGTCAGTACAGACACTACTGCAGAGTACAGTGCAGTATACAGCAGCGTGTAGCGTGCCCCCACATACACAGTCACATTATACAGCACAGCCACTTGTGAGTCTGGAGTCTGAGTACAGACACTACTACAGAGTACAGTGCAGCATACGGCAGCGTGCAGCATGCCCCCCCATACATAGTCACACTATACAGCACAGCCACTTGTGAGTCTAGAGTGTCAGTACAGACACTACTGCAGAGTACAGTGCAGTATACAGCAGCGTGTAGCGTGCCCCCACATACACAGTCACATTATACAGCACAGCCACTTGTGAGTCTGGAGTCTGAGTACAGACACTACTACAGAGTACAGTGCAGCATACGGCAGCGTGCAGCATGCCCCCCCATACATAGTCACACTATACAGCACAGCCACTTGTGAGTCTAGAGTGTCAGTACAGACACTACTGCAGAGTACAGTGCAGCATACAGCAGCGTGTAGCGTGCCCCCCCCCCTCCCCCCTCCCCATACACAGTCACTTTATACAGCACAGCCACTTGTGAGTCTGGAGTCTCAGAGTACAGTGCAGCGTACAGCAGCGTGCTCCCCCCCCCCCCCCCTTTACACAGTCACTTTATACAGCACAGCCACTTGTGAGTCTGGAGTGTCAGTACAGTCACTACTGCAGAGTACAGTGCAGCGTACAGCAGCGTGCTCCCCCCCCCCCCCCTTTACACAGTCACTTTATACAGCACAGCCACTTGTGAGTCTGGAGTCTCAGAGTACAGTGCAGCGTACAGCAGCGTGCTCCCCCCCCCCCCCCCCCCCTTTACACAGTCACTTTATACAGCACAGCCACTTGTGAGTCTGGAGTGTCAGTACAGTCACTACTGCAGAGTACAGTGCAGCGTACAGCAGCGTGCTTCCCCCCCCCCCCCCCCCCCCTTTACACAGTCACTTTATACAGCACAGCCACTTGTGAGTCTGGAGTGTCAGTACAGTCACTACTGCAGAGTACAGTGCAGCGTACAGCAGCGTGCTCCCCCCCCCCCCCCCCCCCCTTTACACAGTCACTTTATACAGCACAGCCACTTGTGAGTCTGGAGTGTCAGTACAGTCACTACTGCAGAGTACAGTGCAGCGTACAGCAGCGTGCTCCCCCCCCCCCCCCTTTACACAGTCACTTTATACAGCACAGCCACTTGTGAGTCTGGAGTGTCAGTACAGTCACTACTGCAGAGTACAGTGCAGCATACAGCAGCGTGCTCCCCCCCCCCCCCTTTACACAGTCACTTTATACAGCACAGCCACTTGTGAGTCTGGAGTGTCAGTACAGCCACTACTGCAGAGTACAGTGCAGCGTACAGCAGCGTGCTCCCCCCCCCCCCCCCCCTTTACACAGTCACTTTATACAGCACAGCCACTTGTGAGTCTGGAGTGTCAGTACAGCCACTACTGCAGAGTACAGTGCAGCGTACAGCAGAATATAGAAATGTCTTTATAACTGTGAATGGTGCTTTGAGAATGCTGCCACCTGGCGGTGCGCTGATGACGTGCCTGGTTCCCCCTTATATGTATCTATACACCGACAAATTATAATATGTGTCATTCAGCTCCCCCAGGCAATGAGGACATTATGGCGCCCCCAAAAACTAGCCCTGTAGGCGACCACTTGGTTCTCCTTGGTATCTGGATGATGGATCGACTATATATTGGACGACAGTCAATAAGTCAACCAGTAAAAGAGGTAGATGGTGCTTAAGGTCGTCAGGTAAAAAATTATGGTAGAACATTTGGTGTCGACCATAACATTGTCGATCTATTGATCCTCACCTGGCGAGGCATGTCATAGATGTCATTTATTCTGACAGCAGGATAATCCTGAGCGAAATCTACAGAGAAATATGAGACAACAAGCGGTCCTTCCAACCCACGGCTTGCCAACTGTTGTGGAACTACAGGTCCCAGCGTACTCATTCAGCGTCTTGCAATGCTGCCGGACAGATTTTGTCATGAGGTCACATGTGGTGTCATCATGGGTGACTTACGGTCCTTAATATGTGGTAACGAGACAAAGGGCAATGGCGGTGTGGGCCTGCCCCTGCGTTTCGGCGCCCTGCATTGTTTGTATTACGTTACGCCTTAATATTCTGGTATGTACATACTGGGCTTGAGGCGCTCGCAGGTCCGTATGCGGCTGCAACTAACGCATTTTAGCAATCTGCGCATGCCTAGTGACCGCTTGTGGCGAAACGCGCGAGATGTGTGTACAGTGAGTAGCATTGGAGGATTACTGGGAGAACATTTGCTGTATATAACAGGAGGACTGGCTGTATTTGCTCAGCCTTGGGTTACTTGTGGCTTTCCAGCTATTGCTGGGACTTGTAGTTCATCAATGGTATCAATGCAGCCAAATATGTAACCGGGTGGCAGAAAGACCCAGTGATACCAATAGCAGCCGCTAGAGGTCGCACTCACGCATCGACACACACAGACAGTCCCTGCCAGTCGAAAGATGGCGTCGCTTCCGCCCTGCCAGCCACAAAACGGCGCCACTGATTTCATTCCTCCCAGGTTCAAATACCATCGTTGCTCGTCACTGTATCGGGCGAAGCGACCCCGAGCTCCGCCGCGACGCTGATACCCGCTGCGGGGCGTCTGACGCGAGAGGCGGCTTCCAGAGAGAGAGAGAAAGAGAGAAACTGGGACGAGGACGCCGTCAACCCGTAGCCACGCCCCTTAAAAGGCCATTGGTTGGTTCTGTGCATATCTAATTTCTCAGCTTTAGGCGTTATATACCGGTTTAGTTCGCGGATATGTGTAGATTTATCGGTGCAGACGGTGTTTGTGGATGAGGCTGGAGGTAGTGGGAGCAGCAGTGACCAGAAGTGAGGCAGCATGATGAGGTCGCTATGAGTTGGAAAGGAGAAGGTGTGCGGTGCCATATATACCAGTGAGGTGTGCCATAGAGTCGTGTTGTATGAAAGGAGAGAAGGTTAGCACTCCCCTTGACAAGGATGGAAGAGGTCCCAGTGGCCTTTACAACACATATATGGTTAAGGCACTGCCACCTACTTAGTGGCATCTCTAACCAAGTTTTTTTTTTGTATGGTCACATAATAATGACAATATCCTGGTGCTGTAATAGACTGCGCACATAATAAATGTCAGAACGCAACCGCACACCTGAGAGCGCAGAGCGGTGTATCCAGCTTAGAAAACAGCCCCTGCTGCGATGAACTAGTGAATTCCGTGAAGAACAGGAGGGAGAAATAGTTCAGAACAGGCTGTTTCATTTGGATTATTTCTGATGAATAAACATGTGACTGGGTAACCGTGTAAATGAATAAAACAGCTGAAATGTTTCTGTGTGAAATTTGTCTTCCCTCTTCCTCCTATCTCCCACTCGGAGCCGGCCCATGCACACGCGGGGTACGCGGCTGAGTAAAGCGCCACACTGAGGAGGGCGCCGGGTAGCAGGAGTCAGACATCGCGTCTGGTCCTGATTGGAACCGGTGGTGTATTATCTGGCACTGGGGTATATGTGTATCTGGCACTGGGGGTATATGTGTACCTGGCACTGGGGGTATATGTGTACCTGGCACTGGAGTATATGTGTATCTGGCACTGGGGGTATATATGTGTACCTTACACTGGGGTTATATGTGTATTATCTGGCACTGGGGATGTATATGTGTACCTGGCACTGGGGGTATATGTGTATCTGGCACTGGGGGTATATGTGTACCTGGCACTGGGGGTATATGTGTATATGTGTACCTGGCACTGGAGTATATGTGTATCTGGCACTGGGGGTATATATGTGTACCTCACACTGGGGTTATATGTGTATTATCTGGCACTGGGGATGTATATGTGTACCTGGCACTGGGGTGTATATATGTACCTGGCACTGGGGGTATATGTGTATCTGCCACTGGGGTATATGTGTACCTGGCCCTGGGGTATATCTGTATCTGGCACTGGGGGTGTATATGTGTATCTGGCACTGGGGTGTATATGTGTATCTGGCACTGGGGGTGTATATGTGTACCTGGCACTGGGGGTGTATATGTGTACCTGGCACTGGGGGTGTATATGTGTACCTGGCACTGGGGGTGTATATGTGTATCTGACACTGGGGGTATATGTGTACCTGGCACTGGGGTATATGTGTATCTGGCACTGGGGTATATATGTGTACCTGGCACTGGGGGTATGTATGTGTACCTCGCACTGGGGGTATATTTGTATTCTCTGACACTGGGGATGTATATGTGTACCTGGCACTGGGGGTGTATATATGTACCTGGCACTGGGGGTATATGTGTATCTGCCACTGGGGTATATGTGTACCTGGCACTAGGGATGTATATGTGTACCTGGCACTGGGGGTATATGTATCTGGCACTGGGGGTATATGTGTATCTGGCACTGAGGCATATGTGTACCTGGCGCCGGGGGGTATATATGTACCTGGCACTGGGGGGTATATGTGTACCTGGTGCTGGGGGTATATGTGTATCTGGCGCTGGGGTATATGTGTGTACCTGGCACTGGGGGTATGTGTGTACCTTGCGCTGGGGATATGTGTGTACCTGGCTCTGGGGGTATATGTGTACCTGTGTACCTGGCGCT
Source organism: Pseudophryne corroboree (assembly GCF_028390025.1). Classification (NCBI taxonomy): domain Eukaryota; kingdom Metazoa; phylum Chordata; class Amphibia; order Anura; family Myobatrachidae; genus Pseudophryne; species Pseudophryne corroboree. The sequence goes on from NC_086451.1 coordinate 13,650,961, forward strand.
GGGGGTATATGTGTACCTGGCGCTGGGGGGTATATGTGTATCTGGCACTGGGGTATATATGTGTACCTGGCGCTGGGGGCATATGTATATCTGGTGCTAAGAATATGTATATCTGGCACTGCTGGGGGCATATCTGTGGGGGGCCTGTAATTCACTCCACTATGTTATCCTTTCACATCAGTATCTAATACTTTTATATTGATATATTTTCCTCGTACACCTGTATCATATCCTTCCATATTGTACTTAGGCAATCTAGGTGTATGTTCTATCCCCTATGTCCGATGCTACGGTGCCCTATGGCGATATATAGTATATATTTATCAACAGTTATTATATATGGGTAATAAATAATAAAAAAAAGACAATAACATCATATTTTAACTTCACACAGAAGAATGATGTCATAGCGATATCACATGTCCATCAGAATGTCATCTATGTGTGTGAATGATGTCACTACAGTGATGTAACTCTTAACCATTAGAATGACGTGGTATAGCAGTAGGGGCTGCAAACTATAAACTACACAACCGCATGTCCTGTTGTATGTAATGCCCAGGGTGCGGGCAGGCACTACGAGACTGCGGCACCAGTTACTCCGACATTGGTAAAGTGTTGCAGGAACACGGAACAGTGACATCATCACCCAGTGATCCCCAGACCTAAAGTAAGGGAAGGTACACCAATTACTGCTCGTGTTACATTCACATCTCCCTTCACCCCACCAATGCACCCCACCTCCCCTGCAAACTGGTTACTTACTCCCACTCCTACCTCCAAGATTTTACCCCTGCTGCTCCCTACCTCCGGAACGCTCCAACTCTCCACAACTTCAGGCTCTTAAGACCCACTTCTTCATTAAAGCCATCCAGCTCTCATCGTAACCCACTGCTCGATGCTATCTGCCCCTTTCCTTTAGAGTGTAAGCTCTCACGAGCAGGGCCCTCTTCCCTCATGTGCTTCTCCTTCCCTTATACCAGATCATGTAATCCCTATAACAGCACCTAACCCTCTGTGTGTCAGCCACCCTGCTGCTTATGTGAGCGATATGTGCGCTGCTGCAGAAATGTTTATGTGCCACGTACCTACCCCGCAATGTCTTGTACTGAAAGTCAGTTTTCTTGCTTTTCTCATTTGCTTTTTATACTTAGTTAGGCGCTGCAGAACCCTTGTGGCGCCATATTAATAAAGGATAATAAGTTCTTATGGCAGAATTGGAATTTCCAGTGAAATCTTCAGAGGACGGCAATTCTTCAGTAACATCAGGACAAATATATGGGATCGGGTATGACTGGTCGACAGTGACCACGTCAACATTCATCGTCTACATGGATAGCTGTCAACCAATCCCTGGTGATTGAGCAGGTGAGCGATGAAACCCGTATCCCTACCACCCCTCATTTTAAATGGTACAGTTTAGATGTCGACATTCTGGGCATATGATGACATGGTTACGGTCGACCTTCTGACCGGATACAATATATGAAATATCTCCAATCAATGGGTATTGAATCATGGGAGAGATACAGGTGCTAGAGCCGACACAGCCGGTGTATTCGGGGATTCTCGTCATCACTAACGAGCTGGTATATTGGCCAATGAAGATGATGCACAGTGTCACCTAGGCAGAGGAGATTCAGCATGACAATAATGGGGGCGCTTGTCCCCAACCGTGAGGGGTCCTGTAAGTTCCAGAGCGCTGCGGGCTGCATTACTCCTGGCTTGGTTTGCATGTCATTCCTTTAGAGGACAAAGTCTCTGGCCATCTCTGCATACAAGGGTGGGGGTCTTACACATATATTGCCCCCAACCATACAGCATATGCTGAGCATCAATGTTATCCATACTACTGCCTTCTATACGGCAATGCCAAACACAAGCCAGCCTCTATAGGGAATTCAGGATAAGCACAGACATTGGGGTCCAGCGCCATCCGCTACGCACAAGTCCTGCGTAGTTCCATCGCTAGGCTCAATGCCGTAGTGCGTACGCAGTGCTCAGACACCTTCCTATTATGTTATTCTCTGTCCACTAACCCTACGACTCCCATGTGCACCAATTATAGGACCTCAGACTGTTACATATGGAGTATCATCATACCGAAGCGACAAATGAAGGATTATAACTGGACAATGTGCAGCCCCCCCCAGCTGTACCCCATATTATGTATGTCCAGTCCCCCCGCTGTACCCCATATTATATATGTGCAGCTCCCGCCCAGCTGTACCCCATATTATATATGTGCAGCCACCTCCCCCCCAGCTGTACCCCATATCATATATGTGCAGCCCCCCGCTTTACCCCATATTATATATGTGCAGCCACACCCTCTGCTTTACCCCATATTATATATGTGCAGCTCTCACCCAACTGTACCCCATATATGTGCAGCCCCCCCTCAGCTGTACCCCATATAATATATGTGCAGCCCCCCCTCAGCTGTACCCCATATAATATATGTGCAGCCCCCCCTCAGCTGTACCCCATATTATATATGTGCAGCCCACCCAGCTGTACCCCATATTATATATGTGCAGCTCTCACCCAACTGTACCCCATGTATGTGCAGCCCCCCCCTCAGCTGTACCCCATATAATATATGTGCAGCCCCGCCAGCTGTACCCTATATAAAATATGTGCATGTAGCAGCTCTGTGACAGTGTAATCAGCGCTGTACTGACCAGCATGTAGCCTCTCCCTGACAGTGTAAGCAGCGCTGTACTGACCAGCATGTAGCCTCTCCCTGACAGTGTAAGCAGCGCTGTACTGACCAGCACGTAGCCTCTCCCTGACAGTGTAAGCAGCGCTGTACTGACCAGCACGTAGCCTCTCCCTGACAGTGTAAGCAGCGCTGTACTGACCAGCCTGTAGCCTCTGTGACAGTGTAAGCAGCGCTGTACTGACCAGCCTGTAGCCTCTGTGACAGTGTAAGCAGCGCTGTACTGACCAGCATGTAGCCTCTGTGACAGTGTAAGCAGCGCTGTACTGACCAGCATGTAGCCTCTGTGACAGTGTAAGCAGCGCTGTACTGACCAGCATGTAGCCTCTGTGACAGTGTAAGCAGCGCTGTACTGACCAGCATGTAGCCTCTGTGACAGTGTAAGCAGCACTGTACTGACCAGCATGTAGCCTCTGTGACAGTGTAAGCAGCGCTGTACTGACCAGCATGTAGCCTCTGACAGTGTAAGCAGCGCTGTACTGACCAGCATGTAGCCTCTCTCTGACAGTGTAAGCAGCGCTGTACTGACCAGCATGTAGCCTCTCTCCGACAGTGTAAGCAGCGCTGTACTGACCAGCATGTAGCCTCTCCCTGACAGTGTAAGCAGCGCTGTACTGACCAGCATGTAGCCTCTGTGACAGTATAAGCAGCGCTGTACTGACCAGCATGTAGCCTCTCCCTGACAGTGTAAGCAGCGCTGTACTGACCAGCATGTAACCTCTGACAGTGTAAGCAGCGCTGTACTGACCAGCACGTAGCCTCTCCCTGACAGTATAAGCAGCGCTGTACTGACCAGCATATCGCCTCTGTGACAGTGTAAGCAGCGCTGTACTGACCAGCATGTAGGCTCTCCCTGACAGTGTAAGCAGCGCTGTACTGACCAGCATGTAGTCTCTGTGAGTGTAAGCAGCGCTGTACTGACCAGCATGTAGCCTCTGTGACAGTGTAAGCAGCGCTGTACTGACCAGCATGTAGCCTCTGTGAGTTTAAGCAGCGCTGTACTGACCAGCATGTAGCCTCTCCGACAGTATAAGCAGCGCTGTACTGACCAGCACGTAGCCTCTCCCTGACAGTGTAAGCAGCGCTGTACTGACCAGCACGTACCTTCTCCCTGACAGTATAAGCAGCGCTGTACTGACCAGCACGTAGCCTCTCCCTGACAGTGTAAGCAGCGCTGTACGGACCAGCACGTAGCCTCTCCCTGACAGTGTAGGCAGCGCTGTACTGACCAGCACGTAGCCTCTCCCTGACAGTGTAAGCAGCACTGTACTGACCAGCATGTAGCCTCTCCCTGACAGTGTAGGCAGCGCTGTACTGACCAGCATGTAGCCTCTGTGACAGTGTAAGCAGCGCTGTACTGACCAGCACGTGGCCTCTCCCTGACAGTGTAAGCAGCGCTGTACTGACCAGCACGTAGCCTCTCCCTGACAGTGTAGGCAGCGCTGTACTGACCAGCACGTAGCCTCTCCCTGACAGTGTAAGCAGCGCTGTACTGACCAGCACGTAGCCTCTCCCTGACAGTGTAAGCAGCACTGTACTGACCAGCATGTAGCCTCTCCCTGACAGTGTAGGCAGCGCTGTACTGACCAGCACGTAGCCTCTCTCTGACAGTGTAAGCAGCGCTGTACTGACCAGCATGTAGCCTCTCCCTGACAGTATAAGCAGCGCTGTACTGACCAGCATGTAGCCTCTCCGACAGTATAAGCAGCGCTGTACTGACCAGCACGTAGCCTCTACCTGACAGTATAAGCAGCGCTGTACTGACCAGCACGTAGCCTCTCTCTGACAGTGTAAGCAGCGCTGTACTGACCAGCATGTAGCCTCTCCCTGACAGTGTAAGCAGCGCTGTACTGACCAGCATGTAGCCTCTGTGACAGTGTAAGCAGCGCTGTACTGACCAGTATGTAGCCTCTGTGACAGTGTAAGCAGCGCTGTACTGACCAGCATGTAGGCTCTCCCTGGACAGTGTAAGCAGCGCTGTACTGACCAGCATGTAGCCTCTCTCTGACAGTGTAAGCAGCGCAGTACTGACCAGCACGTAGCCTCTCCCTGACAGTGTAAGCAGCGCTGTACTGACCAGCACGTAGCCTCTACCTGACAGTGTAAGCAGCGCTGTACTGACCAGCATGTAGCCTCTCCCTGACAGTGTAAGCAGCGCTGTACTGACCAGCACGTAGCCTCTCCCTGACAGTGTAAGCAGCGCTGTACGGACCAGCACGTAGCCTCTCCCTGACAGTGTAAGCAGCGCTGTACTGACCAGCACGTAGCCTCTCCCTGACAGTGTAAGCAGCGCTGTACTTACCAGCACGTAGCCTCTGTGACAGTGTAAGCAGCGCTGTACGGACCAGCACGTAGCCTCTCCTTGACAGTGTAAGCAGCGCTGTACTGACCAGCACGTAGCCTCTGTGACAGTGTAAGCAGCGCTGTACTGACCAGCACGTAGCCTCTCCCTGACAGTGTAAGCAGCGCTGTACTGACCAGCACGTAGCCTCTCCCTGACAGTGTAAGCAGCGCTGTACTTACCAGCACGTAGCCTCTGTGACAGTGTAAGCAGCGCTGTACGGACCAGCACGTAGCCTCTCCCTGACAGTGTAAGCAGCGCTGTACTGACCAGCACGTAGCCTCTCCCTGACAGTGTAAGCAGCGCTGTACTGACCAGCACGTAGCCTCTGTGACAGTGTAAGCAGCGCTGTACTGACCAGCACGTAGCCTCTCCCTGACAGTGTAAGCAGCACTGTACTGACCAGCATGTAGCCTGTGACAGTGTAAGCAGCGCTGTACTGACCAGCATGTAGCCTCTCCCTGACAGTGTAATCAGCGCTGTACTGACCAGCATGTAGCCTCTGTGACAGTGTAAGCAGCGCTGTACTGACCAGCACGTAGCCTCTCCCTGACAGTGTAAGCAGCACTGTACTGACCAGCATGTAGCCTCTCTGACAGTGTAAGCAGCGCTGTACTGACCAGCATGTAGCCTCTCCCTGACAGTGTAAGCAGCGCTGTACTGACCAGCATGTAGCCTCTGTGACAGTGTAAGCAGCGCTGTACTGACCAGCATGTAGCCTCTGTGACAGTGTAAGCAGCGCTGTACTGACCAGCATGTAGGCTCTCCCTGGACAGTGTAAGCAGCGCTGTACTGACCAGCATGTAGCCTCTGTGACAGTGTAAGCAGCGCTGTACTGACCAGCATGTAGGCTCTCCCTGGACAGTGTAAGCAGCGCTGTACTGACCAGCATGTAGCCTCTCTCTGACAGTGTAAGCAGCGCAGTACTGACCAGCATGTAGCCTCTGTGACAGTGTAAGCAGCGCTGTACTGACCAGCACGTAGCCTCTCCCTGACAGTGTAAGCAGCGCTGTACTGACCAGCATGTAGCCTCTCCCTGACAGTGTAAGCAGCGCTGTACTGACCAGCACGTAGCCTCTCCCTGACAGTGTAAGCAGCGCTGTACGGACCAGCACGTAGCCTCTCCCTGACAGTGTAAGCAGCGCTGTACTGACCAGCACGTAGCCTCTCCCTGACAGTGTAAGCAGCGCTGTACTTACCAGCACGTAGCCTCTGTGACAGTGTAAGCAGCACTGTACGGACCAGCACGTAGCCTCTCCCTGACAGTGTAAGCAGCGCTGTACTGACCAGCACGTAGCCTCTGTGACAGTGTAAGCAGCGCTGTACTGACCAGCACGTAGCCTCTCCCTGACAGTGTAAGCAGCGCTGTACTGACCAGCACGTAGCCTCTCCCTGACAGTGTAAGCAGCGCTGTACTTACCAGCACGTAGCCTCTGTGACAGTGTAAGCAGCGCTGTACGGACCAGCACGTAGCCTCTCCCTGACAGTGTAAGCAGCGCTGTACTGACCAGCACGTAGCCTCTCCCTGACAGTGTAAGCAGCGCTGTACTGACCAGCACGTAGCCTCTGTGACAGTGTAAGCAGCGCTGTACTGACCAGCACGTAGCCTCTGACAGTGTAAGCAGCACTGTACTGACCAGCATGTAGCCTCTGTGACAGTGTAAGCAGCGCTGTACTGACCAGCATGTAGCCTCTCCCTGACAGTGTAATCAGCGCTGTACTGACCAGCATGTAGCCTCTGTGACAGTGTAAGCAGCGCTGTACTGACCAGCACGTAGCCTCTCCCTGACAGTGTAAGCAGCACTGTACTGACCAGCATGTAGCCTCTCTGACAGTGTAAGCAGCGCTGTACTGACCAGCATGTAGCCTCTCCCTGACAGTGTAAGCAGCGCTGTACTGACCAGCATGTAGCCTCTGTGACAGTGTAAGCAGCGCTGTACTGACCAGCATGTAGCCTCTGTGACAGTGTAAGCAGCGCTGTACTGACCAGCATGTAGGCTCTCCCTGGACAGTGTAAGCAGCGCTGTACTGACCAGCATGTAGCCTCTGTGACAGTGTAAGCAGCGCTGTACTGACCAGCATGTAGGCTCTCCCTGGACAGTGTAAGCAGCGCTGTACTGACCAGCATGTAGCCTCTCTCTGACAGTGTAAGCAGCGCAGTACTGACCAGCATGTAGCCTCTGTGACAGTGTAAGCAGCGCTGTACTGACCAGCACGTAGCCTCTCCCTGACAGTGTAAGCAGCGCTGTACTGACCAGCATGTAGCCTCTCCCTGACAGTGTAAGAAGCACTGTACTGACCAGCATGTAGCCTCTGTGACAGTGTAAGCAGCGCTGTACTGACCAGCACGTAGCCTCTCCCTGACAGTATAAGCAGCGCTGTACTGACCAGCATGTAGGCTCTCCCTGGACAGTGTAAGCAGCGCTGTACTGACCAGCACGTAGCCTCTCCCTGACAGTGTAGGCAGCGCTGTATTGACCAGCACGTAGCCTCTGTGACAGTATAAGCAGCGCTGTACTGACCAGCATGTAGCCTCTGTGACAGTGTAAGCAGCGCTGTACTGACCAGCACGTAGCCTGTGACAGTATAAGCAGCGCTGTACTGACCAGCACGTAGCCTGTGACAGTATAAGCAGCGCTGTACTGACCAGCATGTAGCCTCTGTGACAGTGTAAGCAGCGCAATACTGACCAGCACGTAGCCTCTCCCTGACAGTGTAAGCAGCGCTGTACGGACCAGCACGTAGCCTCTGTGACAGTGTAGGCAGCGCTGTATTGACCAGCATGTAGCCTCTGTGACAGTATAAGCAGCGCTGTACTGATCAGCACGTAGCCTCTCCCTGACAGTGTAGGCAGCGCTGTATTGACCAGCACGTAGCCTCTCCCTGACAGTGTAAGCAGCGCTGTACGGACCAGCACGTAGCCTCTCCCTGACAGTGTAAGCAGCGCTGTACTGACCAGCACGTAGCCTCTCCCTGACAGTGTAAGCAGCGCTGTACGGATCAGCACGTAGCCTCTCCCTGACAGTGTAAGCAGCGCTGTACAGACCAGCACGTAGCCTCTCCCTGACAGTGTAAGCAGCGCTGTACTGACCAGCATGTAGCCTCTCCCTGACAGTGTAAGCAGCACTGTACTGACCAGCATGTAGCCTCTGTGACAGTGTAAGCAGCGCTGTACTGACCAGCACGTAGCCTCTCCCTGACAGTGTAAGCAGCGCTGTACTGACCAGCACGTAGCCTCTCCCTGACAGTGTAGGCAGCGCTGTATTGACCAGCACGTAGCCTCTGTGACAGTATAAGCAGCGCTGTACTGACCAGCATGTAGCCTCTGTGACAGTGTAAGCAGCGCTGTACTGACCAGCACGTAGCCTGTGACAGTATAAGCAGCGCTGTACTGACCAGCACGTAGCCTGTGACAGTATAAGCAGCGCTGTACTGACCAGCATGTAGCCTCTGTGACAGTATAAGCAGCGCTGTACTGACCAGCATGTAGCCTCTCCCTGACAGTGTAAGCAGCGCTGTACGGACCAGCACGTAGCCTCTGTGACAGTGTAGGCAGCGCTGTATTGACCAGCATGTAGCCTCTGTGACAGTATAAGCAGCGCTGTACTGATCAGCACGTAGCCTCTCCCTGACAGTGTAGGCAGCGCTGTATTGACCAGCACGTAGCCTCTCCCTGACAGTGTAAGCAGCGCTGTACGGACCAGCACGTAGCCTCTCCCTGACAGTGTAAGCAGCGCTGTACTGACCAGCACGTAGCCTCTCCCTGACAGTGTAAGCAGCGCTGTACGGATCAGCACGTAGCCTCTCCCTGACAGTGTAAGCAGCGCTGTACAGACCAGCACGTAGCCTCTCCCTGACAGTGTAAGCAGCGCTGTACTGACCAGCACGTAGCCTCTCCCTGACAGTGTAAGCAGCACTGTACTGACCAGCATGTAGCCTCTGTGACAGTGTAAGCAGCGCTGTACTGACCAGCACGTAGCCTCTGTGACAGTGTAAGCAGCGCTGTACTGACCAGCACGTAGCCTCTCCCTGACAGTGTAAGCAGCTCTGTACTGACCAGCATGTAGCCTCTCCCTGACAGTGTAAGCAGCACTGTACTGACCAGCATGTAGCCTCTGTGACAGTGTAAGCAGCGCTGTACTGACCAGCATGTAGCCTCTCCCTGACAGTGTAAGCAGCGCTGTACTGATCAGCACGTAGCCTCTCCCTGACATTGTAAGCAGCGCTGTACGGACCAGCACGTAGCCTCTCCCTGACAGTGTAAGCAGCGCTGTACTGACCAGCATGTAGCCTCTGTGACAGTGTAAGCAGCGCTGTACTGATCAGCACGTAGCCTCTCCCTGACAGTGTAAGCAGCGCTGTACTGATCAGCACGTAGCCTCTCCCTGACAGTGTAAGCAGCGCTGTACTGACAAGTGCCGATTTTACAGCTGGGGCCCACTGACGTTTACACCTGTGGATACTGCATTATGCCATTACATATGCTATACAGATTACAGGGTGGAAGTGTTACTCCACCCCCATACCTCTTTATAGGACCAACCACTATCAGCGCTGAATTCTATTAGAAAGCTCATGCACCAAGTAACATCTGAATTACGTGTTTCGTGCTAATTTACAGTTTTGATGTACAGGGCTATAAACTGGTTTCCACCTATTGCATAGCATCAGATTTCTTTTGTTCACTTATGAATACTCACGAGTAAAACGGAGGTGTGTGAGCAGACAATGAACTGGCAGGAGCATGCTCAGTACACGCCAATGAATCTTCCTGCAACATCAAGCTGCCAGGTTGCTGTATACTGGTCACCAGCAAGCACAGGAACTTCTGCAGACACCGACGTCCAATGTAAACATCCCACCTATTATAACCCGGAGCCGTATATAGGGGATGCCTAACCTCATAGCCATTTCCTCTCCAACGATGTATGTGCTCATAATGAATGGAAGGTAGAAATGAGGCTTCCTCCCAAGTAGGTAGTGTTAGATGTCTCATAACTCGCCCGTTCCCCATCACAAGCCAAAGATGTAATAATATACATCAGCGAAGACAATTACAAAATGTGAGTGTTTAATAAAAACACCATTCAAAGGAACCAACAGAACGAAAATGAAACCATCGCTGCAAACCTGGAACTGCACAGAATCATGGGTAATGACCAGTATTTACAGTGGGCACACACGAGTACAAAGACAGCGTGGGGGTAACCGGATGGGAAATAATGCAATTTCACATTTGTACCTAGTCACGTAAAAACCCACCTCTTTATTACAGCTTATGGTTCTGTATGTTGTCAGAAAAAAAAAAGAAAAAAAAAAAAAAACACAAAAATATATATATAAAAAAAAAAAACTTCTGAAGTAAATACAGACTCATGCCATAAGCAATACAATACTATGAATTTCCAAAATACAAAAAAACAGCAGTTGCTTTATACACTGAAATCTTTACAATGGGATGCGATGCTGAACATGTCGCCCTCCCGTTCCCACAGTTCACCTAGAAAAAAGAGAGAAGAATGGAAGAGACGAGGAAGAGGGGAGGTAAGAGATAACAGAAGATTAGCACACGGTAGAATTATTTTCGCCCCTCCTGTGTAGTGTCACGGTACCCTTACCGCACCCCGTGTGTTGGGGAACAAGGCGCTGTGAGGGCATTGCTCCTGCAGGGAACGCAGCTTCCAGTGGCAGTACTTGCTCCACGGTAACTCCTACTCAATACACTTCCGAACAAAATAAGCCTCTATATAACTACAGAACGTGATCGGGGGCCTCTGCTATCTGCATGACCAGCAACAGGAGGAGAGACAAATAAAATCCACCGCACCCTAATTTGGTCACAAAAAAAACAACTGTTTGAAATTATCCGGCTCTGAAACGTAACTGGGGTGGGGGGTAAGAGATGGAGAACGGCAAAACGCTGAAAGTCTAAGGATCGTGATTCTTAGACAACAATTGGTAACCTCTAAAAGCAGGTCTGGAACATGTGAGCAAATTTAGGCCAGTGGCTATTAAAACTACATAGACGGGCTCCAAAGGGAAACTTAAAACGCGATGAACTACTTTACAGTAAACACAATTTGTGAGTGTCGGGAATTTCGGGGACAGGAACGCGGCGGGCTCCACGTTTATGCTCACCGACTGCATGTCACCGTTCTTTGGACCATAGGCCTCACTCGGCTAGAGGGATGAGAAATGCGGCTAAACTTTGGTGTGTGTCGATTTGCAGAGAACAGTTGAGAAAAGTTATTGGCATGTAAACGCTGATGAAAAGAAAACACGATTCTGAGGCTGCTAGATTATCCTTCTCGGGTTTTGTTCTAGTTTCACAATAATGAAATAAAACTTCAGGTTGTCATTTTGTCCCTCCCAGTAAATGGGGCAGATTCCAGGGGAATTCAACACTGTTGGAGAATATTGTGTCCCAGGACGGGGGAATAAGAGGAGAAATCTCCAGATGGTACAGTCTAATAAAAAGGACTCCAAGGTGGTTTAACAATCGCTCTTCCACAATTTAATGGTCTTGTCATTCTCTAATGCTGCGGAGGCGATTATGTTCTCTGTCGGGTGACAGGCGGTGGAAATGACCACATCTGGAATAGAATAAAATGATTACATTTAAATATTGTAAACGTACAGTTGGTTTCGGTTCGCAAAATGTGGTTCCCGCGATAAATTCCCTGACAGAATGTGTTTTCCAGATTTCACAGAATGGCTAAAGGTTATGAATAAAAGCACATCTAAACTCTACACAATTTAGCTATTCATTTAAACAAACCACAAAATAAATAGCGCACATACAAATATACCTAATAGCACACACGCACAGGGGCAGATGTATTAAGCCTGGAGAAGTGATAAAGCCGTGATAAGTGCAAGCTGGTAACGCACCAGCCAATCAGCTACTGTCTTTTTTCAAATCCATTAATGATTGGCTGGTGCGTTATCACCTTGCGCTTATAACTTCCTTATCTCTTTTCCAGGTTAATACATCTGCCCCATAATTTGAATGGAGGAAAAGAAATAAAAAATAATTTATTTATACGTGTGCGCTTAATGCCACACTGTCAGATTCAATGCCACGGCTCACGCAGGGTGCAGATAGCAGCCCCTCATGTGTAAATATATATATTTTATACACAGACACACAGTGGGCGCTCCCATGATAAACAGCTATTGGGTAATTTACTCCTGGGCGGCGTCTCTCTGCGCTCTGTGCATTGCGCTGTTTGCAGGCAGCCGTCTCCTCCTCCTACGGATAGAGCGTAATTCACCACATAGACCAACGCTCATCTTTACCTGTATGTCCCTGTAGTTTCTGCACAATCTCCTTAGTCTGGAGGTTCCAGATATAAACCAAGTTGTCCTCTGATCCAGAAACGATCCACTGAAATAACATTTTCAGAACATTTAGCTCTGTACAAAGTTACATATCAGCCAAGACTGTAGCTAGCAAAACCACAGGCAGCCTCTATGGGAGAGGGACTCGGTCTCCCTTTCCCCAGGGTGGGCAGTAAAAGGGACAGATCACCTTCTCAGGGGTTGTCATTAGTTTAAAGAACGGACTAGAAAATGAACGAGTGTGAGACAGGTGCTTCCCCCCCAATCATACAAGAGAAGAGAGTATTACCTAGTACATTACATACCTTGCCACCAGTCACTGAAAAATTAGCAAATATGCAGTACTTCTCATTCTTGTGACACGTGTACGTCTTCAGGCACTGGGAAGGGAAAGGAGGTCTTCCGTGAACACGAGAAATAGAGGAATCGCAAGACTGAATAGATCCTAGCTATAATTTCTCTACTGCATCCTAGAAAGTGACAGACAGGGCCTACTTCAGACCTGAACGCTAGCACGCGATTTTTGCAGCCCTGCAATCAGGTAGTCGCCGCCCACAGGGGGAGTGTATTTTAGCTGTAGATTGCATGTGTAGCAGAGCTGTACAAACTGATTTTGTGCAGTCTCTGCGCAGCCCAGAACTTACTCAGCCGCTGCGATCACATCAGCCTGTCCGGGACCAGAATTGACGTCAGACACCCGCCCTGCAAACGCTTGGACACGCCTGAAAACGGTCAGATGACACCCACAAACGCCCTCTTCCTGTCAATCTCCTTGCGATCGCCCATGCGAACGGATCAGTCGCACAAACCCATCACTGAGTGGCGATCCGCTTTGTACCCGTGCCATGCGCCTGCGCATTCCAGTGCATATGCATGCGCAGTTTGGACCTGACCGCCCGCTGGGCGAAAAAGCACAGCAGCAATCAGGTCTGAATTACCCCCAGAATCCGATAGGTAACAGTTTAGGTTAATTTAGGTTTCCTGTGCAGCTGGGGGTCCTGCCGCGCTGACCGATTAGTAGTGATCAGTCATTTGCGACCAGGTCAGATAACGCACGTCCTGGCGTGGCCGCAAACGATACGACTACGCCAGGCAAGTGGTTAAGCTGCTCTGCCAATGAGCGGAGGGGTCTGTGGGGCTTTAGTGACAACAAGCTCCCTCCTAGGAGGCTCCTCCACATTTAGCACCGTGATAAACAACGTGCTGTCTATAACTGCCAGTCCCCATCTACTGTTGTGACAAACAGAACAGAAATACAATTTGTACGCACGCTAGGGAGCAGGCAGAATAAATCTGGATAGCGCAACACGGCTCTACGAACCAGTGTATATGTGCTGCTGGATTAATTACTGCTTAACGAGGACCGAGGGCCCAGTGCAAGAGCTTGTGAAATCAATAGCAGCTAACAGACCCTCTGGGGAACACTTGAGAGATATTTTAACACACTAATCAAAGCTGACATCATTAACATAGGTGTTTGTCAGAACGGGTCACAACAGCAGCCCAATAATTTCTCTCTCCGCCACGGATAGCTGCTGGGAATAGTGGGGAGGTATTGAGTTACTAGCAGATGCTGCAACGCAGAAGGTGAAGCACAAGTTGACAGACGTACCTTCCCTTTGCTGTAGTCCCATAACTTAAGTGTGCTAGATAAAGGGAAACAGAACGTTACAAAAAAAATAAATAAAGTACAAGTAATGTCAATTTTATCAGACAACGACAACATACAGTAGCATCACTACAAAGAGTCTTAATAAGTAATAAAAATAACCGTACGTGCGTGCATTGTAACACTGAAAACAACATTAAGAATAAACACGCAAGACAGAGACAAGTGGTAGTGGGGGAGCGGAGGATCAGGAGCACACGCTCTACTCGCCTAAGGCAGGCTTGGCCAACCTGCGTCTCTCCAGCTGTTGTGAAACTACAGGTCCCAGCACACCCTCCTACCGATCAGCTGGCAAAGCACGCGGGGGCTAGTTTCACAACAGCTGGAGAGCCGCAGGTTGGTCAGACCCGACCTAGGTATAAACCAAGAGCCTAGGGAACCCTAAAGATAATCAGAGATTAGTACTTAAAGGTCCTAGAGAATGTCAGTCCTAGCTGCACGGACGTGAGTATAGTATATCCTCAAATCTTTACATTCAAGCCAATAAAACCACATGGTAATAAATTCAGGGGGGAGAATTTAATAATCTGCGAGATAAACGCAAACCTGCACATTTTTTATTTTTTTTTGTAGTTAAAGCGTCAATTTTATCTCGCAGGCTATTCCCCCAGAATGTTTATGTAGAGCTGAAAGTAAGACATCCTCTATGTCTATGTACAAATCAATTCTATGCTGGACAGGGGGTGCAATAGATTGTTTCCGAAATAATCGCCTCGGTAGCATCTGCAATTTACCTAGAGAGTGCAATTATAGAGCTCCATAAGGAGCGCTAGAGGGGCTCTCACCAAATACAGCGTGGTGTACCTGCAGAACTCCCTCGTCCCCAGTCTTTAGTGTTCTGTTGGGGAACATTATACAGACCATTGAGGCTCCTATAGCACCTCATCAGATATATTATATACACTGCTCAAAAAAATAAAGGGAACACTAAAATAACACATCCTAGATCTGAATGAATGAAATATTCTTATTAAATACTTTGTTCTTTACATAGTTGAATGTGCTGACAACAAAATCACACAAAAATTATCAATGGAAATCAAATTTATTAACCCATGGAGGTCTGGATTTGGAGTCACACTCAAAATTAAAGTGGAAACACACACTACAGGCTGATCCAACTTTGATGTAATGTCCTTAAATCAGGCTCAGTAGTGTGTGTGGCCTCCACGTGCCTGTATGACCTCCCTACAACCCACACAAGTGGCTCAGGTAGTGCAGCTCATCCAGGATGGCACATCAATGCGAGCTGTGGCAAGAAGGTTTGCTGTGTCTGTCAGCGTAGTGTCCAGAGCATGGAGGCGCTACCAGGACACAGGCCAGTACATCAGGAGACGTGGTGGAGGCCGTAAGAGGGCAACAACCCAGCAGCAGGACCGCTACCTCCGCCTTTGTGCAAGGAGGAACAGGAGGAGCACTGCCAGAGCCCTGCAAAATGACCTCCAGCAAGCCACAAATGTGCATGTGTCTACTCAAACGATCAGAAACAGACTCCATGAGGGTGGTATGAGGGCCCGACGTCCACAGGTGGGGGTTGTGCTTACAGCCCAACACCGTGCAGGACGTTTGGCATTTGCCAGAGAACACCAAGATTGGCAAATTCGCCACTGGCGCCCTGTGCTCTTCACAGATGAAAGCAGGTTCTCACTGCACATGTGACAGACGTGACAGTCTGGAGACGCCAAGGAGAACGTTCTGCTGCCTGCAACATCCTCCAGCATGACCGGTTTGGCAGTGGGTCAGTAATGGTGTGGGGTGGCATTTCTTTGGGGGGGCGCACAGCCCTCCATGTGCTCGCCAGAGGTAGCCTGACTGCCATTAGGTACCGAGATGAGATCCTCAGACCCCTTGTAAGACCATATGCTGGTGCGGTTGGCCCTGGGTTCCTCCTAATGCAAGATAATGCTAGACCTCATGTGGCAGGAGTGTGTCAGCAGTTCCTGCAAGACGAAGGCATTGATGCTATGGACTGGCCCGCCCGTTCCCCAGACCTGAATCCAATTGAGCACATCTGGGACATCATGTCTCGCTCCATCCACCAACGCCACGTTGCACCACAGACTGTCCAGGAGTTGGCGGATTGCTTTAGTCCAGGTCTGGGAGGAGATCCCTCAGGAGACCATCCGCCACCTCATCAGGAGCATGCCCAGGCGTTGTAGGGAGGTCATACAGGCACGTGGAGGCCACACACACTACTGAGCCTCCTTTTGACTTGTTTTAAGGACATTACATCAAAGTTGGATCAGCCTGTAGTGTATTTTTCCACTTTAATTTTGAGTGTGACTCCAAATCCAGACCTCCATGGGTTAATAAATGTGATTTCCATTGATCATTTTTGTGTGATTTTGTTGTCAGCACATTCAACTATGTAAAGAACAAAGTATTTAATAAGAATATTTCATTCATTCAAATCTAGGATGTGTTATTTTAGTGTTCCCTTTATTTTTTGAGCAATATATATATATATATATATATATATACACACACACACACATACACATATATACATATATATGTATATATATACATATAAAATAAGATCCATTACAACAGAACTGACAAAACGGGCACCATTCCTGCAGCGAAGCGCCTTAGTATTCATTTATCACCACCCCCACCGATCAAAAATCCCAACGTTATAAACAACAAAGTAGAAGAAAGCATTGGAGGTGCCCACACGGACATCACAGGTCTCCTCAGGTACTCACTTGTCTAACGTGGCTGCTAAGATATATTTGCCATTCGGAGAAAACTTCACAAACGATACTGGAGGATTGTCATCATCTGATAAAGTCAAATTATTAGAAAGTTTATTATATAATCATTTTTTTTTTTTAAAAACCCACATCCAATGCCCACTCAAATCAAACAGACTTGTTTCTTACCGATCAGCGTTTTTAAGCACTGGCCGGAAGCTGTATCCCAAATTCGGCTGAAAACCAATAAAAAGAAAAGCGTAAGCGTGATGCAAAACAAAATGGCCGCATACGTCGGATGTACTGTTGTGCCAATCCTATACTTAAACTGCGTCTACATCAAGGTGGAACACACCACTGATCTTTTTATAATTCAATGAGAAACCTGCTACTGCAGCCCGCCCTATGAAGAGACTACGCCCCTCATTCCGAGATGATCGCACGTAGCAACTTTTTGCTGCTCGTGCCATCATCTAGACGCCGCCTATGGGGGAGTGTATTTCTGCATAGCAGGGCTGCGATCGCTTGTGCAGCCCTACTATGCTAAAATAGTTTCCTGCAAAACAGGACCAGGGTCAGATCTACTTACCATGTGCGACGGATCCAGCGACGAAGGTCACGGAATTGACGTCAGACATCCGCCCTCCAAACGCCTGCGTTCGGATCTCCACGCCCGGAACGCCTCCCCGCTGTCAATCTTCTTGCGATCGCGCCAGCGATCACTTTTTTCTTTGTTCTGGCCGCTGTCCGGCGACGCAACGACGCGTGTGCGCATTGCGGCCGCCGCGCATGCGCAGTTCTGACCCATTTGCACAGCAGCAAAGAACCGCTGCGTGCAAATGGGTCGGACTGGTTCCCTATGTCTGAGCTTACACGTTGGTTTTGTCATAAAACAAAGTACAGAATCTGTTCAGCTGCTGCAACACTAGATGTAAATGATGGTCAGAATCCGGAAACATTACAGTAACCTATAAGGGAAGACCCTGATTTACCGCATGATTAACCAGGAGTAGTTTGTATGTAATACACCTGTGATGCCCAATCTAATGAGCGCTTTTCTGTCACATGGACCACTGCTAATTAAGATAGAATAGATGTTATCATATGAACAGTGGGGGAGGGAACATCACGTGTTTTCTATTTAATTCCATTTTCTATGACTTTATTAAAGAACAAGGAAGTGGCGGAGACGTTAACTCACCAGAGCCCGTCGTAACTGCTGGACACGATGAGGGAACCATCGCGATTGAAGTGTACCTAGAACCAGAGAGACAGTCACAAGTTGAAGATAAAAGTGACATACGCTAATTACAGCTTGTGTGCGGTATCCTCAGCGGGGAAAGCTCCAAACATGATAATCAGCCATTCCAATCCTGATCCAATGTAGCAGGGAAATAACGAGGAGAAATAAAAAACTGGTAGCAGTCACAGCTTATATGCAGATACCTATTTCTCTATTCACTGTTAGTATGTCCGTCCCTTAGGGCTTGCCCAGTAACTATGGGTGTCCCTTAGAACAGAGTAGAGGATCATTACGGGAGAACTGAAATGTGACCCTCCTTTGTACATGCTGCTCTTGCCCAATTTGCTACATGTGAACAGGAAGTAGACATGGGAGGAGCCATGACATCACTGCGGTCTGAAGGAGGAGAGTGGAGGATGTATACAGGAGACTGGACCACTGATATCGTCTAGAGCAGTGGTGGCCAACGTGTGGCTCTTTCTTTATTCAAATGTGGCTCCCAACACTCAAAGTCACGTGACCACAAGAGATCTGTAAACCGCTGCACTCCAGCCAGACATGCAGCAGCACTACGTAGACTGAGAACTGGGGGAGCTAGCTGGAGTGACACAGGCGGGTGCTGGCTGGAGTGACACAGGCGGGTGCTGGCTGGAGTGACACAGGCGGGTGCTGGCTGGAGTGACACAGGCGGGTGCTGGCTGGAGTGACACAGGGGGGAGCTGGCTGGAGTGACACAGGGGGGAGATGGCTGGAGTGACACAGGCGGGTGCTGGCTGAAGTGACACAGGCGGGTGCTGGCTGAAGTGACACAGGCGGGTGCTGGCTGGAGTGACACAGGCGGGTGCTGGCTGGAGTGACACAGGGGGGAGCTGGCTGGAGTGACACAGGCGGGTGCTGGCTGGAGTGACACAGGCGGGTGCTGGCTGGAGTGACACAGGGGGGTGCTGGCTGGAGTGACACAGGGGGGAGCTGGCTGGAGTGACACAGGGGGGAGCTGGCTGGAGTGACACAGGCGGGTGCTGGCTGGAGTGACACAGGAGGGAGCTGGCTGGAGTGACACAGGAGGGAGCTGGCTGGAGTGACACAGGGGGGAGCTGGCTGGAGTGACACAATGGGGAGCTGGCTGGAGTGACACAGGAGGGTTCTGGCTGGAGTGACACAGGAGGGAGCTGACTGGAGTGACACAGGAGGGTGCTGGCTGGAGTGACACAGGCGGGTGCTGGCTGGAGTGACACCGGCGGGTGCTGGCTGGAGTGACACCGGCGGGTGCTGGCTGGAGTGACACCGGCGGGTGCTGGCTGGAGTGACACCGGCGGGTGCTGGCTGGAGTGACACCGGCGGGTGCTGGCTGGGACACAGGCAGTGCTGGCTGGAGTGACACAGGGGGGAGCTGGCTGGAGTGACACAGACGGGTGCTGGCTGGAGTGACAGGCGGGTGCTGGCTGGAGTGACAGGGGGGAGCTGGCTGGAGTGACACAGGGGGGAGCTGGCTGGAGTGACACAGGGGGGAGCTGGCTGGAGTGACACAGGGGGGAGCTGGCTGGAGTGACACAGGGGGGAGCTGGCTGGAGTGACACAGGGGGGAGCTGGCTGGAGTGACACAGGGGGGAGCTGGCTGGAGTGACACAGGGGGGAGCTGGCTGGAGTGACACAGGGGGGAGCTGGCTGGAGTGACACAGGGGGGAGCTGGCTGGAGTGACACAGGGGGGAGCTGGCTGGAGTGACACAGGGGGGAGCTGGCTGGAGTGACACAGGGGGGAGCTGGCTGGAGTGACACAGGGGGGTGCTGGCTGGAGTGACACAGACGGGTGCTGGCTGGAGTGACACAGACGGGTGCTGGCTGGAGTGACACAGACGGGTGCTGGCTGGAGTGACAGACGGGTGCTGGAGTGACACAGGCGGGTGCTGGCTGGAGTGACACAGGCGGGTGCTGGCTGGAGTGACACAGACGGGTGCTGGCTGGAGTGACACAGGCGGGTGCTGGCTGGAGTGACACAGGCGGGTGCTGGCTGGAGTGACACAGGCGGGTGCTGGCTGGAGTGACACAGGCGGGTGCTGGCTGGAGTGACACAGGCGGGTGCTGGCTGGAGTGACACAGGCGGGTGCTGGCTGGAGTGACACAGGCGGGTGCTGGCTGGAGTGACACAGGCGGGTGCTGGCTGGAGTGACACAGACGGGTGCTGGCTGGAGTGACACAGATGGGTGCTGGCTGGAGTGACACATGGGGGAGCTGGCTGGAGTGACACAGGCGGGTGCTGGCTGGAGTGACACAGGTGGGTGCTGGCTGGAGTGACACAGGCGGGTACTGGCTGGAGTGACACAGGCGGGTGCTGGCTGGAGTGACACAGGCGGGTGCTGGCTGGAGTGACACATGGGGGAACTGAAGTGTATTATGTGAATCTGGCTTTTCAATATATTTTCTGCGGATCTGGCTTTTTAAATTATTTGATGTAGAAGTGGCTTTTTAATTGTATTTTATGTTGGATCTGGCTTTTTCAATGTATTTTATACCAGGGGCGTGGCCTAGCGGGCACAAGGTCACACCCCATTTTTGCAAGTGCGCCTTCGGCTCAAAGTCGGCTCTTTGATGTACCCAACAAGATTTCTTGGCTCTTTGTCTCTGACTGGTTGGCCACCCCTGCTCTAGAGACCCAGCTGATGTCACACTATACAATATGATGCAGGAACGCCATGTGAGTGAGCTGATCAGGACACATAGCCAACTACTGCACTACGGCATAGGGAGGGCTCAGACGCTACAAATAAATGCATTCCAGTTCCACGGTCACACACACTCAACCCTTAGCAATTGGTGTCTTTTGAAAGAATAAAATAAACCAAAAAAAAAATAAAAATGAAATCTTACAGCGGAGACAGGGTCGGAGTGGGCGGGCAACGTCTTCAAACACTTTCCAGTCTTCACATCCCATATTCTGACGCTTTCATCAAACTGGAGAAAGAAAAAGGTGACGTGAGCAGACAGCTGAGGACGCTGTGATCTCCGATGTCTAGTAATATATCAGCATCCAGCGACTCCTCAGACTCACGTCCTAGGGGAGCAATCTAGGGGCTAATTATCATACAGAGATCAGCACGGAGAGGTTACTCTCTGGGGGGTATACCAGTACTGCTCCACATGACGTTATAACAACACCCACAGGCACGTCTGTAATGCATCACCCAGAATAACTGGGGTAGAGTGTACTGGATACATAGGTCTGACGCTAACAGCGATCAACGGCTACGTCTGTAATAGTCAAAAGTGAATTTACAAAAAAAAAAAAAAAAAGGCCCGTCTCCTATCCAGAGACAACAAACAGAAACTGTACCGGGATGATGTAAAAGCCTTAGTGAAACACCGAATCCTTAAAGGTAACTTGTTAATATTGGGCCTGATTGACAAATGGACACAGCTGCTGTGTGAAGATATACTAATGCCGCAGGAGGAGACTTGTGCAAAAAGACGCCCACTGCCGGCTTGTGTGATCTGCTGCAGCACATGATCACTCTCGGATTACTAAGGGTGGTTGGGGTCGTCACGCTGCCCTGGCCAGGGAAGCTGCCATAGTCCACCGTATGCCCAGAAAACGAAGCCAAAACGCCCTTTTCTGAAATGTTGGCTACGGCCGCTCGCTCCCGCCACCATACGGCCACGGCATGCCTATAAGGCACCGGCTTTTGGGCACTGAGTCAGAAGACGCAGGACCCGTTCTGCATATGCGCATCAGGTTTGCGTACATCTCTGCATTACAGCCATTGGTCAGTAATGATATTAATGGTTAGGCTTATGTTACAGTAAGTGCCACAATACACTGTATATACACTTATACACCCTTATTATACCGGTTATAGGGTGTGTAGCATTTACACTCCCCCAGAAATACCCATGTACAATGCTGGATACAATGTAACAGCTGCAGTACAAATCATTTTGGAATAAAGAATAATGGGGCAGATGTATTAACCTGGAGAAGGCATAAGGAAGTGATAAACTAGTGATAAATGCAAGGTGATAAATGCACCAGCTAATCAGCTCCAATATGTAAATTAACAGGAGCTGATTGGCTGGTGCGTTTATCACTGGTTTATCACTTCCTTATGCCTTCTCCAGGTTAATACATCTGCCCCAATGTAATAAATAAAATGAGACTTACTGATCCAGACACAATGAGGTTGGACTGTGGGTTGAAGTTGCAGCAGAAGACATAGTTACTGTGACCCTTCAGCGTCTTCAAACATTTCCCCTGAGAGAAGGAGAGAGCCAGAGTCAGCGAGAGCAATCCCTACTGTTCATCCCTACTGTCACAGCTGGTTATATTGTTAGTATTACAGATTCCACTACGCTGCAGTGCCTCAGAATATCCTTCAACTGCGCACAGTAAACATAGAAACATAGAATGTGACGGCAGATCAGAACCACTTGGCCCATCTAGTCTGCCCCTTTTTTATCCTTTAGGTAATCTACTAATTAGGTAATAAACATTCACAGCGACCGCCAGTTCACCAATAACCAACGCTTCTGCTGGTGAGGTCGCAGGTTCCTGGTGTGATAGGATCTATAATAACGATCGCTTTACCTAACAAAGCAGCAGCCTCAAGCAGTACCGGGACTATATGCATTTTATAGATAATCTGATTTTATCTACCCCCCTACAAAAACCTAAACCCTGGAAAAATAAGAATTTACTCACCGGTAATTCTATTTCTCGTAGTCCGTAGTGGATGCTGGGAACTCCGAAAGGACCATGGGGAATAGCGGGCTCCGAAGGAGGCTGGGCACTCTAGAAAGATTTAGGACTACCTGGTGTGCACTGGCTCCTCCCACTATGACCCTCCTCCAAGCCTCAGTTAGGACACTGTGCCCGGACGAGCGTACACAATAAGGAAGGATTTTGAATCCCGGGTAAGACTCATACCAGCCACACCAATCACACCGTACAACTCGTGATATGAATCCCAGTTAACAGTATGAAACAACTGAGCCTCTCAACAGATGGCTCAACAATAACCCGATTTAGTTAACAATAACTATGTACAAGTATTGCAGATAAACCGCACTTGGGATGGGCGCCCAGCATCCACTACGG
Source organism: Pseudophryne corroboree (assembly GCF_028390025.1). Classification (NCBI taxonomy): domain Eukaryota; kingdom Metazoa; phylum Chordata; class Amphibia; order Anura; family Myobatrachidae; genus Pseudophryne; species Pseudophryne corroboree. Next base: position 13,674,060 of record NC_086451.1, read on the forward strand.
ACTACGAGAAATAGAATTACCGGTGAGTAAATTCTTATTTTCTCTAACGTCCTAGTGGATGCTGGGAACTCCGAAAGGACCATGGGGATTATACCAAAGCTCCCAAACAGGCGGGAGAGTGCGGATGACTCTGCAGCACCGAATGAGAGAACTCCAGGTCCTCCTCAGCCAGGGTATCAAATTTGTAGAATTTTGCAAACGTGTTTGCCTCTGACCAAGTAGCTGCTCGGCAAAGTTGTAAAGCCGAGACCCCTCGGGCAGCCGCCCAAGATGAGCCCACCTTCCTAGTGGAATGGGCATTTACAGATTTTGGCTGTGGCAGGCCTGCCACAGAATGAGCAAGCTGAATTGTACTACAAATCCAGCGAGCAATAGTCTGCTTAGAAGCAGGAGCACCCAGCTTGTTGGGTGCATACAGGATAAACAGCGAGTCAGATTTTCTGACTCCAGCCGTCCTGGAAACATATTTTCAGGGCCCTGACAACGTCTAGCAACTTGGAGTCCTCCAAGTCCCTAGTAGCCGCAGGCACCACAATAGGCTGGTTCAGGTGAAACGCTGACACCACCTTTGGGAGAAATTGGGGACGAGTCCTCAATTCTGCCCTATCCATATGGAAAATCAGATAAGGGCTTTTACATGATAAAGCCGCCAATTCTGACACACGCCTGGCTGAAGCCAAAGCCAATAACATGACCACTTTCCACGTGAGATATTTCAGATCCACGGTTTTTAGTGGCTCAAACCAATGTGATTTTAAGAAACTCAACATCACGTTGAGATCCCAAGGTGCCACAGGAGGCACAAATGGGGGCTGAATATGCAGCACTCCTTTCACAAATGTCTGAACTTCAGGTACTGAAGCTAGTTCTTTTTGAAAGAAAATCGACAGAGCCGAGATCTGTACTTTAATGGAGCCTAGTTTTAGGCCCATAGTCACTCCTGCTTGCAGGAAATGCAGAAATCGACCTAGTTGAAATTCCTCTGTTGGGGCCTTTTCGGCCTCACACCATGCAACATACTTCCGCCATATGCGGTGATAATGATTTGCTGTAACCTCTTTTCTAGCTTTAATAAGCGTAGGAATGACTTCCTCCAGAATGCCCTTTTCCTTCAGGATCCGGCGTTCAACCGCCATGCCGTCAAACGCAGCCGCGGTAAGTCTTGGAACAGACAGAGCCCCTGCTGTAGCAGGTCTTGTCTGAGCGGCAGAGACCACGGGTCCTCTGAGATCATCTCTTGAAGTTCCGGGTACCACGCTCTTCTTGGCCAATCCGGAACCACGAGAATTGTGTTTACACCTCGCTTTCTTATTATTCTCAATACCTTTGGTATGAGAGGTAGAGGAGGGAACACATAAACGGACTGGTACACCCACGGTGTCACTAGAGCGTCCACAGCTATCGCCTGAGGGTCTCTTGACCTGGCGCAATACCTCTCTAGTTTTTTGTTTAGGCGGGACGCCATCATGTCCACCTGTGGACGACCCCACTGATTTACAATCATTTGGAAGACTTCTGGATGAAGTCCCCACTCTCCCGGGTGGAGGTCGTCCACTCCCGGGATGAACACTGCTGACAGTGCTAGTACATGATTTTCCGCCCATCGGAGAATCCTTGTGGCTTCTGCCATTGCCATCCTGCTTCTTGTGCCGCCCTGTCGATTCACATGGGCGACTGCCGTGATGTTGTCTGACTGGATCAGCACCGGCTGGTGTAGGAGCAGGGATTTTGCTTGACTTAGGGCATTGTAAATGGCCCTTAGTTCCAGAATATTTATGTGAAGGGAAGTCTCCTGACTTGACCATAGTCCTTGGAAGTTTCTTCCCTTTGTGACTGCCCCCCAGCCTCGTAGGCTGGCATCCGTGGTCACCAGGACCCAGTCCTGTATGCCGAATCTGCGGCCCTCCAAAAGATGAGCACTCTGCAGCCACCACAGAAGAGACACCCTGGTTCTTGGGGACAGGGTTATCAAGCGATGCATCTGAAGATGCGATCCGGACCACTTGTCCAACAGGTCCCACTGAAAAATCCTGGCATGGAACCTGCCGAATGGAATTGCTTCGTAAGAAGCTACCATCTTTCCCAGGACCCGCGTGCAGTGATGCACCGATACCTGTTTTGGTTTTAGGAGGTCTCTGACTAGAGAAGACAACTCCCTGGCTTTCTCCTCCGGGAGAAACACTTTTTTCTGGACTGTGTCCAGAATCATTCCCAGGAACATTAGACGTGTCGTCGGGACCAGCTGTGACTTTGGGATATTCAGAATCCAGCCGTGCTGGCGCAGCACTTCCTGAGATAGTGCTACTCCCACTAACAACTGTTCCTTGGATCGTGCCTTTATTAGGAGATCGTCCAAGTATGGGATAATTAAAACTCCCTTTTTTCGAAGGAGTATCATCATTTCCGCCATAACCTTGGTAAATACCCTCGGTGCCGTGGAGAGTCCAAACGGCAGCGTCTGGAATTGGTAATGGCAATCCTGTACCACAAATCTGAGGTACTCCTGGTGAGGATGGTAAATGGGGACATGCAGGTAAGCATCCTTGATGTCCAGGGATACCATGTAATCCCCCTCCTCCAGGCTTGCAATAACCGCCCTGAGCGATTCCATCTTGAACTTGAATTTTTTTATGTATGTGTTCAAGGATTTCAAATTTAAAATGGGTCTCACCGAACCGTCCGGTTTCGGCACCACAAATAGTGTGGAATAGTAACCCCGGCCTTGTTGAAGTAGGAGTACCTTGATTATCACCTGCTGGGAATACAGCTTGTGAATCGCTGCTAGCACCGCCTCCCTGTCTGAGGGAACAATCGGCAAGGCAGATTTTAGGAACCGGTGGGGTGGAGCCGCCTCGAATTCTAGCTTGTACCCCTGAGATACTATTTGAAGGATCCAGGGATCCACCTGTGAGCGAGCCCACTGATCGCTGAAATTCATGAGGCGGGCCCCCACCGTACCTGGCTCCGCCTGTGGAGCCCCACCGTCATGCGGCGGACTTGGAAGAGGAAGCGGGGGAGGACTTTTGCTCCTGGGAACCTGCTGTTTGTTGCAGCCTTTTTCCCCTACCTCTGCCTCTAGAGAGAAAAGACCCTCCTTTTCCCCGCTTGTTTTTCTGGGTCCGATAGGACTGAACCTGATAAAATGGCGCCTTCTTAGGCTGTGAGGGGACATGGGGTAAAAATGCTGACTTCCCAGACGTTGCTGTGGAAACTAGGTCGGAGAGACCATCCCCAAATAATTCCTCCCCCTTATAAGGCAAAACTTCCATGTGCCTTTTGGAATCTGCATCTCCAGTCCACTGGCGAGTCCATAAGCATTTCCTAGCAGAGATGGACAATGCACTTATTTTAGATGCCAGCCGGCAGACTTCCCTCTGTGCATCTCTCATATATAAGACTGAGTCTTTGATATGGTCAATTGTTAGCAGAATCGTGTCTCTGTCTAGTGTGTCAATATTTTCTGACAGTTTATCCGACCACGCAGCGGCAGCACTGCACATCCATGCTGACGCAATAGCTGGTCTAAGTATAATGCCCGAGTGTGTATATACAGACTTCAGGATCGCCTCCTGCTTTCTATCAGCAGGTTCCTTAAGGGCGGCCGTATCCTGGGACGGTAGTGCCACCTTTTTAGACAAACGTGTGAGCGCTTTATCCACCCTAGGAGGTGTTTCCCAACGTAACCTATCCTCTGGCGGGAAAGGGAACACCATTAGTACCTTCTTAGGAATTACCAATTTCTTATCAGGGGAAGCCCACGCTTCTTCACACACTTCATTTAATTCATCTGACGGGGGGAAAACTACAGGTAGTTTTTTCTCCCCAAACATAATACCCTTTTTTGTGGTACCTGGATGTAAATCAGAGATATTTAACACCTCTTTCATTGCCTCAATCATGCAGTGAATGGCCTTAATGGGCATTAAATTTGACTCCTCGTCGTCGACACTGGTGTCAGTATCCGTGTCGACATCTACTCGTGCCATCTGAGATAGCGGGCGTTTCAGAGCCCCTGATGACTTTTGAGACACCTGGACAGGCACGAGCTGAGAACTCAGCTGTCCCGCAGTCGGCATGTCGTCAAATTTCTTATGTAATGAGTCTATACGTGCACTCATTTCTTTCCATAAGCACATCCACTCAGGTGTCTGCCCCCCAGGGGGTGACATCCCTTCTAAAGGCATCTGCTCCGCCTCCACCTCATTATCCTCATCAAACATGTCGACACAGCCGTACCGACACACTCCACACACACAGGGAATGCTCAATATAGAGGACAGGACCCACAAAAGCCCTTTGAGGGGACAGAGTGAGAGTATGCCAGCACACACCAGAGCGCTATATAAGGCAGGGACTAACTGAGTTATGTCCCTTATAGCTGCTTTTTAATATAAACTATATACTGCGCCAATTAAATGCCCCCCTCTCTCTTTTTTACCCTTTTCTGTAGAGTAGTCTGCAGGGGAGAGCCAGGGAGCTTCCTTCCAGCGGAACTGTGAGGGAAAAATGGCGCCCAGTGTGCTGAGGGAGATAGCTCCGCCCCTTTTCCGCGGCCTATTCTCCCGCTTTTTTATGGAATCTGGCAGGGGTATTTACCTCATATATAGCCCCTGGGGCTATATATTGAGGTATTTTTGCCAGCCAAGGTGTTTTTATTGCTGCCTCAGGGCGCCCCCCCCCCCCAGCGCCCTGCACCCTCAGTGACCGGGGTGTGAAGTGTGAGAGGAGCAATGGCGCACAGCTGCAGTGCTGTGCGCTACCTTGGTGAAGACTGATGTCTTCATGCCGCCGATTTTCCGGACCATCTTCTTGCTTCTGGCTCTGTAAGGGGGACGGCGGCGCGGCTCCGGGACCGAACATCAAGGCTGGGCCTGCGGTCGATCCCTCTGGTGCTAATGGTGTCCAGTAGCCTAAGAAGCCCAATCCGGCTGCAAGCAGGCGAGTTCGCTTCTTCTCCCCTTAGTCCCTCGCTGCAGTGAGCCTGTTGCCAGCAGGTCTCACTGAAAATAAAAAACCTAAAATTATACTTTCTTTCTAAGGGCTCAGGAGAGCCCCTAGTGTGCATCCAACCTCGGCCGGGCACAAAATCTAACTGAGGCTTGGAGGAGGGTCATAGTGGGAGGAGCCAGTGCACACCAGGTAGTCCTAAATCTTTCTAGAGTGCCCAGCCTCCTTCGGAGCCCGCTATTCCCCATGGTCCTTTCGGAGTTCCCAGCATCCACTAGGACGTTAGAGAAAAGAAAAACAGCAAACCGTACAGCGCTGCATGGTTTTAGGTAACAAGAGGAAAAGGCCAGAGACCGGTTTAGGTGTAACCAGACAAAGCAGGGGCTCCCCAACATTCCCAGACAGCGGTGCCAGCAGGACGGTCTTGTCCAATATTCTGCATAGCGCAGTAGCCAGATTATACACAAAATCATCCTCTCCAATCTTTACGTGCTGCCAGCTATACGGGACAGAGAGACTTCTAGTCAGCCGTACAGTCTCTACATGTACGGAACGCTGCCAATGACGCAATAGCGTTATACATGGGTGTACATAGGGGGTCATTCCGAGTTGATCACTAGCTGCCGTTGTTCGCAGCGATCAGGCTAAAAATCGGCATTTCTGCGCATGCGTGATGTACGGGTACAAAGCCCGTTGTGGTTGTGCACAGGTTCTAGCAAAGTTTTCAGTCGCACTGGCGGCCGCAAGAAGATTGACAGGAAGGGGGCGTTTCTGGGTGTCAACTGACCGTTTTCAGGGAGTGTTTGCAAAAACGCAGGCGTGTATGAAAAAACACAGGCATGGCTGGGCGTTCGCTGGGCGGGTGTATGACGTTAAACCTGGACACGAATAGGCTGAAGTGATCGCAAGCGCTGAGTAGGGTCAGAGCTACTCAGAAACTGCACAAACTGTTTTTGCAGATCTCGGCTGCACAGGCGTTCGCACTTCTGCTAAGCTAAAATACACTCCCCAGTGGGCGGCGGCATAGCGTTTGCAGGGCTGCTAAAACTAGCCAGCGAGCGATCAACTCGGAATGACCCCCATAATCCCAAGACATACATGAAACTTTAGGGGGAGAGGGGGGAAAAGTAAAACACAGTTACACACCGAACTGACATCCCAGATCTTTAGTGTTTTGTCATCGGAAGCAGAGACCAGGAGGTTGGAATCTGAGGACCAGGCGACATCGGATATACCCTATAATAATCACAAAGACACGTCATGCTGTATATTATAACTACACGGCTTACCCAGGCACTGCCATCCCCAATCTTTTATAGAGCAGCTAATAAGGGAAGTCTCTGGAGGCAGCGGACCCTATAATTGATTGTCTGCCGGGGAATAAGCGGCATCGCACAGGAACATGTTTACATGAAAGTCTCCCTGATAGACACTGCAGGAACATCACGTCCTCCGCATAGGGGGCAACAACTGCAGGGGCATGAGAGGAGGTGCTCTTACCAGCTTGTGTCCAGAGATGGTCTTCTCAAACTTGCCATCGTACGCACCCCATATTTTAATTAATTTGTCAGCCGCTTTAAAAAAGAAAACAAATTAAGAAATGTACGTACTGTGCTTTGAATGATTCATTTCATTATAATAAATATGATTAAATGTATAAAAAAAGAAGAAGCATCAGATCTTAAATTCATTCATTACGGATACGGTCATCTATAATAAACGTTGTAGGACTAGTTTCAGATGTATCATTACTTAGTGGCTTGCACAATTGCTTCTACCTTCACGTAACTTTGCAATAACTGATCACAATTACTTTTTACAGTAGTTCTATCATTCCGCAGCATTAAACACACCCAGCTCTGCCTTAGATACATTGGGTCAGATGTTTCAAGCCTGGAGAAGGTATAAAGTGATAAAACAGTGATAAGTGCCAGGTGATAACGCACCAGCCAATCAGCTCCAATATGTAAATTGAGTTAGGAGCGGATTGGCTGGTGCATTATCACCTTCCACTTATCACTGCTATATCACTTCTTCAGGCTTAATACATCTGCCCCATTGTATCTAGAGAGTAACCTTTTGTTTGCCTGGTGATACACAGACATGGCTACAAAGCACAGCAACATGAAGAAACGGATTTTACGCTGCAGGATAGCAGACACCAGCCAGTCAAGTCATCTAGAAGTGGGGAAACTCCCTTAGTAATGCGGATTACAGCATCCAGGCATTGGATTTCAGGTTCTAAACTGTGCACTGAAACCCAAAGTCTCTCCTCCATCACAATATACAGTATTTATGCTGCCAGCAGACGTTATCCTGTCCTCTGAATAAGGTCAGACCACTGGGAGGACAGGAACCTTTCCTAACCCCAATGGTTGTCAATGGCTTTGGGCACCACATTCGGAACTTGGAGAACAGAGCTGGTGTCAATACCAGAAGCAACAACACATCTAAAATATTATGCACATATGCAATACTTGGCCTGTTACTTGGCCCCACAGGGACAACAAAAAATCTTCCTGGCTCCTAGGCTTGCTTAGTGGCTCCCGAATCCTCTGTTATTCTGTCAGTCTATGACTCGTACAAACACCAATACAAATACTATACAAGAAGCTGCAACACTGGGACAGTTAGTGGTGTCTGCTTAGCCAACACTGAGAGTAGCTGGAGACAGAGAACAGCCCGTGATTTGTCATGTACCTGCCCCACGGTGGGGCCACGGCTCTGTAACATACGTGTGACCGGTAACAGAACGCAGACACTTACATGAACTGGCTAGCCACTCCCCGTTCGGGCTGAACTTTACCGAGGACACCGCCTTCGTGTGGCCTGCAAGCGTGAACTTTAGAGCGTAATTAGGTTTTGCTGGAGACGGCTGAAAGGAAAGGGAATCAGGTGTTAGTGTAGCAAGAGCAGGTCAAAGGGCAACTCGGTTCTAGTCTCACGTTGAGGCAGCTAGTATTTAGTGGCTAGAATTACAAACGACACACACTAAACAGACCTGTATCAGCCGTTGTGGAAAGGCAGATTAGGTGGGAATGTTACAGCCTGTATACAAGCCTAACTGCAACATTATTATTACTTTGTAATTTTTACTCGTTATTGCAAATCTGCTAAACTGGTCCACCTGCCCCGCGGTACTTCCTAACAGACTGTCTTAAGGTGGGTACGCACCAGAATGACGGGCAATCGAGGCGACGAAGAGCACCAGAAAATAAGAATTTACTTACCGATAATTCTATTTCTCATAGTCCGTAGTGGATGCTGGGGACTCCATAAGGACCATGGGGAATAGCGGCTCCGCAGGAGACTGGGCACAAAGTAAAAAGCTTTAGGACTACCTGGTGTGCACTGGCTCCTCCCCCTATGACCCTCCTCCAAGCCTCAGTTAGGATACTGTGCCCGGACGAGCGTACACAATAAGTAAGGATTTTGAATCCCGGGTAAGACTCAAACCAGCCACACCAATCACACCGTACAACTTGTGATCTGAACCCAGTTAATAGCATGATAACAAAGGAGCCTCTGAAAAGATGGCTCACAACAATAACCCGATTTTTGTAACAATAACTATGTAAAAGTATTGCAGACAATCCGCACTTGGGATGGGCGCCCAGCATCCACTACGGACTATGAGAAATAGAATTATCGGTAAGTAAATTCTTATTTTCTCTAACGTCCTAAGTGGATGCTGGGGACTCCGTAAGGACCATGGGGATTATACCAAAGCTCCCAAACGGGCGGGAGAGTGCGGATGACTCTGCAGCACCGAATGAGAGAACTCCAGGTCCTCCTCAGCCAGGGTATCAAATTTGTAGAATTTAGCAAACGTGTTTGCCCCTGACCAAGTAGCTGCTCGGCAAAGTTGTAAAGCCGAGACCCCTCGGGCAGCCGCCCAAGATGAGCCCCCTTTCCGTGTGGAATGGGCTTTTACAGATTTTGGCTGTGGCAGGCCTGCCACAGAATGTGCAAGCTGAATTGTACTACAAATCCAACGAGCAATCGTCTGCTTAGAAGCAGGAGCACCCAGCTTGTTGGGTGCATACAGGATAAACAGCGAGTCAGATTTTCTGACTCCAGCCGTCCTGGAAACATATATTTTTAGGGCCCTGACTACGTCTAGCAACTTGGAATCCTCCAAGTCCCTAGTAGCCGCAGGCACCACAATAGGCTGGTTTAAGTGAAATGCTTAAACCACCTTAGGAAGAAATTGAGGCCGAGTCCTCAATTCTGCCCTATCCGTATGAAAAATTAGGTAAGGGCTTTTATAGGATAAAGCCGCCAATTCTGATACACGCCTGGCTGAAGCCAGGGCTAACAGCATTACCACTTTCCATGTGAGATATTTTAAGTCCACAGTGGTGAGTGGTTCAAACCAATGTGATTTTAGGAATCCCAAAACTACATTGAGATCCCAAGGTGCCACTGGAGGCACAAAAGGAGGCTGTATATGCAGTACCCCCTTAACAAACGTCTGAACTTCAGGAACTGAAGCTAGTTCTTTTTGGAAGAATATTGACAGGGCCGAAATTTGAACCTTAATGGACCCTAATTTTAGGCCCATAGACAGTCCTGTTTGCAGGAAATGCAGGAAAAGACCCAGTTGAAATTCCTCTGTAGGGGCCTTCCTGGCCTCACACCACGCAACATATTTACGCCAAATACGGTGATAATGTTGCACAGTTACATCCTTCCTGGCTTTGATCAGGGTAGGGATGACTTCATCCGGAATGCCTTTTTCCTTCAGGATCCGGCGTTCAACCGCCATGCCGTCAAACGCAGCCGCGGTAAGTCTTGAAACAGACATGGTCCCTGCTGGAGCAGGTCCTTTCTTAGAGGTAGAGGCCACGGGTCTTCCGTGAGCATCTCTTGAAGTTCTGGGTACCAAGTCCTTCTTGGCCAATCCGGAGCCACGAGTATAGTCTTTACTCCTCTCCTTCTTATGATTCTCAATACCTTGGGTATGAGAGGCAGAGGAGGGAACACATACACTGATCGGTACACCCACGGTGTTACCAGAGCGTCCACAGCTATTGCCTGAGGGTCCCTTGACCTGGCGCAATATCTGTCCAGTTTTTTGTTGAGGCGGGACGCCATCATGTCCACCTTTGGTTTTTCCCAACGGTTCACAATCATGTGGAAGACTTCTGGGTGAAGTCCCCACTCCCCCGGGTGGAGATCGTGTCTGCTGAGGAAGTCTGCTTCCCAGTTGTCCACTCCCGGAATGAACACTGCTGACAGGGCTATCACATGATTTTCCGCCCAGCGAAGAATCCTTGCAACTTCCGTCATTGCCCTCCTGCTTCTTGTGCCGCTCTGTCTGTTTACGTGGGCGACTGCCGTGATGTTGTCCGACTGGATCAACACCGACTGACCCTGAAGCAGAGGTCTTGCCTGACTTAGGGCATTGTAAATGGCCCTTAGTTCCAGGATATTTATGTGAAGTGACGTTTCCATGCTTGACCACAAGCCCTGGAAATTTCTTCCCTGTGTGACTGCTCCCCAGCCTCTCAGGCTGGCATCCGTGGTCACCAGGACCCAATCCTGAATGCCGAATCTGCGGCCCTCTAGGAGATGAGCACTCTGTAACCACCACAGGAGAGACACCCTTGTCCTTGGAGACAGGGTTATCCGCTGATGCATTTGAAGATGCGATCCGGACCATTTGTCCAGCAGATCCCACTGAAAAGTTCTTGCGTGGAATCTGCCGAATGGAATCGCTTCGTAAGAAGCCACCATCTTTCCCAGGACCTTTGTGCATTGATGCACTGACACCTGGCCTGGTCTTAGGAGGTTCCTGACTAGGTCGGATAACTCCCTGGCTTTCTCCTCCGGGAGAAACACCTTTTTCTCCAGAATCATCCCTAGGAACAGCAGACGTGTCGTCGGAATCAGCTGCGATTTTGGAATATTTAGAATCCAACCGTGCTGTCGTAGTACTATTTGAGATAGTGCTACTCCGACCTCTAACTGTTCTCTGGACCTTGCCCTTATCAGGAGATCGTCCAAGTAAGGGATAATTAAGACGCCTTTTCTTCGAAGAAGAATCATCATTTCGGCCATTACCTTGGTAAAGACCCGGGGTGCCGTGAACAATCCAAACGGCAGCGTCTGAAACTGATAATGACAGTTCTGTACCACAAACCTGAGGTACCCTTGGTGAGAAGGGCAAATTGGGACATGGAGGTAAGCATCCTTGATGTCCAGAGACACCATATAGTCCCCTTCTTCCAGGTTCGCTATCACTGCTCTGAGTGACTCCATCTTGAACTTGAACCTTCTTATGTAAGTGTTCAAGGATTTCAGATTTAAAATGGGTCTCACCGAGCCGTCCGGCTTCGGTACCACAAACAGCGTGGAATAATACCCCTTTCCCTGTTGTAGGAGGGGTACCTTGATTATCACCTGCTGGGAATACAGCTTGTGAATGGCTTCAAATATCGCCTCCCTGTCGGGGGGAGACGTTGGTAAAGCAGACTTCAGGAACCGGCGAGGGGGAGACGTCTCGAATTCCAATTTGTACCCCTGAGATACTACCTGCAGGATCCAGGGGTCCACTTGCGAGTGAGCCCACTGCGCGCTGAAAATCTTGAGACGGGCCCCCACCGTGCCTGTGTCCGCTTGTAAGGCCCCAGTGTCATGCTGAGGACTTGGCAGAAGCGGGGGAGGGCTTCTGTTCGTGGGAAGAGGCTGTCTGCTGCAGTCTTTTTCCCCTTCCTCTGCCCCGGGGCAGATATGAGTGGCCTTTTGCCCGCTTGCCCTTATGGGGACGAAAGGACTGAGCCTGAAAAGACGGTATCTTTTTCTGCTGCGAGGTGACTTGGGGTAGAAAGGTGGATTTCCCGGCCGTTGCCGTGGTCACCAAGTCCGATAGACCGACCCCAAATAACTCCTCCCCTTTATACGGCAATACTTCCATATGCCGTTTGGAATCCGCATCCCCTGACCACTGTCGCGTCCATAATCCTCTTCTGGCAGAAATGGACATCGCACTTACTCTTGATGCCAGAGTGCAAATATCCCTCTGTGCATCTCGCATATATAGAAACGCATCTTTTAAACGCTCTATAGTCAATAATATATTGTCCCTGTCCAGGGTATCAATATTTTCAGTCAGGGAATCCGACCAAGCCACCCCAGCACTGCACATCCAGGCTGAGGCGATTGCTGGTCGCAGTATAATACCAGTATGTGTGTATATACTTTTTAGGACATTTTCCAGCTTTCTATCAGCTGGTTCCTTAAGGGCGGCCGTATCAGGAGACGGTAACGCCACTTGTTTTGATAAGCGTGTGAGCGCCTTATCCACCCTAGGGGGTGTTTCCCAGCGCGCCCTAACCTCTGGCGGGAAAGGGTATAATGCCAATAATTTTTTAGAAATTAGCAGTTTTTTATCGGGGGAAACCCACGCTTCATCACACACCTCATTTAATTCATCTGATTCAGGAAAAACTACGGGTAGTTTTTTCACACCCCACATAATACCCTTTTTTGTGGTACTTGTAGTATCAGAAATGTTCAAAACCTCCTTCATTGCAGTGATCATGTAACGTGTAGCCCTACTGGAAAATACGTTTGTTTCTTCACCGTCGACACTGGAGTCAGTGTCCGTGTCTGTATCGACCTGATGTAACGGGCGCTTTAGAGCCCCTGACTGTGTTTGAGACGCCTGTATTAACTGATTATCCGGCTGTCTCATGTCGTCAGACTTTTGTAAAGTGCTGACACTATCACGTAATTCTTTCCATAAGATCATCCAGTCAGGTGTCGACTCCCTAGAGGGTGACATCACTAACACAGGCAATTGCTCCGCCTCCACACCATTTTCCTCCTCATACATGTCGACACAACGTACCGACACACCGCACACACACAGGGAATGCTCTGATAGAGGACAGGACCCCACTAGCCCTTTGGGGAGACAGAGGGAGAGTTTGCCAGCACACACCAGAGCGCTATATATATACAGGGATAACCTTATATAAGTGTTTTTCCCTAATATAGCTGCTGTATATCTTTATATGCCAATTTTATGCCCCCCCTCTCTTGTTTTACCCTGTTTCTGTAGTGCAGGACTGCAGGGGAGAGTCAGGGAGCCTTCCTCCAACGGAGCTGTGAGGAAAAAATGGCGCCAGTGTGCTGAGGAGATAGGCTCCGCCCCCTTTTCGGCGGCCTTTCTCCCGCTTTTTTATTGTAATTTAGGCAGGGGTTAAATACATCCATATAGCCCAGGAGCTATGTGTGATGTATTTTTAGCCAAAAAAAGGTATTTCTATTGCGTCTCAGGGCGCCCCCCCCCAGCGCCCTGCACCCTCAGTGACCGGAGTGTGAAGTGTGCTGAGAGCAATGGCGCACAGCTGCGGTGCTGTGCGCTACCTTAATGAAGACAGGACGTCTTCTGCCGCCGATTTTCCGGACTCTTCAGTCTTCTGGCTCTGTAAGGGGGACGGCGGCGCGGCTCCGGGACCCATCCATGGCTGGGCCTGTGATCGTCCCTCTGGAGCTAATGTCCAGTAGCCTAAGAAGCCCAATCCACTCTGCACGCAGGTGAGTTCGCTTCTTCTCCCCTTAGTCCCTCGATGCAGTGAGCCTGTTGCCAGCAGGTCTCACTGAAAGTAAAAAACCTACTTTAAACTTTTTCTCTAAGCAGCTCAGGAGAGCCACCTAGATTGCACCCTTCTCGTTCGGGCACAAAATCTTAACTGAGGCTTGGAGGAGGGTCATAGGGGGAGGAGCCAGTGCACACCAGGTAGTCCTAAAGCTTTTGCCCAGTCTCCTGCGGATCCGCTATTCCCCATGGTCCTTACGGAGTCCCCAGCATCCACTTAGGACGTTAGAGAAATAGGGGTGAGACAGCCATGTTCCTGAGTAACGGGGATATTCCCTAGACTTACACAATGCTACATAATGTATCGGTGCAGGACATGCTGGGATGAACTACCCAGGAATTACACCTTTCAGTAATGGGTAGCTAACTGCCACCACAATTTCTATTAAAGAGACACAGATGGAGCCACGTTTATCTTGTCTTCTCTGCTGCACCTAGGCACACCATGGTTTATTAGCATAAGCCCTTCATGTATTGTTCTCAGCTGCAATACACTGGCCTTGTTAATCCTATTAAAGGCCAGGCTGAAGATAGCTCCATCTGTATGTAGTAGACTCCAAGAGGCACAGAAAACATCAGGAAACTAACTCATTTTTTTAAAGCGTTTAAAAGAATTAATTTCCCCCCTCCAGTTTGTTGCCTGTAGTACAAGTGGCCTGGGGTGCAGAAGAGCCCTAGTGAAGATCTTATGGCGTTCATAGTAACACACTATAGTAAATGATGCATTATACATGGTTACATTAGGAGACTACAGACCTTGCTGGGATTTGAGGAGGAGGATGGGGTGGATTGTGTTTTAGACGCCTCTGTCTCTGGTTTCTTCTCCTCTGTAGCCATGGCCAATAAACCGGACAGAAGTCACGTGACGTACGGTGATGTCAGCTCCCGCTGTGCAGGCTGCTCTGGAGAACCAGAAGAGCATAAGAATGAATGATCAGCAAGTCATTGTATATCAGATAGATATCAGGTTTAACATGAAGATTATATTTTATATTTTTCAACCCTAGCACTTCCACCCGCGTTTGCTGCGCTTCTTCAGTCTGCTCCGGTTTCCAAATGTACACCAAGCGGATAAGATAATTGGCTGCTGAATAAAATGTACCATAATGTGCGTTCAGGGAATTTACATTGATCGTTCTAATGGGGGCAGGGACTAATGTGTATAACTGTTCTCTGTACAACCCTACTTAATATGGTGGTGCTATACAAATAATAATAAGAATTTACTTACCGATAATTCTATTTCTCGTAGTCCGTAGTGGATGCTGGGGACTCCGTCAGGACCATGGGGAATAGCGGCTCCGCAGGAGACAGGGCACAAAAGTAAAAGCTTTAGGATCAGGTGGTGTGCTCTGGCTCCTCCCCCTATGACCCTCCTCCAAGCCTCAGTTAGGATACTGTGCCCGGACGAGCGTACACAATAAGGAAGGATTTTGAATCCCGGGTAAGACTCATACCAGCCACACCAATCACACTGTACAACCTGTGATCTGAACCCAGTTAACAGCATGATAACAGCGGAGCCTCTGAAAAGATGGCTCACAACAATAATAACCCGATTTTTGTAACAATAACTATGTACAAGTATTGCAGACAATCCGCACTTGGGATGGGCGCCCAGCATCCACTACGGACTACGAGAAATAGAATTATCGGTAAGTAAATTCTTATTTTCTCTGACGTCCTAAGTGGATGCTGGGGACTCCGTCAGGACCATGGGGATTATACCAAAGTTCCCAAACGGGCGGGAGAGTGCGGATGACTCTGCAGCACCGAATGAGAGAACTCCAGGTCCTCCTCAGCCAGGGTGTGCCCCTGACCAAGTAGCAGCTCGGCAAAGTTGTAAAGCCGAGACCCCTCGGGCAGCCGCCCAAGATGAGCCCACCTTCCTTGTGGAATGGGCATTTACATATTTTGGCTGTGGCAGGCCTGCCACAGAATGTGCAAGCTGAATTGTATTACACATCCAACTAGCAATCGTCTGCTTAGAAGCAAGAGCACCCAGTTTTTTGGGTGCCTACAGGATAACAGCAAGTCAGTTTTCCTGACTCCAGCCGTCCTGGAAACCTATATTTTCAGGGCCCTGACAACATCTAGCAACTTGGAGTCCTCCAAGTCCCTAGTAGCCGCAGGTACCACAATAAGCTGGTGCAGGTGAAACGCTGACACCACCTTAGGGAGAAACTGGGGACGAGTCCGCAGCTCTGCCCTGTCCGAATGGACAATCAGATATGGGCTTTGTGAGACAAAGCCGCCAATTCTGACACTCGCCTGGCCGAGGCCAGGGCCAACAGCATGGTCACTTTCCATGTGAGATATTTCAAATCCACAGATTTGAGCGGTTTAAACCAATGTGATTTGAGGAATCCCAGAACTACGTTGAGATCCCACAGTGCCACTGGAGGCACAAAAGGGGGTTGTATATGCAGTACTCCCTTGACAAACTTCTGGACTTCAGGAACTGAAGCCAATTTTTTCTGGAAGAAAATTGACAGGGCCGAAATTTGAACCTTAATGGACCCCAATTTGAGGCCCATAGACACTCCTGTTTGCAGGAAATGCAGGAATCGACCGAGTTGAAATTTCTTCGTGGGGCCTTCCTGGTCTCACACCACGCAACATATTTTCGCCACATGTGGTGATAATGTTGTGCGGTCACCTCCTTCCTGGCTTTGACCAGGGTAGGAATGTTGGAACAGACATGGTACTTGCTGAAGCAAGTCCCTTCTTAGCGGCAGAGGCCATGAGTCCTCTGTGAGCATTTCTTGAAGTTCCGGGTACCAAGTCCTTCTTGGCCAATCCGGAGCCACGAGTATAGTTCTTACTCCTCTACGTCTTAAAATTCTCAGTACCTTGGGTATGAGAAGCAGAGGAGGGAACACATACACCGACTGGTACACCCACGGTGTTACCAGAACGTCCACAGCTATTGCCTGAGGGTCTCTTGACCTGGCGCAATACCTGTCCAGTTTTTTGTTCAGGCGGGACGCCATCATGTCCACCTTTGGTCTTTCCCAACGGTTCACAATCATGTGGAAGACTTCCCGATGAAGTCCCCACTCTCCCGGGTGGAGGTCGTGCCTGCTGAGGAAGTCTGCTTCCCAGTTGTCCACTCCCGGAATGAACACTGCTGACAGTGTTATCACATGATTTTCCGCCCAGCGAAGAATCCTTGCAGTTTCTGCCATTGCCCTCCTGCTTCTTGTGCCGCCCTGTCTGTTTACGTGGGCGACTGCCGTGATGTTGTCCCACTGGATCAATACCGGCTGACCTTGAAGCAGAGGTCTTGCTAAGCTTAGAGCATTGTAAATTGCCCTTAGCTCCAGTATATTTATGTGGAGAGAAGTCTCCAGACTATATCACACTCCCTGGAAATTTTTTCCCTGTGTGACTGCTCCCCAGCCTCTCAGGCTGGCATCCGTGGTCACCAGGACCCAGTCCTGAATGCCGAATCTGCGGCCCTTTAATAGATGAGCACTCTGCAGCCACCGCAGAAGAAACACCCTTGTCCTTGGAGACAGGGTTATCCGCTGATGCATCTGAAGATGCGATCCGGACCATTTTTCCAGCAGATCCCACTGAAAAGTTCTTGCGTGAAATCTGCCGAATGGAATCGCTTCGTAAGAAGCCACCATTTTTCCCAGGACCCTTGTGCAATGATGCACTGACACTTTTCCTGGTTTTAGGAGGTTCCTGACTAGCTCGGATAACTCCCTGGCTTTCTTCTCCGGGAGAAACACCCTTTTCTGGACTGTGTCCAGAATCATCCCTAGGAACAGCAGACGTGTCGTCGGAAACAGCTGCGATTTTGGAATATTTAGAATCCACCCGTGCTGTCGAAGAACTACTTGAGATAGTGCTACTCCGACCTCCAACTGTTCTCTGGACCTTGCCCTTATCAGATCGTCCATTTTCTTTGAAGAAGAATCATCATTTCGGCCATTACCTTGGTAAAGACCCGGGGTGCCGTGGACAATCCAAACGACAGCTTCTGAAACTGATAGTGACAGTTCTGTACCACGAACCTGAGGTACCCTTGGTGAGAAGGGCAAATTTGGACATGGAGGTAAGCATCCCTGATGTCCAGGGACACCATATAGTCCCCTTCTTCCTGGTTCGCTATCACTGCTTTGAGTGACTCCATCTTGATTTGAACCTTTGTATGTAAGTGTTCAAATATTTCAGATTTAGAATAGGTCTCACCGAGCCGTCTGGCTTTAGTACCACAATATAGTGTGGAATAATACCCCTTTCCTTGTTGTAGGAGGGGTACTCTGATTATCACCTGCTAGGAATACAGCTTGTGAATTGTTTCCAATACTGCCTCCCTGTCGGAGGGAGACGTTGGTAAAGCAGACTTCAGGAACCTGCGAGGGGAGACGTCTCGAATTTCCAATCTGTACCCCTGGGATACTACTTGTAGGCTCCAGGGGTCCACTTGCGAGTGAGCCCACTGCGTGCTGAAACTCTTGAGACGACCCCCCACCGCACCTGAGTCCGCTTGTACGGCCCCAGCGTCATGCTGAGGACTTGGTAGAAGCGGTGGAGGGCTTCTGTTCCTGGGAATGGGCTGCCTGCTGCAGTCTTCTTCCCTTTCCTCTATCCCTGGGCAGATATGACTGGCCTTTTGCCCGCTTGCCCTTATGGGGACGAAAGGACTGAGGCTGAAAAGACGGTGTCTTTTTCTGCTGAGATGTGACTTGGGGTAAAAAAGGTGGATTTTCCAGCTGTTGCCGTGGCCACCAGGTCCGATGGACCGACCCCAAATAACTCCTCCCCTTTATACGGCAATACTTCCATGTGCCGTTTGGAATCTGCATCACCTGACCACTGTCGTGTCCATAAACATCTTCTGGCAGATATGGACATCGCACTTACTCTTGATGCCAGAGTGCAAATATCCCTCTGTGCATCTCGCATATATAGAAATGCATCCTTTAAATGCTCTATAGTCAATAAAATACTGTCCCTGTCAAGGGTATCAATATTTTCAGTCAGGGAATCCGACCAAGCCACCCCAGCGCTGCACATCCAGGCTGAGGCGATCGCTGGTCGCAGTATAACACCAGTATGTGTGTATATACTTTTTAGGATATTTTCCAGCCTCCTATCAGCTGGCTCCTTGAGGGCGGCCCTATCTGGAGACGGTAACGCCACTTGTGATAAGCGTGTGAGCGCCTTATCCACCCTAAGGGGTGTTTCCCAACGCGCCCTAACTTATACCGCCAATAATTTTCTATCGGGGGAAACCCACGCATCATCACACACTTCATTTAATTTATCTGATTCAGGAAAAACTACAGGTAGTTTTTTCACACCCCACATAATACCCTTTTTTGTGGTACTTGTAGTATCAGAAATATGTAACACCTCCTTCATTGCCCTTAACATGTAACGTGTGGCCCTAAAGGAAAATACGTTTGTTTCTTCACCGTCGACACTGGAGTCAGTGTCCGTGTCTGTGTCGACCGACTGAGGTAAATGGGCGTTTTAAAGCCCCTGACGGTGTTTGAGACGCCTGGACAGGTACTAATTTGTTTGCCGGCCGTCTCATGTCGTCAACCGACCTTGCAGCGTGTTGACATTATCACGTAATTCCCTAAATAAGCCATCCATTCCGGTGTCGACTCCCTAGAGAGTGACATCACCATTACAGGCAATTTCTCCGCCTCCTCACCAACATCGTCCTCATACATGTCGACACACACGTACCGACACACAGCACACACACAGGGAATGCTCTGATAGAGGACAGGACCCCACTAGCCCTTTGGGGAGACAGAGGGAGAATTTGCCAGCACACACCAAAACGCTATAATTATACAGGGACAACCTTTATATAAGTGTTTTCCCTTATAGCATCTTAATATATAATCATATCGCCAAATAAGTGCCCCCCCTCTCTGTTTTAACCCTGTTTCTGTAGTGCAGTGCAGGGGAGAGCCTGGGAGCCTTCCCACCAGCAGTTCTGTGAGGGAAAATGGCGCTGTGTGCTGAGGAGAATAGGCCCCGCCCCCTTTTCGGCGGGCTTCTTCTCCCGTTTTTCTGACAACCTGGCAGGGGTTAAATACATCCATATAGCCCCAGAGGCTATATGTGATGTATTTTTAGCCAGTATAGGTACTTTCATTGCTGCCCAGGGCGCCCCCCCCAGCGCCCTGCACCCTCAGTGACCGTTGGTGTGAAGTGTGCTGAGAGCAGTGGCGCACAGCTGCAGTGCTGTGCGCTACCTCATGAAGACTGAGAAGTCTTCAGCCGCCGATTTCTGGACCTCTTCTCTCTTCAGCATCTGCAAGGGGGTCGGCGGCGCGGCTCCGGTGACCCATCCAGGCTGTACCTGTGATCGTCCCTCTGGAGCTAGTGTCCAGTAGCCTAAGAAGCCAATCCATCCTGCACGCAGGTGAGTTCACTTCTTCTCCCCTAAGTCCCTCGTTGCAGTGAGCCTGTTGCCAGCAGGACTCACTGAAAATAAAAATAAGAATTTACTTACCGATAATTCTATTTCTCATAGTCCGTAGTGGATGCTGGGGACTCCGTCAGGACCATGGGGAATAGCGGCTCCGCAGGAGACAGGGCACAAAAAGTAAGCTTTTAGGATCACATGGTGTGTACTGGCTCCTCCCCCTATGACCCTCCTCCAAGCCTCAGTTAGGTACTGTGCCCGGACGAGCGTACACAATAAGGAAGGATCTTGAATCCCGGGTAAGACTCATACCAGCCCCACCAATCACACCGTACAACTTGTGATTTGAACCCAGTTAACAGTATGATAACAACGAAGAAGACTCTGAAAAGATGGCTCACAACAATAATAACCCGATTTTTGTAACAATAACTATGTACAAGTATTGCAGACAATCCGCACTTGGGATGGGCGCCCAGCATCCACTACGGACTATGAGAAATAGAATTATCGGTAAGTAAATTCTTATTTTCTCTAACGTCCTAGTGGATGCTGGGGACTCCGTCAGGACCATGGGGATTATACCAAAGCTCCCAAACGGGCGGGAGAGTGCGGATGACTCTGCAGCACCGAATGAGAGAACTCCAGGTCCTCCTTAGCCAGAGTATCAAATTTGTAAAATTTTACAAACGTGTTCTCCCCTGACCACGTAGCTGCTCGGCAAAGTTGTAATGCCGAGACCCCTCGGGCAGCCGCCCAAGATGAGCCCACCTTCCTTGTGGAGTGGGCATTTACAGATTTAGGCTGTGGCAGGCCTGCCACAGAATGTGCAAGTTGGATTGTGCTACAGATCCAACGAGCAATCGTCTGCTTAGACGCAGGAGCACCCATCTTGTTGGGTGCATACAGGATAAACAGCGAGTCAGATTTTCTGACTCCAGCCGTCCTTGAAATATATATTTTCAATGCTCTGACAACGTCCAGCAACTTGGAGTCCTCCAAGTCGCTAGTAGCCGCAGGCACCACAATAGGCTGGTTCAAGTGAAAAGCCGAAACCACCTTAGGCAGAAACTGAGGACGCGTCCGCAGTTCTGCCCTGTCCGAATGGAAAATCAGATATGGGCTTTTGTACGATAAAGCCGCCAACTCTGATACTCTCCTGGCTGAAGCCAGGGCCAGTAGCATGGTTACTTTCCATGTAAGATACTTCAAATCTACCGATTTGAGCGGCTCAAACCAATGGGATTTGAGAAAATCCAAAACTACGTTGAGATCCCACGGTGCCACTGGAGGCACAATCGGGGGCTGTATATGTAGTACATCTTTGACAAAGGTTTGTACTTCAGGCACTGAAGCCAATTCTTTCTGGAAGAAAATCGATAAGGCCGAAATTTGAACCTTAATAGACCCCAATTTGAGGCCCATAGACAATCCTGCCTGCAGGAAATGTAGGAATCGACCCAATTGAAATTCCTCCGTTGGGGCCTTCTTGGCCTCACACCACGCAACATATTTTCTCCAAATGCGGTGATAATGTTGTGCGGTCACTTCCTTCCTGGCTTTAATCAAGGTAGGAATAACTTCCTCTGGAATGCCCTTTTCTTTTAGAATCCGGCGTTCAACCGCCATGCCGTCAAACGCAGTCGCGGTAAGTCTTGGAACATACAAGGTCCCTGCTGAAGCAAATCCCTTCTTAACGGTAGAGGCCACGGGTCTTCCGTGAGCATCTCTTGAAGTTCCGGGTACCAAGTCCTTCTCGGCCAATCCGGAGCCACGAGTATTGTTCTTACTCCCCGTAGCCGTATAATTCTCAGTACCTTTGGTATGAGAGGCAGAGGAGGAAACACATACACGGACTGGTACACCCACGGTGTTACCAGAGCGTCCACAGCTATTGCCTGAGGGTCTCTTGACCTGGCGCAATATCTGTCCAGTTTCTTGTTGAGGCGGGACGCCATCATGTCCACCTTTGGTTTTTCCCAACGGTTCACAATCATGTGGAAGACTTCTGGATGAAGTCCCCACTCTCCCGGGTGGAGGTCGTGTCTGCTGAGGAAGTCTGCTTCCCAGTTGTCCACTCCCGGAATGAACACTGCTGACAGTGCTATGACATGATTTTCCGCCCAGCGAAGAATCCTTGCAGCTTCTGTCATTGCTCTTCTGCTTCTCGTGCCGCCCTGTCTGTTTACGTGGGCGACTGCCGTGATGTTGTCCGACTGGATCAACACCGGCTGACCCTGAAGCAGCGGTTTTGCCAGGCTTAGAGCATTGTAAATCGCTCTTAGCTCCAGTATATTTATGTGAAGAGACGTCTCCAGGTTTGACCACACGCCCTGGAAGTTTCTTCCCTGTGTGACTGCTCCCCAGCCTCGTAGGCTGGCATCCGTAGTCACCAGGACCCAGTCCTGTATGCCGAATCTGCGGCCCTCTAACAGATGGGCACTCTGCAACCACCACAGAAGAGACACCCTTGTTCTTGGTGACAGTGTTATCCGCTGATGCATGTGCAGATGCGATCCGGACCATTTGTCCAGCAGATCCCACTGAAATATTCGTGCGTGGAATCTGCCGAATGGAATTGCTTCGTAAGAAGCCACCATCTTTCCCAGGACTCTTGTGCATTGATGCACTGACACATTTCCTGGTTTTAGGAGGTTCCTGACAAGTTCGGATAACTCCCTTGCTTTCTCCTCCGGGAGAAACACCTTTTTCTGAACAGTGTCCAGAATCATTCCCAGGAACAGCAGACGTGTCGTCGGGGTCAATTGAGATTTTGGAAGATTCAGAATCCACCCGTGTTGTTGAAGCACTACTTGGGTTAGTGCTACTCCGACTTTCAGCTGTTCTCTGGACCTTGCCCTTATCAGGAGATCGTCCAAGTAAGGGATAATTAATACGCCTTTTCTTCGTAGAAGAACCATCATTTCGGCCATTACCTTGGTAAAGACCCGAGGTGCCGTGGACAAACCAAACGGCAGCGTTTGAAACTGATAATGACAGTTTTGTATCACGAACCTGAGATACCCTTGGTGTGAAGGATAAATTGGGACATGCAGATAAGCATCTTTTATGTCCAGGGACACCATGAAGTCCCCTTCTTCCAGATTCGCTATCACTGCTCTGAGTGACTCCATCTTGAACTTGAATTTCTGTATGTACAGGTTCAAGGATTTCAGATTTAGAATAGGTCTTACCGAACCGTCCGGCTTCGGTACCACAAATAGTGTGGAATAATACCCCTTTCCCTGTTGTAGGATGGGTACCTTGACTATCACCTGCTGAGAATACAGCTTGTGAATGGCTTCCAATACCGTCGCCCTTTCTGAGGGAGACGTTGGTAAAGCAGACTTTAGGAACCGGCGAGGGGGAGACTTTTCGAATTCCAACTTGTAACCCTGAGATACTACCTGCAGGATCCAAGGGTCCACCTGTGAGCGCGCCCACTGTGTGCTGAAAATCTTTAGTCGACCCCCCACCGCCCCTGAGTCCGCTTGCACAGCCCCAGCGTCATGCTGAGGGCTTTGTAGAAGCTGGGGAGGGCTTCTGTTCGTGGGAAGTAGTTGCTTGCTGCAACCTCTTACCCCTTCCTTTGCCTCCGGGCAAATATGACTGTCCTTTTGCCCTCTTGTTCTTATAGGAACGAAAGGACTGCGGCTGAAAAGACGGTGTCTTTTTCTGTTGGGAGGTGACCTGAGGTAAAAAAGTGGATTTTCCGGCTGTTGCCGTGGCCACCAGATCCGATAGACCGACCCCAAATAATTCCTCTCCTTTATACGGCAATACTTCCATATGCCGTTTGGAATCCGCATCACCTGACCACTGTCGCGTCCATAAACTTCTTCTGGCAGATATGGACATCGCACTTACTCTCGATGCCAGAGTGCAAATATCTCTCTGAGCATCTCGCATATAAAGAAAAGCATCCTTTAATTGCTCTATAATCAATAAAATACTGTCCCTATCCAGGGTATCAATATTTTCAGTCAGGGAATCCGACCACACCACCCCAGCACTGCACATCCAGGCTGAGGCTATTGCTGGTCGCAGTATAACACCAGTATGTGTGTATATACTCTTCAGGGTAGTTTCCAGCCTCCTATCAGCTGGATCCTTGAGGGCGGCCGTATCAGGAGACGGTAACGCCACTTGTTTTGATAAGCGTGTGAGCGCCTTATCCACCCTAGGGGGTGTTTCCCAGCGCGCCCTAACCTCTGGTGGGAAAGGGTATAATGCCAATAACTTCTTTGAAATTAGCAGTTTTCTATCGGGGTTAACCCACGCTTCATCACACACGTCATTCAATTCCTCTGATTCTGGAAAAGCTACAGGTAGTTTTTTCACATCCCACATAATACCCCCCTTTGAGGTACCTGCAGTATCAGAGATATGCAAAGCCTCCTTCATTGCCGTGATCATATAACGTGTGGCCCTATTGGAAAATACGTTTATTTCTTCACCGTCGACACTAGATTCATCTGTACCTGTGTCGACTGACTGAGGTAAGGGACGTTTTACAGCCCCTGACGGTGCCTGAGACGCCTGGACAGGTACTAACTGGTTTTCCGGCCGTCTCATGTCGTCAACTGACTTTTGCAGCGTGCTAACATTATCACGTAATTCCATAATTAAAGCCATCCATTCCGGTGTCGACTCCCTAGGGGGTGACATCACCATTACCGGCAATTGCTCCGCCTCCACACCAACATCGTCCTCATACATGTCGACACACACGTACCGACACACAGCAGACACACAGGGAATGCTCTTATCGAAGACAGGACCCCACTAGCCCTTTGGGGAGACAGAGGGAGAGTTTGCCAGCACACACCAAAGCGCTATAAAAATGTATATAAACAACCCTAAAAGGTGTTGTTTCTGTTATATGCGCTTAATATATAAAAATATCGCCAAAATATGCCCCCCTTCTCTGTTTTACCCTGTTTCTGTAGTGCAGTGCAGGGGAGAGTCCTGGGAGCCTTCCTCACAGCGGAGCTGAGCAGGAAAATGGCGCTGTGTGCTGAGGAGAATAGGCCCCGCCCCCTAAAACGGCGGGCTCTTCTCCCGGAGTTTGCGATATATGGCAGGGGTTAAATACATCCATATAGCCTCAAGGGCTATATGTGATGTATTTTAGCCATAGAAAAAGGTATTATACATTGCTGCCCAGGGCGCCCCCCTCAGCGCCCTGCACCCTCAGTGACCGCTGGTGTGAAGTGTGCCGACAACAATGGCGCACAGCTGCAGTGCTGTGCGCTACCTTATGAAGACTGAAAGTCTTCTGCCGCCTGTTTCCGGACCTCTGGACCTCTTCAACTTCGGCATCTGCAAGGGGGGTCAGCGGCACAGCTCCGGGACCGGACTCCATGGCTGGGCCTGTGTTCGATCCCTCTGGAGCTAATGGTGTCCAGTAGCCTAAGAAGCAAATCCATCCTGCACGCAGGTGAGTTCACTTCTCTCCCCTAAGTCCCTCGTAGCAGTGAGCCTGTTGCCAGCAGGACTCACTGAAAATAAGAAACCTAAAAAACTTTTTCTAAGCAGCTCTTTATGAGAGCCACCTAGATTGCACCCTGCTCGGACGGGCACAAAAACCTAACTGGGGCTTGGAGGAGGGTAATAGGGGGAGGAGCCAGTACACACCATGTGATCCTAAAAGCTTACTTTTTGTGCCCTGTCTCCTGCGGAGCCGCTATTCCCCATGGTCCTGACGGAGTCCCCAGCATCCACTAGGACGTTAGAGAAAAACCTAATAAAACTTTTACTCTAAGCAGCTCTTTAGGAGAGCCACCTAGATTGCACCCTTCTCAGCCAGGCACAAAAACCTAACTGAGGCTTGGAGGAGGGTCATAGGGGGAGGAGCCAGTGCACACCACCTGATCCTAAAGCTTTTACTTTTGTGCCCTGTCTCCTGCGGAGCCGCTATTCCCCATGGTCCTGACGGAGTCCCCAGCATCCACTTAGGACGTCAGAGAAAAATAATTTATTCAATTTTTAGTGCACTCTTTCCCACCAAATAAGTATTGCTATAAAAACAACAGGCGGCTCGGTTATTGCTAGAGATCAGACAACCCGACTAGATCAGTATGCAAACAGCAGCTCTTCTTATACTGGTGTGATACTGTACTATTACACCCACCGCCCAACCTGTTACTGATCCGAGGCTCCACCTGCAGCAAGTGCAGCTAATAAGAATCACTGGGATTTCCTTTCCACTGTGATACAGGATGAATTCTGAGTTGGGAGCTATGCACATAATAGCCCTTTTCCACTAACTCTAAAAACACGGGTAAATGCGCGGGGGCGCGCATTTACCCGTGTTTTTTTCTAGTGGAAACGGCCCCCCCCGGCAAATTCCCGGATCAATGACAATCTACCATTTGCTCCCAAACCCTGGAAAACAGTCAAAAATGTTCTTTCGGACCAAATGGTTAAATCCGTTTGATTTAACCAATTTATCCAATCAACAGTTTCCGACTGCTAGGTGCAAACGGTTGATTGACATACAGTATCCTCCCAGACATTACCAGATTTTCGTTCCAACCAGCCAGATTGGACAGATAATCTTAGTGTGTATCCAGCTTAAGACGCAGTGTAACGCCGAGTACACACCTGAACGATATTGTTCCAACTTGCTGTACTGGAACGACAAATCATCTACATCGTCTAGTGCAGGCCTGGCCAACCTGTGGCTCTCCAGCTGTTGTGAAACTTTACATCCCAGCATGCCCTGCCACAGTTTTACCACTCCCTAATAACAAAACTGTGGCAGGGCATGCTGGGACTTGTAGTTTCACAACAGCTAGGGAGCCACAGGTTGGCCAGGCCTGGTCTAGTGTGTACGCACAATTGAATACTCCCGCGACATCCTCTGGTTGGTCGTGCCGCACGGCCAACCAGACGATCTCACGTGCAACTGGCTGCCGATCGTGTAATGCATACAGCCAAGCGGACAATAGGATATGTCCCTTTTACAGCACAGCCCATTATTAAAATTAGCCAGTGATCGTTGTAGCATGACCAGAGTTATGATAAATCGTATACTACCAAACGACACTATATATTGTTGGCTTGTACGCGATATCATATGTTCTGGGATCAAGGGAAATTGGATGTAAAATTGGACTAGTTACAATTCGTTCAGGTGTGTACCCAGCCCATGTATTTCCCCCCCCCCTTGTATTGCAGCATGGTTTGTTCCAGATACAAAGTAACTTGTTTTTTCTGCTTTATTCCCAACTCAGAATCATCCCCCAAGTAACTGGCGTATGTATAATGGGTGCAGAGTGTGCTGTGCCCCTGGCTCATGAGAACCCACAGCACACCCATATAATTATACATACGCCTCCATAGTCCCACAGCGCCCGATGCTGCGGACAGAAATCAGAGGAACAAGACACGGCAGGGATTTTCCCAGAGACCTGCACATGTGCAGTAGAGATGACCCCAGGAACAAGGCACGGGCGCCATGTTCCCAGAGACCTGCACATGCGCAGTAGAGATGACCCCAGGAACAAGGCACGGGCGCCATGTTCCCAGAGACCTGCACATGCACAGTAGAGATGTCCCCAGGAACAAGGCAAGGGCGCCATGTTCCCAGAGACCTGTACATGCACAGTAGAGATGTCCCCAGAAACAAGGCACGGGCGCCATGTTCCCAGAGACCTGTACATGCACAGTAGAGATGTCCCCAGGAACAAGGCACGGGCGCCATGTTCCCAGAGACCTGCACATGCACAGTAAAGATGTCCCCAGGAACAAGGCACCGGGCGCCATGTTCCCAGAGAGCTGTACATGCACAGTAGAGATGTCCCCAGGAACAAGGCACCAGCCGCCATATTCCCAGAGACCTGTACATGCACAGTAGAGATGTCCCCAGGAACAAGGCACAGGCGCAGTAGAGATGACCCCAGGAACAAGGCACGGGCGCCATGTTCCCAGAGACCTGCACATGCGCAGTAGAGATGACCCCAGGAACAAGGCAAGGGCGCCATGTTCCCAGAGTCCTGTACATGCGCAGTAGAGATGACCCCAGGAACAAGGCAAGGGCGCCATGTTCCCAGAGACCTGTACATGCACAGTAGAGATGTCCCCAGGAACAAGGCACGGGCGCCATGTTCCCAGAGACCTGCACATGCGCAATAGAGATGTCCCCAGGAACAAGACACGGGCACCATGTTCCCAGAGACCTGCACATGCGCAGTAGAGATGTCCCCAGTAACAAGGCACGGGCGCCATGTTCCCAGAGACCTGCAAATGCGCAGCAGAGATGACCCCAGGAACAAGGCACGGGCGCAATGTTCCCAGAGACCTGTACATGCACAGTAGAGATGACCCCAGGAACAAGGCAAGGGCGCCATGTTCCCAGAGACCTGCAAATGTACAGTAGAAATGTCCCCAGAAACAAGGCACAGGCGCCATGTTCCCAGAGACCTGCACAGTAGAGATGTCCCCAGAAACAAGGCACGGGCGCCATGTTCCCAGAGACCTGTACATGCACAGTAGAGATGTCCCCAGGAACAAGGCACGGGCGCCATGTTCCCAGAGACCTGCACAAGCGCAGTAGAGATGTCCCCAGGAACAAGGCACGGGCGCCATGTTCCCAGAGACCTGCAAATGTACAGTAGAGATGTCCCCAGAAACAAGGCACGGGCGCCATGTTCCCAGAGACCTGTACATGCACAGTAGAGATGTCCCCAGAAACAAGGCACGGCACCATGTTCCCAGAGACCTGCACATGCACAGTAGAGATGTCCCCAGGAACAAGGCACGGACGCCATGTTCCCAGAGACCTGCACATGCACAGTAGAGATGTCCCCAGAAACAAGGCACAGGCGCCATGTTCCCAGAGACCTGCACAGTAGAGATGTCCCCAGAAACAAGGCACGGGCGCCATGTTCCCAGAAACCTGTACATGCACAGTAGAGATGTCCCCAGGTACAAGGCACAGGCGCAGTAGAGATGTCACAAGGAACAAGGCACGGGCGCCATGTTCCCAGAGACCTGCATATGCGCAGTAGAGATGTCCCCAGGAACATGATACAGGCGCCATGTTCTCAGAGACCTGCACATGCACAGTAGAGATGTTACCAGGAACAATGCATGGGCACCATGTTCCCAGAGACCTGCACATGCGCAGTAGAGATGTCCCCAGGAACAAGATACAGGCACCATGTTCCCAGAGACCTGCACATGCGCAGTAGAGATGTCCCCAGGAACAAGGCACGGGCGCCATATTCCCAGAGACCTGCAAATGTACAGTAGAAATGTCCCCAGAAACAAGGCAAGGGCGCTATGTTCCCAGAGACCTGTACATGCACAGTAGAGATGTCCCCAGAAACCAGGCACAGGCGCCATGTTCCCAGAGACCTGCACAGTAGAGATGTCCCCAGAAACAAGGCACGGGCGCCATGTTCCCAGAGACCTGTACATGCACAGTAGAGATGTCCCCAGGAACAAGGCACGGGCGCCATGTTCCCAGAGACCTGCACAAGCGCAGTAGAGATGTCCCCAGGAACAAGGCACGGGCGCCACGTTCCCAGAGACCTGCAAATGTACAGTAGAGATGTCCCCAGGAACAAGATACAGGCACCATGTTCCCAGAGACCTGCACATGCGCAGTAGAGATGTCCCCAGGAACAAGGCACGGGCGCCATATTCCCAGAGACCTGCACATGCGCAGTAGAGATGTTACCAGGAACAATGCATGGGCACCATGTTCCCAGAGACCTGCACATGCGCAGTAGAGATGTCCCCAGGAACAAGATACAGGCACCATGTTCCCAGAGACCTGCACATGCGCAGTAGAGATGTCCCCAGGAACAAGGCACGGGCACCATGTTCCCAAAGACCTGCACATGTGCAGCAGAGATGTCCCCAGGAACAATGCATGGGCGCCATGTTCCCAGAGACCTGCACATGCGCAGTAGACTTTGGTACAAAGTAAGAGTCTACAGCGCCGCCACAGAGGAGGGGGCCCGCATGGAGCCTGCACACAGCCCTTCTACTCTCTTAAACCGCCTTTGTCGCAAGTGCATGGAGTAGATCAATATGCTGAAAACGGCACAGGCCCTCTTTGTAGTCAATGTTAAAATGGGACCTAAACTATGCTACTCAGAGCCAAATGGGGGCACATCTCTAGTTACAGGACCCGGTCTGCAGGACAGCAAGGCACGTTTATAAGCACTGCATTTAGGAACCAAAATTTGCCATGAGCCATAACAACCAACCAGTAGTGTCCTGTTATCCGTCTCTCAAAGTGTGTAGCACACTCTGGTCTGTATCTCAGGACTAAAGGTGGGTACACACTGGAAAGATATATCTGTGATCAATTGATCGGCAGATATATCTATGGACGGATCGGGCAGTGTGCTGTGCATACACACAGCCCGATCCGTCGGAGACTGACGTCATGAACTGGGCGGGCGTGTACACACGCCCGCCCAGTTAAGTTATCAATCACCGCCGGCCACCGCAGCATGTGTACGGGCGGTCGGCCGACCGCCGTACACACACAGCGACGCGCCAATATATCAGTAGATATATTGGCCGTCGACTGTGCTGCGGGGCCGACGCGATACGTCTGTGAACGACGGAGATCACAGACGTATCGGCCGTACATACTGGCCGACGGACCCGCGATATATCGGCCGTTCAAGAGAACAGCCGATATATCGTCCAGTGTGTACGGGCCTTTAGAAACAGACCAGAGTGTCAGCTGACTTCTGAACTATATTCAATGACTTGTCTCCCGGTGTGTGTCCTGTTAACAGTCTCCCAGTGTGAGTGTGTCCTGTTATCAGTCTCCCAGTGTGAGTGTGTCCTGTTATCAGTCTCCCTGTGTGAGTGTGTCCTGTTATCAGTCTCCCAGTGTGTGTGTGTGTGTGTGTGTGTGTGTGTGTGTGTGTGTGTGTGTGTGTGTGTGTGTGTGTGGGTGTGTGTGTGTCCTGTTATCAGTGCCCCATTGTGTGTGTGTGTGTGTGTGTGTCCTGTTATCAGTCTACCAGTGTGGGGGGGGTCCTGTTATCAGTCTCCCAGTGTGTGTGTGTGTGTGTGTGTGTGTGTGTGTGTGTGTGTGTGGGGGGGGGGGTCCTGTTACCAGTCTCCCAGTGTGTGTCTGTTATCAGTCTCCCAGTGTGAGTGTGTCCTGTTATCAGTCTCCCAGTGTGGGGGGTCCTGTTATCAGTCTCCCAGTGTGTGTGTGTGTGCGTGCGGGGGGGGGGGGGGTCCTGTTATCAGTCTCCCAGTGTGAGTATGTCCTGTTATCAGTGCCCCAGTGTATGTGTGTCCTGTTATCAGTGCCCCAGTGTATGTGTGTCCTGTTATCAGTGCCCCAGTGTATGTGTGTCCTGTTATCAGTGCCCCAGTGTATGTGTGTCCTGTTATCAGTGCCCCAGTGTATGTGTGTCCTGTTATCAGTGCCCCAGTGTGGGGGGTGTCCTGTTATCAGTGCCCCAGTGTGGGGGGTGTCCTGTTATCAGTGCCCCAGAGTGTGTGTGTGTGTGTGTGTGTGTGTGTGTGTGTGTGTGTGTGTGTGTGTGTGTGTCCTGTTATCAGTGCCCCAGTGTGGGGGGTGTCCTGTTATCAGTGCCCCAGTGTGGGGGGGGTGTCCTGTTGTCAGTCTCCCAGTGTGGTGGGGGTGTCCTGTTGTCAGTCTCCCAGTGTGGGGGGTCCTGTTTCTCCCATGTGGGTGTGTGTCCTGTTATCAGTCTCCGTGTGTGTCCTGTTATCAGTCTCCCAGTGTGTGTGTGCGTCCCGTTATCAGTCTCCCAGTGTGTGTGCGCGTCCCGTTATCAGTCTCCCAGTGTGTGTGCGCGTCCCGTTATCAGTCTCCCAGTGTGTGTGCGTCCCGTTATCAGTCTCCCAGTGTGTGTGTGCGTCCCGTTATCAGTCTCCCAGTGTGTGTCCGTCCCGTTACCAGTCTCCCAGTGTGTGTGTGCGTCCCGTTACCAGTCTCCCAGTGTGTCTCCTGTTATCAGTCTCCCAGTGTGTCTCCTGTTATCAGTCTCCCAGTGTGTCTCCCGTTATCAGTCTCCCAGTGTGTGTCCCGTTACCAGTCTCCCAGCGTGTGTGTCCCGTTACCAGTCTCCCAGCGTGTGTCCCGTTATCAGTCTCCCAGCGTGTGTGTCCTGTTATCAGTCTACCAGCGTGTGTGTCCTGTTAGCCGTCTCCCAGCGTGTGTGTCCTGTTATCCGTCTCCCAGCGTTTCTGTCCTGTTATCCGTCTCCCAGCGTTTTTGTCCTGTTATCCGTCTCCCAGTGTGTGTGTGTCTCCTGTTATCAGTCTCCCAGTGTGTCTCTCCTGTTATCAGTCTCCCAGTGTGTGTGTGCGTCCTGTTATCCATCTCCCAGCGTTTGTGTCCTGTTATCCGTCTCCCAGCGTGTGTCCTGTTATCCGTCTCCCAGTGTGTGTGTCCTGTTATCCGTCTCCCAGCGTGTGTGTCCTGTTATCCGTCTCCCAGCATTTCTGTCCTGTTATCCGTCTCCCAGTGTGTGTGTGTCTCCTGTTATCAGTCTCCCAGTGTGTGTGTGTGTCTCCTGTTATCAGTCTCCCAGTGTGTGTCTCCTGTTATCAGTCTCCCAGTGTGTGTGTCTCCTGTTATCAGTCTCCCAGTGTGTGTGTGTCTCTCCTGTTATCAGTCTCCCAGTGTGTGTGTGTGTGTGTGTGTCTCCTGTTATCAGTCTCCCAGTGTGTGTGTGTGTGTCTCCTGTTATCAGTCTCCCAGTGTGTGTGTCTCCTGTTATCAGTCTCCCAGTGTGTGTCTCCTGTTATCAGTCTCCCAGTGTGTGTGTGTCTCCTGTTATCAGTCTCCCAGTGTGCGTCCTGTTATCAGTCTCCCAGTGTGCATCCTGTTATCAGTCTTCCAGTGTGCATCCTGTTATCAGTCTCCCAGTGTGCATCCTGTTATCAGTCTCCCAGTGTGCGCGCGCATCCTGTTACCAGTCTCGGAGTTTGTGTGTGTCCTGTTAGTCTCCCAGTGTGTGTGTGTGTGTGTCCTGTTATCAGTCTCCCAGTGTGCGTCCTATTATCAGCCTCCCAGTGTGTGTGTCCTGTTATCAGTGCCCCATTGTGTGTGTGTCCTGTTATCAGTGGCCCACTGTGTGTGTCCTGTTATCAGTGCCCGTGTGTGTGTGTGTCCTGTTATCAGTACTCCAGTGTGTGTGTCCTGTTATCAGTACCCCAGTGTGTGTGTGTCCTGTTATCAGTGCCCCAGTGTGGGGCGTGTCCTGTTATCAGTCTCCCAGTGGGGGTGTCCTGTTATCAGTCTCCCAGTGGGGGGGGGGGGGGGGGTTTGTCCTGATGTCAGTCTCCCATGTGGGTGTGTGTCCCGTTATCAGTCTCCGTGTGTGTCCTGTTAACAGTCTCCCAGAGTGTGTGTGTCCTGTTATCAGTCTCCCAGTGTGTGTGTCCCGTTATCAGTCTCCCAGCGTGTGTCCGTCCTGTTACCAGTCTCCCAGTGTGTGCGTCCTGTTACCAGTCTCCCAGTGTGTGTGCGCGTCCTGTTACCAGTCTCCCAGTGTGTGTGCGCGTCCTGTTACCAGTCTCCCAGTCTGTGTGCGCGTCCTGTTACCAGTCTCCCAGTCTGTGTGCGCGTCCTGTTACCAGTCTCCCAGTCTGTGTGCGCGTCCTGTTACCAGTCTCCCAGTCTGTGTGCGCGTCCTGTTACCAGTCTCCCAGTGTGTGTGCGCGTCCTGTTACCAGTCTCCCAGTGTGTGTGCGCGTCCTGTTACCAGTCTCCCAGTGTGTGTGTGCGTCCTGTTACCAGTCTCCCAGTGTGTGTGTGCGTCCTGTTACCAGTCTCCCAGTGTGTGTGTGCGTCCTGTTATCAGTCTCCCAGTGTGTGTGCGTCCTGTTATCAGTCTCCAAGTGTGTCTCCTGTTACCAGTCTCCCAGTGTGTCTCCTGTTACCAGTCTCCCAGTGTGTCTCCTGTTACCAGTCTCCCAGTGTGTCTCCTGTTACCAGTCTCCCAGTGTGTCTCCTGTTACCAGTCTCCCAGTGTGTGTGTCCTGTTATCCGTCTCCCAGCGCGTGTCCTGTTATCCGTCTCCCAGCGTGTCCTGTTATCCGTCTCCCAGCGTGTCCTGTTATCCGTCTCCCAGCGTTTCTGTCCTGTTATCTGTCTCCCAGCGTTTCTGTCCTGTTAGCCGTCTCCCAGCGTTTCTGTCCTGTTAGCCGTCTCCCAGCGTTTCTGTCCTGTTAGCCGTCTCCCAGCGTTTCTGTCCTGTTATCCGTCTCCCAGTGTGTGTGTCTCTCCTGTTATCAGTCTCCCAGTGTCTCCTCTTATCAGTCTCATAGTGTGTGCGTCCTGTTATCAGTCTCCCAGTGTGTGCGCATCCTGTTATCCGTCTCCCAGCATTTGTGTCCTGTTATCCGTCTCCCAGCGTGTGTCCTGTTATCCGTCTCCCAGCGTGTGTCCTGTTATCCGTCTCCCAGCGTGTGTCCTGTTATCCGTCTCCCAGCGTGTGTCCTGTTATCCGTCTCCCAGCGTGTGTCCTGTTATCCGTCTCCCAGCGTGTGTCCTGTTATCCGTCTCCCAGCGTGTGTCCTGTTATCCGTCTCCCAGCGTGTGTCCTGTTATCCGTCTCCCAGCGTGTGTCCTGTTATCCGTCTCCCAGCGTGTGTCCTGTTATCCGTCTCCCAGCGTGTGTCCTGTTATCCGTCTCCCAGCGTGTGTCCTGTTATCCGTCTCCCAGCGTGTGTCCTGTTATCCGTCTCCCAGCGTGTGTGTCCTGTTATCCGTCTCCCAGCGTTTCTGTCCTGTTATCCGTCTCCCAGCGTTTCTGTCCTGTTATCCGTCTCCCAGTGTGTGTCTCCTGTTATCAGTCTCCCAGTGTGCGTCCTGTTATCCGTCTCCCAGTGTGCGTCCTGTTATCAGTCTCCCAGTGTGTGTGCGCATCCTGTTACCAGTCTCGGAGTTTGTGTGTGTCCTGTTAGTGTCCCAGTGTGTGTGTGTGTGTACTGTTATCAGCCTCCCAGTGTGTGTGTGTGTGTCCTGTTATCAGCCTCCCAGTGTGTGTGTGTGTGTGTGTGTGTGTGTGTGTCCTGTTATCAGCCTCCCAGTGTGTGTGTGTGTGTGTGTGTCCTGTTATCAGCCTCCCAGTGTGTGTGTGTGTGTGTGTGTGTGTGTCCTGTTATCAGCCTCCCAGTGTGTGTGCGCGTCCTGTTATCAGCCTCCCAGTGTGCGTGCGTCCTGTTACCAGTCTCCCAGTGCGCGCGCGTCCTGTTATCAGTCTCCCAGTGCGCGCGCGTCCTGTTATCAGTCTCCCAGTGCGCGCGCGTCCTGTTATCAGTCTCCCAGTGCGCGCGCGTCCTGTTATCAGTCTCCCAGTGCGCGCGCGTCCTGTTATCAGTCTCCCAGTGTGTGTGTCCCTTCCAGCAGCCTAACCCTAAATCTGCCCCCCCCCTTATATACTTACAGTTGAGGTGTCAGCTGTCAGGATTCCGGCGTAGGTCTCCTGACCCTGTCAGTATGCCGGCATCAGCAATTTTACGGGTGTTGGGATCCCGACAGCCGGCATCTTAACCACATGCCTCTTTGAATACCCCTCAACTCTGCCAGACCTGCTCCCCTTCCAGAAGCTATCTGCGCGACACCCCCTCTGCGGAATCCATTCCTTGCACAGCAGCACATTCCCACATGTTCTCTAACCATCAAGTGTTTCCTGATATCAGACCTCTTCAGGCAGGCGATCCAATTCTACTTACCACACTTCTACAAAGATCACACACTTACTTTCTATTGAGTAGCAGGGTGGCCTACAGTCACATACAGGGGGCTGGCCCCCATCGACCTACAGTCACACAAGACGGGAAGAGGGGGGATCTGCGATCACAGACGGGAAGAGGGGGGATCTGCGGTCACAGACGGGAAGAGGGGGGGGGGGGGGTGAGCAGTCACAGACGGGAAGAGGGGGGGGAGATGAGCGGTCACAGACGGGAAGAGGGGGGGGGGGGGGGATCTGCGGTCACAGACGGGAAGAGGGGGGGGTCTGCGGTCACAGACGGGAAGAGGGGAGGGGATCTGCGGTCACAGACGGGAAGAGGGGAGGGGATCTGCGGTCACAGACGGGAAGAGGGGAGGGGATCTGCGGTCACAGACGGGAAGAGGGGGGGGGGGATCTGCGGTCACAGACGGGAAGAGGGGGGGGGATCTGCGGTCACAGACGGGAAGAGGGGGGGGGATCTGCGGTCGCAGACGGGAAGAGGGGGGGATCTGCGGTCGCAGACGGGAAGAGGGGGGGATCTGCGGTCGCAGACGGGAAGAGGGGGGATCTGCGGCCACAGACGGGAAGAGGGGGGATCTGCGGCCACAGACGGGAAGAGGGGGGATCTGCGGCCACAGACGGGAAGAGGGGGGATCTGCGGCCACAGACGGGAAGAGGGGGGATCTGCGGCCACAGACGGGAAGAGGGGGATCTGCGGCCACAGACGGGAAGAGGGGGGATCTGCGGCCACAGACGGGAAGAGGGGGGATCTGCGGCCACAGACGGGAAGAGGGGGGATCTGCGGCCACAGACGGGAAGAGGGGGATCTGCGGCCACAGACGGGAAGAGGGGGGGATCTGCGATCACAGACGGGAAGAGGGGGGATCTACGGTCACAGACGGGAAGAAGGGGGGGGGGTGAGCAGTCACAGACGGGAAGAGGGGGGGGGGATGAGCAGTCACAGACGGGAAGGGGGGGGATGAGCGGTCACAGACGGGAAGAGGGGGGGTGGTCTGCGGTCACAGACGGGAAGAGGGGGGGGTCTGCGGTCACAGACGGGGAGAGGGGAGGGGATCTGCGGTCACAGACGGGAAGAGGGGAGGGGATCTGCGGTCACAGACGGGAAGAGGGGGGGGGGATCTGCGGTCACAGACGGGAAGAGGGGGGGGGGATCTGCGGTCACAGACGGGAAGAGGGGGGGGATCTGCGGTCACAGACGGGAAGAGGGGGGGGATCTGCGGTCACAGACGGGAAGAGGGGGGGGATCTGCGGTCACAGACGGGAAGAGGGGGGGATCTGCGGTCACAGACGGGAAGAGGGGGGATCTGCGGTCACAGACGGGAAGAGGGGGGATCTGCGGTCGCAGACGGGAAGAGGGGGGGATCTGCGGTCACAGACGGGAAGAGGGGGGGATCTGCGGTCACAGACGGGAAGAGGGGGGGATCTG
Organism: Pseudophryne corroboree; assembly: GCF_028390025.1. Taxonomy (NCBI): domain Eukaryota; kingdom Metazoa; phylum Chordata; class Amphibia; order Anura; family Myobatrachidae; genus Pseudophryne; species Pseudophryne corroboree. The sequence continues at coordinate 13,711,163 of NC_086451.1, forward strand.
CGGTCACAGACGGGAAGAGGGGGGGATCTGCGGTCACAGACGGGAAGAGGGGGGGATCTGCGGTCACAGACGGGAAGAGGGGGGGATCTGCGGTCACAGACGGGAAGAGGGGGGGGATCTGCGGTCACAGACGGGAAGAGGGTGGGATCTGCGGTCACAGACGGGAAGAGGGGGGGATCTGCGGTCACAGACGGGAAGAGGGGGGGATCTGCGGTCACAGACGGGAAGAGGGGGGGATCTGCGGTCACAGACGGGAAGAGGGGGGGATCTGCGGTCACAGACGGGAAGAGGGGGAGGATCTGCGGCCACAGACGGGAAGAGGGGGGATCTGCGGCCACAGACGGGAAGAGGGGGATCTGCGGCCACAGACGGGAAGAGGGGGGGGTCTGCGGTCACAGACGGGGAGAGGGGAGGGGATCTGCGGTCACAGACGGGAAGAGGGGAGGGGATCTGCGGTCACAGACGGGAAGAGGGGAGGGGATCTGCGGTCACAGACGGGAAGAGGGGGGGGGATCTGCGGTCACAGACGGGAAGAGGGGAGGGGATCTGCGGTCACAGACGGGAAGAGGGGGGGGGGGATCTGCGGTCACAGACGGGAAGAGGGGGGGGGATCTGCGGTCACAGACGGGAAGAGGGGGGGGGGATCTGCGGTCACAGACGGGAAGAGGGGGGGGATCTGCGGTCACAGACGGGAAGAGGGGGGGGATCTGCGGTCACAGACGGGAAGAGGGGGGGGATCTGCGGTCACAGACGGGAAGAGGGGGGGATCTGCGGTCACAGACGGGAAGAGGGGGGGATCTGCGGTCACAGACGGGAAGAGGGGGGGATCTGCGGTCGCAGACGGGAAGAGGGGGGATCTGCGGTCGCAGACGGGAAGAGGGAGGATCTGCGGTCACAGACGGGAAGAGGGGGGGATCTGCGGTCACAGACGGGAAGAGGGGGGGATCTGCGGTCACAGACGGGAAGAGGGGGGGATCTGCGGTCACAGACGGGAAGAGGGGGGGATCTGCGGTCACAGACGGGAAGAGGGGGGGGGGGGTGAGCAGTCACAGACGGGAAGAGGGGGGGGAGATGAGCGGTCACAGACGGGAAGAGGGGGGGGGGGGGGATCTGCGGTCACAGACGGGAAGAGGGGGGGGTCTGCGGTCACAGACGGGAAGAGGGGAGGGGATCTGCGGTCACAGACGGGAAGAGGGGAGGGGATCTGCGGTCACAGACGGGAAGAGGGGAGGGGATCTGCGGTCACAGACGGGAAGAGGGGGGGGGGGATCTGCGGTCACAGACGGGAAGAGGGGGGGGGATCTGCGGTCACAGACGGGAAGAGGGGGGGGGATCTGCGGTCGCAGACGGGAAGAGGGGGGGATCTGCGGTCGCAGACGGGAAGAGGGGGGATCTGCGGCCACAGACGGGAAGAGGGGGGATCTGCGGCCACAGACGGGAAGAGGGGGGATCTGCGGCCACAGACGGGAAGAGGGGGGATCTGCGGCCACAGACGGGAAGAGGGGGATCTGCGGCCACAGACGGGAAGAGGGGGGATCTGCGGCCACAGACGGGAAGAGGGGGGATCTGCGGCCACAGACGGGAAGAGGGGGGATCTGCGGCCACAGACGGGAAGAGGGGGATCTGCGGCCACAGACGGGAAGAGGGGGGGATCTGCGATCACAGACGGGAAGAGGGGGGATCTACGGTCACAGACGGGAAGAAGGGGGGGGGTGAGCAGTCACAGACGGGAAGAGGGGGGGGGGATGAGCAGTCACAGACGGGAAGGGGGGGGATGAGCGGTCACAGACGGGAAGAGGGGGGGTGGTCTGCGGTCACAGACGGGAAGAGGGGGGGGTCTGCGGTCACAGACGGGGAGAGGGGAGGGGATCTGCGGTCACAGACGGGAAGAGGGGAGGGGATCTGCGGTCACAGACGGGAAGAGGGGAGGGGATCTGCGGTCACAGACGGGAAGAGGGGGGGGGGATCTGCGGTCACAGACGGGAAGAGGGGGGGGGGATCTGCGGTCACAGACGGGAAGAGGGGGGGGATCTGCGGTCACAGACGGGAAGAGGGGGGGGATCTGCGGTCACAGACGGGAAGAGGGGGGGGATCTGCGGTCACAGACGGGAAGAGGGGGGGATCTGCGGTCACAGACGGGAAGAGGGGGGGATCTGCGGTCACAGACGGGAAGAGGGGGGATCTGCGGTCGCAGACGGGAAGAGGGGGGATCTGCGGTCGCAGACGGGAAGAGGGGGGGATCTGCGGTCACAGACGGGAAGAGGGGGGGATCTGCGGTCACAGACGGGAAGAGGGGGGGATCTGCGGTCACAGACGGGAAGAGGGGGGGATCTGCGGTCACAGACGGGAAGAGGGGGGGATCTGCGGTCACAGACGGGAAGAGGGGGGGATCTGCGGTCACAGACGGGAAGAGGGTGGGATCTGCGGTCACAGACGGGAAGAGGGGGGGATCTGCGGTCACAGACGGGAAGAGGGGGGGATCTGCGGTCACAGACGGGAAGAGGGGGGGATCTGCGGTCACAGACGGGAAGAGGGGGGGATCTGCGGTCACAGACGGGAAGAGGGGGAGGATCTGCGGCCACAGACGGGAAGAGGGGGGATCTGCGGCCACAGACGGGAAGAGGGGGATCTGCGGCCACAGACGGGAAGAGGGGGGGGTCTGCGGTCACAGACGGGGAGAGGGGAGGGGATCTGCGGTCACAGACGGGAAGAGGGGAGGGGATCTGCGGTCACAGACGGGAAGAGGGGAGGGGATCTGCGGTCACAGACGGGAAGAGGGGGGGGGATCTGCGGTCACAGACGGGAAGAGGGGAGGGGATCTGCGGTCACAGACGGGAAGAGGGGGGGGGGGATCTGCGGTCACAGACGGGAAGAGGGGGGGGGATCTGCGGTCACAGACGGGAAGAGGGGGGGGGGATCTGCGGTCACAGACGGGAAGAGGGGGGGGATCTGCGGTCACAGACGGGAAGAGGGGGGGGATCTGCGGTCACAGACGGGAAGAGGGGGGGGATCTGCGGTCACAGACGGGAAGAGGGGGGGATCTGCGGTCACAGACGGGAAGAGGGGGGGATCTGCGGTCACAGACGGGAAGAGGGGGGGATCTGCGGTCACAGACGGGAAGAGGGGGGATCTGCGGTCGCAGACGGGAAGAGGGAGGATCTGCGGTCACAGACGGGAAGAGGGGGGGATCTGCGGTCACAGACGGGAAGAGGGGGGGATCTGCGGTCACAGACGGGAAGAGGGGGGGATCTGCGGTCACAGACGGGAAGAGGGGGGGATCTGCGGTCACAGACGGGAAGAGGGGGGGGATCTGCGGTCACAGACGGGAAGAGGGGGGGATCTGCGGTCACAGACGGGAAGAGGGGGGGATCTGCGGTCACAGACGGGAAGAGGGGGGGATCTGCGGTCACAGACGGGAAGAGGGGGAGGATCTGCGGCCACAGACGGGAAGAGGGGGGATCTGCGGCCACAGACGGGAAGAGGGGGATCTGCGGCCACAGACGGGAAGAGGGGGGATCTGCGGTCACAGACGGGAAGAGGGGGATCTGCGGTCACAGACTGGAAGAGGGGGATCTGCGGTCACAGACTGGAAGAGGGGGATCTGCGGTCACACGGGTGTGGATCATTGGGTCGACCACACTTAGGTCGACAGCCATTAGGTCGACCACTACTGTTTGACAGTAACTAGGTCGACAAGGTCATTAAGTCGACTTGAATAAGGTGCTCCCCTTCCAGGAGCTATCTGCGCGACACCCCCTCTGCGGAATCCATTCCTTGCACAGCAGCACATTCCCACATGTTCTCTAACCATCAAGTGTTTCCTGATATCAGACCTTCAGGCAGACGATCCAATTCCCACTACGGTATTCTACTTACCACACTTCTACACAGTTCACACATTTACATTTATGTTCTATTGAGTAGCAGGGTGGCCTAGTGTCACATACAGGGGGCTGGCCCCCATCGACCTACAGTCACAGGCAGGAGGTAAAGGCCCTGGCGACCTGCAGTCACACAAGACGGGAAGAGGGGGAGGGGATCTACAGGGGAATGGGAGGGGGGGGGGGGGGGGGAGATCTACAGGGGAATGGGGGGGCTCTCAGGGGAATGGGAGGGGGGGGGGGGAGATCTACAGGGACATAGGGGGGGGGAGATCTACAGGGGAATAGGGGGGGGAGGGAGATCTACAGGGGAATAGGGGGGGGGGAGGAAGATCTACAGGGGAATAGGGGGAGGAGGGAGATCTACAGGGGAATAGGGGGGCAGGGAGATCTACAAGGGAATGGGGGGGGGGGAGATCTACAAGGGAATGGGGGGGGGGAGATCTACAAGGGAATGGGGGGGGGAGATCTACAAGGGAATGGGGGGGGGGGGGAGATCTACAAGAGAATGGGGGGGGGGAGATCTACAGGGCAATGGGGGGGGGAAGGAGATCTACAGGGGAATAGAGGGGGGGGGGAGATATACAGGGGAGTAGGGGGGGTCGACAGGGTTATGGGAAGGATCTACAGTCAACCAGGGGAAGAGGGGGGGGGGGGTCTACAGGGGTAGAGGGGGGATCTACAGGGGAAGAGGGGGGGATCTACAAGGGGAAGAGGGGGGGATCTACAAGGGGAAGAGGGGGGGATCTACTGTCACCCAGGGGAAGTGGAGGGGATCTACAGTCACCCAGGGGAATGGGGGGGGGGGGGGAGGGGAGATCTACAAGCACCCAGGGAAAGGGGGGGGGGGGTGTCTACAATCACACAGGGGAAGAGGAGGGGGGGATCTACAGTCACACAGGGGAAGAAGAGGGGGGGATCTACAGTCACACAGGGGAAGAGGGCGGGGGGCGATCTACAGTCACACAGAGGAAGAGGGGGCGATCTACAGTCACACAGGGGATGAGAGGGGGATCTACAGTCACACAGGGGATGAGAGGGGGATCTACAGTCACACAGGGGATGAGAGGGGGATCTACAGTCACACAGGGGATGAGAGGGGGATCTACAGTCACACAGGGGATGAGAGGGGGATCTACAGTCACACAGGGGATGAGAGGGGGATCTACAGTCACACAGGGGATGAGAGGGGGATCTACAGTCACACAGGGGATGAGAGGGGGATCTACAGTCACACAGGGGATGAGAGGGGGATCTACAGTCACACAGGGGATGAGAGGGGGATCTACAGTCACACAGGGGATGAGAGGGGGATCTACAGTCACACAGGGGATGAGAGGGGGATCTACAGTCACACAGGGGATGAGAGGGGGATCTACAGTCACACAGGGGATGAGAGGGGGATCTACAGTCACACAGGGGATGAGAGGGGGATCTACAGTCACACAGGGGATGAGAGGGCGATCTACAGTCACACAGGGGATGAGAGGGCGATCTACAGTCACACAGGGGATGAGAGGGCGATCTACAGTCACACAGGGGATGAGAGGGCGATCTACAGTCACACAGAGGAAGAGGGGGCGATCTACAGTCACACAGGGGATGAGAGGGCGATCTACAGTCACACAGGGGATGAGAGGGCGATCTACAGTCACACAGGGGATGAGAGGGGGATCTACAGTCACACAGGGGATGAGAGGGGGATCTACAGTCACACAGGGGATGAGAGGGGGATCTACAGTCACACAGGGGATGAGAGGGGGATCTACAGTCACACAGGGGATGAGAGGGGGATCTACAGTCACACAGGGGATGAGAGGGGGATCTACAGTCACACAGGGGATGAGAGGGGGATCTACAGTCACACAGGGGATGAGAGGGGGATCTACAGTCACACAGGGGATGAGAGGGGGATCTACAGTCACACAGGGGATGAGAGGGTGATCTACAGTCACACAGGGGATGAGAGGGTGATCTACAGTCACACAGGGGATGAGAGGGTGATCTACAGTCACACAGGGGATGAGAGGGTGATCTACAGTCACACAGGGGATGAGAGGGTGATCTACAGTCACACAGGGGATGAGAGGGTGATCTACAGTCACACAGGGAAGGGGGGGGATCTACAGTCACACAGGGAAGGGGGGGGATCTACAGTCACACAGGGAAGGGGGGGTCTACAGTCACACAGGAGAAGAGAGGGTGATCTACAGTCACACAGGGGAAGAGAGGGGATCTACAGTCACACAGGGGAAGAGAAGGGATCTACAGTCACACAGGGGAAGGGGGGGGATCTACAGTCACACGGGAAGAGGGGGGATCTACAGTCACACAGTGCAAGAGGGGGGATCTACAGTCACACAGCGGAAGAGGGGGAGGGGCTCTACAGTCACACAGTGGAAGAGGGGGAGGGGCTCTACAGTCACACAGGGGATGAGAGGGGGATCTAGTCACACAGGGGATGAGAGGGGGATCTACAGTCACACAGGGGATGAGAGGGGGATCTACAGTCACACAGGGGATGAGAGGGGGATCTACAGTCACACAGGGGATGAGAGGGGGATCTACAGTCACACAGGGGATGAGAGGGGGATCTACAGTCACACAGGGGATGAGAGGGGGATCTACAGTCACACAGGGGATGAGAGGGGGATCTACAGTCACACAGGGGATGAGAGGGGGATCTACAGTCACACAGGGGATGAGAGGGGGATCTACAGTCACACAGGGGATGAGAGGGGGATCTACAGTCACACAGGGGATGAGAGGGGGATCTACAGTCACACAGGGGATGAGAGGGTGATCTACAGTCACACAGGGGATGAGAGGGTGATCTACAGTCACACAGGGGATGAGAGGGTGATCTACAGTCACACAGGGAAGGGGGGGGATCTACAGTCACACAGGGAAGGGGGGGATCTAGTCACACAGGGAAGGGGGGGTCTACAGTCACACAGGAGAAGAGAGGGTGATCTACAGTCACACAGGGGAAGAGAGAGGATCTACAGTCACACAGGGGAAGAGAAGGGATCTACAGTCACACAGGGGAAGGGGGGGGATCTACAGTCACACGGGAAGAGGGGGGATCTACAGTCACACAGTGCAAGAGGGGGGATCTACAGTCACACAGCGGAAGAGGGGGAGGGGCTCTACAGTCACACAGTGGAAGAGGGGGAGGGGCTCTACAGTCACACAGGGGATGAGAGGGTGATCTACAGTCACACAGGGGATGAGAGGGTGATCTACAGTCACACAGGGGATGAGAGGGTGATCTACAGTCACACAGGGGATGAGAGGGTGATCTACAGTCACACAGGGGATGAGAGGGTGGTCTACAGTCACACAGGGGAAGAGAGGGGATCTACAGTCACACAGGGGAAGAGAGGGGATCTACAGTCACACAGGGGAAGAGAGGGGATCTACAGTCACACAGGGAAGGGGGGGGGGTCTACAGTCACACAGGGAAGGGGGGGGGGTCTACAGTCACACAGGGAAGGGGGGGGTCTACAGTCACACAGGGAAGGTGGGGGGTCTACAGTCACACAGGGGAATCTACAGTAACACAGGGGAAGAGTGGGATCTACAGGGAAAGTGGGGAGGTGATCTACAGTCACATAGGGGTGGGATCTACAGTCACACAGGGACAATGCCCAGTGATGCATGGACACACACACACGAACAGGGCCCGGCTATGCAGGGACACACTTGGGGAGAGGCCCAGGATTATGCGGTGACACGGGGGGACAGGCCCAGGGCACACACGGCCACGCACAGGAGCATGGCACTGGACACGCACACATGCAGGCGGGAGAGGGTGGTTACCTGTCCCGGGGCGGGGGGAGGGGCGCTGTGCCGCGGTCTCTCTCAGCTCATTGAATCCGCCGCAGACACCGGACAGAAGCGAGGACTGGGCGCGCGCCAGCAGCAGGCCACTGAGTGTGTGAGAGCGAGAGCAGGAGAAGCGCATGCGCACACCCAGGAAACCCGCCTGCTGCCTGCTCGAGCTGCGCATGCGCGCGCGCCCGCGCTCGTCGTGGAGGCAGGGTACGCGCACGCCCAGACCGACGCACGGGCCGGCAAGGAGGGCTCTGCGCATGCTCCACCCCCCTCGGCTAGCCGTTGGCTTGGCTACTGCGCGTGCGCCTGTCTTCTTTTTTGTTTTTTTCCCCTCTGTCTGTTTTTTCCAGCATGAACAATTGATTTGGTGGCGTGATGACGGCCTATGGGCGTGGCTTGTGGCGGCACATACGGGTGAAATATGCTAATGAGGTTCTTTCTATATATAGGACGCACCCCATATGAGAGGGCTGTCAGTGACTAGTGACAGTCTGACTGACACTGTCACTGTGGTTATGTGGGCCTTTGTGTAATGGTGATGGGGCTCTGTTGCTGTGGTTCTTCATCTGCCCCCTCTTCACCTAATGCACTGACCCAACTCTAAAACCGAGGCTGGTGGCCCATGGCCTGAGGGAGAATAAGCATTACCTCATATAGGGCTTATTCTGAGCGCCCCTGTCTGCAAATATACCGGTACAAGCCCTTCCCCGGTGTGCAGCCGCGTGCAGGGACTGAGACGCGGTAATACCGCCTGGTGCTTCTTTATGTGCCACCATCAGTCGTACTGTGGAAAATTGCATCAGCCCCATGTTGGGTGCAGATTGTCCGTCAGAGTATGGCCTCCAAAGTGAGCAATGAGTTCATGCCACGTGCTCGCAACACATAATGCACGTCCACATAGCCACCTCTCAGTCCCTGGCCAGGGATGCGCAGCACATTTCACACACCGTGTATCTCAGTCGATACTGCACCTCTGCGCGCTCATCATGCACAAGTTTTTAGCGATTTTCTGATTTACGTGGTGCTGGAAGTCAATTGCCACTAACCGGAAGATAGGGTAACTGGACCCTTGCTTCAGTGGATTCGGGCAGTCCGTCAGTCACCAGACACTTTTTTTTTTTTTTTAAAGGCCATGAATTCAATTTAGATTTATATATCGGCCACATTGCTCAGTGTGTACCCATGATCGCACACTCCCGCGGGTTGTTCCCTGGGTTGTCCAGTAGGGGGGTACGGCATTTCTAATGGGATGACCCAGGGAATGACGGCATGCATTTTAAATGCGGGGGGCAGTGATACATCACGCCGTCGTCCACTGTATCCTGCAGTGTGTACGGATGGCGTAATGTATTATGCCACTGCATCGTGCCGTCGCTGGGTACATACATTGTTTAGTGTGTTCCCAACATTAGTCCTGGAGGCTTGCACGAGTAACTAATGCTGCGTACACACGAAATGATGCGGCACAATGCAGTAGACGCAGCGCGATGTAGTCCTCAGGACACATTTTATCACTACCCCACACAAGAAATCTACTTCAAAGGCTCTTACAGTGAGATTTTTCACATCTACACAAAAGGAATTGGATTCTAACACCTTTCCACAAGCCTGCTTTGTCCTGGAATAATTGAATCAGCAACAGAAAAAGCAAAGTTACATTTATTTATCACTTGTTTCAAATATACCCATTGGATTAAAGAGCAGCAATAAGTTATAGCAATAACGATTATAGCGACTACAATTCAAGATGGCGCCGCAGATGGCTGCTTCGGAGCTATGCAGCTCAGCCAATATACCTGTTTCCACTTGTTTTCCCCTGCCCTTGTCTACCGCACCAGTGACTAAATACAGCAGGGTAGACCTCCTAAGTTGGAGCACTCCGGCAGTGCTTACCCCACGTTCGGGCCCGTTGGCGGGCGGATCAGCAGCCCTTGCAGCCCTCACTGCCCTGCAGACGTCGTGGACGCTGAAGTGGATGATGAGCGGCCGCGGCCCCCCGGCAGCCCAGGCGGCGACTGGCGGGAGGATCGGGCGGCCACAGGAGAGAGAATAACAGAGGCCCTCATGTCGGCCCTAGTAGAAGGACCTGGGCTTAGAGGAGAGGCTGTCACGTAGGCGCCCTAGTGAGGTGGCGGCGGCGGCGAGGGCACTGGTCTGCACTTACCGCGATCCTGCTCTCGAATGTGTGCTCACTGGCAAACAAGTTTGATGAACTGTCCCTCCTTCTGGGTAGTGCAGGGTCAGGCATTACAGGGTCGTCCATCTTCTGCTTTACAGAGACGTGGCTGGACGCCCATATTGCGGACAACCCGATGTCTCTGCCAGGCTTCAGTCTCTTCAGGGCCGATTGCTATAGGTTCTCTCAGGAAAAACTAATGGTGGTAGCATCTGCTTCTACATCAACGACAGATGGTGCACCAATGTCACAATCCTAGGCAAATCATGTAGCCCTCACCTGGAGATGCTAAGTATCAACTGCAACCCCTTCTATTCCCCATGGGAATTTGCCTCAATTGTCCTTGTGGGAGTGTACATCCCCTCCCCCTCGCCTGCGCGAATGAAGCCCTGCACCACCTGGCCGTATGCATATCCGAAATAGAACAAAAACACCCAGACTCTCTGCTTATAGTGCTGGGCAACTTCAACAGATCTAACCTGAGCAAGGAGCTACCTAAGTACAAACAACAAGTCACGTGTCCCATTAGGGAAGGGTGCACCCTTGACCACTGCTACACTACCCTCAAGTCTGCCTTACGGTCTATCCCGCGTGCTGCATTTGGCTTATCTGACCACTGCCTCGTCCACCTACTCCCTACCTATACACAGAAGCTGAGAGCGGTTAAGCCTGTTGTCAAGACTGTTAAGAAATGGACCAACGAGGCTAAGATGAAGCTCCAGGTCTGCTTCGACTGCACGGAATGGAGGGTCTTCAAAGCCTCGGCAACCGACCTGACAGACACTGTCACATCCTACATCAGCTACTGTGAGGACATATGTGTACCTACCAAGACTTACCACATTTACAACAACAAGCCATGGTTCAACGCCCAGCTCAGGCAACTTCGTCGGGCCAAAGAGGTTGCCTATAGCAGCAGTGACAGAGCACTATACAACAGAACTAGGAACTCTCTGACTAAAGAAATCAGGCTAGCAACAAAGCGGTTCTCGGACAAGCTCACAAACGATCTCTCCACCAATGACCTCGTTTCTGTATGGAAAGGAATGCAATCCATAACCAACTACAAGAAAACATCGAAGTCCACCACCGTGCACAAGACCTAGCAGACGAGCTGAACCACTTTTATTGCAGGTTCGCAAAAGAAGTCCCCTGCGACCCAAATAATCACCTCTACGATGCCCCGAACACTAACGGCCAATTCCAGGCACTGCAAGTCGCCCAAGTAGAGGTGGAGGCACTATTCAAAATGGCCAAACCCAGGAAAGCTCCGGGTCCTGATGGAGCATCACCATCTGCCGTGAGAGCATGTGCGGGTCAGCTTGCCCCCATATTCACCAAGATCTTCAACAAATCGCTGGAGCTACAGAAAGTCCCTTCCTGCCTCAAAAGGTCCACTATCGTCCCTGTCCCCAAGAAACCCTCTATCACCAACCTGAACGTGTCACACTCGGCTGGAATTGAGGATCCGGCGACTGAAACTTGCCCGAGGAGACAACTGCCTGTGGATGAAGAAGACGAGGGGGCTGGATATAGTTCCTTCTCATGAGACAAAGGCCAATGGAAGACATAGTCTGAGCTAGGAGTCAATGAGTAGTAGTTGAAGAAACGAGACTGAAGAAAAGAACTGCGGGCTTGTGACTGCGGTTAGAAAGACAAGGCTGAAGAGAATGAATTGCGGAGTTATGAACTGTGGCTTGAAAGATGTGGCTGACATGAATTAACTGCGGAATGATGAACTGTGGCTTGAAAGACGTGGCTGAACAGAACGAGCTGCGGAATGATGAACTGTGACTTGAAAGACGTGGCTGAACAGAACGAGCTGCGGAATGATGAACTGTGGCTTGAAAGAAGAGGCTGAAGAACTCTGCCTTAAAGAATTGAAGACAGCGGAGGTCCCGTAGCGGCCGGGATTCCTCTGCGGCTTGGAGTCCCGGTGGACACTCTATGAGAGGAGGCAGGCTGGAGGCAATAGGACTGCTGCAGCGAAAGATAGTAGCCGGAACCAGGGCACCTGGAACAACCTGAAGCAACCTGGGAGCACAGAGCTAGAGCACCTTACACAAGTAAGCGTCTTGAAGCACTGGCACTCTTACTCTGGGCTAGCCCCCTTTTGTAAGGGAAGCCAGCCCTGGATTGGCTGGACACAGAATGGGACTAATTGGCTTCCTTGGTCTCCAATATGGCGGCCCCCAGCAGAGAGGACACACACCAATACAGGGAGTCAGTATGCAGACTGAACTCCCTGCCACCCGGAAGCCGCACTACCCGCCAGAGCCCTCTGCCGCAGCATCTCCGTGCACGGCACCTCAGGTCCCCAGGCGCCGGACAGACCCGCCAGAGGCCTGTGCCACAGCAGTATCCCGGCGCCGCAGCCCTACCACCCGTCGGAGCGGCGAGACCCGAGACCCCCGGCCAGAGGTGAGAATCCGGACGCTGACAGAACGACTACAGGCTGATAGCACTGACGTCTGTGGTCATAAAAATGTTCAAGCATCTGGTTTTGAATCACCTGAAAACTGTGACTGGCCCCTAACTGGACCCCCTACAGTTTGCCTAACGATTGAATCGGTGTGTCGATGATGCAGTCAACCAGGGACGTGCAGTCAGGGGAGGCAGGGGAGGCAGTGCCTCCCCTGTCATAATTATTAAAATAACTAGGTGCTTCATCGTGCCCTACGGGCGCTCTTCACACCGTCGCAAGGGGCTACGCCCCCTTAACCCTTGCATGCCTTTCTGGGGTTTAATATTTGTATTATATGGAGTATTACCTGCATTCCTTTGTTAGTGGTTAAATATTGCACAATGAAAGGGCGTGCGATGGTGAAGGAGGCGCAGCCCCTTGCGACGGCGTGAACAGCACCTGCAGGGCACGATGTACAGAATGTAGCGGGTGCGGGGGGGACTGCGGATGGTGTCTGTAGATGCTGCGGGTGGAGGGGAGGCAGAAGTGGGGGTGGGGCCCGGATGGGGAAGGTTCGGGAGGTGCTGCGCGTGGGGGAGGGGCAGAGGAGTGGGGGATGCAGATGGGGGAGGGGTCCGGAGGCACTGCAGGTGGGGGAGGGGCAGGGGTGCCACGGGTGGGAGAGGGGCAGGTGTGGGGATGTTGTGGATGGGTGAAGGGTTCCGGAGGTGCTGTGGGATGGGTGTGCCGGGGGTTGGGTAGGAGACCAAAGGCACCATGGGTAGGGTAGGGGCAGGTACGGGTGTTGCGGCGGATGGGAAAGGAGGTCCGGAGGTGCTGCAGGTGGTGGAGGGGCAGGTGCGGGGGTGCCATTGGTGGGGGAGGGGTGGGGGAGGGGGGGACCGCTGATGGAGGAGGGTGTCTGCAGATGCTGCGGGTGGAGGGGGGCAGGTGTGGGGGGAGACGTATAAGGGGGGTGAATGGTGGAAGGGGCCTGGAGGTGCTGTGGGTGGTGAAGGGGTGGAGGAGTGGGAGCCACGGGTGGTGTAGGGGGTCTGGAGGCATAGCATGTGGGGGAGGGGTGGAGTGCCGCATGTGGTGGAGGGGATGGTGCGGAGGTGTAGTGCATTGGGGAGAGGTCTGGAGGCGCTGCGGGTACTGTACATGCCATAAAAGGTAGTTGGAGGGTATGCAGTAACAGGGCCAGGACAGGGGTGACAGGGTCAGTACAGGGTTGACGGGGCCAGGACAGGGGTGACGGTGCCAGGACAGGGGTGACGGGGCCAGGACAGGGGTGACAGGGCCAGGACAGAAATTATAGGGACAGGATAGGGGTGACAGGGCCAGGGTAGGGGCGGCAGGACCAGGACAGGGGTGACGGGGCCAGTATAGGGTTGACAGGGCAAGCACAGGGGTGACAGGGCCAGGATAGGGGTAACAGGGCCAGCATAAGGGTGACAGGGCCAGGATAAGGGTGAAAGGGCCAGGATAAGGGTGAAAGGGCCAGAATAAGGGTGGCAGGGCAAGGCCAGGGGTGACAGGGACATGACAGAACACAGGGCACGGGAGAGATTGGTATTAGGGACAAAACAGTGGTGACAGACAGATGTGTCTTACCGGAGTCACTGCTGCTGGCTGCTGCTGTTCCATTCCAACCTGTTGGGATCTGCTGCTGCTGGAGACTTGGCATGGCTGACTCTCTCAGGCTGGAGTCCTGCTTTCTCTGCCAGTCCGCATCCCTCCCCCCCTCCTCAGTCACACACCGCAGACCTCGCGCAGCTGCCGGGCACTGTGGTAAGGTGAGACTGGAAATGACTGGTTAGCCCCCAGGAGATGCTGCGGCTGGAGGGAGGAGGGGGTCATAGCATGCACGTGGCGCGGACCTCACGGCTTCCGGGCACTGTGGTAAGGGGAGACTGGGAGTGACTGGTTAGCTCCCAGGAGACGCTGCGGCTGGAGGGAGGAGTGGGTCAGAGCCTGCAAGCAGCTCGGATTTCTGCAGCGCTACCCGCCAGCTAAAGTGTGTGAATGAGCTGGGCGCACTCCACTGCGGGTGGCATCGCTGCAGCTAGCGGTGGGGTTGCCGGGGCTGGAGATAACAGAGGCAGTATGGAACCTGCACAGCGGCAGGTGCCCCACTAAACTGCAGCTAAGAAGCGTGGAGTGTGCCAGAAAGTGACGCTCCTCCGCATCAGAGAGACCCTGCTGAGTATGCCAATGTGGGGGGTCAAGCACACAGTGAGCCGGTGCCCGTCTGTCTGTATGACATACCCCTCACACACCCCCATACCTCCCAAATGTCCCGATTTTCGCGGGACCGACCCATTTTTTGGGGTCTGTCCCGCTGTCCCACCCGCGGGTCGCAGTGTCCGGCGGTGGGGGGGGGGGGGGGGGCAGTTGGAAAGCTCCTGTACTCGCTGTTCTGCTTAGCAGAGCAGCGGTGAATAGTGGAGACAGAGGGAGAGGGGGCATCAGGGGGTACGGATTACGGGGGGGGGTTCCAGCAGCAGAGCCGGATTAAGGGGGGGGGTGGGGGGTGGTGGCCAGGGGATACGTACCGTTGGCCCCACAGTTTTAGGGGGCCCCCCGGCTGGAGTAGCTCTGTCCCAGCTCAGAAGCTCCCCCCGTCCTGCCAGCAACAGCGGCAGCATTGTGCTACAGTCAGCACACGCTGCTGCATATTGGCAGGTCTGTGGTGGTGCAGGGAGGCAGCAGTCTCCCTGCTTTCTTCTCCCTGTGCGGGTGTGTAGGGGGAGCGACCACCTCCTCTGGATTTAGCCCTAGCTGAGGGGCCAAAATCCCATAAAAATAAAAAAAAAAAAAATCGGAATTTGCATAAGGGGGCGTGGCCGCGCGGGCCGCGATTAGGCCACGCCCCCCAACCCACAGCAGGCACAGCAATGAGATAGGGCTCCCCTGTCTCAAGTGCCCTGTGCCCCCCGGACTCATAATCAGCCCTGGGGGCATGCCAGCAGCTCACAGAGCGCTGGGCAAGCCCCCTCACTGACGAAAACGGGGGCCCTCCCGTGAAGCCACGCCCCCTTTTCGCCAAGTGTGTTTCCCTCCTTCTGCCTGAAGAAAGCTCCTGCAGAAAGCTGGGAGGTCTGCACCCCTGCCTGTGCCATGCCCAATGCCCATGCTATCTGCTTCTGCTCCTAGTCTCCTGTAGATTTGGCCAGATCTCTGTGACTTATTTGAATAACTCCGCCCACTGTTGTGACTCCGCCCAGCGTTAGCAAATGAATCACAAGGTCACAGAATAGGGCTATTATATAGGAGATACTAAGATACTTATGACATGTTCAGTGCCATAAGTATCTTCTTTAGTCTTTATATTATTTTAATCATCATTTCTATAGTCTACAAAGTTTTAAATATGTTTAGGAGGCACCGCTGTCGGTGCCTCCTGCTGAGAGTGTGAAAGGGCTGGAGGCGGGGGGCGGGGCCAAACAACGGGCAGTAAAAGCCCATTAAAAAAAGCCTAGTAAGCGGCACCTACTGGAAGTGCCTCTATTACAGGGGCGTGCTTTCAGCACATATGAAAGCACGCCCCTGTTACCTAGGTTGATCTGAGTGGACAGTGGGCAGGGTCCGACTGGCTACCCGTCCCCCAAACCACCATCATTCTGGGGCCGGCTACCGCGAGCGCGCGCCGTCCCCTCCCCTTCCCCTGTCCCCTGCAGGAGTTTGTAGCTGTGGCTGACGCGAGCTTACAGCAATGGCGCCGATCGTGCCAATCCACACACAGAAGTATACAGCAGCGGCTTTACCGCTCCTATTGTCGCTTCATATGCAGGCCTGCAGCGGAGGTCCTGGCCATCAACCGCACTCAGGGGAATGTCTGCATTGGCCGGCACCAGTAGTGAGGCGGACACTGTTGGAGGCACTGAAGAGCTGAGGTGCGCCCCTCCCCGCAACCCACGGGACCGTGCAGGAAAAAGATGGATGTGAGCTGCCTGAGAAGCAGGACCCATCAGTGTCCCAGTGTACATCCTGTGTGAGCCTGCTGTAGAGAGGTGAGGTTTAACTTATGCTCAACGGGTCCTTTCCACTCCCATCCTGCCCACTTCACAACACCACTACTCCCATTCTGCCCATTTCACACCATTACTCCCATCCTGCCCATCTCACACCACTACTCCCATCCTACCCACTCCACGCCACTACTCCCATCCTACCCACTCCACACCACTACTCCCATCCTGCCCACTCCACGCTACTACTCCCATCCTGCCCACGTCACACCACTACTCCCATCCTACCCACTCCACACCACTACTCCCATCCTACCCACTCCACACCACTACTCCCATCCTGCCCACTCCACGCTACTACTCCCATCCTGCCCACGTCACACCACTACTCCCATCCTGCCCACTCCACGCTACTACTCCCATCCTGCCCTCTTCACACCACTACTCCCATCCTGCCCATTTCACACCATTACTCCCATCCTGCCCTCTTCACACCACTACTCCCATCCTGCCCATTTCACACCATTACTCCCATCCTGCCCATTTCACACCATTACTCCCATCCTGCCCATTTCACACCATTACTCCCATCCTGCCCATTTCACACCACTACTCCCATCCTACCCACTCCACACCACTACTCCCATCCTACCCACTCCACACCACTACTCCCATCCTGCCCACTCCACGCTACTACTCCCATCCTGCCCACGTCACACCACTACTCCCATCCTGCCAACGTCACCACACTACTCCCATCCTGCCCATTTCACACCATTACTCCCATCCTGCCCATTTCACACCACTACTCCCATCCTACCCACTCCACGCTACTACTCCCATCCTGCCCACGTCACACCACTACTCCCATCCTGCCCACACCACCACACTACTCCCATCCTGCCCACTTCACACCACTACTCCCATCCTGCCCACTTCACACCACTACTCCCATACTGCCCACTCCACACCACTACTCCCATACTGCCCACTCCACACCACTACTCCCATCCTGCCCACTTCACATCACTATTCCCATCCTACCCACTCCACACCACTACACCCATCCTGCCCACTTCACACCACTACTCCCATCCTGCCCACTTCACACTACTACTCCCATCCTGCCACCTTTTTATTACTCCCTGCCTGCTCCTCCTCCCCCTCCCCCTCTACATAGGATGCAGTTAAGTTCCTGAGGGATGGGATCCCGGCGTTTGATATATTGATCACAGAATCCCGAAGGATGACAAAAGCCCGGCGTCTAAATACCGACGCTGCTCGGGATACCGGTGTCAGAATACCAACAGTCGGATTCCCAAACGTCCTACCAGCGGGACGTGCTGGGTCAGGTTTAGGCATGAGAAGGGGGGTTAGGATTAGGGTGCAGGGCCGGGAAGGTACCGGGGAGGGAGGGTTAGGTATAGGCACGTAGAAGGGGAGGTTAGGGCTAGGCACCAAGCGGGAAGGGTTAGGTTTAGGCACCCACAAGGGAGGGTTAGGGTACTTTACAGGGGGCTGTCGGCAATCATACTAAACCCCTCTGCAATACTATTACTGCCTGCCCCCCTATTCTGAACTACTATTACTCCCATCCTGTCCCCACTACTATTCCCAGCCTGCTCTCTGCTCTCCACCATTACTACTCCCAGTCTGTCCCCCAACTCCTCACTACTACAACTCTCAGCTTGCCCCCTGCTCTCCATCACGACTACTCCCATCCTAGCCCCTGCTCTTTCTCCCATCTCCCCATATTCCTTCCTTTCCAATAAATTAAAAAAAAAATTAACAATATACAGATGGAGCCACGCTAATCGTGGCTCCGCCTGTGCCTGGGCGTGCCTATCGGCCTGTCTGTGACGGAGATGCGCTCCATTTGCTAGAATGGGAGATCGTCTCTGTGCACTCCCGGCAGGGTTAGGCGGACGGATCGCCTAGTCACACCGGGAGTGCGCACCTGTGATGGAGCCGCACTGGATGAGTGCGTCTCCATCTGTATTAGCCGCCTGCTCTTTACAAGTTTGATGAGCAGGCAGGCTGCGGCATTGGCAGTGGAATCGGACTGAGATGTGGATTAGTAGATGGAGGCTGGGCGGATGATGGCGGCGATTTTGTAGGCCATTGGCGGGGGGCAGCGGCAGTAGCGGACATTGGCTCGGCAGTGGTAGGAGTCATTGGTGGGACTCGACGGACATTATGGCTGCAGTGCCTCACCAGCCACTAACCTCACCGCACGTCACTGCAGTCAACCTGGGCCTGCACTACATTCTATAGCACCTAGGCATTCCCGGTACCTACGTGAGGGTCCTGTTTGTCGATTTCAGCTCGCCCTTCAATACAGTCGTCCCCAGCATCCTCCACCCCAAATTATTTTTCCTAGGGGTCCCAGAAGCTACCTGCTCCTGGATTGTAGACTTCCTGACAGATAGAACACAGGTGGTGAAAGCAGGGAAATTCAACTCTCAAGTGCGTTCCATTAGTACAGGGGCCCCTCAGGGCTGTGTCCTCTCACCCATGCTCTTCTACACAAATGAGAAATCAGTAAAGATCATCAAATTTGCAGACGACACCACAGTCATCGGCCTCTTTAAGGACGGGGACGAATCGGCCTATAGACGGGAAGTAGACTGGCTGGTCCAGTGATGCAGCCACAACAACCTTGAGCTCAACCCCCTCAAAACTGTCGAGATGATAGTGGACTTCAGGAGGAAGTCAGCTAGTGCACCTCCGCTAACGATTGCTGACAGTGTGGTATCACTAGTGGACTCCTTCAAGTTCCCAGGGACCACAATGTCCCGGACCTTAAATGGGGTCCAACGCGGATGCCACTGTCAGGAAAGCGCAGCTGAGGTTGTTCCTTCCTCAGGCAACTAAGGAAGTTCAACATCCCACAGAAGCTTCTGCTCCTCTTCTACTCCGCGATTGTGGAGTCGGTACTGTGCTCCTCGATACTGGCATGGTACGTGTCAGGCTCCGGAGCCTTACCTCCGGTGGGTGCTCCCGCGGGTTACCGTCCCGCTGGTTGGCGCGGCTGCGGCAGCAGAGAGTTGCTGACAGCGGGTCCTTCTGGACAGATGTGCGGCTGCCAAGGTCCGGGGGCCGAGGGACTGGAGAGCCGGGCGCTGCGGCAGGGATTGCTGCGGTAAGGTTCTCTAGTGGTGACACAGTATAGTGTGTCAGAGACAGAAGCTGGCTAAAGCTGTATGCTAACAGCTAAGTATGTCTCTTGTGCTGGGGGCAGCCATGTTGGAGAAAAGAGTATTACCAATGAAGTTCCCAATCTGTGTCCAGCCAATCCTGCGTATTCTCCCTTTACAAAAGGGGGCTGGCTCAGGGGGAGAGTGCCAGTGCTTCAAGTTACCTCCTTGTGAAAGGTTCTCCAGCTCTGTGCTCCCACTACTGGTTCCCTGGTCCTGGTTGCTCTCATCTATCGGTTACCTAAACGCTGCTGCAGTCCTGCTGTCTAATTCCGTTGCCATTAGTGGAAGCGCTCACGGGGTCCCAGGTCGTAGAGGAGCTCCAGGTGCTAATGGCGGTTCCCGCAGACGTCTTCATTTCTTCAAAGTCCAAGTTCTTCAGCCTTGTCTTTCAATCGCAAACCACAGTCTTCATTTCTTCAAAGTCCAAGTTCTTCAGCCTCGTCTTTCAATCACAAACCACGTCTTCATTTCTTCAAAGTCTAAATACTTCAGTCTCGTCTTGTAATCATAAAACACAGTCTTCAGTTCTTCTTTACCAGAGTTCTTCAGCTTCACTCTTCAAGTCATTTAACCATACACTCTAATTCTTCCAGTTTCTTCTATTTCTCCAATATTCGTGTACAGCCTGATTATTCACTAAAACTACAGTTATCTTCCTACGAAGTCCTCCTTTTCTTTACGCCCTCCGGCCAACGTTAACAGTTTGGCTTCCACCCCATGAGGAGGAATTACATTCAGCCACCTCGTTTACTCTCCTCACAGGTAGCTGTCCCTTCAGCCAAAACTCGGTTGTCGGAACCCCAACTTACGCCGAGCGTGACAGTAAGTACTGGCCCAATGGATCCGGCAAGTGAGCAGGCTACCGGGGGCGATGCCTCGGTGGATATTCTGTCTCGTCTAAATAAATAGGATGCCATGCAGGCACAGATTGTACAGTTCATGCAGAATATGTCCACTCGTTTGGATTCTCTTCACGCAGCCATTTCCACATCTCGGACTCCGGTTCCAGCTTCCAATCCGCCAGCGCATAATCCTCTAGTGTCGATTCCAGTTCCTCGTTTACAACTACCACCACCCAGTAAATTTGACGGTAGCCCAAAGCAATGCCGAGGGTTCCTCAATCAGTGCGAGATCCAGTTTGAGCTTCAGTCAGCTAACTTTCCGTCTGATCGGACCAAAATTGCATACATCATTTCACTTCTGACCAGACCAGCTCTGGATTGGGCTTCACCCTTATGGGAGAGAACTGATCCCATACTCTCGAATTACCCGGAATTCAAGGCAACTTTTCGTAAAAGCTTTGACGAGCCAGGCCGGACCACCTCGGCCTCTTTGGAGATTCTGCGTCTGCGTCAGGGAACCCGTTCCATCGCCCAGTACGTGATCCAATTCCGTACTCTGTCTTCCGAAGTGGTCTGGAATGAAGAGGCTCTCATTGCCGCCTTTTGGAGTGGTCTCTCCGACAAAATTAAAGATGACCTGGTCACTCAGGATGTGCCAGTTAAGCTCGATCAGCTTATTTCTTTATGTAAGAAGATTGATATAAGATACAAGGAGTGCTGTCTTGAGAGAACAAGGTTCGAGCGACCCAAACCTCGGGCCTGTCCCACTCCTAGACCATCTTCACGGTCTACTGAAGAACCCATGCAGGTCAACCGCTCTCGTCTCACCAATGAGGAACGTCAAAGATGCAGACAGGGCAACCGCTGCATGTATTGTGGGGCGGCCAACCACTTTGTTAAGTCCTGTATTCAACGACCAGGAAACTCCTGCTCCTAGCTTACGCAGGAGAGGTTAAGCTAGGAGCATTCCCCAACCAATTTACCAGGAAGAAATCACTGTTGGCTGTATGTCTGGAACTTGCCTCTACCTCCCTTCATGTTACAGCACTTTTGGATTCTGGAGCTGCAGAAAGTTTCATTACTTATGCCTTAGTCCGACAGTCTGAATTACAAACCACTCGTTTGGAGCGAGCTGTCTCTATCACCACGGTTGACGGAAGTTATATCCCTGAAGGGACCATCACCCACCGTACAGTTCCTCTGAGGATGAAAGTTGGTTTTCTCCATTCTGAAGTTATCTCTTTCCTGGTAATTCCCAAAGCCTCTCAAAAAATAATCCTAGGATTCCCGTGGTTACAGGTGCACAACCCCCGCTTGGATTGACAAACTATGGATGTACTCGCTTGGGGAGAGTCGTGTTCTCAAAGCTGTTTATCCACCATCAAGCCACTCTTTACCCTACACTCCACTGATTTCCCAGATGCCTATCAGCCCTTTCTGGACGTCTTCAGTAAGCAAGGGGCGGATACCTTGCCTCCCCACCGAAGTTGGAACTGCCCTATCGATTTACTGCCTGGTTAAACACCTCCCAGAGGCCGAACGTACCCTTTATCTCTCCCAGAAACCCAAGCGATGTCTGAGTATATACAGGAGAATTTGGCTGAAGGGTTCCTTCGCCCTTCCTCTTCTCCAGCCGGGGCAGGGGTTTTTTTTGTTAAGAAGAAGGACGGGGGCCTACAGCCTTGCATCGACTACCGGGGCCTCAACGGAAATACAGTTAAGAACAGATACCCCTTGCCCTTGATTCCCAAACTATTTGACCGAGTAAAGGGAGCTACCATTTTCACCAAATTGGACCTGCGTGGAGCTTATAACCTTATATGCATTCGCATAGGAGACGAGTGGAAGACTGCGTTCAATACTCGCGACGGGCATTATGAATATCCGGTGATGCCCTTTGGCTTATGCAATGCTCCAGCAGTCTTCCAGAATTATGTCAACAAATTATTCCGAGATCTCCTCTATAAGTGCCTGGTTGTGTATCTGGACGATATTCTAATATTTTCCAAAGATCTGAAAGTCCATCGGGAACAGGTCAGAAAAGTCTTGAGATGTCTAAGGGAAAATCGACTCTTTTGTAAACTGCAGAAGTGCATATTTGAGGTTCCCTCCACCCCTTTTTTAGGTTACATAATTTCCGGGAGGGAATTACAGATGGATCCTGCCAAAGTCCAAGCAATCAGAGATTGGACCCTTCCTACCACTCTGAAGGGAATCCAGCGTTTTTTAGGCTTCGCCAATTTCCTTAGGAAGTTTATTAAAGATTATTCCTCCATCGTTGCCCCGATTACAGCACTAACAAGAAAAGGGTCTAATTCTGCAGCTTGGCCACCTGAGGCACTAAAAGCCATTTTGTTTCTAAAAGAGGCCTTCATGTCTGCTCCTATCCTTTGGCAACCTGATCTCAGTCGTCCTTTTCAGGTGGAGGTGGATGCTTCTTCAGTAGGAGTGGGGGCCGTCTTATCCCAGTACTTCGAGGATCAGAAAGCTCATCCTTGTGCTTATTTTTCCCAAAGATTCTTTCCGGCAGAACAAAATTACGCTATTGGAGAACAAGAATTGCTTGCCATAAAACTTGCTTTTGAAGAGTGGAGGTACTTGCTGGAAGGAGCTCAGCACCCAATCTCAGTAAACAAGGATCACAAAAATCTTTTATATCTTCAGACCGCCCGATGTTTAAACCCACGGCAAGCCAGGTGGCCACTGTTTTTCTCCCGTTTTTCTTTCAAGCTCAGTTATCGTCCAGGGTCTCTTAATCGGAAAGCAGATGCGCTCTCTCGTTCATTGAGTTCAAATTAGTCCACAGGTCTTCCGGACAGACAATTCATCCTAGATCCTGCCTCCTTTGCTGCAACTCATACTACTTCACTTCCTCTACCGGGAAAAACCTTCGTTGCACCAGAACTCCGAAAAAGACTGCTCACGTGGGCTCATACCTCACTGTGTATGGGACACGCAGGTAGCCTCAAGACTCTTAAGTTCATCCAACGCTCTTATTGGTGGCCTCATCTGAAGATGGATGTTTTGGAATTCATAGCTGCCTGCCCAAAGTGCGCCCAACATAAAAGTCCAAGAGGATCACCATCGGGTCTTCTTCATCTGCTATTGGTTCCACAAAAACCCTGGACACACATCTCCATGGATTTTATAACTGACCTACCTGTCTCCAGAGGACGAAACACCATTTGGGTCATTGTGGACCGATTTTCCAAAATGACGCACTTTGTCCCACTCACAGGTCTTCCAACCGCCCCACAACTATCAAAATTGTTCATATCAGACATCTTCTGGTTACATGGACTTCCACAAGAGATAGTTTCCGATTGAGGGACTCAATTTGTGGCTAAATTCCTGAGAGCACTGAGTACAGCTCTTGGAATGGAATTAAGTTTCTCCTCTGCATACCATCCCCAAACGGATGGCCAGTCTGAGAGAGTGAACCAAGACTTAGAGACTTTCCTACAACTCTTCAGGTCTTCTTCTCAGGACAATTGGCTGGAATATCTTCCATTTGCTGAATTTGCTCACAATAATCTCTACCATTCCGCTACCCATTCCACACCCTTTTATGTGAAATATGGACTTCATCCACGTGTTCCTGCTTTCCAATCTCTTTCAGCTCTCGAAGTACCTGCCGCAGAGTTAGCCCTTCAGCAATTCACTAAGATGTGGAAACAAGTTCATGATGCTCTGCTTAAAACATCCAATAAATACAATTTTTTTGCAGATCGGAAACGGAAGGCTGTCCCTAGTCTCAAAGTGGGTGATCAAGTCTGGATTTCTACTCGAAACTTAAGACTCAAAGTCCGTTCCAAGAAATTTGCCCCCATATTCATTGGACCATATCCTATTGAAAAAGTATTGAATCCAGTAGCACACAAAGTGACGTTGCCTCCGTACTTGAAGATCCCAAATGCATTTCACATCTCCTTACTGAAGCCTCTCATACTTAACCGTTTTCGGGCTGCGCTCCCTAGACCTCCCAAGGTGCAAGCTGCTCAAGGAGAAGAATTTGAAGTTCATAGGATCCTTGACTGTCGTAAAATATATGGTCGTCTTAAATATCTTATTGATTGGAAGGGATATGGACCGGAGGAAAGGTCCTGGGTTTCTGAAGAGGACATCCACACTCCAAAAATAGTCCGGGCCTTTCATACCAAGAATCCGATGAAAGCACAAGGGTGTTCAGAGCCCACCCTAAAAAGGGGGGGTACTGTCAGGCTCCAGAGCCTTACCTCCGGCGGGTGCTCCCACGGATTACCATCCCACTGGTTGGCGCGGCTGCGGCGGCATGGAGCCGCTGGCGGCGGGTCCTCCTGGACGGATGTGTGGCGGCCGGGGGCCGAGGGTCTGGAGAGCCGGGCGCTGCGGCGGGGATCGCTGCGGTAAGGTCCTCTAGTGGTGACACAGTATAGTGTGTCAGAGACAGAAGCTGGCTAAAGCTGTGTGCTAACAGCTAAGTATGTCTCCTGTGCTGGGGCAGCCATGTTGGAGACCAGAGTATTACCAATGAAGTTCCCAATCTGTGTCCAGCCAATCCTGCGTGTTACAAAAGGGGGGTGGCTCAGAGGGAGAGTGCCAGTGCTTCAAGTTACCTCCTTGTGAAAGGTTCTCCAGCTCTGTGCTCCCAGGTTACTTCTGGTTCCCTGGTCCTGGTTGCTCTCATCCATCGGATATCTAAACGCTGCTGCAGTCCTGCTGTCTAAGTCCGTTGCCACTCGTGGAATCACTCACAGGGTCCCAGGTCGTAGAGGAGCTCCAGGTGCTAATGGCGGTTCCCGCAGACGTCTTCATTTCTTCAAAGTCCAAGTTCTTCAGCCTCATCTTTCAATCACAAACCACAGTCTTCATTTCTTCAAAGTCCAAGTTCTTCATCCTCGTCTTTCAATCACAAACCACAGTCTTCATTTCTTCAAAGTCCAAGTTCTTCAGCTTCGTCTTTCAATCACAAACCATGGCCAATATTTACTAATATTCGTGTTTGTGTCGGTTTGTGTAGTGTTTAAACTCGTCTTGTATCGAGTGCATTTTCATGCAACTTTTTGAAACTATATACGCCAAGTTATGAAGCAGTCGACTTTATGGTTTTCGTGTTTTCCGATGTCGATGCCAGTCGGGTTTTTTTGGCACATTTACGGCCGTCATTGTCGTTTGCGTACGTGTTTTTTTTGTTTTTGCTGGGTTTTTTCTAAGTTAAACGCGGCAGGGTTTTTTTTTCCCCGCGGCCGCATTTTCACTTTTAGTTTAGATTTTCATCCCCGTTGTCACAACTGAGGGCCTGAGCTGACGGGAGGCAGCCTCAGTTGTAGGGGCTGAGATGTACCGGAACCTGGGAGGTTGTATCAGACCCCTGGACATGTAAGTAACATGAATAATAACTGCCCGAAGGCGTGACCACGACAACTTGGATAAAAGTCAATGATGTTTATTATGACAACTCCGCAACACAGCAGCAGTAAAAGAAAACGTAAAAGTCAGCAAAGAATAAATACAGTTCCTGGGTACTACAGGATGGCAGGAGCCACAGGGCACTGGTAGTGTGAGATAGTTCTTATGATCTTCTAGATGGAAAGTCCTTACCAGGCCCGACTGTAGCAATGGAGATAACCCAGGATTGTGCCAGCTGGTGTTCCAGGAAAAGCTGGGTTGCTGAAGATAAAACAGCTGCTGTGGATACTGGCTGGAACCAGACTGTTGTTAGCACGGAGTGGATACTGGCTGGAACCAGTTAAATAATAAATGAACTTGGGAGCGATGAAATATGAACTGAAATGTAGAACTTGAGAGCGGAGAAATAATAATACCGGTGGAGAGTGGTAAAGTGTAGAAAGGACACCGGCCCTTTAAGGGAAGCTGTACTCTGCTGGAAGCTGAGCTGGAAGCAGGTAATGTTGTAGCTGGAAACAGATGAATCCACAATGGATTGGAGAGTCAGGCTACACCGCAGGTGGAATGCTGGTGCGGGTCTCTATGGTGGAAGTCTTGAGACAGGAGCTGGAACCTGGAAGACAATCACAGGAGAGAGACAAACAGGAACTAGGTTTGACAACCAAAGCACTGACGCCTTCCTTGCTCAGGCACAGTGTATTTATACCTGCAGCAAGGAAGGGATTGGCTAGGCAATTATGCAGATTATCAATACTGAGAACAGATTGGTGGAAATGATCAGCTGACAGAATCCAAGATGGCTGCGCCCATGCAGACACTTGGAGGGAAGTTTGGTTTGTAATCCATGTGGTAATGAAAACAGTAATGGCGGCGCCGGCCACCGGAGACAGGAGGCGCCAGGCTGACAGATGCACATCCAACCACGCGGACACAGCGGAGGCCGCGGCTGACGTAATCGCCACTCAGACACTCTGCATGCAGAAGTTCAGGGACGGCGGCGGAGGCCGCGGGAGACGCCATGCCAGGTGTAATATGGCGTCCACTGTGACAGCGTCCCAGAGTGACAGGAGAGGATACAGGAATGTACACATCAGGATAACAGATGGAATCCGGTCCTGGAGCGCTGAGCCAGCCTTAGGAGGCATCTGATGGGTAAGAAATGGCGTCCAGATACCCGGATCGTGACAGCACCCCCCCCCCCTTTAGGAGTGGCCCCAGGACACTTCTTTGGCTTTTGAGGAAACTTGGAATGGAATCTCCGGACCAAGGCAGGAGCATGGACATCAGAAGCATTGGTCCATGAACGTTCCTCAGGACCATAACCTTTCCAGTCAATAAGATATTGTAGTTGACCGTAACGGTGACGTGAGTCCAGGATCTTGGCCACTTCATACTCAACGCCTCGTTGAGTTTGGACTTTCGGAGTTGGAGGAAGTGAGGAATGAAACCGATTCAAGATCAGCGGTTTCAACAGGGAAACATGGAATGTCCTGGGTATTTTTAAGAAGGGAGGCAACTGGAGTCTGTAAGCAACAGGATTGATGACTTGTTCAATCTTGAAAGGACCGATATAGCGAGGTGCAAACTTCATACTGGGAACTCTTAACCTCAAATTCTTCGTGGATAACCATACCCGATCACCCACCTTGAGAGCAGGAACTGCTCGACGCTTCTTATCCGCAAACTTCTTGTACCTGAACGATGCCTTGAGCAGAGCTGATCGTACGCTCTTCCAGATATTGGCAAACTGATGCAAGGTGATATCCACTGCGGGAACAGAAGTTGCTGGAAGCGGTTGGAACTCAGGGACTTTAGGGTGGAATCCAAAGTTAGTGAAGAATGGTGTTGAAGCAGATGAAGAATGATACTGGTTGTTATGACAGAACTCGGCCCAGGGAAGTAATTGAACCCAGTCATCTTGAGAGGAGGACACATAGATGCGGAGGAAGGCCTCCAAGTCCTGATTCACCCTCTCGGTTTGACCATTGGTCTGAGGATGGTAAGCCGTGGAAAACTTTAGCTTGACTTGGAGGACTTGACATAAACTTCGCCAGAATTTGGCTGTGAATTGAACTCCTCGATCTGAGATAATTTCTTCAGGAAGACCGTGGAGTCGGAAGATCTCTTGTATGAATACTTGAGCCAACTTGGAAGCTGACGGAAGACCGGTGAGAGGAATGAAGTGTGCCATCTTGGTGAACCGGTCAACTACCACCCAGATGGTATTGAACTTATTGCACATGGGTAAGTCTGTAATGAAATCCATCGACAAGTGGGTCCATGGTCGACGGGGAACGGATAGTGGAACCAGTTGCCCCGCAGGCGACTGGCGGGATACTTTATGTTGGGCACACTTTGGGCAAGATGCAATAAACTCCAAGACGTCCTTTTTCAGAGTTGGCCACCAATAGGACCTAGAGATAAACTCCAGGGTTTTTTGGATACCTGTATGTCCGGCAAAACGGGAAGCATGGGCCCAATGCATGAGCTTCTTCCTTAGCATCGGCTTCACAAAACTTTTCCCTGATGGGGGCGTAGAGTCCATCCCTACCGTGGAGAATGCCAACGGATTTATAATAGGATGCTTGTCTGAAGACTCTGACTCATTTTCTTGCTCCCATGAGCGGGAAAGGGCATCGGCCTTGCGATTCTGAGAGCCCGGACAGAACTGGAGTTTAAAGTTGAACCTGGAAAAGAAAAGTGCCCATCTGGCCTGACGAGGGTTGAGACATTGTGCGCCCTTCAGGTATAAAAGGTTCTTGTGGTCTGTAAGTATGGTGATTGAATGAGAAGCTCCCTCCAACAGATACCTCCACTCTTCTAGAGCGAGCTTGATGGCTAGCAACTCCTGGTCGCCAATGGCATAGTTGCGCTCAGCTGGGGAGAACTTCCGGGAGAAGAAACTGCAATGGTGTAAATGGCCATCTTTAGCCCTCTGAGATAACACCGCTCCTACTCCAGCGGAGGAGGCATCCACCTCTAAGATGAAAGGAGAGTCGATGTCAGGCTGTTTCAGAACAGGCGCAGAGATGAACCTTTGTTTTAAAAGATGAAATGCTTGCATGGCTTCTTCAGACCACTTGGACGGGTTAGCACCCTTCTTAGTGAAAGCAGTAATAGGCGCCACAATGGTGGAAAAGTCTCGTATAAACTTTCGGTAATAGTTGGCAAACCCTAAGAACCTCTGGACCCCTTTGAGGGTTAAGGGTACCGGCCAATTTTGGATTGCTTGTAGTTTCTCAGGATCCATCTCTAGTCCGGAACCGGACACAATGTACCCTAGAAACGGAATGGACTTGACTTCAAAGACGCATTTTTCTAATTTGCAATAGAGATGATTGACTCGGAGACGGGACAGAACCTCTTTAACCCAAAAACGATGTTCCTCTAAATCGTTGGCAAAAATGAGGATATCGTCTAGATAGACCACGACATGACGGTATAGAATGTCTCTGAAGATCTCATTGACAAAATGCTGGAAGACAGCTGGAGCATTGCTCAATCCGAAGGGCATGACGAGGTACTCATAATGTCCGTCACGGGTGTTAAAGGCGGTCTTCCACTCGTCACCCTCACGGATCCGGATGAGATTGTATGCACCTCGCAAGTCCAGCTTTGTAAAGATGGTAGCTCCGCTAACTCTGTCAAAGAGCTCAGTAATCAGGGGTAAAGGATAACGGTTCTTGATGGTAATGTCGTTCAAACCTCTGTAGTCGATGCACGGCCGCAGACCACCATCTTTCTTTTTTACAAAAAAGAAGCCTGCGCCGGCTGGAGAAGAAGAAGGTCGAATGAACCCCTTTGCTAGGTTCTCTTTAATATATTCCTCCATAGAATGCGTCTCAGGCAGAGACAACGGATAAGTTCGGCCTCGAGGTGGAACCTTCCCTGGAACGAGATCAATCGGACAGTCCCATTCTCTATGAGGAGGAAGGATATCAGCAGAAGCTTTACTGAACACATCCGTGAAATCTTGATATGGAGGAGGTGGAACATCAGACGACCTGGGGGAGGAAGAACAGACAGGCAATACTTTAAACAAACATGTCTCAGCACAGGAGGAACCCCATGCCAGGATTTGCGTAGTCGTCCAATCAATTGTAGGATTGTGAAGACGGAGCCATGGAAGGCCCAGGACCACAGGATGTGTGGCTCTTGGAATCACTAAAAAAGAAATAAGTTCGGAATGAAGAACTCCCACTCTCAGACGAACTGGTAGAGTCCTTAAAGAAATAACTGCATCAAAAATTTTGCTGCCATCCACGGCAGTTAAAGAAATGGACGAAGGAAGTCTCTCGGTGGGTAGGGACCACCGTTTAACATAGGCTTCGGTAATAAAGTTCCCAGCTGCTCCGGAATCAAGGAGGGCAATGACGTTCCGATAACGTTGAGCAACTTGAAGCGAGACTGGGAGATTACAATCTTGAGGAGATGGAGAGGAGATCATTACTCCTAGCCGGCCCTCTCCTTGGCGAGCTAGGATTTGGAGTTTCCCGGACGTTTGGGACAGGCATTAATGGTGTGAGACGGAGCTGCACAATAGAGACAGAGAAACTCGGAGAGACGTCTTCGGCGCTCAGCAGGAGTTAAACGGGAACGGCCAAGTTGCATGGGCTCATCTTTAGATGGTGACAGTTGACGAGGAGGAGGAGCAGAAGATTTTGGAGCAGATGATCTTCCACGCTCAGTTGCTCTCTCTCTGAAACGTAAATCAACTTTCGTGCAGAGTGAGATTAGCTCATCTAACTTAGAAGGTAAGTCTCTGGTAGCTAACTCATCTTTAATACGCTCAGATAAGCCATGCCAGAATGCAGCATACAGGGCCTCGTCGTTCCATGCCAGTTCGGATGCCAGGATCTGGAACTGTATCAGATATTGTCCTACAGTACGTGACCCCTGGCGTAAACGGAGAATCTCGGATGAAGCTGAGGTTACCCGGCCTGGCTCGTCGAAGATGCGCCTGAATGTTGACACGAAGGCAGTGTAGGAAGATAGCAGGGTGTCGGACCTCTCCCATAACGGTGATGCCCAATCAAGGGCTGAGCCACTGAGAAGAGAAATAATGTAGGCAATTTTTGTACGGTCACTGGGAAAATTGCCAGGTTGTAGCTCAAACTGAATCTCACACTGGTTGAGAAATCCCCTGCAGAATCTTGGAGATCCGTCAAATTTTGCTGGCGTTGGAAGATGAAGACGTGGAGCAGAAATGGGTAAGGTGGGTGGGGTTATAGCTGGAGTCACTGTGGTTGACGCACCAGACGCGCCTGATCCACGGAGAGTTGTCTGAATCCCATCCAGCCGAGTAGACAGATCCTGGAGACAGCGGATGATGTGGCCCTGTGCAGCCTCCTGATGTTCTAGTCGGGCTGCCAGTTCTTGCATCGGCCTGGCCGCTTGATCCTGGTCTCCGGCTGGATTCATTAGGTCAGTGCTTACTGTCACAACTGAGGGCCTGAGCTGACGGGAGGCAGCCTCAGTTATAGGGGCTGAGATGTACCGGAACCTGGGAGGTTGTATCAGACCCCTGGACATGTAAGTAACATGAATAATAACTGCCCGAAGGCGTGACCACGACAACTTGGATAAAAGTCAATGATGTTTATTATGACAACTCCGCAACACAGCAGCAGTAAAAGAAAACGTAAAAGTCAGCAAAGAATAAATACAGTTCCTGGGTACTACAGGATGGCAGGAGCCACAGGGCACTGGTAGTGTGAGATAGTTCTTATGATCTTCTAGATGGAAAGTCCTTACCAGGCCCGACTGTAGCAATGGAGATAACCCAGGATTGTGCCAGCTGGTGTTCCAGGAAAAGCTGGGTTGCTGAAGATAAAACAGCTGCTGTGGATACTGGCTGGAACCAGACTGTTGTTAGCACGGAGTGGATACTGGCTGGTACCAGTTAAATAATAAATGAACTTGGGAGCGATGAAATATGAACTGAAATGTAGAACTTGAGAGCGGAGAAATAATAATACCGGTGGAGAGTGGTAAAGTGTAGAAAGGACACCGGCCCTTTAAGGGAAGCTGTACTCTGCTGGAAGCTGAGCTGGAAGCAGGTAATGTTGTAGCTGGAAACAGATGAATCCACAATGGATTGGAGAGTCAGGCTACACCGCAGGTGGAATGCTGGTGCGGGTCTCTATGGTGGAAGTCTTGAGACAGGTGCTGGAACCTGGAAGACAATCACAGGAGAGAGACAAACAGGAACTAGGTTTGACAACCAAAGCACTGACGCCTTCCTTGCTCAGGCACAGTGTATTTATACCTGCAGCAAGGAAGGGATTGGCTAGGCAATTATGCAGATTATCAATACTGAGAACAGATTGGTGGAAATGATCAGCTGACAGAATCCAAGATGGCTGCGCCCATGCAGACACTTGGAGGGAAGTTTGGTTTGTAATCCATGTGGTAATGAAAACAGTAATGGCGGCGCCGGCCACCGGAGACAGGAGGCGCCAGGCTGACAGATGCACATCCAACCACGCGGACACAGCGGAGGCCGCGGCTGACGTAATCGCCACTCAGACACTCTGCATGCAGAAGTTCAGGGACGGCGGCGGAGGCCGCGGGAGACGCCATGCCAGGTGTAATATGGCGTCCACTGTGACAGCGTCCCAGAGTGACAGGAGAGGATACAGGAATGTACACATCAGGATAACAGATGGAATCCGGTCCTGGAGCGCTGAGCCAGCCTTAGGAGGCATCTGATGGGTAAGAAATGGCGTCCAGATACCCGGATCGTGACACCCGTTCATGATTGGTTGTGTTTCAGATGGTAGGAGTGTCTGTGCGCAACCATATAAATACGCCCCAAACCGTCCGCACCTCGTGGGTTTAGTTAGTGGTGAGGAGGGAGGTTGTGCTGTGGAGGTTGGTGAGTAGTTGGTTTGGTGAGGAGTTTTTTGTGCGATTTCTGAGTGTAGTATTGTGTTTGAAAGTAGTCTTGACATTCTTGTAGTCTTGTTTTTTGTGGTTTTGTCTCATTTTTGGTCCAAGTATTTTTTATTTATAGTCCCTTGTCAGTGTGTGTGTGTGTGTGTGTGTGTGTGTGTGTGTGTGTG
Source organism: Pseudophryne corroboree (assembly GCF_028390025.1). Classification (NCBI taxonomy): domain Eukaryota; kingdom Metazoa; phylum Chordata; class Amphibia; order Anura; family Myobatrachidae; genus Pseudophryne; species Pseudophryne corroboree. The sequence goes on from NC_086451.1 coordinate 13,743,929, forward strand.
TGTGTGTGTGTGTGTGTGTGTGTGTGATTTGTGCAGTGGTAGTGGAGGAGTGTGTTGTTTGTCTTTTTATTTGTCTGTGTTAAGTGTTTAGACACACAATTATGTGTGACTCACAGGTGGGTGAGGTGGAGGGTGTGAGTGAGGGGGAGGAGGTCGGTCAGGTGGAGGAGGTGAGTGTGAGTGAGGTTAGTGAGGTGGAGGAGGTGAGTGAGGTTGCTGCAGCAGCCTCAAGTGACAGTGATAGTGACAGTCAGAGTGCTCCGCAGCCACGCACCACTACTAAGACTGGGCGGAATGTCAAGTTTAGTTATGGAGAAAATGTGGCATTGGTGCGGGAGCTGACGAAGTATCAGCGGCAGCTATTTGGCCCTGAGTCCGCCAAGGTGCCAACACGGAAGAAGACGGTGTTGTGGGCGAAAGTTGTTGCTGCTGTCAATAGTGAGGGGGTGGTCAAGCGGACGGAGGACACGTGCCGCAAACGGTACTATGACATAAAGCGACGTGTCAAGTCCAAAATGGCCAAGGAGGCGAAGTCCAGCCCTATATTGCAAGATATCTGGAGTATGAGGAGCCCATGCGGAGTGTAATACCTCCTGAAGTAGTCTCTGCAACCCATGTCCGGGATTCAGATAGGCCCAGGAAGAATGGTGAGCATGTGTATTTGCATTAACATTCTATGTCCTTTTTTTTTTTTTTTTCAAATGTGTGTCATGTGACGTTGCATATTACTCCCAAGTCTTCAAGTGTGTGTCAGCAAATACCTTGTTTTTGGTAATGTTTACTACAAAAGCCAATGTAACATCTTACTTTATTGTATGTCATGTGTTTTTTTTTTTTTTGTATATTTTCCATGTCTAGTTTGGACTTGGTGTGTCATTGAATTGTCCAGCAATAATGTATTCCTTTGGCACATTTTTTAATTTTGAATTTGGACTAGGTTTGATATTTAGGTTATCCATGTGCAATGTTGATAAAACAGTGGTTGTCATGTAAGAGGCTGGAGTGGTGGAAAGTGGTTTGGAAACCACTTACATGTGTAATGTCATTATTACTGAATGTAATATTTTATTTTATTTTAAAAACACTATTTGTTTGTTCAGTTTGAGGCTGTATTTGTAGCCTGACACAACACTGTTTTTTTGGGGGGGTTTGGGGTTTTTTTTTTTTGGTTGGCTCATATAGTGGTAATGTGTGTTTGGAGTGCCACATCACAGAGCAATTTCTGTAGTGCATATGTAATATTTTTCCTTTCATTACAAAATGAAGGTGTGTGTGTGTTTTGGGTTGTTAGTGTATGTATTTTGACTTGTGTCCTATGTCTGTGTCCTGTACATGTTTTCCTGTGTTGAACTTTCCATAGTGCATATGGCTATTGGGCAATCTTTATTGTTGTATGTAGTGGTTTTTTGGGAAACGGTCCTTATGTTTTTATTCCAAAAAAAAACAAGCATTTTTGAAAGAATTAATGTTTATAAGCATAATGGGTGGATGTATCAACAATAGCATGAATACATGATTTTTTATTTTGGTTTTACAGTGTTGGAAAAAAGCAGTACTGGTCGTCCTACAGTAACTCCCATGACATCTGATGATGATGACGCTGCGGAAGCAGGTAAAGTGTCCATTGTAGTATAGGGTATGTTTGTGAAGGAATGGCCATAACAAAATTTCACTTTCAATACTAGGTCCATCAAAAGAAGTCTGGAGCAGCAGAAGTCGGACTTCTGTAACACACCACCAAAAAAAAACATGTGGCAGCAAAGAAAGCAAAGTCTGATGTCCAGGGCCAACCACAGCAGGCTACCCCGCCACGAAGATTATCGACAGTATGTTCGGTCCCCCCACTCCAAATTTTGGACACACCTCCAAGACGTGAACCACACTCCCCTCATCTTGATTGTGAGGATCAAACTGAAATAAATGTAATAAATTTCTTATCGTAATAAAACTTTCACTTAAACGCATTAAGTCAAAACACATCAAAATATGATATACTTACCGAAGCCAATAAAACATGAAATGGAATCCTAGCAAAATGGCCTTGTCCGCATCCTGTAAATATATGTATGTCCACTTCAGCCATACAGTAGCACATTGTGTGTAAGATGCTGCAACAGAAACTCATGTGTAATTTTGTGAAATAGTAAGGTTGTTTTGCAATTTTTCACATGTGTGTTTGACCTAACTGTCACGATCCGGGTATCTGGACGCCATTTCTTACCCATCAGATGCCTCCTAAGGCTGGCTCAGCGCTCCAGGACCGGATCCCATCTGTTATCCTGATGTGTACATTCCTGTATCCTCTCCTGTCACTCTGGGACGCTGTCACAGTAAACGCCATATTACACCTGGCATGGCGTCTCCCGCGGCCTCCGCTGCCGTCCCTGAACTTCTGCATGCAGAGTGTCTGAGTGGCGATTACGTCAGCCGCGGCCTCCGCTGTGTCCGCGTGGTTGGATGTGCATCTGTCAGCCTGGCGCCTCCTGTCTTCGGTGGCCGGCGCCGCCATTACTGTTTTCATTACCACATGGATTACAAACCAAACTTCCCTCCAAGTGTCTGCATGGGCGCAGCCATCTTGGATTCTGTCAGCTGATCATTTCCACCAATCTGTTCTCAGTATTGATAATCTGCATAATTGCCTAGCCAATCCCTTCCTTGCTGCAGGTATAAATACACTGTGCCTGAGCAAGGAAGGCGTCAGTGCTTTGGTTGTCAAACCTAGTTCCTGTTTGTCTCTCTCCTGTGATTGTCTTCCAGGTTCCAGCTCCTGTCTCAAGACTTCCACCATAGAGACCCGCACCAGCATTCCACCTGCGGTGTAGCCTGACTCTCCAATCCATTGTGGATTCATCTGTTTCCAGCTACAACATTACCTGCTTCCAGCTCAGCTTCCAGCAGAGTACAGCTTCCCTTAAAGGGCCGGTGTCCTTTCTACACTTTACCACTCTCCACCGGTATTATTATTTCTCCGCTCTCAAGTTCTACATTTCAGTTCATATTTCATCGCTCCCAAGTTCATTTATTATTTAACTGGTTCCAGCCAGTATCCACTCCGTGCTAACAACAGTCTGGTTCCAGCCAGTATCCACAGCAGCTGTTTTATCTTCAGCAACCCAGCTTTTCCTGGAACACCAGCTGGCACAATCCTGGGTTATCTCCATTGCTACAGTCGGGCCTGGTAAGGACTTTCCATCTAGAAGATCATAAGAACTATCTCACACTACCAGTGCCCTGTGGCTCCTGCCATCCTGTAGTACCCAGGAACTGTATTTATTCTTTGCTGACTTTTACGTTTTCTTTTACTGCTGCTGTGTTGCGGAGTTGTCATAATAAACATCATTGACTTTTATCCAAGTTGTCGTGGTCACGCCTTCGGGCAGTTATTATTCATGTTACTTACATGTCCAGGGGTCTGATACAACCTCCCAGGTTCCGGTACATCTCAGCCCCTACAACTGAGGCTGCCTCCCGTCAGCTCAGGCCCTCAGTTGTGACAGTAAGCACTGACCTAATGAATCCAGCCGGAGACCAGGATCAAGCGGCCAGGCCGATGCAAGAACTGGCAGCCCGACTAGAACATCAGGAGGCTGCACAGGGCCACATCATCCGCTGTCTCCAGGATCTCTCTACTCGGCTGGATGGGATTCAGACAACTCTCCGTGGATCAGGCGCGTCTGGTGCGTCAACCACAGTGACTCCAGCTATAACCCCACCCACCTTACCCATTTCTGCTCCACGTCTTCATCTTCCAACGCCAGCAAAATTTGACGGATCTCCAAGAGTCTGCAGGGGATTTCTCAACCAGTGTGAGATTCAGTTTGAGCTACAACCTGGCAATTTTCCCAGTGACCGTACAAAAATTGCCTACATTATTTCTCTTCTCAGTGGCTCAGCCCTTGATTGGGCATCACCGTTATGGGAGAGGTCCGACACCCTGCTATCTTCCTACACTGCCTTCGTGTCAACATTCAGGCGCATCTTCGACGAGCCAGGCCGGGTAACCTCAGCTTCATCCGAGATTCTCCGTTTACGCCAGGGGTCATGTACTGTAGGACAATATCTGATACAGTTCCAGATCCTGGCATCCGAACTGGCATGGAACGACGAGGCCCTGTATGCTGCATTCTGGCATGGCTTATCTGAGCGTATTAAAGATGAGTTAGCTACCAGAGACTTACCTTCTAAGTTAGATGAGCTAATCTCACTCTGCACGAAAGTTGATTTACGTTTCTGAGAGAGAGCAACTGAGCGTGGAAGATCATCTGCTCCAAAATCTTCTGCTCCTCCTCCTCGTCAACTGTCACCATCTAAAGATGAGCCCATGCAACTTGGCCGTTCCCGTTTAACTCCTGCTGAGCGCCGAAGACGTCTCTCCGAGTTTCTCTGTCTCTATTGTGCAGCTCCGTCTCACACCATTAATGCCTGTCCCAAACGTCCGGGAAACTCCAAATCCTAGCTCGCCAAGGAGAGGGCCGGCTAGGAGTAATGATCTCCTCTCCATCTCCTCAAGATTGTAATCTCCCAGTCTCGCTTCAAGTTGCTCAACGTTATCGGAACGTCATTGCCCTCCTTGATTCCGGAGCAGCTGGGAACTTTATTACCGAAGCCTATGTTAAACGGTGGTCCCTACCCACCGAGAGACTTCCTTCGTCCATTTCTTTAACTGCCGTGGATGGCAGCAAAATTTTTGATGCAGTTATTTCTTTAAGGACTCTACCAGTTCGTCTGAGAGTGGGAGTTCTTCATTCCGAACTTATTTCTTTTTTAGTGATTCCAAGAGCCACACATCCTGTGGTCCTGGGCCTTCCATGGCTCCGTCTTCACAATCCTACAATTGATTGGACGACTACGCAAATCCTGGCATGGGGTTCCTCCTGTGCTGAGACATGTTTGTTTAAAGTATTGCCTGTCTGTTCTTCCTCCCCCAGGTCGTCTGATGTTCCACCTCCTCCATATCAAGATTTCACGGATGTGTTCAGTAAAGCTTCTGCTGATATCCTTCCTCCTCATAGAGAATGGGACTGTCCGATTGATCTCGTTCCAGGGAAGGTTCCACCTCGAGGCCGAACTTATCCGTTGTCTCTGCCTGAGACGCATTCTATGGAGGAATATATTAAAGAGAACCTAGCAAAGGGGTTCATTCAACCTTCTTCTTCTCCAGCCGGCGCAGGCTTCTTTTTTGTAAAAAAGAAAGATGGTGGTCTGCGGCCGTGCATCGACTACAGAGGTTTGAACGACATTACCATCAAGAACCGTTATCCTTTACCCCTGATTACTGAGCTCTTTGACAGAGTTAGCGGAGCTACCATCTTTACAAAGCTGGACTTGCGAGGTGCATACAATCTCATCCGGATCCGTGAGGGTGACGAGTGGAAGACCGCCTTTAACACCCGTGACGGACATTATGAGTACCTCGTCATGCCCTTCGGATTGAGCAATGCTCCAGCTGTCTTCCAGCATTTTGTCAATGAGATCTTCAGAGACATTCTATACCGTCATGTCGTGGTCTATCCTATCTAGACGATATCCTCATTTTTGCCAACGATTTAGAGGAACATCGTTTTTGGGTTAAAGAGGTTCTGTCCCGTCTCCATGTCAATCATCTCTATTGCAAATTAGAAAAATGCGTCTTTGAAGTCAAGTCCATTCCGTTTCTAGGGTACATTGTGTCCGGTTCCGGACTAGAGATGGATCCTGAGAAACTACAAGCAATCCAAAATTGGCCGGTACCCTTAACCCTCAAAGGGGTCCAGAGGTTCTTAGGGTTCGCCAACTATTACCGAAAGTTTATACGAGACTTTTCCACCATTGTGGCGCCTATTACTGCTTTCACTAAGAAGGGTGCTAACCCGTCCAAGTGGTCTGAAGAAGCCATGCAAGCATTTCATCTTTTAAAACAAAGGTTCATCTCTGCGCCTGTTCTGAAACAGCCTGACATCGACTCTCCTTTCATCTTAGAGGTGGATGCCTCCTCCGTTGGAGTAGGAGCGGTGTTATCTCAGAGGGCTAAAGATGGCCATTTACACCCTTGCAGTTTCTTCTCCCGGAAGTTCTCCCCAGCTGAGCGCAACTATGCCATTGGCGACCAGGAGTTGCTAGCCATCAAGCTCGCTCTAGAAGAGTGGAGGTATCTGTTGGAGGGAGCTTCTCATTCAATCACCATACTTACAGACCACAAGAACCTTTTATACCTGAAGGGCGCACAATGTCTCAACCCTCGTCAGGCCAGATGGGCACTTTTCTTTTCCAGGTTCGACTTTAAACTCCAGTTCTGTCCGGGCTCTCAGAATCGCAAGGCCGATGCCCTTTCCCGCTCATGGGAGCAAGAAAATGAGTCAGAGTCTTCAGACAAGCATCCTATTATAAATCCGTTGGCATTCTCCACGGTAGGGATGGACTCTACGCCCCCATCAGGCAAAAGTTTTGTGAAGCCGATGCTAAGGAAGAAGCTCATGCATTGGGCCCATGCTTCCCGTTTTGCCGGACATACAGGTATCCAAAAAACCCTGGAGTTTATCTCTAGGTCCTATTGGTGGCCAACTCTGAAAAAGGACGTCTTGGAGTTTATTGCATCTTGCCCAAAGTGTGCCCAACATAAAGTATCCCGCCAGTCGCCTGCGGGGCAACTGGTTCCACTATCCGTTCCCCGTCGACCATGGACCCACTTGTCGATGGATTTCATTACAGACTTACCCATGTGCAACAAGTTCAATACCATCTGGGTGGTAGTTGACCGGTTCACCAAGATGGCACACTTCATTCCTCTCACCGGTCTTCCGTCAGCTTCCAAGTTGGCTCAAGTATTCATACAAGAGATCTTCCGACTCCACGGTCTTCCTGAAGAAATTATCTCAGATCGAGGAGTTCAATTCACAGCCAAATTCTGGCGAAGTTTATGTCAAGTCCTCCAAGTCAAGCTAAAGTTTTCCACGGCTTACCATCCTCAGACCAATGGTCAAACCGAGAGGGTGAATCAGGACTTGGAGGCCTTCCTCCGCATCTATGTGTCCTCCTCTCAAGATGACTGGGTTCAATTACTTCCCTGGGCCGAGTTCTGTCATAACAACCAGTATCATTCTTCATCTGCTTCAACACCATTCTTCACTAACTTTGGATTCCACCCTAAAGTCCCTGAGTTCCAACCGCTTCCAGCAACTTCTGTCCCCGCAGTGGATATCACCTTGCATCAGTTTGCCAATATCTGGAAGAGCGTACGATCAGCTCTGCTCAAGGCATCGTTCAGGTACAAGAAGTTTGCGGATAAGAAGCGTCGAGCAGTTCCTGCTCTCAAGGTGGGTGATCGGGTATGGTTATCCACGAAGAATTTGAGGTTAAGAGTTCCCAGTATGAAGTTTGCACCTCGCTATATCGGTCCTTTCAAGATTGAACAAGTCATCAATCCTGTTGCTTACAGACTCCAGTTGCCTCCCTTCTTAAAAATACCCAGGACATTCCATGTTTCCCTGTTGAAACCGCTGATCTTGAATCGGTTTCATTCCTCACTTCCTCCAACTCCGAAAGTCCAAACTCAACGAGGCGTTGAGTATGAAGTGGCCAAGATCCTGGACTCACGTCACCGTTACGGTCAACTACAATATCTTATTGACTGGAAAGGTTATGGTCCTGAGGAACGTTCATGGACCAATGCTTCTGATGTCCATGCTCCTGCCTTGGTCCGGAGATTCCATTCCAAGTTTCCTCAAAAGCCAAAGAAGTGTCCTGGGGCCACTCCTAAAGGGGGGGGTGCTGTCACGATCCGGGTATCTGGACGCCATTTCTTACCCATCAGATGCCTCCTAAGGCTGGCTCAGCGCTCCAGGACCGGATCCCATCTGTTATCCTGATGTGTACATTCCTGTATCCTCTCCTGTCACTCTGGGACGCTGTCACAGTAAACGCCATATTACACCTGGCATGGCGTCTCCCGCGGCCTCCGCTGCCGTCCCTGAACTTCTGCATGCAGAGTGTCTGAGTGGCGATTACGTCAGCCGCGGCCTCCGCTGTGTCCGCGTGGTTGGATGTGCATCTGTCAGCCTGGCGCCTCCTGTCTTCGGTGGCCGGCGCCGCCATTACTGTTTTCATTACCACATGGATTACAAACCAAACTTCCCTCCAAGTGTCTGCATGGGCGCAGCCATCTTGGATTCTGTCAGCTGATCATTTCCACCAATCTGTTCTCAGTATTGATAATCTGCATAATTGCCTAGCCAATCCCTTCCTTGCTGCAGGTATAAATACACTGTGCCTGAGCAAGGAAGGCGTCAGTGCTTTGGTTGTCAAACCTAGTTCCTGTTTGTCTCTCTCCTGTGATTGTCTTCCAGGTTCCAGCTCCTGTCTCAAGACTTCCACCATAGAGACCCGCACCAGCATTCCACCTGCGGTGTAGCCTGACTCTCCAATCCATTGTGGATTCATCTGTTTCCAGCTACAACATTACCTGCTTCCAGCTCAGCTTCCAGCAGAGTACAGCTTCCCTTAAAGGGCCGGTGTCCTTTCTACACTTTACCACTCTCCACCGGTATTATTATTTCTCCGCTCTCAAGTTCTACATTTCAGTTCATATTTCATCGCTCCCAAGTTCATTTATTATTTAACTGGTTCCAGCCAGTATCCACTCCGTGCTAACAACAGTCTGGTTCCAGCCAGTATCCACAGCAGCTGTTTTATCTTCAGCAACCCAGCTTTTCCTGGAACACCAGCTGGCACAATCCTGGGTTATCTCCATTGCTACAGTCGGGCCTGGTAAGGACTTTCCATCTAGAAGATCATAAGAACTATCTCACACTACCAGTGCCCTGTGGCTCCTGCCATCCTGTAGTACCCAGGAACTGTATTTATTCTTTGCTGACTTTTACGTTTTCTTTTACTGCTGCTGTGTTGCGGAGTTGTCATAATAAACATCATTGACTTTTATCCAAGTTGTCGTGGTCACGCCTTCGGGCAGTTATTATTCATGTTACTTACATGTCCAGGGGTCTGATACAACCTCCCAGGTTCCGGTACATCTCAGCCCCTACAACTGAGGCTGCCTCCCGTCAGCTCAGGCCCTCAGTTGTGACACTAACATTGCCAAATACATATAAAAACATTCCTATGTTTGTTTTTGAAAAACTATAAGGTAACACATTATGGATTACAATAAGTTTTTATGGTGGAGTATGTCTGATCTACAATAAAAATAATGTGTTTGCTTTCACAATGAAGTAACCAGACACATTAGCCACAAACAGGCATATGTATGTATTTACATTATGAGTTATGATGTTGCTAGGCAGGATATCTGAAAGCACCAGTCAATGACATGTGTTCCATGTTTAGTGATTTGTTATAATTTTTCAAACATATGGATAACTAATGGATATTTTTTTACAATTACAGCTTCTAGTCCTGTGATAATGCCGGTTATCTTTACAGGAGTGAAAGCTATACCTTAAACACACCTTAAATACACTTTAAACCTTTAGCCGCTGCGGCCGCTATACTTAATACACACGCTACGTACTTTATAGACTGTTTGCGTACGGAGTCCCGTATCACTGTACGGCCTTAGCGTACAAACGCTGCGCTGGGGGTACAAAGTACACACAGCGTGCACACACCCAGTGATACACTTTAAAGCTTATATAGCAATGCGATGCGTTACTAATACACTCTTAAACCTTAGCAGGAAAAGGAAGACAACACCGATTTGTAGTTAAACCACTGGGTTCCGACACCACAGCGTAATATTTGCTGAAAGGGGGTTTACAATACAAATCATGCACTACAATACAAGACAATATAACAGAATAATGGCTACAGTCAATGTACATACGTGATTGGAATCGCTTGCGCAACCCGGCCGGTCCCCGGTCATCTGATAGATAACTTTGTGAGTCTTGTGCCAGGCCAGGCTGCAGCAGGCTTTATTTATACAATCCTTCCAAAAGCAATACAATGGATACTGTAATCCCTTTGTCCATTGGACACAGGAATGCACTTTTACAGTACAGGAGCGGTCATAGGTCGATTTGAAAAGGTAGGCGATGTCTTTCCCAACTGCTCTTGTGGGTGGTCTCCTCTGGATTCCCGCCGCATACATAATATACAGTAAATACAGTTTATATCTATATTCTGCTTCTGCACATAACTATCCGCAGGAACATGCGATCTTCCTCTAACCAACACCGGAATGTTACGCTTAAAATACCCTACAGCTGGATACCAAACACCACCTTATAACCTTAGTCTGTCCCCTCTTATCCTGTAAAGGTGAATCCCTTTGTTCTGCAACCATTTAAACAGCTATAACTTTCTGATGTGGTGCAAGGAGACTATGTGTACATTGTGCGCTATTTGGATTAAATATGTAATGTGTTCTGATGGCACTCCATGCGCTCACAAACTGCCGTAAATACCCATACCACGCGCCGATGCGCAGGACCGCGGGAGCGACCATACGCAAATTGTGAGTATGTGCACGCACAACAGAACAAATGCGCGCGCAGTGGGCATGTGTGTGTAGTTTGTACGTGATGTGTGTTCTGCAATATTTTTCGACTTTGGCAGTCACCAATAACTGCCACTATCTAATCACTAAACAGAAAAATATCTTACACAATATCTACAGAAAATTGGATGGTCGGGGGAGAGTTGTAGGCGGGAAATGTATGACCTAGTGGGATAGTAAAAAGCATGTATGTATGAATCCATGTCTGAGGGGCATGTATCATCGTGCCGTATATTTTTTAGATAAGCTTCGAGGTATTGCGAAGTATACATTAAATCCTTCTTATCCCGTATTAAGGGTCTGTAAGTGGGCCAACAAACACTACCGAGCTCTTTTCGGCTTCTTGTTCCAACAAATGGCGTGCACATTTAGTTGATGATACATGGAGGGGGAACATATGTGTGTGCTAGTATATGTGGATATCACCTGTCGACTATGTGTGTCATTAACTGAAGGTAATTGTCAGGAACTGGTGCAGAATCTGGAATTCGGGATCAGGTACCAAGTGGTTGACGTTACCCAGAACAGAGGCACGGAGTCTAACACGCCGGAAGGTTTTCACCAGGGAACCCCGCAAGGGGATATGGGCTTTGCGGCTTCCGACGTGCAGGTCGCGGCCCCCTGTCTGGGTCACTTGATACCTGAACTGGACTAGAGTTATGGTAGAGGTGTTGTATATGATCAGCCGCAGGGATACACAGGAACAAACAGGAACTGGAGAAGGTGGCAGGGTGCACACGGCCAGATGGTACGCTGGGGCTGTGGAGATGGAACAGCAGCAGGCACTCCAGGGGTGACACAGGAGGTAGCGGCACACGGACGGACTGGGGTGCAGACACTTGGAGACAGGGTAATGGCAGTCGGCAGACTAAAGTCGTCAGCAAGATGTTGAAGCTGGAATTCAATACTGGAACAAGGCAATACCCACTGGACAGATGAACTGAGACCAGAGAGGAACCAGAGAGCAGAACACCACATGGAGTAGCTATAACTGGCAAAGCTTCTTGGGATTGAGAGGCTTAAAAGAACAGGCTGGACCAATCAGTTGTGAGCACCAGACAGGCCCCCAGTAATTGATATAACATGCAGCTGCAGTGCAGACTGAGCAGGCTGACAAGCTGAATAGTAGTTTTCAGGTAACGAGCTGTAATTACAGAATCCAGACACCTGTGAAGTCAGTTGCTGAGTGCAGGAGCAAAGGCACTGGGAGACAACTATGCAGGAGCTAGCTGTGACCTGTAGTTCCACAAACTGAAGCAAAGGTAATTATAACAATAACAAAACATGAGTGCTCAGGATTGTAACAGTACCCCCCCCCCCTTGAAGAGGGGTTAAGAACCCCTAGAACCAGGCTTATCCGGAAATTCACAGAAGAAAGACCTCTTAAGTCTGGGTGCATGAAGAAACCGCTCTGGTACCCAGGTTCTCTCTTCCGGACCGTAACCCTTCCAATGCACGAGGAAATGAACTTGACCCCTCCTGAACTTGGAATCCAGAATCTTTTCCACAACAAACTCCTTGTGACCTTGGACTAACACAGTGGCAGGCCTTCTGGAAGGAGATCTTCTAAATCTCTGGGACACAAATGCTGGTTTCAACAAGGAACAGTGGAAAGTGTTATTGATCTTAAGTGATTTTGGTAAAAGGAGTCGAAAGGCTACTGGATTAATCTGTCTAATAATCCGGAATGGATCAATGAACCTAGGCCCAAATTTTTGAGAGGGCTGGCGTTACTTGATATTTCGAGTGGACAGCCACACCATGTCACCCACTTTAAAAGTACAAGGTCTTCGTCGTCTGTCAGTAAATTGTTTGGAACGAACAGAGATTTGGTTGAGTGCCAGACGTACTCTCCTCCAAATTTTCCTCAGACGAGCTACAGGATCAAGGGAAGAAGTCTGTTGCTGCAGGATGTCAAAAGCGTTAGACCTAGGATGGAACCCAGAGAGACAAAAGAAGGGTGACATGGATGAAGAAGAGTGACTGGAATTATTATATGCAAATTCAGCAAATGCCAGATGGTCCACCCAATCGTTATGGTACTTGGAAACATAACAACGGAGATACTGTTCAAGAGACTGGTTCACTCGCTCAGTCTGTCCATTGGATTGCGGATGATAACCAGAGGACAGACTAAGATTAATATCCAAGGCTGAACAGAAAGCTCGCCAGAATTGAGCAATAAACTGAGTTCCTCTGTCGGAGACGATGTCCTGTGGTAATCCATGTAATTTAAAGATATGTTGGATAAACAAGGTTGCCAATTCCCTGGCACTGGGGAGCTTGCGAAGAGGAACAAAGTGAGCCATCTTACTGAACCGGTCTACCACAACCCAAATGGTATTGTACCCCGATGACTTGGGAAGATCAACCACAAAGTCCATAGAAATATGGGACCAAGGTCTTGAGGGAACCGTAAGAGGCGTAAGATGTCCCATGGGAGCTTTACGAGGAGTTTTATGTTGAGCACAGATCTCACACGCAAGAATGAACTCTCTAACATCTTGATACATAGAAGGCGACCAAACTGAGCGAGACAATAAATCCAGAGTCTTAGAAATCCCTGGATGCCCAGAGACTCTTTTTACATGAAATTCAGATAAAACTGCTTTCCTGTACTCTTTAGGGACAAAGAGGAGTCCTGAGGGAGTCCCCATGGGTGCTAGAGACTGTTTGGCTTGAATCTGGGAGACTAAATCTTGAGCAAGACCAGCATGGATATTGGAAACAGGAATAATTGGTTCAGAAGAGCAGGATGAATTTTGAATTGGAAGGAAGCTTCGTGACAAGGCATCTGCTTTAAGATTCTTCGATCCTGGCTGATAGGAGATCACATAGTTGAATCTAGTGAAGAATAATGCCCATCGTGCCTGTCTTGGATTCAGTCTCTTGGCTGACTCAATATAGGATAAGTTTTTATGGTCAGTGAGGATTGTAATCACGTGTCTCGCCCCTTCCAACCAGTGCCTCCATTCTTCTAGAGCCCACTTGATAGCAAGCAGTTCACGATTTCCAACATCATAGTTGGCTTCGGCAGGAGAGAACTTTCTGGACAGAAAAGAGCACGGGTGAAGTTTAGAATCCACTGGGTCTTTCTGTGATAGGACTGCTCCCACTCCCACTTCAGAAGCATCTACTTCCATAACAAAAGGCAGGTCAGGATTTGGATGACTAAGAACAGGTGCAGATATAAAGGCTTTTTTTTTAACTTGAGAAAAGCTTGTAGAGCTGAAGGTGACCAATGTGACGGATCCGCACCTTTCTTGGTCAAAGCAACAATAGGTGCAACAATGTCTGAAAATGAACGAATAAATCTCCTGTAATAATTAGCGAACCCAAGAAAGCGTTGTATAGCTTTAAGGTTAGTAGGTTGTGCCCAATCTTGAATTGCTTGAAGCTTACTGGGATCCATGGAGAACCCCTTGGGAGAGATGATGTATCCTAAGAAAGCGACTTCCTTCACTTCGAATTCACATTTTTCTAACTTGGCGTATAGATGGTGCTCCCGGAGCTTTTGCAACACCATCTGGACATGGACTCGATGCTGCTCTAGTGACCGTGAATATATCAGGATGTCATCCAAGTAGACCACAACAAATTTTCCCAGGAATTCTCGGAGCACATCATTGATAAAATCTTGGAAGACGGCAGGAGCATTTGACAATCCAAATGGCATAACAAGGTATTCATAATGCCCAGAATGAGTGTTGAAGGCCGTCTTCCACTCGTCACCGGCCTTAATTCGTATGAGGTTATATGCCCCCCGAAGATCAATTTTAGAGAAGATTTCCACCATCCGGAGTTGATCAAACAACACGGAAATCAAAGGCAAAGGATAAGAATTCTTAACAGTGATTTTGTTGAGTCCTCTATAATCAATGCATGGATGTAAGGAGCCGTCCTTTTTTGCCACAAAGAAGAATCCTGTTCCTACTGGTGATTTTGAGGGACGAATAAACCCTTTGCTTAGGTTCTTCTGAATATAGTCTTCCATGGCTTTAGTTTCTGGCAAAGAAAGAGCATATAATCTACCCTTAGGTAATTTATCTTCGGATACCAGACTGATGGCACAGTCGTAAGGTCGATGGGGGGGAAGAGTATCCGCCTCTTTCTTGGAGAAGACATCCGCAAATGAATGATATGGAGTCGGTAGCCCCTCTGGTATAACTTGAGAGCATCGCACTGGCAAGGACAGACATCTTCCTGTACATTCTGTTCCCCACTGTAAGAGTTCTCCTGTCTTCCAGCAGATGGATGGATTATGGGATTTCAACCATGGAAGCCCTAGGACTATGGAGGCCATGGGGCAATTGACAAGGAGGAAAATAATCTTCTCCGAATGCAGAAGACCAGTAGTTAAATGAACAGGAGGAGTTTGCTGAGACACTTGCCCACTGAGGAGGGGGTTACCGTCAAGGCCACAAATAGTCACAGAAGGCTTCATCTTTAGTATAGGAATGTTCCAGGACCGGGCGAAAGAGATATCCATAAGGTTGGCAGCTGCACCACAATCAACAAAAAAGTAAAGACATATGTTCCGCTTCCAACAGGTGATTTGTGGGTTAATTAACCAGGAGGAGTATCACACGCACTGTGATTGAATAGAGACGTTTGCATGTTACAAAACGAATAATTGCTTACCGTCAATTGCATGCTACTGACTTTTGTTTCTAAATCAGAGTTGGCATGAACTGTTATAACAACATATTAAGCTACAAGTAAGGTGCTACCTTTCAATATATCTTTGGCAGCTACCAATCCCAGCTCATAAGAATTGTTAATGCCAAGCTACAAGTGAGTTGCTGTTTCCAATATTTCTTCTAAAATACTGCTACAATTACTTGTGATGGTAATTGACACACGGACATCTACATTGTAGCAAGATTCTGAAAGGATATTCAATACAGGTGTTACCGTTCCGGATAGGAGACACTGTGTATAATATATGTCCTGTGGGAAATATTGGATCCATGTGAAATTAAATACATCTACAGTCTATGAATAAATTGGGAAATATATATTTTATTATAGTAGAAGCAGACATATTTATATATATGTCCATGCAAATTCTTGTTTAAAAGTATTATCCTGTTTTAGTGTGATTGTGATTTTATGGTGCAAAATTGCCATTGCCGGCCGGCATTAAGTATAAATGTTTTGAATTATTGCTACTATTATATATAAAAAAATAAAAATCCACATCAAATGTGAATAGCGCTCTCTTGGTTGTTTTTAACAATCAACAAAAGCCTTGACTGCAACTTGCTGAGTAGGTAGACTAATTTGAACTGGAAGCAAGACTGAATTTTTTGGAGAGATTCCAGCCAGACCCAGGAGTAACTCCCCTTTTACCCCTGGGTCTTGTCTTTTCCCGACTTCAGGGTGCAAACATTAGCAAAATGACCCTTTGCTCCACAATATAAGCATAGGCCCATCGATCGCCTACGAATTTTTCCTGAGCAGAAAGACGAAAGGCCCAATCTGCATGGCTTCACTAGAATCTTCGGCTTCTTCCAAGGCTACTGCTGAGGGAGATGGTGACCCTCCACCTTTCTCCATCCTCCGTTCCCTGATCCGACGATCTACTCGAATTGCTAACTGCATGAGCTTGTCCAGGGTTTCAGGAGTAGGATGCTGGACAAGGTAGTCTTTAATTTGCTCAGTGAGGCCTAAGCGGAACTGACTTCGGAGGGCTGGGTCATTCCAACCACTATCACCTGCCCATCTGCGAAACTCAGTGCAGTATACCTCGGCCGTGTTTTTCCCTTGTCTCAGGGCTCGTAAGTGAGCCTCTGCAGAAGCTGCTCGGTCCGGGTCATCATAAAGAATTCCTAGGGTGCTAAAAAAAGGCATCCACTGTGTGCAAGGCGGGATTCTCCATTTTCAATCCGAATGCCCAGGACTGGGGTTCCCCCTGCAGGAGGGAGATGATGATACCTACTCGCTGAGCCTCAGAACCAGACGATAATGGCCGGAGTCTGAAATATAGCTTGCAGCTATCACGGAAATTCTGGAACTGTTTCCGGTCACCTGTAAACCGATCTGGAAGATGCAGCTTTGGTTCAGGCCCAGGAGCTCTGGTTACAACCAATGACCTGCTAGTTTCTTCCTGGGTGGAAACTCGGAGCTTTAGATCTTGCAGTTGCTGCGTCAAATTTTGTATTTGACCAGCCAAGATTTGAGCCGGATTTTGCTGTGACGGGTCCATGCCCAGGAAGTGATGGGCCAGTTATAATGTCAGGAACTGGTGCAGAATCCGGAATTCGGGATCAGGTACCAAGTGGTTGACGTTACCCAGAACAGAGGCGCGGAGTCTAACACGCCGGAAGGTTTTCACCAGGGAACCCCGCAAGGGATATGGGTTTCGCAGCTTCCGACGTGCAGGTCGCGGCCCCCTGTCTGGGTCACTTGATACCTGAACTGGACTAGAGTTATGGTAGAGGTGTTGTATATGAATAGCCGCAGGGATACACAGGAACAAACAGGAACTGGAGAAGGTGGCAGGGTACTCACGGCCAGATGGTACGCTGGGGCTGTGGAGATGGAACAGCAGCAGGCACTCCAGGGGTGACACAGGAGGTAGCGGCACACGGACGGACTGGGGTGCAGACACTTGGAGACAGGGTAACGGCAGTCGGCAGACTAAAGTCGTCAGCAAGATGTTGAAGCTGGAATTCAATACTGGAACAAGGCAATACCCACTAGACAGATGAACTGAGACCAGAGAGGAACCAGAGAGCAGAACACCACATGGAGTAGCTATAACTGGCAAAGCTTCTTGGGATTGAGAGGCTTAAAAGAACAGGCTGGACCAATCAGTTGTGAGCACCAGACAGGCCCCCAGTAATTGATATAACATGCAGCTGCAGTGCAGACTGAGCAGGCTGACAAGCTGAATAGTAGTTTTCAGGTAACGAGCTGTAATTACAGAATCCAGACACCTGTGAAGTCAGTTGCTGAGTGCAGGAGCAAAGGCACTGGGAGACAACTATGCAGGAGCTAGCTGTGACCTGTAGTTCCACAAACTAAAGCAAAGGTAATTATAACAATAACAAAACATGAGTGCTCAGGATTGTAACAAGACCTTCGTGAAAGGCGTATTGCACATCCAACCTCCCTTTGTGCCCCCTGTGGCACCATGGGATCTTAACGTGGTGTTGCAGTTCCTTCAATCTCATTGGTTTGAGCCTTTACAGGAGGTAGAGTTGAAATTCCTTACTTGGAAAGTGGTCATGCTGTTGGCCTTGGCATCCGCAAGGCGGGTGTCTGAATTGGCAG
This sequence comes from Pseudophryne corroboree, assembly GCF_028390025.1. NCBI lineage: Eukaryota > Metazoa > Chordata > Amphibia > Anura > Myobatrachidae > Pseudophryne > Pseudophryne corroboree. The sequence goes on from NC_086451.1 coordinate 13,761,699, forward strand.
CCTTGTCTCACAAGAGCCCTTATTTGATCTTCCATGAAGATAGAGCAGAATTGAGGACTCATCAGCAGTTTCTGCCGAAAGTGGTTTCATCGTTCCACTTGAACCAGCCTATTGTGGTGCCAGTGGCTACTGACGCCTTGCTGGAATCGAAGCTTCTCGATGTAGTAATGGCTTTGAAAATTTTTGTCGCTAGAACGGCTCAGTTTAGGAAAACAGAGGCTCTGTTTGTCCTGGATGCTCACAATAAAATTGGGACTCCTGCTTCCAAGCAGACTATTGTGCGCTGGATCTGTCATACGATTCAGCAGGCTCATTCTACGGCTGGATTGCCGTTACCGAAATCGGTGAAGGCCCATTCTACCAGAAAGGTGGGCTCATCCTGGGCGGCTGCCCGATGGGTCTCGGCTTTACAACTTTGCCGAGCGGCTACTTGGTTGGGTTCAAACACCTTTGCGAAGTTCTACAAGTTTGATAACCTGGCTGATGAGGACCTCATGTTTGGTCAATCGGTGCTGCAGAGTCATCCGCACTCTCCCGCCCGTTCTAGAGCTTTGGTATAAACCCCATGGTTCTTGAAGTGTCCCCAGCATCCTCTAGGACGTATGAGAAAATAGGATTTTAATACCTACCGTTAAATCCTTTTCTCTTAGTCCGTAGAGGATGCTGGGCCAGTGCTTACTGTATCTGCAGTTATTAGTTATGGTTACACACATGTTGTGTTACGTTTATGGGCAGCCTGTTGCTGATGTTGTTCATGCCGTTGACTTGCGTTGTTGAATGCCATGTTGTACGGTGTGCTTGAGGTGTGAGCTGGTATGTATCTCATCTTAGTTTAACAATAAATCCTTTTCCTCGAAATGTCTGTCTCCCTGGGCACAGTTCCTATAACTGGAGTCTGGAGGAGGGGCATAGAGGGAGGAGCCAGTTCACACCCCTTTGAAAGTCTTAAAGTGCCCATGTCTCCTGTGGATCCCATCTATACCCCATGGTTCTTGAAGTGTCCCCAGCATCCTCTACGGACTAAGAGAAAAGGATTTACCGGTAGGTATTAAAATCCTATTATCTGTTACCTACTTGGCTGTTGTAAAGCAAACCGAAGACAAATTCCTAGTATACGCAAGTATACCTGGCCAATAAAGCTGATTCTGATTCTGATCGTTGAGTTGTGCTACTAATTTTAGAAAGTGGATGGCAGTAGTACTCTATTTAAATATTAAAAAAATGTGAACAGCACATCCCATTAACACTAAATCCAAGCTTACATTATAAAGTATGGCAAAGTATGTGCCTTAACACAGATATGTGGAGGAATTTTATTCCTGCTGGCAGATGTCATCGTGGAGCTGTCTTCACACAAGAAAGACAGAGTACTCGGGCTAGTCAGCTTTAGAGTAGATGTTCCTCACCTGGCAGAGACCACACACATTAAGCACTGGAGTTTAGAAGTTGTGATTATTCACATCTAGGGAGTCATTTCCGAGTTGATCGCACGCTAGCTGTTTTTAGCAGCCGTGCAAATGCATAGTCGCCGCCGACGGGGGAGTGTATTTTTGTTTTGCAAGTGTGTGAACGCCTGTGCAGCCGAGCTGTGCAAAAACATTATGTGCAGTTTCAGAGTAGGTCTGAACTTACTCAGCCCTTGCGATCACTTCAGTCTTTTTGGTGCCGGAATTGACTTCACACACCCGCCCTCCAAACGGCCGGACACGCCTGCGTTTTCTCTGCCACTCCCAGAAAACGGTCAGTTGCCACCCATAAACGCCCTCTTTCTGCTGCGGGGTACACTGGGCTCCACAAGGATAGACATGGGGGTATAGAGTAGGATCTTGATCCGAGGCACCAACAGGCTCAAAAGCTTTGACTGTTCCCAAGATGCATAGTGCCGCCTCCTCTATAACCCCGCCTCCCTGCACAGGAGCTCAGTTTTGTAGTTGGTGCCGCAGATAGCAGGCACATAACAGAGGGGCTGCTCCAGGCAGCCCTAAGAAGAGCTTTTTTTAGAAGAAAAGTGAAGACTTCAAGGGCTGCAGCAGTGTGTAGATGTCTGGAGACATTCACCGCTGCAGCTCCATCTCTCCCCAGCGGCGCTGTACACTCCCATGCCCTGGTTGCCGGGTAACTACAGCGGGAGGCTCCGGTTTTCTTCTGGTCAGGCACACACGACTGGGGCTCTCCGGGATCGCGTGGCCGCGCTTCGGGAGGTGGTGAGTGGGTCCCGCTCGCGGGACCCGTGCTATATCGCGATCCGGCGTGGCCGGTGGGAGGCGGGCCGCGCGTGCTGGCGGTGGACACTGTGGCAGTACAGGCGATCCCACTAGATCACCAGGGCATGGGTGCAGGTCAGGTTTTCTCTCTAAACCTTTTTATGTGTAGCCCGCAGTACCAGGTGGTTTTGCCAGCAGAGGGGATAAGGCTTAGACCTGGAGCCCCTCCCCCAGCCCCAGGGCGCCATTTCCGGTAAATGTTCCCGCCCTGGAGCTGCATATCTGTCTCTCCCTCACTCCCTGTCAGTGTTTGGGTGCCATTTCTCTCAGCTCACTGTTCCTGGGAATGCTTGGGCAAATCCTCCTGTGTAAAGTCGCCTGGTTGTCAGCGCTGTGACTTTACAAGACACTTAAGTATTCTACATGTCATTTAGACAGTGATAGTTAAGAAAGAGTGCATTTAGTCAGGGTTCTATGGTACAAGTACCCTGTGATATACATCCAGTTCTTACTGTGCAGTGTTATATCTATTGATTACAGAGCTATATATATATAAGCTGGTCCAGTGCAGTATTATTGTTGGTAATAACCTCTGCATTGTATAACTGTGACTATATGTGTGTGCATTAGCTTGCTGGGTGATTTCCATTTCGTGTCTATCACTCAACTTGCAATCCCTATATTCTGTAACCTGAGGGGGCTTGGTGCGTCAGGTTTTATAATAATATAGGATATTCACAAGATATACTCTAATTTGTATTTTTCTCTGTGGTTTTAGTCACCATATCTCTCCTATATCTCTGCTTGTGCTGACTACACTGCGCAGGGGTTTGGGCAAGAGGTATTGTGCTGCTGACAATTGTACTGTGTTACCTGATATTGCAAGTTATATCATGTCTGCTTCTGAGGGTAACGGTTCTGGGGCTGAACACACTACCGGTGTTGCTCACGCCACAGATCCCTATGAGGAGACTATAGCAGCTGCGGGCTCTGGTTCTGGAGTCTCCTTGCCCCCCAGTGGACTTGTGGCAATGGGGGTCCATAATGACCCACCGTGGGCTACTTTCTCCACACTTCTGAATACGCTAGTTACTAAACTAACACCCCCTATGGGACCTCCTATGCCGGTTCAACCGTATGTGGTCCGTGCGGCTAACCCGCCGTGGGCAGATAACTTGTCTGCTCAATTGAAGAAATTGAACCAGTCCTTGACTACTAAACAGTCTGACCCTCGCTCACCTAAGACCATGGGGTCCTCTAAGCAAGCTCTTACCTCTTCACAATCCACCGCTGTCACTGACACCTCGTCTGATGAAGATGGCGCTTTCACTGACCCCACAGATTCTGACACAGATACTGCTGATGGGAGGGTAGTTCACATGTGGATGTTCCTGATCTTTTGGAGGCTATTAAGTTGATTCTACAGATTACGGATGATCCCGAGCCATCCGTCCCTCCTAAGAAACCAGATAGGTTCAAGCGTCAGAAGGTGGTTAAACAAGTTTTACCTCATTCTGACCACCTAGTGGATATACGTCAGGAATCCTGGGGAAACCCAGGAAAGAAGTTTGTGCCTCAAAAGAAGATGCTGGCTCGCTATCCCCTCGCGCCAGAGCTGTCTAAAAATTGGGAAACGCCTCCTCCAGTAGACTCGCATGTGGCTAGGATGGTGGTTTCCTCACTGAGCCTACGGATAAACGTGTGGAGGGTTGTCTGAAAGCGATTTACACCCTCACGGGTGCTGGACAAAGGCCCACTATTGCAGCAACTTGGGCTGCAGAGGCTATTGAAGCATGGGCCGTAGAGTTGGAAGCTGAAATCTCTTCTGACCATGCTAGACAATGCTTGTCATATATTGTCACAGCTTCTCACTATATTAAAGAGGCAGCTTCTGATGCCGGTATTCTAGCAGCCAAGGCCTCTACTACGTCAGTCCTGGTTCGCCGGATATTGTGGCTGAGATCCTGGTCTGTGGATCTGGACTCTAGAAAAACCCTGGAGGTACTCCCTTTCAATGGAGATATTCTGTTTGGGGAGGACTTAAATAAGATAGTGGCTGACTTGGCTACTGCCAAAACTGCCTATCTGCCAAGTACCGCTCCTTCTGTGTCGAAGGCTAAAGGTACTTCCTTTCGCCCCTTTCGTCCTTCAGGTAAAGCAAAAGGTCAGGCGTACCACAAGCAGGCCCGCACTTCCAAACCTGGTAAGCCAAAGCCCAAAAGAGCCTGGGCTGCCCGTCAGCCAGCTTCCAAGACATATAAGCCTTCCGCATGACGGGGCGGGCCTCCCCCTGGGGGATCCCAGGGTGGGGGGCCGGCTTCTAGGGTATACCCAGGAATGGTTGAAGACCACTTCAGATGCCTGGGTACGGGAAGTCGTCACTCGAGGTTACGCCATAGCCTTCAAAAACCGTCCCCCTCATCGATTTTGCCTGACAGATGTCCCTTTGGACCAGACAAAGGCAAAAACTCTACACTCGGTGGTACAGACCCTCTTGGATACAGGAGTCGTAGTACAGGTGCCTCTTGCGCAGAGGGGCCGGGGGGTACTATTCTCCGCTGTTTCTAGTCCCAAAACCGAATGGGTCCTCTCGACCCATTCTCAATCTCAAGGCATTGAACAGGTTTGTGAAAGTTTCCAAGTTCCATATGGGAACCCTTCGCTCTATAGTTCTGGCCTTGGAACCTGGGGATTATATGGTCTCCCTGGACATACAGGATGCTTACCTGCATATTCCTATAGCAGCGTCACATCAGCAATACCTGAGGTTTGCGATTGGCAACCTCCATTACCCGTTTCGGGCGTTACCTTTTGGTTTAACTACGGCTCCGCGAGTCTTCACCAAAGTTATCGCGGTGATGACGGTGGTACTCTGTCGTCCAGGGGTCAGGATCCTGCCGTATCTGGACGACTTGTTGATCCTTGCAAATTCCCCAGAACTTCTCCTGCGTCATCTGGATATGACGGTCCGGTTTCTACAAGCCCACGGGTGGCTCATCAACGGTAAGAAATCCTCCCTGGTCCATGCTCAGAGCATGGTGCACCTGGGAGCGCTATTGGACACTCACAACCAGCGGTTATTCTTGTCTCAGGAGAAAGTCCTGAAGCTTCAGGACAGGATTCGTTGCTTCCTTTCTCGTCCGCAAGTGTCGATACATTTGGCAATGCAGGTGCTGGGCCTCATGGTGTCAGCATTCGACATGGTGGAGTATGCTCAATTCCATTCTCGCCCCCTCCAGAGGCTGATTCTGGCCAAGTGGGACGGCCTGCCTTGCTGGATCAGTACTCACATGATCTCATTGACTCCGGAGGTCCGTCTGTCGCTGCACTGGTGGCTCCTGGACCAACGATTGTGCAGGGGCCGTCCCTTCTGGATATCCAACTGGGTCCTGTTGACGACAGATGCCAGTCTAAGGGGTTGGGGCGTGGTGCTGGAGCAACACTCCCTTCAGGGTCGGTGGACCAAGGAGGAGTCTCTCCTCTCGATCAACATTCTGGAATTGCGGGCGGTCTTCAATTCGTTGAACCTGGCCCAGCATTTAATTCAGAACCGTCCTGTTCAAGTACAGTCGGACAACGCCACCACAGTGGCTTACATAAATCATCAAGGCGGCACTCGAAGCCATTTGGCAATGAAGGAAGTCTCACGGATTCTGCAATGGGCGGGACGCCATCTACCGTCCATATCAGCAATATTTATTCAGGGAGTCCTGAATTGGGAAGCGAACTTTCTCAGTTGCCAGGACGTACACGCCGGAGAGTGGGGCCTCCATCCAGAAGTGTTTCAACTCCTAGTGGAAAAGTGTGGCCTTCCAGATGTAGATCTGATGGCGTCTCGACACAATCACAAGGTTCCTGTCTTCGGAGCAAGGACAAGGGATCCTCAAGCAGCATTCGTGGATGCGCTGGCGGTGCCGTGGAGGTTTCGGCTGCCGTACGTGTTCCCTCCGGTGTCACTCCTGCCCACGGTAATTCGGAAGTTCAAGCAAGAAAGTGGAATCCTGCTTCTCATAGCTCCAGCGTGGCCCAGACGGCACTGGTTCTCAGACCCGCAGGACCTATCGTCAGAGCGTCTAATCCTACTTCCACAACGCCTAGACCTCCTCGTTCAGGGCCCCTGTGTCTACCAGGACCTAGCCCGACTGTCTTTGACGGCGTGGCTCTTGAAACTTCCGTCTTGAGGGCTAAAGGGTTTTCTGAGGCGGTCATTCATTCTATGTTGCGGGCCCGGAAACCGGCTTCTGCTCGGATTTACCATAGGGTCTGGCATTCTTACTTTGTTTGGTGCGCATCTAACAATTATGACGCTTCCAAGTTTAGTACAGCCAAGTTGGATTTTCTTCAGCAGGGCCTGGACTTAGGCCTGCGTCTGGCCTCCCTCAAGGTTCAAATATCTGCCTTGTCGGTGTGGTTTCAGAGAAAGATTGCGACCTTACCTGATGTGCATACCTTTACTCAGGGTGTGTTGCGTATCCAACCTCCCTATGGTATCCGTTCACATGGTCGACCATGTTATGGTCGACAGTCATTAGGTCGACCACTATTGGTCGACATTGACATGGTCGACACATGAAAATGGTCGACACATGAAAGGTCGACACATGAAAAGGTCGACATGAGTTTTTCTACTTTTTTTTCTTTTGGGGAACTTTTCCATACTTTACGATCCACATGGACTACGATTGGAACGGTAAAGTGTGCCGAGCGAAGCGGTAGCGGAGCGAAGGCACCATGCGAGGGGACGCGGTGCACTAATTGGGGTTCCCAGTCACTTTACGCAAAAAACTACACCAAAAAAGTTAAAAAACTCATGTCGACCTTTTCATATGTCGACCTTTCATGTGTCGACCATGTGTCCATGTCGACCATGTCAATGTCGACCAATAGTGGTCGACCTAATGACTGTCGACCATAACATGGTCGACCATTCATACCGGAACCCCTCCCTATGTCCCGCCTGTGGCTTCTTGGGACTTGTCGTGGTTTTGGAGGCGTTACAAGAGTCTCCGTTTGAAACTCTTGGTTCAGCTGATCTTAAGTGGCTTTCCCTTAAGGTGGTATTTCTGCTGGCTATTGCCTCAGCTAGAAGAGTGTCGGATTTGGGTGCCTTGTCTTGTAGTTCCCCATATCTGATATTTCACCGTGACCGGGCGGTTCTTAGGACTCGTCCCGGTTATTTGCCTAAGGTGGTTTCTTCGTTCCACCTTAATCAGGAGATTGTGGTCCCGGCCTTTGTTTCTCCTGATCTGTCTCCCAAAGAGCGGTCTTTGGATGTGGTACGGGCTCTCCGTATCTATGTGAAGAGAACTGCTTGTATTAGGAAATCTGATTCTCTCTTTATTCTATTTGGGTTTCACAAATGGGGCTGGCCTGCTCACAAGCAGACTTTGGCCAGATGGATTAGAATGGTGATTGCACATGCTTATGTGAGGGCTGGTCTGTCAGCTCCTGCTCACATTACGGCCCATTCTACTCGGTCCGTTGGACCCTCTTGGGCGGCCCGCCGTGGTGCGACCCTTGAACAGTTGTGCAAGGCGGCTACGTGGTCCTCAGTGACACGTTCATAAGGTTCTATGCCTTCGATACTGCCGCTTCCCAGGATGCTTCCTTTGGATGCCGGGTTCTTGTGCCCGCTACAGTGCGTCCCCTCCCATCATAGGCATGCGCAGGGGGGGTGCCTGGTGCGCACAGGCACCCCCTAATGTCTGGCACCCCGATCTCACATGCCTGATGCAGCGATCACAGAGCAGGCACCCTGTCAGGACTGCATTACTGACCGGATGGCTGGGTTAATCAAGGGTGCCACTGCCACCGGCTTTCAAACTCCCGGCTCCACCTCCATGTACAAAAACAGCGTGATATGACGTGATGATGTCATGCTGCTCGCATGTCCACCCGTCACATCCGCCACACGCCCACCTCTCTCCTTCTATTCTATGCCAATGCCAGTCACTGATGAGGAGCAGCATGCAGCCAGCGTTCAATACTGGCAGGGGGTCGGCAGCAGCATTGACACGTCACGCATTTCTCCAGCAGCAGCAGTACTAGTCTGTGACTGTCAGTGTCAGCTTGCAGGGGAAAGAGAGTGGGAGCCAGATCAGGCTGAGAAGGAGCAGTGTAATTGCAGTGAGTGCCATCAGCGGTCTTTGTTTGGTGCACACCACAACATCAGACAATCAGTGCCAGATTAAGGTCCACATGGGCCTGGAGCTGAAATTGCTGAAAGGCCTATTGTGTGCCCCCACAGGGGTGTGACCAGTGCTGTGGTGGCGTGACTAGTGATGTGGGGGTGCGACCTGTTCTGTGGGGTGGCATCCATGGGTGTCCTTATGTGCCTATGTCTGTATGTGCTCCTCTATGTCCAGATGTGTTACTCTATGTCTGTATGTGCTCCTGTATGTCCAAATGTGTTACTCTATGTCTGTATGTGCTCCTGTATGTCCAAATGTGTTAGTCTATGTCTGTATGTGCTCCTCTATGTCCAAATGTGTTACTCTATGTCTGTATGTGCTCCTCTATGTCCAAATGTGTTACTCTAGGTCTGTATGTGCTCCTCTATGTCCAAATGTGTTACTCTAGGTCTGTATGTGCTCCTGTATGTCCAAATGTGTTACTCTATGTCTGTATGTGCTCCTCTATGTCCAAATTTGTTACTCTATGTCTGTATGTGCTCCTCTATGTCCAAATGTGTTACTCTATGTCTGTATGTGCTCCTGTATGTCCAAATGTGTTACTCTATGGCTGTATGTGCTCCTGTATGTCCAAATGTGTTACTCTAGGTCTGTATGTGCTCCTGTATGTCCAAATGTGTTACTCTAGGTCTGTATGTGCTCCTGTATGTCCAAATGTGTTACTCTATGTCTGTATGTGCTCCTCTATGTCCGTATGTACTCGTAGTATGCCTATATGTGCTCTGTTATGTCTTTATGTGCTCCTATATGTTGGTATGTGCCTATATACGTATGTCCTCTTGTGTCTGTAGTATACCTATATGTGCTCTGCTATGTCTTTATGTGCTCCTATATGTTCGTATGTGTCTATATACGTATGTCCTATACGTATGTCCTCTTGTGTCTGCAGTATACCTATATGTGCTCTGCTATGTCTTTATGTGCCTATGTCTGAATGTGCTCCTGTATGTACGTATGTGAATATGTCTATATGTGCCCCGCTATGGGTTGGGTACGGGATCCCAACAGTGAGTATGCCGGCGGTCAAAATACACACACGTCTTGGTAAGTAAACTAACCCTACCCTTTACCCTCTCCCTAACCCTCTCCTCATGCAGTCTAACCCTAACCTTCCCCTTGCATAGCCAAATTCTAACCTCCCCCTCCTGCAGCCTACCACTAACCTTCACCCTAGTGCCTACCCTAACCTCCCCTCCCACAGCCTAACCCTAACCTTCCCTGCCATACTTACTGTATATTAGTGAGAGAGAGAGAGAGAGAGAGAAGGGGAGACAGAGAGAGAAGGGGGTTAGACATAGAGAGAGAGAGAGAGAGAGAGGGAGAGAGAGAAATGGGGTGGAGAGAGAGAGGGAAGAAGTGGGAGAGAGAAAAAGGGTAGATACAGAGAGACACACACAGAAAGAGTGAATGGGGAGACACAAAGAGAGAAGGGGTAGGCAGAGAGAAAGAAGGGGGTGACAGAGAGAGAAAAGGGGGAGATAGAGAGAGACAGAGAGACAGTGGGGGATGAGGGAGACAGAGAGGAGGTGAAAGGGGAGACAGAGAAAGAGGGGGAGTAACAGAGAGAAGGGGATGAGACACAGAGGGAGAAGGGAGAGACACAACGAGAAGGGGGGAGACAGAGAGTGAGAAGGGGAGAGATACAGAGATACAGAGAGAGAGAGAGAGAGAGAGAGAGAGAGAGAGAGAGAGGGGATGAAGAGAGAGAGTAGGGGGGAGAATGAAAGAGAAAGAAAGAAAGAAAGAAAGAAAGAAAGAAAGAAAGAAAGAAAGAAAGAAAGAAAGAAAGAAAGAAAGAAAGAAAGAAAGAAAGAAAGAAAAAAGAGACATGGAGAAAGAGAGAGAGAGAGAGAGAGAGAGAGAGATCGGGAAGATAGAGAGAGAGAGGTGAGAGGGATGAGGGGGAGAGGAGAGAGAGAAGGGGAAACAGAGGGAAAGAAAAAAGGGGGGAACATGGAGAGAGAGAAGGGGAAGACAGAGGAGAGGGAGAAGTGGGAGACGGAGAGAGGGGGGAGAAGTGGTAGAGATAGGGAGAGAGGGGTGATGAGAGACAGAGGGGAGAGAGAGAAGGGAGAGAGAGAGAGAAAGAGATAAGGGGGATACATATATAGAGAGACGTGGGGGAGACACAGGGAGAGAAGGGGGAGACAGAGAGAGAGAAGACAGAGGGGATGAGGGAGAGAAGGAGAGAGAAAGGGGGAACAGAGAGAGAATAGGAGGAGACAGAGGGAGAAGGGAAAGACACACAGAGATTAGGGGGAGACAGAGAGAGAGAGAGAGAGAGAAGGGGGAAGATACAGAGAGGGTGAGAGGGAGCGGAGAGAGCGAGAAGGGGGAGACAGAGTGAAAGAAAGAAGGGGGAGACATGGAGAGAAATGAGGGGGGAGAAGTGCTAGAGATAGAGAAGGGGATAGACACAGGGAGAGAGAAGTGGGGAGACACACACTGGGAGTGAAGTGGGAGACACACACTGGGAGATCCCCACACTGGGAGAGAAGTGGGAGACACACACTGGGAGATCCTCACACTGGGAGAGAAGTGGGAGACACACACTGGGAGAGAAGGGGGAGACCCACACGGGGAGAGACCCACATGGGGGGAGAAGGGGGAGACCCACACGGGGAGAGAAGGGGGAGACCCACACGGGGAGAGAAGGGGGAGACCCACGGGGAGAGAAGGGGGAGACCCACACGGGGAGAGAAGGGGGAGACCCACACGGGGAGAGAAGGGGGGAGACCCACACTGGGAGAGAAGGGGGACACCCACACTGGGAGAGACCCACACAGGGAGAGAAGGGGGAGACCCACACGGGGAGAGTAGGGGAGAGACCAACACGGGGAGAGAAGGGGGACACCCACACTGGGAGAGAAGGGGGACACCCACACTGGGAGAGAAGGGGTAGACACACAGAGAGAGACAGGGGATACAGAGAGATAGACAAAGAGAAGGGGTGAGAGGGAGGGAGAGAGAGAGAGAGAGAAGGGGGAGAGAGGGAGGGACAGAGAGAGAGAGAGAGAGAGAGAGGGAAAGAAGGGGGGAGACAGTGAGAGAGAGGGGGGAGACACAGAAAGAGAAGAGGAGAGAGAGAGAGAGGGGGGGGGGTGACGACAGGGTAATGGGTTGAGACAGGCATCCCCTAACACCGTACAGGTGACACTTTGTTAACAGGTCCAGGCATCCCCTCCCTCTTCCTCTCCCTGTACAGGCAGCACTTTGCACCTTCGATAACAGCGGGTCCCCATCGTTGGCGGCAGCGGGTTTCCATCAATGGCGCTGGCAGCAGCGGCTCCCCGTCATTTGCACAACCAACAGCGGGCCCCTGTCATTTGCGCCGGCAGCAGCGTCTCCCCGTATTTGCGCAGGCAGCAGCGGGTCCCGGTCATATGAGCCGGCAACAGCGGCTCCCGGTCATTCGGATCTCGCGGCCTTGAGCCGTGGCAACAGCAATGGCAGCGTCCAAGAGGAGGGGGAAGAAACATAAGTGGAGGGGAGAGGCCGGACCACCTCAGCCCGCGGCCAGCCTCATAGTGTCACAACTGAGGGCCTGAGCTGACGGGAGGCAGCCTCAGTTGTAGGGGCTGAGATGTACCGGAACCTGGGAGGTTGTATCAGACCCCTGGATATGTAAGTAACATAAAGAATAACCGCCCGAAGGCGTGACCACGACAACTTGAATAAAAGTCAATGATGTTTATTTATGACAAACTCCATGCATCACAGTAGCAGTAAAAGAAACATAAAATCAGCAGAGAAATAATACAGTTCCTGGGTACTACAGGGTGGCAGGGGCCACAGAGCTCTGGTAGTATGAGACAGTTCTTATTATCTGCGAGTTGGAAAGTCCTTACCAGGCCCGACTGTAGCAATGAAGAAAGCCCAGGATCGTACCAGCTGGTGTTCCAGGGAAAGCTGGACTGCTGTAAATAAAATAGCTGCTGTGAGTTCTGGTTGGAACCTGACAGATGTTGGCACGGAGTGGATACTGGCTGGAACCAGTTAAATAATAAATGAACTTGAGAGCGATGCAATATGAATGAAATGTAGAGCTTGAGAGCGGAGAAATAATAATACCGGTGGAGAGTGGTAAACTGTAGAAAGGACACCGGCCCTTTAAGAGAAGCTGTACTCTGCTGGAAGCTGGGCTGGAAGCAGGTAATGTTGTGGCTGGAAACAGATGAATCCAAAATGGATCGGAGAGTCAGGCTACACCGCAGGTGGAATGCAGGTGCGGGTCTCTATGGTGGAAGTCTTGAGACAGGAGCTGGAACCTGGAAGACAATCACAGGAGAGAGACAAACAGGAACTAGGTTTGACAACCAAAGCACTGACGCCTTCCTTGCTCAGGCACAGTGTATTTATACCTGCAGCAAGGAAGGGATTGGCTAGGCAATTATGCAGATTAACAATACTGACAACAGATTGGAGGAAATGATCAGCTGACAGAATCCAAGATGGCTGCGCCCATGCAGACACTTGGAGGGAAGTTTGGTTTGTAATTTATGTGGTAATGAAAACAGTAATGGCGGCGCCGGCCACTGGAGACAGGAGACGCCAGGCAGACAAGTGCACATCCAACCACGCGGACACAGCGGAGGCCGCGGCTGACGTAATCCACTCTGACACTCTGCATGCAGAAGCTCAGGGACGGCGGCGGAGGCCGCGGGAGACGCCATGCCTGATGTATTATGGCGTTACTGTGACAGCGTCTCAGAGAGACAGGAGAGGATGCAGGAATGTGAACATTAGGATAACAGATGGGATCCGGTGCTCGAGCGCTGAGCCAGCCTTAGAAGGCATCTGATGGGTAAGAAATGGCGTCCAGATACCCGGATCGTGACAGCACCCCCCCCTTTAGGAGTGGCCCCAGGACACTTCTTTGGCTTTTGAGGAAACTTGGAATGGAATCTCCGGACCAAGGCAGGAGCATGGACATCAGAAGCATTGGTCCATGAACGTTCCTCAGGGCCGTAACCCTTCCAGTCAATAAGATATTGTAGTTGACCGTAACGGTGACGTGAGTCCAGGATCTTAGCCACTTCATACTCAACGCCTCGTTGAGTTTGGACTTTCGGAGTTGGAGGAAGTGAGGAATGAAACCGATTTAAGATCAGCGGTTTCAACAGGGAAACATGGAATGTCCTGGGTATTTTTAAGAAGGGAGGCAACTGGAGTCTGTAAGCAACAGGATTGATGACTTGTTCAATCTTGAAAGGACCGATATAGCGAGGTGCAAACTTCATACTGGGAACTCTTAACCTCAAATTCTTCGTGGATAACCATACCCGATCACCCACCTTGAGAGCAGGAACTGCTCGACGCTTCCTATCCGCAAACTTCTTGTACCTGAACGATGCCTTGAGCAGAGCTGATCGTACGCTCTTCCAGATATTGGCAAACTGATACAAGGTGATATCCACTGCGGGAACAGAAGTTGCTGGAAGCGGTTGGAACTCAGGGACTTTAGGGTGGAATCCAAAGTTAGTGAAGAATGGCGTTGAAGCAGATGAAGAATGATACTGGTTGTTATGACAGAACTCGGCCCAGGGAAGTAATTGAACCCAGTCATCTTGAGAGGAGGACACATAGATGCGGAGGAAGGCCTCCAAGTCCTGATTCACCCTCTCGGTTTGACCATTGGTCTGAGGATGGTAAGCCGTGGAAAACTTTAGCTTGACTTGGAGGACTTGACATAAACTTCGCCAGAATTTGGCTGTGAATTGAACTCCTCGATCTGAGATAATTTCTTCAGGAAGACTGTGGAGTCGGAAGATCTCTTGTATGAATACTTGAGCCAACTTGGAAGCTGACGGAAGACCGGTGAGAGGAATGAAGTGTGCCATCTTGGTGAACCGGTCAACTACCACCCAGATGGTATTGAACTTGTTGCACATGGGTAAATCTGTAATAAAATCCATCGACAAATGGGTCCAAGGTCGACGGGGAACAGATAGTGGAACCAGTTGCCCCGCAGGCGACTGGCGGGATACCTTATGTTGAGCACACTTTGGGCAAGATGCAATAAACTCCAAGACGTCCTTTTTCAGAGTTGGCCACCAATAGGACCTAGAGAAAAACTCCAGGGTTTTTTGGATACCTGTATGTCCGGCAAAACGGGAAGCATGGGCCCAATGCATGAGCTTCTTCCTTAGCATCGGTTTCACAAAACTTTTCCCTGATGGGGGCGTAGAGTCCATCCCTACCGTGGAGAATGCCAACGGATTTATAATAGGATGCTTGTCTGAAGACTCTGACTCATTTTCTTGCTCCCATGAGCGGGAAAGGGCATCGGCCTTGCGATTCTGAGAGCCCGGACAGAACTGGAGTTTAAAGTCGAACCTGGAAAAGAAAAGTGCCCATCTGGCCTGACGAGGGTTGAGACATTGTGCGCCTTTCAGATATAAAAGGTTCTTGTGGTCTGTAAGTATGGTGATTGAATGAGAAGCTCCCTCCAACAGATACCTCCACTCTTCTAGAGCGAGCTTGATGGCTAGCAACTCCTGGTCGCCAATGGCATAGTTGCGCTCAGCTGGGGAGAACTTCCGGGAGAAGAAACTGCAAGGGTGTAAATGGCCATCTTTAGCCCTCTGAGATAACACCGCTCCTACTCCAACGGAGGAGGCATCCACCTCTAAGATGAAAGGAGAGTCGATGTCAGGCTGTTTCAGAACAGGCGCAGAGATGAACCTTTGTTTTAACAGATGAAATGCTTGCATGGCTTCTTCAGACCACTTGGACGGGTTAGCACCCTTCTTAGTGAAAGCAGTAATAGGCGCCACAATGGTGGAAAAGTCTTGTATAAACTTTCGGTAATAGTTGGCGAACCCTAAGAACCTCTGGACCCCTTTGAGGGTTAAGGGTACCGGCCAATTTTGGATTGCTTGTAGTTTCTCAGGATCCATCTCTAGTCCGGAACCGGACACAATGTACCCTAGAAACGGAATGGACTTGACTTCTGTGGCCGGAGAGACTAGCCAGCCACACGTGTAATGGCGTCTGCGGCCCTGAAGGGGTTAACCCTCGTGCCCAGCGCCATGTTGCGGACTGTTTAAAAGTTTGTTGAATCATGTGTTTTACTTTTAACATGTCATATGTAGTGCTCTGTGCACTATTGCAGGAATGCATGTTTAACTGTATCTATTTTATATTCAAGACAGGCTTGGTGTATATTTAAAGGAAAAATGCAGTTAATATAGATGTCTGAATACGCATCTCTTATCCTCTGGAAATAGGAAGTGGCATGCTAATGGCCCTGTTCTATCAGAGAGGTGTGAAGGATAATACCTTTTGATGTGTAAGTTCCTTAGGAGAGATGCTAATCATTGGGTTTATGGGCTTGGAATTGACATACGAACGACCGATGTAGGAAGGAAGACTGTTTGTTTGTATTGTAGCCATTCCTGTTGTAATCTTAAACACTGGGATTGCCTGGAGATGTGAATGACCAGAAACATCTGTATTTTGAAGATATGTGATAAATTTATCAACAGTGATGTTAATCTGATACCAAACGTTGTCTGGGTGACAGGAAGGAGGATATTGTTTTATTGCACTTATATCTTTGTAAAATGTAATTTATTGGTATTTTGTAAATTAACCTGATTGGTTGGAGAAGACAGGGAGGGCTTACCCCCCTGTGGTACTGTGTGGAAAACTGACATAAAAAGGAGACCTGCGTGCCTCCAGGTTGTAGTTATACCATCTTATTCTGCTGGAACATCTTGCTGTATGCTGTTGCCCCTAGCAATAGGGAAGAGTTCTCTTTAGAACTATATTTGAGCAAATAAACATCATTGCCTCAAGAAGACTGCTTCATCTTGTGACCTACAGGGTTAGGCCAAACCTAGCCCCGTTCTCCGGCTGTCCAGGGAAGCACCTGACGTCTCCAAGCTCCGCCTTCCGCCAGCTACCGGTAGAGGCCTAGCAAGTGGCTAGGGGGGATTCGTCGACACCACACAGGTGTGGTAAAGCAGTGCGTCGGCACATACAGAGCAGAACCGTGGTTCCAAACGCCACGGCAGGTTAGGAGTTTGGTGGTGGCAGCAAGAACCCGCCCACAAAGCAGTGGGTGGAGTCAGTAACAGGCGGTTACTGACGGTAAGCGGGAATCCCCTATGTGGTCAGGCCTCGTGCGGCTTGACCTTCCATTCTGTGCGCAGTCGACGGGACGCGGCAAGCGGCGAGTGCTTCCGTACGGTACCGTCCTGTCACAGAAATTGGTGGCATAGTGGTGGGATAATCCCAGGCGGCTTTTCATCACCCGATTGGAGAAGCTGAGTTACTCAGGAGAGGAGTAACTGCAGCGCAGGAGAACGCACAAGATGGCGGAATTCAGCGGAATGTCCAAGGAGGATCTGGAGATCGTATGCCAGGGGAAGGGTGTGGATATCCCTTCCAACGCGTCCAGAAGCGTCATGAAGGCGGCGCTCAGGAGCGTGGAGGAGTCTCATCGGGCGGAGGTGGAAAGCACTGACGGCGTCAGCATCGCAGAGGACGGCCCAACAGTGGACCTTCGTAAGGAACCGGTGAGAACCACAAGCCCCGCCCTCTCTCACAGCAGCAATGTTTCCCAGCAATCCCTAGCAGGGCCAGGATCCCAACGTCCCAGGGGGGGCGGCCCGGATACCCTAGCAGATCGGCTAGCGGAATTGGGGGAAAGGGCAACGGAGCAAGAACGCATGCTTGTCATTCGGATGTGGCATGCGGAGCGGGCACCTCAGGCCGTGGTACCCCGGGAGCCGTTGTCAGCTGTTGTACACAGATCAGGACGTATTCAGTTTGCCAAGTTTGCAGACAGTGATGGGGACATTGATGGACATTTGCAAGTCTTTGAGAGGACTTGTAAACTACATGATCTACCCAAGTCAGAGTGGGTGAGACACCTTGTGCCCACTCTGCATGGAGAGGCCTTGGAGGCCTATCGAGGAGTGGCCACGGAGGACTGTGGGAACTACGACGAAGTCGAGAAGGCCCTCCTCCAGCGATTCTTCATCACTCCCGAGTCTTACAGGAAGAAATTCAGAGACTTGCCCAAGAATCCTAGCAGCACCCATGAGCAGTTCGCCACCCAGCTGCGGCAGTACGTGGTGAAGTGGGTGAAGGATTCGGAAGCCACTACATGGGACGCACTGATCGACCTGATCTGCAGGGAGCAGTTCTACCGCCGGTGCGCCCAAGAAGTGAAGGAGTGGGTGCTAGATCGGGAGCCACCCAGCTTAAGGATGGCTGCCCAATTAGCCGACAAGTATGTGGCAATTCGGCCACGGGGGCAGAAGCGCCCCGCCAGCAGCCAGCTCCAACAGACTGTACCACCAAGGGGACCACCCTCTTCAGCTCATCACCCCCAAAGACAAGCATCTTCCAACCCGGGTGCTCTTGGCCAGCAACCGCACCGCAGCGTCCCTGCAACTGATCAGAGATCATCGGTGCCACGACTGGAGAAGAAGTGCTACGGCTGTGGGAAAATCGGACATCTGAGGATGAACTGTCCTGCATCCCAAGCACCCCAGACTCGTGCCCCAAATCCGAGTGCTGGAGCCCGGATCGCTTGTTTGACGAGAGGAGATGAGCCTACAGAGACTGTCCCCCCTCCAGTCAGTCCGATGGAGTGTGGCGAAAGACAGGTGCACTCTGCGGAGAGAGTCACCTGCATGGCCAAACAGCCCCTACACAACATGTGGAGGCACCTGCAGCCAGTCCACGTGGGACCCCTGCAGGGAGAAGGCCTAAGAGACTCTGGGGCCTCAATCACTGTGGTGAGCCCCCACCTTATAGATCCTGCTGCAGTATTGCAGGGTCGCACTGCCACGGTCACCCTGGCAGAAGGAACAGAAAAAGCGGTTCCCATGGCAAGAGTCTACCTGGACTGGGGAGCTGGACCAGAGTTGCGAGAAGTTGCCGTCATGGATGGTCTCCCAACTGATGTGGTCCTAGGAAATGACCTGGGTGGTGGGATCGTCACTACGTTTGTTGGCGCCATTCCCCGGAGTCAAGTTCCAAAACCACCATTGACATCAGCTACTCCAGCACAGCCCAGCCCAGAGGAAAAGACTACAGCTGCTAGACAACTGCCAGCACAGCCAACCACAGCTTCAACCAGCCCAGAGGAAAAGATTACAGCGGCTAAATCGGTACATCGACCCCGCATGCCTTTTGCCTCTGGTATGCCCACGTCCACTAGCAACGCAGAGGATGTCGGTTACAGCTCGTTTGATCCTGTGGGGGTGCCCAATGATGCTCCTGACCCAAGTGGTTTGCCAACTCCGGCGGTGAGTATGAGAAACCACACTGATTTTTCCATGACTGACCCCTACCAGACTGACCCTAGTAGTCCCCACCTAGATCCCCCTGTAGAGTGTCCCAATTTAGGAGAGATTGAGGGCCACAGGCAGGAGTTTAGGGAGGCTCAACTCTCTGACCCATCCCCGAAAGGCATGAGGCGCCACTCTGGCAGCGGCCTTGACAGGGTTGGGGCAGGAAGTTTGACCGGGCGGGAAGGGTTAAGGTACAGGGTAGACAGGAAAGTGGGAGGGGATAGACCAGATAGGGAATGTGTCCAACTGGTCCCCTCAGGGAACGTTCCTGCGCAACCGGTGTCGGTTGCCAGCGAAACCCCTTTGGACAGCAACCCGGAGACAGACCGTACCCTGAAGTGCCTGACACAGAGCTTACCCTGGTCTGGAATGTCGGATGACGCCCAGACCAACCGTAAGGCTGGTGCCATGCGTTGGCAGCCGGGGCACTCCAGCGTTTGTGTTGTCTCTGGGCCTCTGCCCATAGGAGAACCCTTGCAGCAAGTTGCTGTGGACATAGCAGGTCCCCTGCCTGTGCGCAGTAGATCGGGGAAGACACGCAGCCTCCCTGTAGTGGATGCCACACAGGATCCAGAGGCTGGTGGTCTGGCCGCCATCCCTGTGGCACAGGTAGCGGACGAGGAGGGAAGAGTAGGCCTAGGTGACAGGGTAGGTTTCCCGAGTTATAGGTCGACAGAGGAGGATTGGAGGGCAGGTCTGACGGTTAGGGCAGACAGTTGCCAGATAGGTATGACGGAGGTGCAGTGCCTGGGGCACCATGTGGGAGGAGACAGGGGTAGGCCCAAACCAGAGGGGGTGGAGGCAACCAGAGGCTGTCCCCGACCCACATCACCCAGACCGGTACTGACCTTAGAACCTGTAAGGCCCTACGGACATGTTGTCATTGACTTTAGTCCTGTTGTGAACCCCTTGACAGAGATGGCTAGGAAGGGCATTCCCAAGTCAGTGGACTTTGCACCCGCTTGCGAGTTGGCATTCCAGTCATTGAAGAAGACTCGGGTACCCGCTCCAGTGCTGATGGCGCACATTCTTGACCAGGACTGTGTGTTACGAACTATTGCGCCACTGCACGGACTGGGAGCAGTACCGAGACGGAAAAAGCCATATGGGCAGGAGCACCCTGTGGCCTGGTTGAGCAGTATACTGCTATTGTGGGAGGTGGGGTATGCCACAATTGGGACACCTTGGGTGGCACTTGTTTGTAACCGGCCCCCCACCGTGGTGACTTACCACCTACCTGTTAGTTGGCTGCAACCTACCTTGGGGGAATTGGACAGACTTTTGTGGTGGAGCCTTGAACTTGGACTTCAGGTGGACTATTTGAACATTGTGCACCCACGAAGAGAGGCCCACTGCACTATGGATGAACTGTCTAGGCCGGAGCCTACACACCCTAGGTAGCGTCCCCTTCAACACAAGGGACTGCGGGACCAGGACCCAAATCGTTGGGACATGGGTCCCTGGTTGACCCGCTTGAATGGGGGGGAAGGAATGTGGCCGGAGAGACTAGCCAGCCACACGTGTAATGGCGTCTGCGGCCCTGAAGGGGTTAACCCTCGTGCCCAGCGCCATGTTGCGGACTGTTTAAAAGTTTGTTGAATCATGTGTTTTACTTTTAACATGTCATATGTAGTGCTCTGTGCACTATTGCAGGAATGCATGTTTAACTGTATCTATTTTATATTCAAGACAGGCTTGGTGTATATTTAAAGGAAAAATGCAGTTAATATAGATGTCTGAATACGCATCTCTTATCCTCTGGAAATAGGAAGTGGCATGCTAATGGCCCTGTTCTATCAGAGAGGTGTGAAGGATAATACCTTTTGATGTGTAAGTTCCTTAGGAGAGATGCTAATCATTGGGTTTATGGGCTTGGAATTGACATACGAACGACCGATGTAGGAAGGAAGACTGTTTGTTTGTATTGTAGCCATTCCTGTTGTAATCTTAAACACTGGGATTGCCTGGAGATGTGAATGACCAGAAACATCTGTATTTTGAAGATATGTGATAAATTTATCAACAGTGATGTTAATCTGATACCAAACGTTGTCTGGGTGACAGGAAGGAGGATATTGTTTTATTGCACTTATATCTTTGTAAAATGTAATTTATTGGTATTTTGTAAATTAACCTGATTGGTTGGAGAAGACAGGGAGGGCTTACCCCCCTGTGGTACTGTGTGGAAAACTGACATAAAAAGGAGACCTGCGTGCCTCCAGGTTGTAGTTATACCATCTTATTCTGCTGGAACATCTTGCTGTATGCTGTTGCCCCTAGCAATAGGGAAGAGTTCTCTTTAGAACTATATTTGAGCAAATAAACATCATTGCCTCAAGAAGACTGCTTCATCTTGTGACCTACAGGGTTAGGCCAAACCTAGCCCCGTTCTCCGGCTGTCCAGGGAAGCACCTGACGTCTCCAAGCTCCGCCTTCCGCCAGCTACCGGTAGAGGCCTAGCAAGTGGCTAGGGGGGATTCGTCGACACCACACAGGTGTGGTAAAGCAGTGCGTCGGCACATACAGAGCAGAACCGTGGTTCCAAACGCCACGGCAGGTTAGGAGTTTGGTGGTGGCAGCAAGAACCCGCCCACAACGCAGTGGGTGGAGTCAGTAACAGGCGGTTACTGACGGTAAGCGGGAATCCCCTATGTGGTCAGGCCTCGTGCGGCTTGACCTTCCATTCTGTGCGCAGTCGACGGGACGCGGCAAGCGGCGAGTGCTTCCGTACGGTACCGTCCTGTCACAACTTCAAAGACGCATTTCTCTAATTTGCAATAGAGATGATTGACACGGAGACGGGACAGAACCTCTTTAACCCAAAAACGATGTTCCTCTAAATCGTTGGCAAAAATGAGGATATCGTCTAGATAGACCACGACATGACGGTATAGAATGTCTCTGAAGATCTCATTGACAAAATGCTGGAAGACAGCTGGAGCATTGCTCAATCCGAAGGGCATGACGAGGTACTCATAATGCCCGTCACGGGTGTTAAAGGCGGTCTTCCACTCGTCACCCTCACGGATCCGGATGAGATTGTATGCACCTCTCAAGTCCAGCTTTGTAAAGATGGTAGCTCCGCTAACTCTGTCAAAGAGCTCAGTAATCAGGGGTAAAGGATAACGGTTCTTGATGGTAATGTCGTTCAAACCTCTGTAGTCGATGCACGGCCGCAGACCACCATCTTTCTTCTTTACAAAAAAGAAGCCTGCGCCGGCTGGAGAAGAAGAAGGTCGAATGAACCCCTTTGCTAGGTTCTCTTTAATGTATTCCTCCATAGAATGCGTCTCAGGCAGAGACAACGGATAAGTTCGGCCTCGAGGTGGAACCTTCCCTGGAACGAGATCAATCGGGCAGTCCCATTCTCTATGAGGAGGAAGGATATCAGCAGAAGCTTTACTGAACACATCCGTGAAATCTTGATATGGAGGAGGTGGAACATCAGACGACCTGGGGGAGGAAGAACAGACAGGCAATACTTTAAACAAACATGTCTCAGCACAGGAGGAACCCCATGCCAGGATTTGCGTAGTCGTCCAATCAATTGTAGGATTGTGAAGACGGAGCCATGGAAGGCCCAGGACCACAGGATGTGTGGCTCTTGGAATCACTAAAAAAGAAATAAGTTCGGAATGAAGAACTCCCACTCTCAGACGAACTGGTAGAGTCCTTAAAGAAATAACTGCATCAAAAATTTTGCTGCCATCCACGGCAGTTAAAGAAATGGACGAAGGAAGTCTCTCGGTGGGTAGGGACCACCGTTTAACATAGGCTTCGGTAATAAAGTTCCCAGCTGCTCCGGAATCAAGGAGGGCAATGACGTTCCGATAACGTTGAGCAACTTGAAGCGAGACTGGGAGATTACAATCTTAAAGGAGATGGAGAGGAGATCATTACTCCTAGCCGGCCCTCTCCTTGGCGAGCTAGGATTTGGAGTTTCCCGGACGTTTGGGACAGGCATTAATGGTGTGAGACGGAGCCGCACAATAAAGACAGAGAGACTCGGAGAGACGTCTTCGGCGCTCAGCAGGAGTTAAACGGGAACGGACAATTTGCATGGGCTCATCTTTAGTTGGTGACAGTTGGCGAGGAGGAGGAGCAGAAGATTTTGGAGCAGATGATCTTCCACGCTCAGTTGCTCTCTCTCTGAAACGTAAATCAACTTTCGTGCAGAGTGAGATTAGCTCATCTAACTTAGAGGGTAAGTCTCTGGTAACTAACTCATCTTTAATACGCTCAGATAAGCCATGCCAGAATGCAGCATACAGGGCCTCGTCGTTCCAGACCAGTTCGGATGCCAGGATCTGGAACTGTATCAGATATTGTCCTACAGTACGTGAACCCTGGCGTAAACGGAGAATCTCGGATGAAGCTGAGGTTACCCGGCCTGGCTCGTCGAAGATGCGCCTGAATGTTGACACGAATGCAGTGTAAGAAGATAGCAGGGTGTCGGACCTCTCCCATAACGGTGATGCCCAATCAAGGGCTGAGCCACTGAGAAGAGAAATAATGTAGGCAATTTTTGTACGGTCACTGGGAAAATTGCCAGGTTGTAGCTCAAACTGAATCTCACACTGGTTGAGAAATCCCCTGCAGAATCTTGGAGATCCGTCAAATTTTGCTGGCGTTGGAAGATGAAGACGTGGAGCAGAAATGGGTAAGGTGGGTGGGGTTATAGCTGGAGTCACTGTGGTTGACGCACCAGACGCGCCTGATCCACGGAGAGTTGTCTGAATCCCATCCAGCCGAGTAGAGAGATCCTGGAGACAGCGGATGATGTGGCCCTGTGCAGCCTCCTGATGTTCTAGTCGGGCTGCCAGTTCTTGCATCGGCCTGGCCGCTTGATCCTGGTCTCCGGCTGGATTCATTAGGTCAGTGCTTACTGTCACAACTGAGGGCCTGAGCTGACGGGAGGCAGCCTCAGTTGTAGGGGCTGAGATGTACCGGAACCTGGGAGGTTGTATCAGACCCCTGGATATGTAAGTAACATGAAGAATAACCGCCCGAAGGCGTGACCACGACAACTTGAATAAAAGTCAATGATGTTTATTTATGACAAACTCCATGCATCACAGTAGCAGTAAAAGAAACATAAAATCAGCAGAGAAATAATATAGTTCCTGGGTACTACAGGGTGGCAGGGGCCACAGAGCTCTGGTAGTATGAGACAGTTCTTATTATCTGCGAGTTGGAAAGTCCTTACCAGGCCCGACTGTAGCAATGAAGAAAGCCCAGGATCGTACCAGCTGGTGTTCCAGGGAAAGCTGGACTGCTGTAAATAAAATAGCTGCTGTGAGTTCTGGTTGGAACCAGACAGATGTTGGCACGGAGTGGATACTGGCTGGAACCAGTTAAATAATAAATGAACTTGAGAGCGATGCAATATGAATGAAATGTAGAGCTTGAGAGCGGAGAAATAATAATACCGGTGGAGAGTGGTAAACTGTAGAAAGGACACCGGCCCTTTAAGAGAAGCTGTACTCTGCTGGAAGCTGGGCTGGAAGCAGGTAATGTTGTGGCTGGAAACAGATGAATCCAAAATGGATCGGAGAGTCACTTTCACAACTGAGGGCCTGAGCTGACGGAAGGCAGCCTCAGTTGTAGGGGCTGAGATGTACCGGAACCTGGGAGGTTGTATCAGACCCCTGGACATGTAAGTAACATGAAGAGAAACCGCCCGAAGGCGTGACCACGACAACTTGAGTAAAAGTCAATGATATTTATTTATGACAAACTCCATGCATCACAGTAGCAGTAAAAAGTAACATAAAAATCAGCAGAGAAATAATAATACAGTTCCTGGGTACTACAGGGTGGCAGGGGCCACAGAGCTCTGGTGGTATGAGACAGTTCTTATTATCTGCAAGTTGGAAAGTCCTTACCAGGCTCAACTGTAGCAATGAGGAAAGCCCAGGGTCGTACCAGCTGGTGTTCCAGGGAAAGCTGGACTGCTGTAGATAAAATGCTGCTGTGGGTACTGGTTAGAACCAGACAGGTGTTGGCACGGAGTGGATACTGGCTGGAACCAGTTAAATAATAAATAAAGCTTGAGAGCGATGCAATGTAGATGAAATGTAGAATTTGAGAGCGGAGAAATAATAATACCGGTGGAGAGTGGTAAACTGCAGAAAGGACACCGGCCCTTTAAGAGAAGCTGTACACTGCTGGAAGCTGAGCTGGAAGCAGGTGATGTTGTAGCTGGAAACAGGTGAGTCCAGAATGGATCGGAGAGTCAGGCTACACCGCAGATGGAATGCTGGTGCGGGTCTCTATAGCAGAAGTCTGGAGACAGGAGCTGGAACCTGAAAGACATTCACAGAAGAGAGACAAACTGGAACTAGGTTTGACAACCAAAGCACTGACGCCTTCCTTGCTCAGGCACAACCTATTTATACCTGCAGCAAGGAAGGCATTGGCTAGGCAATTATGCAAATTAATAATACTGACAACGGATTGGTAGGAATGATCAGCTGACAGAATCCAAGATGGCTGCGCCCATGCAGACACTTGGAGGGAAGTTTGGATTGTAATCCATGTGGTCTGGAAAACAGTAATGGCGGCGCCGGCCACCGGAGACAGGAGACGCCAGGCTGACAGATGCACATCCGACCACGCGGACACAGCGGAGGCCGCGGCTGACGTAATCGCCACTCTGAATGCAGAAGCTCAGGGACGGCGGCGGAGGCCGCGGGAGACGCCATGCCAGATGTATAAGGCGTTACTGTGACTGCGTCCAGAGAGACAGGAGAGGATGCGGGAATGTGCACATCAGGATAACAGATGGGATCCGGTCCTGGAGCGCTGAGCCAGCCTTAGGAGGCATCTGATAGGTAAGAAATGGCGTCCAGATACCCGGATCGTGACAGCACCCCCCCCTTTAGGAGTGGCCCCAGGACACTTCTTTGGCTTTTGAGGAAACTTGGAATGGAATCTCCGGACCAAGGCAGGAGCATGGACATCAGAAGCATTGGTCCAAGAACGTTCCTCAGGGCCATAACCCTTCCAGTCAATAAGATACTGAAGTTGACCGTAACGGTGACGTGAGTCCAGGATCTTGGCTACTTCATACTCAACGCCTCGTTGAGTTTGGACTTTCGGAGTTGGAGGAAGTGAGGAATGAAACCGATTCAAGATTAGCGGTTTCAACAGGGAAACATGGAATGTCCTGGGTATCTTTAAGAAGGGAGGCAACTGGAGTCTGTAAGCAACAGGATTGATGACTTGATCAATTTTAAAAGGACCGATGTAGCGAGGTGCAAACTTCATACTGGGAACTCTTAACCTCAAATTCTTCGTGGATAACCATACCCGATCACCCACCTTGAGAGCAGGAACTGCTCGACGCTTCTTATCCGCAAACTTCTTGTACCTGAACGATGCCTTGAGAAGAGCTGATCGTACGCTCTTCCAGATATTGGCAAACTGATGCAAGGTGATATCCACTGCGGGAACAGAAGTTGCTGGAAGCGGTTGGAACTCAGGGACTTTAGGGTGGAATCCAAAGTTGATGAAGAATCGTGTTGAAGAAGATGAAGAATGATACTGGTTGTTATGACAGAACTCGGCCCAGGGAAGTAATTGAACCCAGTCATCTTGAGAGGAGGACACATAGATGCGGAGGAAGGACTCCAAGTCCTGATTCACCCTCTCAGTTTGACCATTGGTCTGAGGATGGTAAGCCGTGGAAAACTTTAGCTTGACTTGGAGGGCTTGACATAAACTTCGCCAGAATTTGGCTGTGAATTGAACTCCTCGATCTGAGATAATTTCTTCTGGAAGACCGTGGAGTCGAAAGATCTCTTGTATGAATACTTGAGCCAACTTGGAAGCTGACGGAAGACCGGTGAGAGGAATGAAGTGTGCCATCTTGGTGAACCGGTCAACTACCACCCAGATGGTATTAAACTTGTTGCACATGGGTAAATCTGTAATAAAATCCATCGACAAATGGGTCCATGGTCGACGGGGAACAGATAGTGGAACCAGTTGCCCCGCAGGCGACTGGCGGGATGCTTTATGTTGAGCACACTTTGGGCAAGATGCAATAAACTCTAAAACGTCCTTTTTCAGAGTTGGCCACCAATAGGACCTAGAGATAAACTCCAGGGTTTTTTGGATACCTGTATGTCCGGCAAAGCGGGAAGCATGGGCCCAATGCATGAGCTTCTTCCTTAGTGTCGGCTTCACAAAACTTTTCCCTGATGGGGGCGTAGAGTCCATCCCTACCGTGGAGAATGCCAACGGACTTATAATAGGATGCTTGTCTGAAGACTCTGACTCATTTTTTGCTCCCATGAGCGGGAAAGGGCATCGGCCTTGCGATTCTGAGAGCCCGGACAGAACTGGAGTTTAAAGTCGAACCTGGAAAAGAAAAGTGCCCATCTGGCCTGACGAGGGTTGAGACATTGTGCGCCTTTCAGATATAGAAGGTTCTTGTGGTCTGTAAGGATGGTGATTGAATGAGAAGCTCCCTCCAACAGATATCTCCACTCCTCTAGAGCGAGCTTGATGGCTAGCAACTCCTGGTCGCCAATGGCATAGTTGCGCTCCGCTGGGGAGAACTTCCGTGAGAAGAAACTGCAAGGATGTAAATGGCCATCTTTAGCCCTCTGAGATAACACCGCTCCTACTCCAACGGAGGAGGCATCCACCTCTAGGATGAAAGGAGAGTCGATGTCAGGCTGTTTCAGGACAGGCGCAGAGATGAACCTCTGTTTTAAAAGATGAAAAGCTTGCATGGCTTCTTCAGACCACTTGGACGGGTTAGCACCCTTCTTGGTGAAAGCAGTAATAGGCGCCACAATGGTGGAAAAGTCTCGTATAAACTTTCGGTAATAATTGGCGAACCCTAAGAACCTCTGGACCCCTTTGAGGGTTAAGGGTACCGGCCAATTCTGGATTGCTTGTAGTTTCTCAGGATCCATCTCTAGTCCGGAACCGGACACAATGTACCCTAGAAACGGAATGGACTTGACTTCAAAGACGCATTTCTCTAATTTGCAATAGAGATGATTGACACGGAGACGGGACAGAACCTCCTTTACCCAAAAACGATGTTCCTCTAAATTGTTGGCAAAAATGAGGATATCATCTAGATAGACCACGACATGACGGTATAGAATGTCTCTGAAGATCTCATTGACGAAATGCTGGAAGACAGCTGGAGCATTGCTCAATCCGAAGGGCATGACGAGGTACTCATAATGTCCGTCACGGGTGTTAAATGCGGTCTTCCACTCGTCACCCTCACGGATCCGGATGAGATTGTATGCACCTCTCAAGTCCAGCTTTGTAAAGATGGTAGCTCCGCTAACTCTGTCAAAGAGCTCAGTAATCAGGGGTAAAGGATAGCGGTTCTTGATGGTAATGTCGTTCAAACCTCTGTAGTCGATGCACGGCCGCAGACCACCATCTTTCTTTTTTACAAAAAAGAAGCCTGCGCCGGCTGGAGAAGAAGAAGGTCGAATGAACCCCTTTGCTAGGTTCTCTTTAATGTATTCCTCCATAGAATGCGTCTCGGGCAGAGACAACGGATAAGTTCGGCCTCGAGGTGGAACCTTCCCTGGAACGAGATCAATCGGGCAGTCCCATTCTCTATGAGGAGGAAGGATATCAGCAGAAGCTTTACTGAACACATCCGTGAAATCTTGATATGGAGGAGGTGGAACATCAGACGACCTGGGGGAGGAAGAACAGACAGGCAACACTTTAAACAAACATGTCTCAGCACAGGAGGGACCCCATGCCAGGATTTGCGTAGTCGTCCAATCAATTGTAGGATTGTAAAGACGGAGCCATGGAAGGCCCAGGACCACAGGATGTGTGGCTCTTGGAATCACTAAAAGTGAAATAAGTTCGGAATGAAGAACTCCCACTCTCAGACGAACTGGTAGAGTCCTTAGAGCAATAACTGTATCAAAAATTTTACTGCCATCCACGGCAGTTAAGGAAAAGGAGGAAGGAAGTCTCTCGGTGGGTAGGGACCACCGTTTAACATAGGCTTCGGTAATAAAGTTCCCAGCTGCTCCGGAATCCAGGAGGGCAATGACGTTCTGATAACGTTGAGCAACTTGAAGCGAGACTGGGAGATTACAATCTTGAGGAGATGGAGAGGAGATCATTACTCCTAGCCGGCCCTCTCCTTGGCGAGCTAGGATTTGAAGTTTCCCGGACGTTTGGGACAGGCATGAATAGTGTGAGACGGGGCTGCACAATACAGACAGAGAGACTCAGAGAGACGTCTTTGGCGCTCAGCAGGAGTTAAACGGGAACGGCCAATTTGCATGGGTTCATCTTTAGTTGGTGACAGTTGGCGAGGAGGAGGAGCAGAAGATTTTGGAGCAGATGATCTTCCACGCTCAGTTGCTCTCTCTCTGAAACGTAAGTCAACTTTTGTACAAAGTGAGATTAGCTCATCTAACTTGGAGGGTAAGTCTCTGGTAGCTAACTCATCTTTAATACGCTCGGATAAACCATGCCAGAATGCAGCATACAGGGCCTCGTCGTTCCATGCCAGTTCAGATGCCAGGATCTGGAACTGTATAAGATATTGTCCTACAGTATGTGATCCCTGGCGTAAACGGAGAATCTCAGACGAAGCTGAAGTTACCCGGCCTGGCTCGTCGAAGATGCGCCTGAATGTTGACACGAATGCAGTGTAAGAAGATAGCAGGGTGTCGGACCTCTCCCGTAACGGTGATGCCCAGTCAAGGGCTGAGCCACTGAGAAGTGAGATGATGTAGGCAATTTTTGTACGGTCACTGGGAAAATTGCCAGGTTGTAGCTCAAACTGAATCTCACACTGGTTGAGAAATCCCCTGCAGAATCTTGGAGATCCGTCAAATTTTGCTGGCGTTGGAAGATGAAGACGTGGAGCAGAAACGGGTAAGGTGGGTGGGGTTATAGTTGGAGTCACTGTGGTTGATGCCCCAGATGCGCCTGATCCACGGAGAGTTGTCTGAATCCCATCCAGCCGAGTAGAGAAATCCTGGAGACAGCGGATGATGTGGCCCTGTGCAGCCTCCTGATGTTCAAGTCGGGCTGCCAGTTCTTGCATCGGCCTGGCCGCTTGATCCTGGTCTCCGGCTGGATTCATTTGGTCAGTGCTTACTGTCACAACTGAGGGCCTGAGCTGACGGAAGGCAGCCTCAGTTGTAGGGGCTGAGATGTACCGGAACCTGGGAGGTTGTATCAGACCCCTGGACATGTAAGTAACATGAAGAGAAACCGCCCGAAGGCGTGACCACGACAACTTGAGTAAAAGTCAATGATATTTATTTATGACAAACTCCATGCATCACAGTAGCAGTAAAAAGTAACATAAAAATCAGCAGAGAAATAATAATACAGTTCCTGGGTACTACAGGGTGGCAGGGGCCACAGAGCTCTGGTGGTATGAGACAGTTCTTATTATCTGCAAGTTGGAAAGTCCTTACCAGGCTCAACTGTAGCAATGAGGAAAGCCCAGGGTCGTACCAGCTGGTGTTCCAGGGAAAGCTGGACTGCTGTAGATAAAATGCTGCTGTGGGTACTGGTTAGAACCAGACAGGTGTTGGCACGGAGTGGATACTGGCTGGAACCAGTTAAATAATAAATAAAGCTTGAGAGCGATGCAATGTAGATGAAATGTAGAATTTGAGAGCGGAGAAATAATAATACCGGTGGAGAGTGGTAAACTGCAGAAAGGACACCGGCCCTTTAAGAGAAGCTGTACACTGCTGGAAGCTGAGCTGGAAGCAGGTGATGTTGTAGCTGGAAACAGGTGAGTCCAGAATGGATCGGAGAGTCAGGCTACACCGCAGATGGAATGCTGGTGCGGGTCTCTATAGCAGAAGTCTGGAGACAGGAGCTGGAACCTGAAAGACATTCACAGAAGAGAGACAAACTGGAACTAGGTTTGACAACCAAAGCACTGACGCCTTCCTTGCTCAGGCACAACCTATTTATACCTGCAGCAAGGAAGGCATTGGCTAGGCAATTATACAAATTAATAATACTGACAACGGATTGGTAGGAATGATCAGTTGACAGAATCCAAGATGGCTGCGCCCATGCAGACACTTGGAGGGAAGTTTGGATTGTAATCCATGTGGTCTGGAAAACAGTAATGGCGGCGCCGGCCACCGGAGACAGGAGACGCCAGGCTGACAGATGCACATCCGACCACGCGGACACAGCGGAGGCCGCGGCTGACGTAATCGCCACTCTGAATGCAGAAGCTCAGGGACGGCGGCGGAGGCCGCGGGAGACGCCATGCCAGATGTATAAGGCGTTACTGTGACTGCGTCCAGAGAGACAGGAGAGGATGCGGGAATGTGCACATCAGGATAACAGATGGGATCCGGTCCTGGAGCGCTGAGCCAGCCTTAGGAGGCATCTGATAGGTAAGAAATGGCGTCCAGATACCCGGATCGTGACAGTCAGGCTACACCGCAGGTGGAATGCTGGTGCGGGTCTCTATGGTGGAAGTCTTGAGACAGGAGCTGGAACCTGGAAGACAATCACAGGAGAGAGACAAACAGGAACTAGGTTTGACAACCAAAGCACTGACGCCTTCCTTGCTCAGGCACAGTGTATTTATACCTGCAGCAAGGAAGGGATTGGCTAGGCAATTATGCAGATTAACAATACTGACAACAGATTGGAGGAAATGATCAGCTGACAGAATCCAAGATGGCTGCGCCCATGCAGACACTTGGAGGGAAGTTTGGTTTGTAATCCATGTGGTAATGAAAACAGTAATGGCGGCGCCGGCCACTGGAGACAGGAGACGCCAGGCAGACAAGTGCACATCCAACCATGCGGACACAGCGGAGGCCGCGGCTGACGTAATCGCCACTCAGACACTCTGCATGCAGAAGCTCAGGGACGGCGGCGGAGGCCGCGGGAGACGCCATGCCTGATGTATTATGGCGTTACTGTGACAGCGTCTCAGAGAGACAGGAGAGGATGCAGGAATGTGAACATTAGGATAACAGATGGGATCCGGTGCTGGAGCGCTGAGCCAGCCTTAGAAGGCATCTGATGGGTAAGAAATGGCGTCCAGATACCCGGATCGTGACACATAGCACTTCAGTGCATCCGCACAGAGAGGCCATTCAGCTGTGCCGCACTAGTGAAGAAATGAAGTGGAGTCGGACACCAGGTGGGGTGGAGGGGTGAGGTACATAGTGGGCGGGGCCTCGGATGGCCACTGACAGTGGTGACAGTAAGAAAATTATTATTTTTTTGCTTGTCACCGATGTCTACTAGCACCATCTGGGCCTATTTTCATGGGGGGGCCTGGAGCTGCAGCTCCACCCGCCCCATTGTTAATCCGGCCCTGCAGACAATGCATCTGCATTATTAGGATTGGTACAAGGGTGGGTATTTTATATTGTGTTGACCGTCAATAGATGGTGCTAGACACGCCAAAAAGGCGATGCTAGACACCCCCCCAACAGTGCACCCCCTAATAAAATGTGCTGCGCACGCCTATGCCTCCCATAAGGAACTTCTTTAGGACATCCCCAATGTCTATCCTTGTGGAGCCCAGTGTACCCCGCAGCAGAAAACGAGTTTTATGGTAAGAACTTACCTTTGTTAAAACTCTTTCTGCGAGGTACACTGGGCTCCACAAGGTGCCCACCCTGACGCACTTAGCCTCTTTGGGTTGATATGGCATTAGCTGCTGACACGTCTCCTGTCGTGAGAGTGTGGTGTTGTGGCTACTAACCGTTGTCGTCTCTTTTACTGCTACTGCATTGGGCTGGTTAACTAAAAACTGAGCTCCTGTGCAGGGAGGCGGGGTTATAGAGGAGGCGGCGCTATGCATCTTGGGAACAGTCAAAGCTTTTGAGCCTGTTGGTGCCTCGGATCAAGATCCTACTCTATACCCCCTATGTCTATCCTTGTGGAGCCCAGTGTACCTCGCAGAAAGAATTTTAACAAAGGTAAGTTCTTACCATAAGACTCGTTTTCTGTCAATCTTCTTGTGATCGGCTGTGCGTATAGATTCTTCGTTAAATCCATAGCTCAGCAACAATCCGCATTGTACCCGTACGACGCGCGTGCGCATTGCGGTGTATACGCATGCACAGTAGAGACGTGATCGCAGCGCAGCGAAAATCGTCAGCCTGCAATCAACTCGGAATGATCCCCCTAATCTCTAGAATATGGGTGTTTCGAATTTGCTATGGGGCAAGGTATTTTTTCATGAATTTCCCTTTAATTTGCATAATCCTTAATATAAGCATAACAGGTTAATTGTTTTATATTAATGGCACTGTCCTAACAGTTGTCCTTTATTATTATAATCATGCACAGGAACTTTATGTAAATGCATGATTTTTTTTTAGGAAGGTCATATATGGGTCAGATTGAAACTATTTGGTCCTTTCAAAATGCTGGGGTTCCCAGCGAAACACATCAGCCATTCAGCACCCCAACTCTCCCAGACACTATATGGACTGTTCATCAACTTTGTGAACCTGCTCCAGACGGGTGTGGAATGGAAGGTAGATAGTAACTAGGTCGACATTGTCTAGGTCGACCACCATTGGTTGACAGTAACTAGGTCGACAGGGTCTTTAGGTCGACATGGTCTAGGTCGACAGGTCAAAAGGTCGACATGAGTTTTTTATTTTTTTGGGTGTCGTTTTTCTTTGTAGAGTGACCGGGAACCCCAATTAGTGCACCATGGCCCTCATTCCGAGTTGTTCGCTCGCAAGCTGCTTTTAGCAGCATTGCACACGCTAAGCCGCCGCCTACTGGGAGTGAATCTTAGCTTAGCAAAATTGCGAACGAAAGATTCTCAAAATTGCGAATAGAAATTTCTTAGCAGTTTCTGAGTAGCTCGGGACTTACTCTGCCATTGCGATCAGTTCAGTCAGTTTCGTTCCTGGTTTGACGTCACAAACACACCCAGCGTTCGCCCAGACACTCCCCCGTTTCTCCAGCCACTCCCGCGTTTTTCCCAGAAACGGCAGCGTTTTTTCACACACTCCCATAAAACGGGCAGTTTCCGCCCAGAAACACCTTGTCAATCATATTATGATCACCAGAACGAAGAAAAAACCTCGTAATGCCGTGAGTAAAATACCAAACTTCTTAGCAAATTTACTTGGCGCAGTCGCAGTGCGAACATTGCGCATGCGCAGTTTGCGGAAAATCGCTGCGATGAAAAAGAACGAGCGAACAACTCGGAATGAGGGCCAATGTCCCCTCGCATGGCTCGCTTCACTCGCCATGCTTCGCTCGGCACAGATTACCGTTCCACTCGTAGTCCACTTGGATCGTTAAATATGAAAAGGTTCAAAAAAGAACAAATCGTGAAAAACCCATGTCGATCTTTTGACCTGTTGACCTAGAACATGTCAACCTAGAAGCCCTGTCGACCTAGTTACTGTCGACCAATAGTGGTCGACCTAGATAGTGTCGACCTAGAGACCGGATCCCCTCCAGACCTTCAATCCACTGCTAATTACAGAAGGTGGCCTCTCAGCTGCGCAACACGGCATTGGAAGTTTCCAGTTTCTCTTCACCACTCCAAGAGACTCCTCATTGAAGCGCGACTGCTGTTTCGCAATTTCAAGCACCCCGTTTATCATGAGTTGGTACATTGCAAAGCTACTGGATATACAGTAGCACCCGTTATGAACTTTTCTTCGTGGTTTTGGATGTCAAAATAGGAACAGGACACTAAACATCTTATTTCAGTCTCTGGAGAGACGGATCAAATTTACTTTGTCAAAAGTGTTTTAATTGTTATTAGCATTGATTGTTTGTGACATATCATACAATTGCATTTCTTGACATATTTTAATTATGAAAAAAGGGGGGTCATTCCGAGTTGTTCGCTCGTTATTTTTTTTCCGCTGCAGAGCGATTAGTCGCAAACTGCGCATGCGCAATGTACGCAGCACGCCTGCGCCAAGTAAATTAGCACAAAAGTTTGGTATTTTACTCACGGCGTAACAAAGTTTTTTCATCGTTCTGCTGATCGGAGTGTGATTGACAGGAAATGGGTGTTTCTGGGTGGAAACTGGCCGTTTTCTGGGAGTGTGCGGATAAACGCAGGCGTTTCAGGGAAAAACGCGGGAGTGTCTGGAGAAACGGGGGAGTGGCTGGGTGAACGCTGGGCGTGTGTGTGACGTCAAACCAGGAACGAAACCTGACAGTCAATACTTATTTGCATTTACATACAGAGGAGTTCAGTACACCTGGACTCGCTTACCACAAGGTTTCATTGACAGCCCAAGTATTTTCTCTCAGGCCTTGCATGATTGTTTACAGTCTTTCCAACCTGAGAGTGGATCAGTATTAATACAGTACGTGGATGATTTACTGCTGTGTTCTGATTCACTAGAAGCGTCCCTGAGAGATACGAAACAACTCCTGTTTCATCTTTCAGACACAGGACACAAGGTTTCCAAAGATAAGTTACAATTATGCCAGACCAGGGTGAAGTATTTGGGACACTGTCTGACACAAGGACTGAGACACCTCACCGCTGATAGAATTCAAGCAATTCGTGACATGACCCTGCCACAAACCCAGCAACAGATTAGAACATTTTTAGGAATGTGTGGGTATTGCCGTAACTGGATCCCAGGTTTTTCCATACTGGCCCTACCTTTGCAGGAGATGGTTTCATCAAGCAAACCTGATCGGATTTCGCACACAGACGAATCCGAGATGGCATTTGAGAGACTTAAACAGTGCCTAACGCAGGCACCGGCATTAGGTATGCCAGACTATGGGAAACCCTTTGAGCTGTACGGAACAGAAAGTGCTGGGTGCGCAGCAGGTGTCTTAACCCAGAAGCATGGTGATGCCAGCAGGCCGGTAGCCTACTATAGCGCTCAGCTAGACACGGTAGCGCGATCCCTCCCCACATGCTTGCGAAGTGTTGCAGCAATAGCATTGCTAGTAAGTAAAAGCGAAGATGTAGTGCTAGGACACAACCTCACAATTCATACACCACATGCAGTGTCAGCTTTACTGAATTCGGCCCAAACCAGACACGTCTCATCAGCACGGTTTACAAGATGGGAATTGGCGTTGATGGCCCCCGTAAACATCACCATAAGGAGATGCAGCGCACTAAATCCTGCAACATATCTCCCAGGTGTGCCTGGACAGGCACAAAGGGTGGAGGATGAGAGTGATGGTGAAGGAGGATTTAGTAAGGAAAATGACACACATGATTGTATGGAATATTTGGCCCAAAATTTCACGGCAAGGCCTGACATCAGTGACAACCCACTGGAAGATGTAGATTTTACTTTCTACACTGACGGTAGTTGTCACAGACAGACGGACTCGGGAGACTTGTGTACTGGATACGCAGTCGTAGATGACCAAAGTACCATAGAAGCAGAACCGCTAGGCCCACCACACTCAGCACAAGTTGCTGAACTGGTTGCCCTAACCAGAGCATGCGAATTGGCTAAGGGCAAGTCAGCCAATATTTACACAGATTCTAGGTACACCTTCGGAGTAGTCCATGATTTCGGGGCCCTATGGCGCCTCAGAAATTTCATGACGGCAGCTGGCACACCCGTAGCGCATGCAGCCCACATCAAAAGACTTCTAACAGCGATACAGGAACCCGACAGAGTGGCTGTTATCAAGTGTAAAGCTCACACGTATAGCCAAGACCCGGTATCACTTGGTAACAGCCGAGCAGACGAAGCTGCTAAATCAGCAGCCAGTAACCCCATACAGACAGACAGCACACAACTGATGGTATTTAATACTGTAAACACACAGAAATTATATTAAATGCAAAATTTGTGTTCACCACAAGAAAAGGCAGTGTGGAGGTCAAAAGGATATGGCCAGGAGTCCTCAGGACTCTGGACAGATGGACAGGGTAAGCCAGTGGCACCCAGAGCATACCTTCCAAGTCTAGCGGAAGCGGCACATGGGCTGACTCATCTAGGCAAAGAAGGAATGTGTAAGTTGGTAAGAGCTTATTGGTGCGCCCCAGGATTTTCTTCCCATGCGGGTAAAAGAGCGATGACATGTCTCACCTGCTTGAGGAAGAATATCGGAAAGGCAATACCAACAGAGCAATCCCATATCCCTCCGACAGATGGCCCTTTTCAGGTAATACAAATTGATTTCATACAATTGCCACCTTGTAGAAATTTAAAGTATGTATTGGTCTGTATTGACGTGTTCTCAAATTGGGTTGAAGCATTTCCCGCGGCCACAAATACCGCTGTGTTTACTGCAAAGAAAATTGTGCAGGAATTTGTGTGCAGGTATGGTATCCCTAGAATCATTGAGAGTGATAGGGGTACCCATTTTACAGGTGAAGTCTTTCAAACAATGTGTAAGTTGATGGGAATTAATAGTAAGCTGCATACTCCGTATCGCCCCCAGGCGAGTGCGAAGGTGGAAAGAGTAAACAGCACTATTAAAAATAAATTGAGCAAGGTAATGACTGAAACAGGACTGTTATGGCCTGAAGCTTTGCCAATCGTATTATACAGCATCAGAACCACTCCCAGGTCCCCTCTTAATCTGTCTCCTTTTGAAATTCTGTTTGGTCGACAACCCCATGTTATGATTAACCCCCAGGATGATTTGAAATGTAACAATGAAGTAACCGTAAAGTACTTGGTTAAGATGAGTAAGCAATTGAGGAATCAGAATGATAATCTAAAGTTGGTGATTCCTGATTTGCCAGACAGTAATTGTCATGACATTGAACCTGGGGATTATGTAATGATACGGAATTTTCTACGCTCAGGTTGCCTTATTGACAGATGGGAAGGACCATATCAAGTCTTATTGACCAGCACAACTGCATTGAAGGTTGCCGAGAGGGAGACTTGGGTCCATTCGTCTCATTGTAAAAAGGTTGCTGACCCAGAGAGGTCCCGTGATAAAGAACAGACGGTAGAGGTTGTATCACTAGAGTGTCTGTTCAGGGAGGATTGAGACGACACCTGAGCGCTGAGAATAATAAGATCGGAGGCGTTTGTCGAGCCAGATTTATTTTCCCCATTTGTTATTTTCTCCAGTTCCCATCTCCCTCCTATTTCCTTTCCCCCTTCTTATTTTTCTCCTTTCACTCCTCTAAGATGGACTTGCCCCAAGAGACTGTGATCCGGATTTTCCTGTTTACCATGATGTTGACCAGAGCAGTCTGTTTCGGTGAGAGTACCATGGAGGTCGAAGAAGGATCTGGAATGGGTTCTGATGACCAGGATGGAGGCGTAAATTTCCAAGAACAACATAATCACCGAGTAAAGGCGAGTATCAGAAAACGATCTGGTAGCATTGACAATAGAAGGAATTGTGAAGGATTGTTAGCTGAGGAGAACTGCATCTGTAGGCATTGTGACAGCATAGTTGAGGATGGGTGCATCAAGAAATGTCAGTCCAGTTTTAATGTCCACATGGACCGGCATCCATTGAGTGACTATCACTCCTTAGTGGGTAAAGTGTTAAACCAGACAGACTGTTGGGTATGCTCTCAAGTACCTCAAGGTCATAGCAAATCAGGACTAGTACCATTCCCTTTAACTGTAGGAGAGGTACTTGAGCTAAGTGGTGGGAGGCCGGTGGACAAGAGGTTTAATATCTCTAGTCCTCCTAGTTTGAAGCTCCACCAATATCATGTGGATAGGTCCTTAGTATGCTTTAACTTTTCCAATCCCCGAAAGCCGGGAAATTGGGAAGTGTCATGGAGTAATCAAACCATGACCTTTTCATACAGGGCCGACAGAATGCCCATAGACACAGAACTTATACGCCAGATAGCCGACCATGGAAGATTTTTCCGGTATAGGTACACTTTAGGATGTAGGACCATGCGAGTTGGAGAAGTATCACCAGGATACTGTGCACATATCGTACAAACAGATACGTGTACTAAACAGATGGGAGAATTAGGGTTAGGAGGTTTCACATGGAAAGTTTGTAACATGGTAATGTCATACTCAGTCCCATATGTTCTCCCCGATGAAGCATATTTCATATGCGGGAGAAAGGCTTATAAGTGGCTTGCCCCAAACTCAGAGGGATTGTGTTACATTGGAAAAGTACTGCCTGAAGTAATGACTGTAACCCATAACAAAATGAAAGATATTCACCGCAGTGCCCAAGCTCCTTATACTCACACTCATTACGAACACATCGTTAAACGGCACCTGATAGAAAGAACAGAGCATCCAGCCTCTGATCTGATCCATGAATCCACCGGGATTCAATTCCTACTCGCGTTAGATATCACTCGTACCGCCAGAGGAGTGATAAATTATAAATATATATCTGCGCTTGCAAATTTGTTAGACAATATCACCGAAATGTATGACGACACGTTCAGGTACACTGGGAAAGAGTTACAAGCCTACAAAACAGAACTGGTTCAGCATAGGATGATTCTCAATTACCTCACAGCTGTGACAGGCGGGTATTGTGTTACCCTAGCAACTCAATATGGAATAAAGTGCTGCACGTACATTACAAACAGCACCGAGGACCCAGCCGAGGTCATAGACCAAAAGATGGATGACATTCTACAATTAAAGTGGGAGTTCCGAAGGAGACATAATCTCACTCTCGCAGCTGTGGGCAATGAGCTGACCGGTTGGGTGTCATGGTTGAACCCACGAAATTGTTTTTTTGGGCTTAGGAGAATGGGCCCAAGGTATTATTATGGATGTAGGGAAATTTCTTTTGTGTATTCTGGGAGTCGTCATATTTGTTGGCCTGATATTTAGATGCATTCGGATTTTGGCGAAGTGTAAAGGTAATACCAGAGTGATGAGTCTGAGGAGCGAGGACACTGTAATAACAACAACTAATTTGATTTATGACCCAACGATAGAGACAATGTTGTGATGAAAATGTGATTCCACGGTCCGTTTCTTTCACCCGTTTCTCCTTTGTTTTCCTCCAAGGTACAAAGACATCCGCTTGGAAGAAGAATTTGACAACCTCTTTTACACAGACCATTGATGGACTAATACCACAGAACCCCAATATCCCTAGTGACTTTAAATTTTTACGATAGTCCAATACTTTAGAGACTGTCATTTTCTGGACAATGGAAAAGCTTTTGTCGCCATTTATAGCAAAAGCATCGAGAGACATCAGACAACATGTACATCAAGACAAGACATCAGACAAGACCTCAATCGGCGAATGCATATTAAACTCACATAGTTTATGACTGCATTTATAATAATTGCTTCTTATCTTCACCTCTACAACCTTCAGGTAATGACACACATAGTCGATAGGGAATATAGACACAGATATCAGCACTCACATATCCCCCCATTCATGTATCATCAACTAAATGTGCTCCCCCATTTGTTGCAACCAAAAGCCGAAAAGAGCTCGGTAAAGTTTGACAGCCCATCCACAGACCCTTAATACGGGATAAGAAGGATTCAAATGTATACTTCGCAATACCTCGAAGCTTGATGTAAAACACGTACGGCACGATGATACATGACCCCTCAAACATGGATTAATACACACATGCTTCTACTATCTCACTGGGTCATACCTTTTTCCCACCTTCTCCTCTCCTCCCTTTACCCAATCATAAAAAGGTATTTACATGATGACATATATTTTTCTTTTTTTTGAACTGTTTTAGGAAGTGGCAGTTATTGATGACTGCCAAAGGGTGGACTGTCAAAGTCGGAAAAATATCATGCTACACGTTGCCATATATTCACCCCATGCGCTTGCCCGCTGCACGGGCACATTCTCTCCCGTGCATGCGCATATTCGCAGTTGCGTGATGGCGCCTCCACGGCCATGCGCTTGAGCGCGTGGTATGTGCATTTACGGTAGAGTTTGTGTGCGTCTAGCGGGCGACTCAATCGTTACATAATAAATCCAAATAGTATGTTTTATAGATAATGTTCCCCTTAATAATAACTGTAAGTTTGTTTATTGTAACTGGTCGCTGGACAGAGGAATTCCTCTTTGCATGATACGAAGGGTCAGACAGGGTTTGAGCAGTGGTGTTTGGTACCTAACTAAAGAACATTTTATTAGAAACAATCCGGTGCTGGTTAGGTAAAGATTAATCGCTCCTGCGTATAGTTATGTCTATTAGTAGTTTCTGGACATTTACTATATTTGCGGTTCATTATCCATGCGGCGGGAATCCTGAGATTCCCTCCCACCTGAGCAGTTCGATATAGTCACAGCCCACCTGTTCAAACCAACCTATGACCTTTTGTTTTAATACGGAGAGACATTCCTGTGTCCAA
Organism: Pseudophryne corroboree; assembly: GCF_028390025.1. Lineage (NCBI taxonomy): Eukaryota > Metazoa > Chordata > Amphibia > Anura > Myobatrachidae > Pseudophryne > Pseudophryne corroboree. The sequence goes on from NC_086451.1 coordinate 13,802,636, forward strand.
TGAACAATAAGATTGTAGGACCCTTTGTAGTGCACTGTATATTGTGTATATAAGGGTCACTGTCCCCAGACCGGCCAGTACTCTCTCTCATCAACATTTATCTCTGATAATTGGAGGACTGGATCCGGTTGCGCTAGCGAGTGTTCCCCGTATGGTATGTTTCTCTGTGGCCACTTTGTTACCCATGTAATGTTAGCCGTTCATTCTTAGCCTATGTATTTGTGTTTGTGATTGTGCCGCTATTGTATATTCACGTGTAGTTACTCTGTTAGATATTTATGTTAGCCTGTAGTGTATGAACTGTTAACTGTTTTCCCCTTTTTACTTAGCTAAATATTGTTAGTAAAGGTGTTGGAACCTTAGCAAGGTATTGTGAGTTTATTACATTGCTGAGGGTAATCGGAGCGTCTCAATCGCTCAAGCAGCTTTTATATTAGCAAGGTTAAGCAGCGTTTTATCGCTACAGTATTTCAGTAGTAAGGTTTACAGTACAAACTCAATCTTTCAGTGTGTTGCATACAAGGTTTACTGAGTGTCATCCCGTGAACGTCTGCGCCGCTCGTGTTCCCCTCGTGGTCACGAGCGTCCGCTACGCTGTTTGCGTAGCATAACGGTAGTCGGCCGCCTATAGCGTGCTCGACACCAAGCGTTAAGCTGTGAGCGAGCGTGCCGCATGTGCGTCTCGACCACGGCTAAGCGTCTGCTACGCTAAGTGCGTACCCTTACGGTACCCCATACGCCAATTGCGTACTGAGTCTCTTACCCATATATATTGAATTTTATAAGGTAATAAATCGGCATTATCAAAATGAATAGTGTCCCCCCATATTTCATCAACCAGCACCGGGCTCTGCGCCTGGTCCTGGTGCAGAAAATACGGGGGACAAATTACGTAGGTTTCCTCCGTATTTTTAACACCAGCACCGGGCTCCACTAGTCAGAGAGATAATGCCACAGCCGGGGGACACTTTTATATAGGTCCCTGCGGCCATGGCATTACCCCCCCCCCCCAACTAGTAACCCCTGGCCGGGGTACTCTGGAGGAGTGGGGACCCCTTAAATCAAGGGGTCCCCCCCCTCCAGCCACCCAAGGGCCAGGGTTGAAGCCCGAGGCTGTCCCCCACACCTGTGGGCGGTGGATGGGAGGCTGATAGCCATAGTGTAAAAATAAAGAATATTGTTTTTTTTTATAGAAGAACTACAAGTCCCAGCAAGCCTCCCCGCAAGCTGGTACTTGGAGAACCACAAGTACCAGCATGTGGGAGAATAACGGGCCCGCTGGTACCTGTAGTTCTACTACAAAAAAATGCCCCCCAAAAAACACAAGACACACACCGTGCTAGTACAACTTTAATTTACATACATGCACACTTACACACATACATACTTACCTATGTTGACACGGAGCCCCTCGGTCCTCTTCTCCAGTAGAATCCACGGGGTACCTGTAAATAAAAAATATAATTCCAAACAATCCTGTGTAGATTGGTCCTCTTCTTTAACTTTGTAATCCAAGGACTTGTTAAAATAAAAAAAACGAACAACCCTGCCCCCCCGGACCCATACCTAGTATTAGGGACCCCCAGTGACGGAGACGCCTTGCCGAACGGCCTGGGGGCTTAACCCTATATCTGCAGATATACGCAACTAAGATCTCTGTATTATCTGATTATTGGGGGTAATTCCGAGTTGATCGCAGCACCAAATTTGTTAGCAGTTGGACAAAACCATTTGCACTGCAGGTGTGGCAGATATAACATTTGCAGAGAGAGATAGATTTGGGTGGGGTGTGTTCAAACTGAAATCTAAATTGCAGTGTAAAAATAAAGCAGACAGTATTTACCCTGCACAGAAACAAAATAACCCACCCAAATCTAACTCTCTCTGCAAATGTTACATCTGCCCCCATGCAGTGCACATGGTTTTGCCCAACTGCTAACAAATTTGATGCTGCGATCAACTCAGAATTACCCCCATTATGTAGTATTATTTCTCACTCAGTGTGCATTAGGGAACACAAATTGTTTTTTCTTACACAGAATTACCCCTCCCTTTTAGAACCTGAGTGACATCACAATCTGATTGAGCAGCTTGCCATTTTGTGCATTGTATTTAGAGGGGCATGGATGGGTCAGCATTAGGAGAGATTGCTGACTCTAGAGTGCCATTGGAGAAGTCAGGGGTATCTCCAGGTAAGCTGGCTCTCAGATACTGTAGGAGCCATTATCATGTGGCCTTACACTGGGCATTCAGACCCAGACATATATGTAATTATTTATGGGGTGGGTGTGGGGTGCGGTGGCCCCTGTGTCGGTATGGCTGGGCGGCTTCAGGTCGGCACACCCTAACACTTTATTAACACTTATGATTTTCCCTATCACTTTGTATATATATTTGTATTATTTTAATCGCACTTCACTTATATAGCACTTATGTGCTTCTTATTAACCCTTATTAACTTTCACCTGTGTGCTGACCTGGGGTAGCCGACCTGTGCCAACATAATGGGGTACTGCACCCCAGACCCATACCTAGTATTAGGGACCCCCAGTGACGGAGACGCCTTGCCGAACGGCCTGGGGGCAAAACCCTATATCTGCAGATATATACGCAACTAAGATCTCCGTATTATCTGATTATTATGTAGTATTATTTCTCACTCAGTGTGCATTAGGGAACACAAATTGTTTTTTGATATAGAACAGACCTGTTCAAGTACAATCGGACAACGCCACCACGGTGGCGTACATCAATCATCAAGGCGACACTCAAAGCCGCATGGCAATGAGGGAAGTATCACGGATTCATCAGTGGGCAGAACGCCATCTGCCGGCCATATCCGCAGTGTTCATTCCGGGGGTCCTAACTGGGAAGCGGACTTTCTCAGTCGTCAAGACGTACACGCCGGAGAGTGAAGCCTCCATCCGGAGGTGTTTTAACTTCTCATGGACAAGTGGGGCCTTCCAGATGTGGACCTGATGGCGTCTCGACACAATCACAAGGTTCCGGTCTTCGGAGCAAGGACAAGGGATCCTCAAGCAGCGTTCGTGGATGCTCTGGCAATTCCATGGAACTTTCGGCTGCCGTATGTGTTCCCTCCGGTGTCACTCCTGCCCAGAGTAATAAGGAAGTTCAAGCAAGAAGGAGGAATCGCTCCAACGTGGCCCAGACGGCACTGGTTCTCCGATCTACAGGGCATCTCGCTAGATCGTCCCTTTCTACTTCCACAACGACCAGATCTCCTCGTTCAGGGCCCTTGTGTTTACCAGGACTTGGCCCGTCTGGCTTTGACGGCATGGCTCTTGAAGCTTCCGTCTTGAGGGCCAAGGGTTTTTCTGAGGCGGTCATTCAAACTATGTTGAAGGCCCGTAAGCCGGCTTCTTCTAGGATTTACCATAGGGTCTGGAATTCTTACTTTACTTGGTGCGTGTCTCATAATGATGACGTTTTCAAGTTTAGTACGGTCAAACTGTTGGCCTTCCTACAACAGGGCCTGGACTTAGGCCTTCATCTGGCCTTCCTCAAGGTTCATATTTCTGCCTTGTCGGTTTAGTTTGAAACAAAGATTGCTACCCTACCGGATGTTCATACTTTCACTCAGGGTGTGTTGCGGATTCAGCCTCCTAATGTACCACCCGTGGCCCCTTGGGATCCGTCGGTGGTTATGGAGGCCTTGCAAGAGTCTCTGTTTGAACCTCTTGCATCTGCAGACCTTAAGTGGCTTTCCCTTAAGGTTTTGTTTTTGCTGGCTATCGCATCAACTAGAAGGGTTTCGGACTTGGGTGCCTTATCCTGTAAATCCCCCTATATGATTTTTCACCGTGAATGGGTGGTTCTTAGAATGCGTCCGGGTTATCTACCCAAGGTGGTGTCTTCCTTCCACCTTATTCAGGAGATTTTGGTTCCAGCCTTTAGTTCTCCAGAGTTGTCTTCCAAAGAGCGGTCTTTGGTTGTGGTACGGGCTCTCCATATCTATGTGAAGAGAACTGCCTCCATTAGGAAGTCTGATTCTCTCTTTGTGCTGTTTGGATTTCACAAACGTGGCTGGCTTGCTAACAAGCAGACCTTGGCCCGATGGATTAGAATGGTTATTGCACATGCTTATGTACAGGCTGGTCTGCCAGCTCCTGCTGCCATCAAAGCCCATTCTACTCGGTCTGTTGAACCTACTTGGGCGGCCCGCCGTGGTGCGACCCTTGAACAATTGTGCAAGGCGGCTACGTGGTCCTCAGTGAACACGTTCATAAGGTTCTATGCCTTCGATACTTCCAGGATGTTTCCTTTGGACGCCGGGTTCTTGTGCCCGCTGCAGTGCGTCCCCTCCCATAAGGAACTGCTTTAGGACATCCCCGATGTTAATCCTTGTGGAGCCCAGTGTACCCCGCAGCAGAAAACGAGATTTATGGTAAGAACTTACCGTTGTTAAATCTCTTTCTGCGAGGTACACTGGGCTTCACAAGGCACCCACCCTGACGCTCTTAGCTTCGTTGGGTTGGTATGGCATTAGCCGCTGACACTTCTCCTGTAGTGAGTGTGTGGTGTTTGTGGTTACTAACGATTGTCGTCTCTGGTACCTGCTACTGCATTGGACTGGTTAACGAAACTGAGCTCCTGTGCACGGAGGCGGGGTTAGAGAGGAGGCGGCGCTGTGCATCTTGGGAACAGCCAAAGCTTTGAGCCTGTTGGTGCCTCGGATCAAGATCCTACTCTACACCCTGATGTTAATCCTTGTGGAGCCCAGTGTACCTCACAGAAAGAGATTTAACAACGGTAAGTTCTTACCATAAATCTCGTTTTTCACTCCCCCCGCTTCGGCAGACAAGATGATACATCTTGTCGATGTTCCTTCCTGGTTCGCCTTGGTAATGAGGTCCGCTAGCAGGTGATTGCTGCAGCACTAGATATATTGTCAACATTCTAATCATGTTGACAGTTCATCAGTGCCGACATGATGAAAGTCAATATGGTCAATATTAACATACTGCATGTCACCATGATGTCGACAAAATATCCTGTGCAGCTAGGATGCAGGGTCCAATTCAGACCTGATCGAAACAGCAACATTTTTCTCTAATGGGCAAAACCATGTGCAGTGCAGGTGGGGCAGATATAACGTGCAGAGTGAATTAGGGGCCCTACACACTGGCCGCCAAGGTGCCCGACGGACGACCCAGTGGTGGTGGGCGGGGAGGGCTGTGTGACAGGGGGAGTGACGTTTCTTCACTCCCCCCGTCACCCGGTCCCATAGCTCTGCATGCTGATATGGACGATATTGTCCATACTGGCTTGCAGGCATAAACGAGTCAGCACCAGCGATGAACGAGTGCGGGGCCGCGCATCCGTCATCGTTGGTACAAGCACACTGAAAGATATGAACGATATCTCGTACATTAATGAATGAGAGAGTTCATATCTTTCAGTGTAATCGGTAAATGTGTAGGACCAGTGGCGGAACTAGCGAGCGGTGGGCCCAGGTGCGACAAAATGCTTTGCCCCCCATCCCATCCAAGTCCACCCCCTCACCCCTGGAGAGGATCTGGTGAGGGGGACCTGCTCAGGGCCAGAGAAATGGATACCTAGCAACAGTGCCGTAACTAGACATTTTAGCACTGTGTGAAAGAAACGGCATCGGAGCCCCACCCCTGCATGCAAAACAGGGGCAGCGCGCGCTGTAGGCGCACGCAAAAATACATAGTGGCGTGGCTTCGTGGGGAAGGGGTGTGGCCACAAAATAATACCAATTCATAAAACGGTGCACAGTAGTCTCCATTGTTCAAATTACACTGCACAGTAGCACCACTACACCAGGTAGAGACCCTTTTACACCTTACGGCGGACAGATTCCTCTTTTTACACATTACAGCAGACAGCGTCCCCTTTTTACAGATTACGGCAGACAGCGTGCCCTTGTTACACATATCGGCAGACAGCGTGCCCTTTTTACACATAACGGCAGACAGCGTGCCCTTGTTACACATAACGGCAGACAGCGTGCCCTTTTTACACATAACGGCAGACAGCGTGCCCTTGTTACACACAACGGCAGACAGCGTGCCCTTGTTACACACAACAGCAGACAGCGTGCCCTTGTTACACACAACGGCAGACAGCGTGCCCTTTTTACACATAACGGCAGACAGTGTGCCCTTGTTACACATAGCGGCAGACAGCGTACACTTTTTACACATTACGTTTGACAGCGTGCCCTTGTTACACATTACGGCAGACAGCGTCCCCCTTTTTACACATTACGGCAGGCAGATTCCCCCTTTTTACACATTGCGGCAGACAGCGTCCCCTTTTTACACATCACGGCAGACAGATTCCCTCTTTTTACACATTACGTCAGGCAGATTCCCCCTTTTTACACATTGCGGCAAAGATTCCTCCTTTTTACACATCACGTCAGGCAGATTCCCCCTTTTTACACATTACGTCAGGCAGATTCCCCCTTTTTACACATTACGTCAGGCAGATTCCCCCTTTTTACACATTGCAGCATGCAGATTCCCCCTTTTTACACATTGCTGCAAAGATTCCCCCTTTTTACACATTGCGGCAGGCAGATTCCCCCTTTTTACACATTGCGGCAGACAGTCCCTCTTTTTGCACATGGAAAGACAGACAGACAGACAGAAAGAATTATACTTACCCTCTCCGCTGGCTCAGGCTCCTCGGTGAAGCTTCTGGCAGAGATCCCGGGCAGGAGAGAAGGAGGAGGGAGGTGGAGGAGGGAGCCGCAGCAGCGCTGTGTTATTGGTGGAGGCGCTGCTGCTGCTGTCCTTCTGCTTCACTATAGGCTGTTCCCAGAAGACAGCCTATAGTGAAGCAGAGGGGCAGCAGCAGCAGCGCCTCAACCAGTAATACAGCGCTGCTGCGGCTCCCTCCTCCACCTCCCTCCTCCTTACCCCCGTGACCGCTGCGCTCCTCTCCGACTCCTGTGTCCTGCGGGCGGCTATGTGTTGCGGGCAGCGGTTGCCCGCAGCGGCATGTAATGAGTCAGTTTGACTCATTACATGCTTTGGGCCCCTGGACAGTGGCGGGCCCCAGTGCAACGCACTGGTTGCACTGGCGGTAGTTCCGCCTCTGTGTAGGACCCATTACATTTGGGTACAGTCAGCAGCAAAGTATAACCTTCAGAGTATAATACCCCAAGCCCTCAGACAGCAACCCTCAGACTATAATACCCCATGCCCCAGACAGGACCGTATCACCCTCGGAGTATAATACCGCCAGCTCCCAGACAGGACAGAATAACACTCAGAGTATAATATCCCCCAGCCCCTTGACAGGATAGAATAACACTCAGAGTATAATGCCCCCAGCACCCTGACAGTACAGTAACACCCTCAGAGTATAATACTCCCAGCCCCCTGACAGTACAGTATCACCCTCAGAGTATAATACCCCCAGCCCCCTGACAGTACAGTATCACCCTCAGAGTATAATACTCCCAGCCCCCTGACAGTACAGTAACACCCTCAGTGTATAATACCCCCAGCCCCCTGACAGTACAGTATCACCCTCAGAGTATAATACTCCCAGCCCCCTGACAGGACAGTGTCACCCTCAGAGTATAATACCCCCCAGCCCCCTGACAGTACAGTAACACCCTCAGAGTATAATACCCCCAGCCCCCAGACAGGAGAGCATCAGCCTCAGAGTATAATACCCCGAGCCCCCTGACAGGACAGTATAACCCTCAGAGTATAATACCCCCAGCCCCCTGACAGGACAGTATAACCCTCAGAGTATAATAGCCCCAGCCCCATGACAGGACAGTATAACCCTCAGAGTATAATACCCCCAGCCCCCTGACAGTACAGTATCACCCTCAGAGTATAATACCCCCAGCCCCCTGACAGTACAGTAACACCCTCAGTATATAATACCCCCAGCTCCCTGACAGGACAGTATTACCCTCAGAGTATAATACACCCAGCCCCCTGACAGTACAGTAACACCCTCAGAGTATAATACCCCCAGCCCCCTGACAGGACAGTATAACCCTCAGAGTATAATACCCCCAGCCCCCTGACAGTACAGGATAACCCTCAGAGTATAATACCCCCCAGCTCCCAGACAGTACATGATAACCCTCAGAGTATAATACCCCAGCCCCCTGACAGGACAGTACAACCCTCAGAGTATAATACCCCCAGCCCCCTGACAGGACAGTATCACCCTCAGAGTATAATACCCCCCAGCCCCCAGACAGTACAGGATAACCCTCAGAGTATAATACCCCAGCCCCCTGACAGGACAGTACAACCCTCAGAGTATAATACCCCCAGCCCCCTGACAGGACAGAATAACAGTCGGAGTATAATATCCCCAGCCCCCAGACAGTACAGTATCACCCTCAGTGTATAATACCCCCAGGCCCCTGACAGGACAGTATAACCATCAAAGTATAATACCCCCAGCCAGTACAGGAAACCCTCAGAGTATAATACCCCCCAGCCCCCTGACAGTACAGTAACACCCTCAGAGTATAATACCCCCCAGCCCCCTGACAGGACAGTATAACCATCAGAGTATAATACCCCCAGCCAGTACAGAATAACCCTCAGAGTATAATACCCCCCAGCCCCCTGACAGTACAGTAACACCTTCAGAGTATAATACCCCCCAGCCCCCTGACAGTACAGAATCACCCTCAGAGTACAATACCCCCAGCCCCCTGACAGTACAGTATCACCCTCAGAGTATAATACCCCCCAGCCCCCTGACAGTACAGTATCACCCTCAGTATATAATATCCCCAGACAGGAGAGCATCACCCTCAGTGTATAATACCCCGAGCCCCGACAGGACAGTATCACCCTCAGAGTATAATACCCCCACCCCTCTGACAGTACAGTATCACCCTCAGAGTATAATACCCCCCAGCCAGTACAGTATCACCCTCAGAGTATAATACCCCCAGCCCCCTGACAGTACAGTATCACCCTCAGAGTATAATACCCCCAGCCCCCTGACAGTATAGTATCACCCTCAGAGTATAATACCCCCAGCCCCCTGACAGGAGAGTATCACCCTCAGAGTATAATACCCCCAGACAGTACAGTAACACCCTCAGAGTATAATACCCCCCAGCCCCCTGACAGGACAGTATCACCCTCAGAGTATAATACCCCCAGCCCCCTGACAGTACAGTATAACCCTGAGTATAATACCCCCAGCCCCCTGACAGTACAGTATAACCCTCAGAGTATAATACCCCTCAGCCCCCTGACAGTACAGTATCACCCTCAGTATATAATACCCCCAGCCCCCTGACAGTACAGTATCACCTTCAGAGTATAATACCCCCAGCCCCCTGAAAGTACAGTATCACCCTCAGAGTATAATGCCCCCAGCCCCCTGACAGTACAGTATCACCCTCAGAGTATAATACCCCCAGCCCCCTGACAGTACAGTATCACCCTCAGTATATAATACCCCCAGCCCCCTGACAGGACAGTATCACCCTCAGAGTATAATACCCCCAGCCCCCTGACAGTACAGTATCACCCTCAGAGTATAATACCCCCCAGCCCCGACTGGACAGTATCACCCTCAGAGTATAATACCCCCAGCCCCCTGACAGTACAGTATCACCCTCAGAGTATAATACCACCCAGCCCCCTGACAGGACAGTATCACCCTCAGAGTATAATACCCCCAGCCCCCTGACAGTACAGTATCACCCTCAGAGTATAATACCCCCAGCCCCCTGACAGGACAGTATCACCCTCAGAGTATAATACCCCCAGCCCCCTGACAGGACAGTATCACCCTCAGAGTATAATACCCCCAGCCCCCAGACAGGACAGTATCACCCTCAGAGTATAATACCCCCAGCCCCTAGACAGGACAGTATCACCCTCAGAGTATAATACCCCCAGCCCCCTGACAGGACAGTATTACCCTCAGAGTATAATACCCCCAGCCCCCAGACAGTACAGTATCACCCTCAGCGTATAATACCCCCAGCCCCCTGACAGTACAGTATCACCCTCAAAGTATAATACCCCCAGCCCCCTGATAGGACAGTATCACCCTCAGAGTATAATACCCCCAGCCCCCTGACAGGACAGTATCACCCTCAGAGTATAATACCCCCAGCCCCAAGACAGTACAGTATCACCCTCAGAGTATAATACCCCCAGCCCCCTGACAGTACAGTATCACCCTCAGAGTATAATAACCCCAGCCCCCAGACAGTACAGTATCACCCTCAGAGTATAATACCCCCAGCCCCCTGACAGGACAGTATCACCCTCAGAGTATATTAACCCCCAGCCCCCTGACAGTACAGTATCACCTTCAGTGTATAATACCCCCAGCCCCCTGACAGGACAGTATCACCCTCAGAGTATAATACCCCCAGCCCCCTGACAGGACAGTATCACCCTCAGAGTATAATACCCCCAGCCCCCAGACAGTACAGTATCACCCTCAGAGTATAATACCCCCAGCCCCCTGACAGTACAGTATCACCCTCAGAGTATAATACCCCCAGCCCCCTGACAGGACAGTATCACCCTCAGAGTAAAATACCCCCAGCCCCCTGACAGGACAGTATCACCCTCAGAGTATAATACCCCCAGCCCCCAGACAGTACAGTATCACCCTCAGAGTATAATACCCCCAGCCCCCTGACAGGACAGTATAACCCTCAGAGTATAATACCCCCAGCTCCCTGACAGTACAGTATCACCCTCAGAGTATAATACCCCCAGCCCCCTGACAGTACAGTATCACCCTCAGAGTATAATACCCCCAGCCCCCTGACAGGACAGTATCACCCTCAGAGTATAATACCCCCCAGCCCCCAGACAGTACAGTATCACCCTCAGAGTATAATACCCCCAGCCCCCTGACAGTACAGTATCACCCTCAGAGTATAATACCCCCAGCTCCCTGACAGGACAGTATCACCCTCAGAGTATAATACCCCCAGCCCCCTGACAGTACAGTATCACCCTCAGAGTATAATACCCCCAGCCCCCTGACAGGACAGTATCACCCTCAGAGTATAATACCCTTAGCCCCCTGACAGTACAGTATCACCCTCAGAGTATAATACCCCCAGCCCCCTGACAAGACAGTATCACCCTCAGAGTATAATACTCCCAGCCCCCTGACAGGACAGTATCACCCTCAGAGTATAATACCCCCAGCCCCCAGACAGGAGAGCATCACCCTCAGTGTATAATACCCCGAGCCCCCTGACAGGACAGTATAACCCTTAGTGTATAATACTCCCAGCCCCCTGACAGTACAGTATAGTATCACCCTCAGAGTATAATACCCCCAGCCCCCTGACAGTACAGTATAACCCTCAGAGTATAATACCCCAGCCCCTAGACAGTACAGTATCACCCTCAGAGTATAATACCCCCCAGCCCCCAGACAGTACAGTATCACCCTCAGAGTATAATACCCCAGCCCCTAGACAGTACAGTATAACCCTCAGAGTATAATACCCCCAGACAGGAGAGCATCACCCTCAGTGTATAATACCCCGAGCCCCGACAGGACAGTATCACCCTCAGAGTATAATACCCCCCAGCCAGTACAGTATCACCCTCAGAGTATAATACCCCCAGCCCCCTGACAGTACAGTATCACCCTCAGAGTATAATACCCCCCAGCCCCCTGACAGGGCAGTATCACCCTCAGAGTATAATACCCCAGCCCCCTGACAGGACAGTATCACCCTCAGAGTATAATACCCCAGCCCCTAGACAGTACAGTATAACCCTCAGAGTATAATACCCCCATCCCCTGACAGTACAGTATCACTCTCAGAGTATAGTACCCCCAGCCCCCTGACAGTACAGTATCACCCTCAGAGTATAATACCCCCAGCCCCCTGACAGGACAGTGTCACCCTCAGAGTATAATACCCCCAGCCCCCTGACAGGACAGTATAACCCTCAGAGTATAATACCCCCAGCCCCCAGACAGGACAGTATCACCCTCAGAGTATAATACCCCCAGCCCCTAGACAGTACAGTATCACCCTCAGTATATATCCCCAGCCCCCTGACAGTACAGTATCACCCTCAGAGTATAATACCCCCAGCCCCCTGACAGGACAGTGTCACCCTCAGAGTATAATACCCCCAGCCCTCTGACAGGACAGTGTCACCCTCATAGTATAATACCCCCAGCCCTCTGACAGGACAGTGTCACCCTCAGAATATAATATCCCCAGCCCTCTGACAGGACAGTGTCACCCTCAGAGTATAATACCCCCCAGCCCCCAGACAGGACACTATCACCCTCAGAGTATAATACCCCCAGCCCCCTGACAGGACAGTATCACCCTCAGAGTATAATACCCCCAGCCCCTAGACAGTACAGTATCACCCTCAGTATATAATATCCCCAGCCCCCTGACAGTACAGTATCACCCTCAGAGTATAATACCCCCAGCCCCCTGACAGGACAGTGTCACCCTCAGAGTATAATACCCCCAGCCCTCTGACAGGACAGTGTCACCCTCAGAGTATAATACCCCCAGCCCCCTGACAGGACAGTATAACCCTCAGAGTATAATACCCCCAGCCCCCAGACAGGACAGTATCACCCTCAGAGTATAATACCCCCAGCCCCTAGACAGTACAGTATCACCCTCAGTATATATCCCCAGCCCCCTGACAGTACAGTATCACCATCAGAGTATAATACCCCCAGCCCCCCGACAGTACAGTATCACCCTCAGAGTATAGTACCCCCAGCCCCCTGACAGTACAGTATCACCCTCAGAGTATAATACCCCCAGCCCCCTGACAGTACAGTATCACCCTCAGAGTATAATACCCCCTGACAGGACAGTGACCCTCAGAGTATAATACCCCCAGCCCCCTGACAGGACAGTATAACCCTCAGAGTATAATACCCCCAGCCTCCAGACAGGAGAGCATCACCCTCAGAGTATAATACCCCCAGCCCCTAGACAGTACAGTATCACCCTCAGTATATAATACCCCCAGCCCCCTGACAGTACAGTATCACCCTCAGAGTATAATACCCCCAGCCCCCTGACAGTACAGTATCACCCTCAGAGTATAATACCCCCAGCCCCCTGGCAGGGCAGTGTCACCCTCAGAGTATAATACCCCCAGCCCCCTGGCAGGGCAGTGTCACCCTCAGAGTATAATACCCCCAGCCCCCTGACAGGGCAGTGTCACCCTCAGAGTATAATACCCCCAGCCCCCTGACAGGACAGTATCACCCTCAGAGTATAATACCCCCAGCCCCCTGACAGTACAGTAACACCCTCAGAGTATAATACCCCCAGCCCCCTGACAGTACAGTATCACCCTCAGAGTATAATACCCCCAGCCCCCTGACAGTACAGTATCACCCTCAGAGTATAATACTCCCAGCCCCCTGACAGGACAGTATCACCCTCAGAGTATAATACCCCCAGCCCCCTGACAGGACAGTATCACCCTCAGAGTATAATACCCCCAGCCCTCTGACAGGACAGTGTCACCCTCAGAGTATAATACCCCCAGCCTCCTGACAGGACAGTATTACCCTCAGAGTATAATACCCCAGCCCCCAGACAGTACAGTATCACCCTCAGCGTATAATACCCCCAGCCCCCTGACAGTACAGTATCACCCTCAAAGTATAATACCCCCAGCCCCCTGACAGGACAGTATCACCCTCAGAGTATAATACCCTCAGCCCCCTGACAGGACAGTATCACCCTCAGAGTATAATACCCCCAGCCCCCAGACAGTACAGTATCACCCTCAGAGTATAATACCCCCAGCCCCCTGACAGTACAGTATCACCCTCAGAGTATAATACCCCCAGCCCCCAGACAGTACAGTATCACCCTCAGAGTATAATACCCCCAGCCCCCTGACAGGACAGTATCACCCTCAGAGTATATTAACCCCCAGCCCCCTGACAGTACAGTATCACCTTCAGTGTATAATACCCCCAGCCCCCTGACAGGACAGTATCACCCTCAGAGTATAATACCCCCAGCCCCCTGACAGGACAGTATCACCCTCAGAGTATAATACCCCCAGCCCCCAGACAGTACAGTATCACCCTCAGAGTATAATACCCCCAGCCCCCTGACAGTACAGTATCACCCTCAGAGTATAATACCCCCAGCCCCCTGACAGGACAGTATCACCCTCAGAGTATAATACCCCCAGCCCCCTGACAGGACAGTATCACCCTCAGAGTATAATAACCCCCAGCCCCCTGACAGTACAGTATCACCTTCAGTGTATATTACCCCCAGCCCCCTGACAGGACAGTATCACCCTCAGAGTATAATACCCCCAGCCCCCTGACAGGACAGTATCACCCTCAGAGTATAATACCCCCAGCCCCCAGACAGTACAGTATCACCCTCAGAGTATAATACCCCCAGCCCCCTAACAGGACAGTATAACCCTCAGAGTATAATACCCCCAGCTCCCTGACAGTACAGTATCACCCTCAGAGTATAATACCCCCAGCCCCCTGACAGTACAGTATCACCCTCAGAGTATAATACCCCCAGCCCCCTGACAGGACAGTATCACCCTCAGAGTATAATACCCCCCAGCCCCCAGACAGTACAGTATCACCCTCAGAGTATAATACCCCCAGCCCCCTGACAGTACAGTATCACCCTCAGAGTATAATACCCCCAGCTCCCTGACAGGACAGTATCACCCTCAGAGTATAATACCCCAGCCCCCTGACAGTACAGTATCACCCTCAGAGTATAATACCCCCAGCCCCCTGACAGGACAGTATCACCCTCAGAGTATAATACCCTTAGCCCCCAGACAGGAGAGCATCACCCTCAGTGTATAATACCCCGAGCCCCCTGACAGGACAGTATAACCCTTAGTGTATAATACTCCCAGCCCCCTGACAGTACAGTATCACCCTCAGAGTATAATACCCCCAGCCCCCTGACAGTACAGTATAACCCTCAGAGTATAATACCACAGCCCCTAGACAGTACAGTATCACCCTCAGAGTTTAATACCCCCCAGCCCCCAGACAGTACAGTATCACCCTCAGAGTATAATACCCCAGCCCCTAGACAGTACAGTATAACCCTCAGAGTATAATACCCCCAGCCCCCAGACAGGACAGTATCACCCTCAGAGTATAATACCCCCAGCCCTCTGACAGTACAGTATCACCCTCAGAGTATAATACCCCCCAGCCAGTACAGTATCACCCTCAGAGTATAATACCCCCAGCCCCCTGACAGTACAGTATCACCCTCAGAGTATAATACCCCCCAGCCCCCTGACAGGGCAGTATCACCCTCAGAGTATAATACCCCAGCCCCCTGACAGGACAGTATCACCCTCAGAGTATAATACCCCAGCCCCTAGACAGTACAGTATAACCCTCAGAGTATAATACCCCCATCCCCTGACAGTACAGTATCACTCTCAGAGTATAGTACCCCCAGCCCCCTGACAGTACAGTATCACCCTCAGAGTATAATACCCCCAGCCCCCTGACAGGACAGTGTCACCCTCAGAGTATAATACCCCCAGCCCCCTGACAGGACAGTATAACCCTCAGAGTATAATACCCCCAGCCCCCAGACAGGACAGTATCACCCTCAGAGTATAATACCCCCAGCCCCTAGACAGTACAGTATCACCCTCAGTATATATCCCCAGCCTCCTGACAGTACAGTATCACCCTCAGAGTATAATACCCCCAGCCCCCTGACAGGACAGTGTCACCCTCAGAGTATAATACCCCCAGCCCTCTGACAGGACAGTGTCACCCTCATAGTATAATACCCCCAGCCCTCTGACAGGACAGTGTCACCCTCAGTATATAATATCCTCAGCCCTCTGACAGGACAGTGTCACCCTCAGAGTATAATACCCCCCAGCCCCCAGACAGGACACTATCACCCTCAGAGTATAATACCCCCAGCCCCTAGACAGTACAGTATCACCCTCAGTATATAATATCCCCAGCCCCCTGACAGTACAGTATCACCCTCAGAGTATAATACCCCCAGCCCCCTGACAGGACAGTGTCACCCTCAGAGTATAATACCCCCAGCCCTCTGACAGGACAGTGTCACCCTCAGAGTATAATACCCCCAGCCCCCTGACAGGACAGTATAACCCTCAGAGTATAATACCCCCAGCCCCCAGACAGGACAGTATCACCCTCAGAGTATAATACCCCCAGCCCCTAGACAGTACAGTATCACCCTCAGTATATATCCCCAGCCCCCTGACAGTACAGTATCACCATCAGAGTATAATACCCGCAGCCCCCTGACAGTATAGTATCACCCTCAGAGTATAGTACCCCCAGCCCCCTGACAGTACAGTATCACCCTCAGAGTATAATACCCCCAGCCCCCTGACAGTACAGTATCACCCTCAGAGTATAATACCCCCAGCCCCCTGACAGGACAGTGTCACCCTCAGAGTATAATACCCCCAGCCCCCTGACAGGACAGTATGACCCTCAGAGTATAATACCCCCAGCCCCCAGACAGGAGAGCATCACCCTCAGAGTATAATACCCCCAGCCCCTAGACAGTACAGTATCACCCTCAGTATATAATACCCCCAGCCCCCTGACAGTACAGTATCACCCTCAGAGTATAATACCCCCAGCCCCCTGACAGTACAGTATCACCCTCAGAGTATAATACCCCCAGCCCCCTGGCAGGGCAGTGTCACCCTCAGAGTATATTACCCCCAGCCCCCTGGCAGGGCAGTGTCACCCTCAGAGTATAATACCCCCAGCCCCCTGACAGGGCAGTGTCACCCTCAGAGTATAATACCCCCAGCCCCCTGACAGGACAGTATCACCCTCAGAGTATAATACCCCCAGCCCCCTGACAGTACAGTAACACCCTCAGAGTATAATACTCCCAGCCCCCTGACAGGACAGTATCACCCTCAGAGTATAATACCCCCAGCCCCCTGACAGGACAGTATCACCCTCAGAGTATAATACCCCCCAGCCCCCAGACAGTACAGTATCACCCTCAGAGTATAATACCCCCAGCCCCCTGACAGTACAGTATCACCCTCAGAGTATAATACCCCCAGCTCCCTGACAGGACAGTATCACCCTCAGAGTATAATACCCCCAGCCCCCTGACAGTACAGTATCACCCTCAGAGTATAATACCCCCAGCCCCCTGACAGGACAGTATCACCCTCAGAGTATAATACCCCCAGCCCCCCGACAGTACAGTATCACCCTCAGAGTATAGTACCCCCAGCCCCCTGACAGTACAGTATCACCCTCAGAGTATAATACCCCCAGCCCCCTGACAGTACAGTATCACCCTCAGAGTATAATACCCCCTGACAGGACAGTGACCCTCAGAGTATAATACCCCCAGCCCCCTGACAGGACAGTATAACCCTCAGAGTATAATACCCCCAGCCTCCAGACAGGAGAGCATCACCCTCAGAGTATAATACCCCCAGCCCCTAGACAGTACAGTATCACCCTCAGTATATAATACCCCCAGCCCCCTGACAGTACAGTATCACCCTCAGAGTATAATACCCCCAGCCCCCTGACAGTACAGTATCACCCTCAGAGTATAATACCCCCAGCCCCCTGGCAGGGCAGTGTCACCCTCAGAGTATAATACCCCCAGCCCCCTGGCAGGGCAGTGTCACCCTCAGAGTATAATACCCCCAGCCCCCTGACAGGGCAGTGTCACCCTCAGAGTATAATACCCCCAGCCCCCTGACAGGACAGTATCACCCTCAGAGTATAATACCCCCAGCCCCCTGACAGTACAGTAACACCCTCAGAGTATAATACCCCCAGCCCCCTGACAGTACAGTATCACCCTCAGAGTATAATACCCCCAGCCCCCTGACAGTACAGTATCACCCTCAGAGTATAATACTCCCAGCCCCCTGACAGGACAGTATCACCCTCAGAGTATAATACCCCCAGCCCCCTGACAGGACAGTATCACCCTCAGAGTATAATACCCCCAGCCCTCTGACAGGACAGTGTCACCCTCAGAGTATAATACCCCCAGCCTCCTGACAGGACAGTATTACCCTCAGAGTATAATACCCCCAGCCCCCAGACAGTACAGTATCACCCTCAGCGTATAATACCCCCAGCCCCCTGACAGTACAGTATCACCCTCAAAGTATAATACCCCCAGCCCCCTGACAGGACAGTATCACCCTCAGAGTATAATACCCTCAGCCCCCTGACAGGACAGTATCACCCTCAGAGTATAATACCCCCAGCCCCCAGACAGTACAGTATCACCCTCAGAGTATAATACCCCCAGCCCCCTGACAGTACAGTATCACCCTCAGAGTATAATACCCCCAGCCCCCAGACAGTACAGTATCACCCTCAGAGTATAATACCCCCAGCCCCCTGACAGGACAGTATCACCCTCAGAGTATATTAACCCCCAGCCCCCTGACAGTACAGTATCACCTTCAGTGTATAATACCCCCAGCCCCCTGACAGGACAGTATCACCCTCAGAGTATAATACCCCCAGCCCCCTGACAGGACAGTATCACCCTCAGAGTATAATACCCCCAGCCCCCAGACAGTACAGTATCACCCTCAGAGTATAATACCCCCAGCCCCCTGACAGTACAGTATCACCCTCAGAGTATAATACCCCCAGCCCCCTGACAGGACAGTATCACCCTCAGAGTATAATACCCCCAGCCCCCTGACAGGACAGTATCACCCTCAGAGTATAATAACCCCCAGCCCCCTGACAGTACAGTATCACCTTCAGTGTATATTACCCCCAGCCCCCTGACAGGACAGTATCACCCTCAGAGTATAATACCCCCAGCCCCCTGACAGGACAGTATCACCCTCAGAGTATAATACCCCCAGCCCCCAGACAGTACAGTATCACCCTCAGAGTATAATACCCCCAGCCCCCTAACAGGACAGTATAACCCTCAGAGTATAATACCCCCAGCTCCCTGACAGTACAGTATCACCCTCAGAGTATAATACCCCCAGCCCCCTGACAGTACAGTATCACCCTCAGAGTATAATACCCCCAGCCCCCTGACAGGACAGTATCACCCTCAGAGTATAATACCCCCCAGCCCCCAGACAGTACAGTATCACCCTCAGAGTATAATACCCCCAGCCCCCTGACAGTACAGTATCACCCTCAGAGTATAATACCCCCAGCTCCCTGACAGGACAGTATCACCCTCAGAGTATAATACCCCAGCCCCCTGACAGTACAGTATCACCCTCAGAGTATAATACCCCCAGCCCCCTGACAGGACAGTATCACCCTCAGAGTATAATACCCTTAGCCCCCAGACAGGAGAGCATCACCCTCAGTGTATAATACCCCGAGCCCCCTGACAGGACAGTATAACCCTTAGTGTATAATACTCCCAGCCCCCTGACAGTACAGTATCACCCTCAGAGTATAATACCCCCAGCCCCCTGACAGTACAGTATAACCCTCAGAGTATAATACCACAGCCCCTAGACAGTACAGTATCACCCTCAGAGTTTAATACCCCCCAGCCCCCAGACAGTACAGTATCACCCTCAGAGTATAATACCCCAGCCCCTAGACAGTACAGTATAACCCTCAGAGTATAATACCCCCAGCCCCCAGACAGGACAGTATCACCCTCAGAGTATAATACCCCCAGCCCTCTGACAGTACAGTATCACCCTCAGAGTATAATACCCCCCAGCCAGTACAGTATCACCCTCAGAGTATAATACCCCCAGCCCCCTGACAGTACAGTATCACCCTCAGAGTATAATACCCCCCAGCCCCCTGACAGGGCAGTATCACCCTCAGAGTATAATACCCCAGCCCCCTGACAGGACAGTATCACCCTCAGAGTATAATACCCCAGCCCCTAGACAGTACAGTATAACCCTCAGAGTATAATACCCCCATCCCCTGACAGTACAGTATCACTCTCAGAGTATAGTACCCCCAGCCCCCTGACAGTACAGTATCACCCTCAGAGTATAATACCCCCAGCCCCCTGACAGGACAGTGTCACCCTCAGAGTATAATACCCCCAGCCCCCTGACAGGACAGTATAACCCTCAGAGTATAATACCCCCAGCCCCCAGACAGGACAGTATCACCCTCAGAGTATAATACCCCCAGCCCCTAGACAGTACAGTATCACCCTCAGTATATATCCCCAGCCTCCTGACAGTACAGTATCACCCTCAGAGTATAATACCCCCAGCCCCCTGACAGGACAGTGTCACCCTCAGAGTATAATACCCCCAGCCCTCTGACAGGACAGTGTCACCCTCATAGTATAATACCCCCAGCCCTCTGACAGGACAGTGTCACCCTCAGTATATAATATCCTCAGCCCTCTGACAGGACAGTGTCACCCTCAGAGTATAATACCCCCCAGCCCCCAGACAGGACACTATCACCCTCAGAGTATAATACCCCCAGCCCCTAGACAGTACAGTATCACCCTCAGTATATAATATCCCCAGCCCCCTGACAGTACAGTATCACCCTCAGAGTATAATACCCCCAGCCCCCTGACAGGACAGTGTCACCCTCAGAGTATAATACCCCCAGCCCTCTGACAGGACAGTGTCACCCTCAGAGTATAATACCCCCAGCCCCCTGACAGGACAGTATAACCCTCAGAGTATAATACCCCCAGCCCCCAGACAGGACAGTATCACCCTCAGAGTATAATACCCCCAGCCCCTAGACAGTACAGTATCACCCTCAGTATATATCCCCAGCCCCCTGACAGTACAGTATCACCATCAGAGTATAATACCCGCAGCCCCCTGACAGTATAGTATCACCCTCAGAGTATAGTACCCCCAGCCCCCTGACAGTACAGTATCACCCTCAGAGTATAATACCCCCAGCCCCCTGACAGTACAGTATCACCCTCAGAGTATAATACCCCCAGCCCCCTGACAGGACAGTGTCACCCTCAGAGTATAATACCCCCAGCCCCCTGACAGGACAGTATGACCCTCAGAGTATAATACCCCCAGCCCCCAGACAGGAGAGCATCACCCTCAGAGTATAATACCCCCAGCCCCTAGACAGTACAGTATCACCCTCAGTATATAATACCCCCAGCCCCCTGACAGTACAGTATCACCCTCAGAGTATAATACCCCCAGCCCCCTGACAGTACAGTATCACCCTCAGAGTATAATACCCCCAGCCCCCTGGCAGGGCAGTGTCACCCTCAGAGTATATTACCCCCAGCCCCCTGGCAGGGCAGTGTCACCCTCAGAGTATAATACCCCCAGCCCCCTGACAGGGCAGTGTCACCCTCAGAGTATAATACCCCCAGCCCCCTGACAGGACAGTATCACCCTCAGAGTATAATACCCCCAGCCCCCTGACAGTACAGTAACACCCTCAGAGTATAATACTCCCAGCCCCCTGACAGGACAGTATCACCCTCAGAGTATAATACCCCCAGCCCCCTGACAGGACAGTATCACCCTCAGAGTATAATACCCCCCAGCCCCCAGACAGTACAGTATCACCCTCAGAGTATAATACCCCCAGCCCCCTGACAGTACAGTATCACCCTCAGAGTATAATACCCCCAGCTCCCTGACAGGACAGTATCACCCTCAGAGTATAATACCCCCAGCCCCCTGACAGTACAGTATCACCCTCAGAGTATAATACCCCCAGCCCCCTGACAGGACAGTATCACCCTCAGAGTATAATACCCTTAGCCCCCTGACAGTACAGTATCACCCTCAGAGTATAATACCCCCAGCCCCCTGACAAGACAGTATCACCCTCAGAGTATAATACTCCCAGCCCCCTGACAGGACAGTATCACCCTCAGAGTATAATACCCCCAGCCCCCAGACAGGAGAGCATCACCCTCAGTGTATAATACCCCGAGCCCCCTGACAGGACAGTATAACCCTTAGTGTATAATACTCCCAGCCCACTGACAGTACAGTATCACCCTCAGAGTATAATACCCCCAGCCCCCTGACAGTACAGTATAACCCTCAGAGTATAATACCCCAGCCCCTAGACAGTACAGTATCACCCTCAGAGTATAATACCCCCCAGCCCCCAGACAGTACAGTATCACCCTCAGAGTATAATACCCCAGCCCCTAGACAGTACAGTATCACCCTCAGAGTATAATACCCCCAGCCCCGACAGGACAGTATCACCCTCAGAGTATAATACCCCCACCACTCTGACAGTACAGTATCACCCTCAGAGTATAATACCCCCCAGCCAGTACAGTATCACCCTCAGAGTATAATACCCCCAGCCCCCTGACAGTACAGTATCACCCTCAGAGTATAATACCCCCCAGCCCCCTGACAGGGCAGTATCACCCTCAGAGTATAATACCCCAGCCCCCTGACAGGACAGTATCACCCTCAGAGTATAATACCCCAGCCCCTATACAGTACAGTATAACCCTCAGAGTATAATACCCCCATCCCCTGACAGTACAGTATCACTCTCAGAGTATAGTACCCCCAGCCCCCTGACAGTACAGTATCACCCTCAGAGTATAATACCCCCAGCCCCCTGACAGGACAGTGTCACCCTCAGAGTATAATACCCCCAGCCCCCTGACAGGACAGTATAACCCTCAGAGTATAATACCCCCAGCCCCCAGACAGGACAGTATCACCCTCAGAGTATAATACCCCCAGCCCCTAGACAGTACAGTATCACCCTCAGTATATATCCCCAGCCCCCTGACAGTACAGTATCACCCTCAGAGTATAATACCCCCAGCCCCCTGACAGGACAGTGTCACCCTCAGAGTATAATACCCCCAGCCCTCTGACAGGACAGTGTCACCCTCATAGTATAATACCCCCAGCCCTCTGACAGGACAGTGTCACCCTCAGTATATAATATCCCCAGCCCTCTGACAGGACAGTGTCACCCTCAGAGTATAATACCCCCCAGCCCCCAGACAGGACACTATCGCCCTCAGAGTATAATACCCCCAGCCCCCTGACAGGACAGTATCACCCTCAGAGTATAATACCCCCAGCCCCTAGACAGTACAGTATCACCCTCAGTATATAATATCCCCAGCCCCCTGACAGTACAGTATCACCCTCAGAGTATAATACCCCCAGCCCCCTGACAGGACAGTGTCACCCTCAGAGTATAATACCCCCAGCCCTCTGACAGGACAGTGTCACCCTCAGAGTATAATACCCCCAGCCCCCTGACAGGACAGTATAACCCTCAGAGTATAATACCCCCAGCCCCCAGACAGGACAGTATCACCCTCAGAGTATAATACCCCCAGCCCCTAGACAGTACAGTATCACCCTCAGTATATATCCCCAGCCCCCTGACAGTACAGTATCACCATCAGAGTATAATACCCCCAGCCCCCCGACAGTACAGTATCACCCTCAGAGTATAGTACCCCCAGCCCCCTGACAGTACAGTATCACCCTCAGAGTATAATACCCCCAGCCCCCTGACAGTACAGTATCACCCTCAGAGTATAATACCCCCTGACAGGACAGTGTCACCCTCAGAGTATAATACCCCCAGCCCCCTGACAGGACAGTATAACCCTCAGAGTATAATACCCCCAGCCTCCAGACAGGAGAGCATCACCCTCAGAGTATAATACCCCCAGCCCCTAGACAGTACAGTATCACCCTCAGTATATAATACCCCCAGCCCCCTGACAGTACAGTATCACCCTCAGAGTATAATACCCCCAGCCCCCTGACAGTACAGTATCACCCTCAGAGTATAATACCCCCAGCCCCCTGGCAGGGCAGTGTCACCCTCAGAGTATAATACCCCCAGCCCCCTGGCAGGGCAGTGTCACCCTCAGAGTATAATACCCCCAGCCCCCTGACAGGGCAGTGTCACCCTCAGAGTATAATACCCCCAGCCCCCTGACAGGACAGTATCACCCTCAGAGTATAATACCCCCAGCCCCCTGACAGTACAGTAACACCCTCAGAGTATAATACCCCCAGCCCCCTGACAGTACAGTATCACCCTCAGAGTATAATACCCCCAGCCCCCTGACAGTACAGTATCACCCTCAGAGTATAATACTCCCAGCCCCCTGACAGGACAGTATCACCCTCAGAGTATAATACCCCCAGCCCCCTGACAGGACAGTATCACCCTCAGAGTATAATACCCCCAGCCCCCTGACAGGACAGTATCACCCTCAGAGTATAATACCCCCAGCCCCCAGACAGGACAGTATCACCCTCAGAGTATAATACCCCCAGCCCCTAGACAGGACAGTTTCACCCTCAGAGTATAATACCCCCAGCCCCCTGACAGGACAGTATTACCCTCAGAGTATAATACCCCCAGCCCCCAGACAGTACAGTATCACCCTCAGCGTATAATACCCCCAGCCCCCTGACAGTACAGTATCACCCTCAAAGTATAATACCCCCAGCCCCCTGACAGGACAGTATCACCCTCAGAGTATAATACCCTCAGCCCCCTGACAGGACAGTATCACCCTCAGAGTATAATACCCCCAGCCCCCAGACAGTACAGTATCACCCTCAGAGTATAATACCCCCAGCCCCCTGACAGTACAGTATCACCCTCAGAGTATAATACCCCCAGCCCCCAGACAGTACAGTATCACCCTCAGAGTATAATACCCCCAGCCCCCTGACAGGACAGTATCACCCTCAGAGTATATTAACCCCCAGCCCCCTGACAGTACAGTATCACCTTCAGTGTATAATACCCCCAGCCCCCTGACAGGACAGTATCACCCTCAGAGTATAATACCCCCAGCCCCCTGACAGGACAGTATCACCCTCAGAGTATAATACCCCCAGCCCCCAGACAGTACAGTATCACCCTCAGAGTATAATACCCCCAGCCCCCTGACAGTACAGTATCACCCTCAGAGTATAATACCCCCAGCTCCCTGACAGGACAGTATCACCCTCAGAGTATAATACCCCCAGCCCCCTGACAGGACAGTATCACCCTCAGAGTATAATAACCCCCAGCCCCCTGACAGTACAGTATCACCTTCAGTGTATATTACCCCCAGCCCCCTGACAGGACAGTATCACCCTCAGAGTATAATACCCCCAGCCCCCTGACAGGACAGTATCACCCTCAGAGTATAATACCCCCAGCCCCCTGACAGGACAGTATCACCCTCAGAGTATAATACCCCCAGCCCCCAGACAGGACAGTATCACCCTCAGAGTATAATACCCCCAGCCCCTAGACAGGACAGTTTCACCCTCAGAGTATAATACCCCCAGCCCCCT
Organism: Pseudophryne corroboree; assembly: GCF_028390025.1. NCBI lineage: Eukaryota > Metazoa > Chordata > Amphibia > Anura > Myobatrachidae > Pseudophryne > Pseudophryne corroboree. The sequence goes on from NC_086451.1 coordinate 13,827,898, forward strand.
GACAGGACAGTATTACCCTCAGAGTATAATACCCCCAGCCCCCAGACAGTACAGTATCACCCTCAGCGTATAATACCCCCAGCCCCCTGACAGTACAGTATCACCCTCAAAGTATAATACCCCCAGCCCCCTGACAGGACAGTATCACCCTCAGAGTATAATACCCCCAGCCCCCTAACAGGACAGTATAACCCTCAGAGTATAATACCCCCAGCTCCCTGACAGTACAGTATCACCCTCAGAGTATAATACCCCCAGCCCCCTGACAGTACAGTATCACCCTCAGAGTATAATACCCCCTGACAGGACAGTATCACCCTCAGAGTATAATACCCCCCAGCCCCCAGACAGTACAGTATCACCCTCAGAGTATAATACCCCCAGCCCCCTGACAGTACAGTATCACCCTCAGAGTATAATACCCCCAGCTCCCTGACAGGACAGTATCACCCTCAGAGTATAATACCCCAGCCCCCTGACAGTACAGTATCACCCTCAGAGTATAATACCCCCAGCCCCCTGACAGGACAGTATCACCCTCAGAGTATAATACCCTTAGCCCCCAGACAGGAGAGCATCACCCTCAGTGTATAATACCCCGAGCCCCCTGACAGGACAGTATAACCCTTAGTGTATAATACTCCCAGCCCCCTGACAGTACAGTATCACCCTCAGAGTATAATACCCCCAGCCCCCTGACAGTACAGTATAACCCTCAGAGTATAATACCACAGCCCCTAGACAGTACAGTATCACCCTCAGAGTTTAATACCCCCCAGCCCCCAGACAGTACAGTATCACCCTCAGAGTATAATACCCCAGCCCCTAGACAGTACAGTATAACCCTCAGAGTATAATACCCCCAGCCCCCAGACAGGACAGTATCACCCTCAGAGTATAATACCCCCAGCCCTCTGACAGTACAGTATCACCCTCAGAGTATAATACCCCCAGCCCCCAGACAGTACAGTATCACCCTCAGAGTATAATACCCCCCAGCCAGTACAGTATCACCCTCAGAGTATAATACCCCCAGCCCCCTGACAGTACAGTATCACCCTCAGAGTATAATACCCCCCAGCCCCCTGACAGGGCAGTATCACCCTCAGAGTATAATACCCCAGCCCCCTGACAGGACAGTATCACCCTCAGAGTATAATACCCCAGCCCCTAGACAGTACAGTATAACCCTCAGAGTATAATACCCCCATCCCCTGACAGTACAGTATCACTCTCAGAGTATAGTACCCCCAGCCCCCTGACAGTACAGTATCACCCTCAGAGTATAATACCCCCAGCCCCCTGACAGGACAGTGTCACCCTCAGAGTATAATACCCCCAGCCCCCTGACAGGACAGTATAACCCTCAGAGTATAATACCCCCAGACAGGACAGTATCACCCTCAGAGTATAATACCCCCAGCCCCTAGACAGTACAGTATCACCCTCAGTATATATCCCCAGCCCCCTGACAGTACAGTATCACCCTCAGAGTATAATACCCCCAGCCCCCTGACAGGACAGTGTCACCCTCAGAGTATAATACCCCCAGCCCTCTGACAGGACAGTGTCACCCTCATAGTATAATACCCCCAGCCCTCTGACAGGACAGTGTCACCCTCAGTATATAATATCCTCAGCCCTCTGACAGGACAGTGTCACCCTCAGAGTATAATACCCCCCAGCCCCCAGACAGGACACTATCACCCTCAGAGTATAATACCCCCAGCCCCTAGACAGTACAGTATCACCCTCAGTATATAATATCCCCAGCCCCCTGACAGTACAGTATCACCCTCAGAGTATAATACCCCCAGCCCCCTGACAGGACAGTGTCACCCTCAGAGTATAATACCCCCAGCCCTCTGACAGGACAGTGTCACCCTCAGAGTATAATACCCCCAGCCCCCTGACAGGACAGTATAACCCTCAGAGTATAATACCCCCAGCCCCCAGACAGGACAGTATCACCCTCAGAGTATAATACCCCCAGCCCCTAGACAGTACAGTATCACCCTCAGTATATATCCCCAGCCCCCTGACAGTACAGTATCACCATCAGAGTATAATACCCCCAGCCCCCTGACAGTATAGTATCACCCTCAGAGTATAGTACCCCCAGCCCCCTGACAGTACAGTATCACCCTCAGAGTATAATACCCCCAGCCCCCTGACAGGACAGTATAACCCTCAGAGTATAATACCCCCAGCCCCCAGACAGGACAGTATCACCCTCAGAGTATAATACCCCCAGCCCCTAGACAGTACAGTATCACCCTCAGTATATATCCCCAGCCCCCTGACAGTACAGTATCACCCTCAGAGTATAATACCCCCAGCCCCCTGAAAGGACAGTGTCACCCTCAGAGTATAATACCCCCAGCCCTCTGACAGGACAGTGTCACCCTCATAGTATAATACCCCCAGCCCTCTGACAGGACAGTGTCACCCTCAGTATATAATATCCTCAGCCCTCTGACAGGACAGTGTCACCCTCAGAGTATAATACCCCCCAGCCCCCAGACAGGACACTATCACCCTCAGAGTATAATACCCCCAGCCCCTAGACAGTACAGTATCACCCTCAGTATATAATATCCCCAGCCCCCTGACAGTACAGTATCACCCTCAGAGTATAATACCCCCAGCCCCCTGACAGGACAGTGTCACCCTCAGAGTATAATACCCCCAGCCCTCTGACAGGACAGTGTCACCCTCAGAGTATAATACCCCCAGCCCCCTGACAGGACAGTATAACCCTCAGAGTATAATACCCCCAGCCCCCAGACAGGACAGTATCACCCTCAGAGTATAATACCCCCAGCCCCTAGACAGTACAGTATCACCCTCAGTATATATCCCCAGCCCCCTGACAGTACAGTATCACCATCAGAGTATAATACCCCCAGCCCCCTGACAGTATAGTATCTCCCTCAGAGTATAGTACCCCCAGCCCCCTGACAGTACAGTATCACCCTCAGAGTATAATACCCCCAGCCCCCTGACAGTACAGTATCACCCTCAGAGTATAATACCCCAAGCCCCCTGACAGGACAGTGTCACCCTCAGAGTATAATACCCCCAGCCCCCTGACAGGACAGTATAACCCTCTGAGTATAATACCCCCAGCCCCCTGACAGGACAGTATAACCCTCAGAGTATAATACCCCCAGCCCCCTGACAGGACAGTATAACCCTCAGAGTATAATACCCCCAGCCCCTAGACAGTACAGTATCACCCTCAGTATATATCCCCAGCCCCCTGACAGTACAGTATCACCCTCAGAGTATAATACCCCCAGCCCCCTGACAGGACAGTGTCACCCTCAGAGTATAATACCCCCAGCCCTCTGACAGGACAGTGTCACCCTCATAGTATAATACCCCCAGCCCTCTGACAGGACAGTGTCACCCTCAGTATATAATATCCCCAGCCCTCTGACAGGACAGTGTCACCCTCAGAGTATAATACCCCCCAGCCCCCAGACAGGACACTATCACCCTCAGAGTATAATACCCCCAGCCCCCTGACAGGACAGTATCACCCTCAGAGTATAATACCCCCAGCCCCTAGACAGTACAGTATCACCCTCAGTATATAATATCCCCAGCCCCCTGACAGTACAGTATCACCCTCAGAGTATAATACCCCCAGCCCCCTGACAGGACAGTGTCACCCTCAGAGTATAATACCCCCAGCCCTCTGACAGGACAGTGTCACCCTCAGAGTATAATACCCCCAGCCCCCTGACAGGACAGTATAACCCTCAGAGTATAATACCCCCAGCCCCCAGACAGGACAGTATCACCCTCAGAGTATAATACCCCCAGCCCCTAGACAGTACAGTATCACCCTCAGTATATATCCCCAGCCCCCTAACAGTACAGTATCACCATCAGAGTATAATACCCCCAGCCCCCCGACAGTACAGTATCACCCTCAGAGTATAATACCCCCATCCCCTGACAGTACAGTATCACTCTCAGAGTATAGTACCCCCAGCCCCCTGACAGTACAGTATCACCCTCAGAGTATAATACCCCCAGCCCCCTGACAGGACAGTGTCACCCTTAGAGTATAATACCCCCAGCCCCCTGACAGGACAGTATAACCCTCAGAGTATAATACCCCCAGCCCCCAGACAGGACAGTATCACCCTCAGAGTATAATACCCCCAGCCCCTAGACAGTACAGTATCACCCTCAGTATATATCCCCAGCCCCCTGACAGTACAGTATCACCATCAGAGTATAATACCCCCAGCCCCCTGACAGGACAGTGTCACCCTCAGAGTATAATACCCCCAGCCCTCTGACAGGACAGTGTCACCCTCATAGTATAATACCCCCAGCCCTCTGACAGGACAGTGTCACCCTCAGTATATAATATCCTCAGCCCTCTGACAGGACAGTGTCACCCTCAGAGTATAATACCCCCCAGCCCCCAGACAGGACACTATCACCCTCAGAGTATAATACCCCCAGCCCCTAGACAGTACAGTATCACCCTCAGTATATAATATCCCCAGCCCCCTGACAGTACAGTATCACCCTCAGAGTATAATACCCCCAGCCCCCTGACAGGACAGTGTCACCCTCAGAGTATAATTCCCCCAGCCCTCTGACAGGACAGTGTCACCCTCAGAGTATAATACCCCCAGCCCCCTGACAGGACAGTATAACCCTCAGAGTATAATACCCCCAGCCCCCAGACAGGACAGTATCACCCTCAGAGTATAATACCCCCAGCCCCTAGACAGTACAGTATCACCCTCAGTATATATCCCCAGCCCCCTGACAGTACAGTATCACCATCAGAGTATAATACCCGCAGCCCCCTGACAGTATAGTATCACCCTCAGAGTATAGTACCCCCAGCCCCCTGACAGTACAGTATCACCCTCAGAGTATAATACCCCCAGCCCCCTGACAGTACAGTATCACCCTCAGAGTATAATACCCCCAGCCCCCTGACAGGACAGTGTCACCCTCAGAGTATAATACCCCCAGCCCCCTGACAGGACAGTATGACCCTCAGAGTATAATACCCCCAGCCCCCAGACAGGAGAGCATCACCCTCAGAGTATAATACCCCCAGCCCCTAGACAGTACAGTATCACCCTCAGTATATAATACCCCCAGCCCCCTGACAGTACAGTATCACCCTCAGAGTATAATACCCCCAGCCCCCTGACAGTACAGTATCACCCTCAGAGTATAATACCCCCAGCCCCCTGGCAGGGCAGTGTCACCCTCAGAGTATATTACCCCCAGCCCCCTGGCAGGGCAGTGTCACCCTCAGAGTATAATACCCCCAGCCCCCTGACAGGGCAGTGTCACCCTCAGAGTATAATACCCCCAGCCCCCTGACAGGACAGTATCACCCTCAGAGTATAATACCCCCAGCCCCCTGACAGTACAGTAACACCCTCAGAGTATAATACCCCCAGCCCCCTGACAGTACAGTATCACCCTCAGAGTATAATACCCCCAGCCCCCTGACAGTACAGTATCACCCTCAGAGTATAATACTCCCAGCCCCCTGACAGGACAGTATCACCCTCAGAGTATAATACCCCCAGCCCCCTGACAGGACAGTATCACCCTCAGAGTATAATACCCCCCAGCCCCCAGACAGTACAGTATCACCCTCAGAGTATAATACCCCCAGCCCCCTGACAGTACAGTATCACCCTCAGAGTATAATACCCCCAGCTCCCTGACAGGACAGTATCACCCTCAGAGTATAATACCCCCAGCCCCCTGACAGTACAGTATCACCCTCAGAGTATAATACCCCCAGCCCCCTGACAGGACAGTATCACCCTCAGAGTATAATACCCTTAGCCCCCTGACAGTACAGTATCACCCTCAGAGTATAATACCCCCAGCCCCCTGACAAGACAGTATCACCCTCAGAGTATAATACTCCCAGCCCCCTGACAGGACAGTATCACCCTCAGAGTATAATACCCCCAGCCCCCAGACAGGAGAGCATCACCCTCAGTGTATAATACCCCGAGCCCCCTGACAGGACAGTATAACCCTTAGTGTATAATACTCCCAGCCCACTGACAGTACAGTATCACCCTCAGAGTATAATACCCCCAGCCCCCTGACAGTACAGTATAACCCTCAGAGTATAATACCCCAGCCCCTAGACAGTACAGTATCACCCTCAGAGTATAATACCCCCCAGCCCCCAGACAGTACAGTATCACCCTCAGAGTATAATACCCCAGCCCCTAGACAGTACAGTATCACCCTCAGAGTATAATACCCCCAGCCCCGACAGGACAGTATCACCCTCAGAGTATAATACCCCCACCACTCTGACAGTACAGTATCACCCTCAGAGTATAATACCCCCCAGCCAGTACAGTATCACCCTCAGAGTATAATACCCCCAGCCCCCTGACAGTACAGTATCACCCTCAGAGTATAATACCCCCCAGCCCCCTGACAGGGCAGTATCACCCTCAGAGTATAATACCCCAGCCCCCTGACAGGACAGTATCACCCTCAGAGTATAATACCCCAGCCCCTAGACAGTACAGTATAACCCTCAGAGTATAATACCCCCATCCCCTGACAGTACAGTATCACTCTCAGAGTATAGTACCCCCAGCCCCCTGACAGTACAGTATCACCCTCAGAGTATAATACCCCCAGCCCCCTGACAGGACAGTGTCACCCTCAGAGTATAATACCCCCAGCCCCCTGACAGGACAGTATAACCCTCAGAGTATAATACCCCCAGCCCCCAGACAGGACAGTATCACCCTCAGAGTATAATACCCCCAGCCCCTAGACAGTACAGTATCACCCTCAGTATATATCCCCAGCCCCCTGACAGTACAGTATCACCCACAGAGTATAATACCCCCAGCCCCCTGACAGGACAGTGTCACCCTCAGAGTATAATACCCCCAGCCCTCTGACAGGACAGTGTCACCCTCATAGTATAATACCCCCAGCCCTCTGACAGGACAGTGTCACCCTCAGTATATAATATCCCCAGCCCTCTGACAGGACAGTGTCACCCTCAGAGTATAATACCCCCCAGCCCCCAGACAGGACACTATCACCCTCAGAGTATAATACCCCCAGCCCCCTGACAGGACAGTATCACCCTCAGAGTATAATACCCCCAGCCCCTAGACAGTACAGTATCACCCTCAGTATATAATATCCCCAGCCCCCTGACAGTACAGTATCACCCTCAGAGTATAATACCCCCAGCCCCCTGACAGGACAGTGTCACCCTCAGAGTATAATACCCCCAGCCCTCTGACAGGACAGTGTCACCCTCAGAGTATAATACCCCCAGCCCCCTGACAGGACAGTATAACCCTCAGAGTATAATACCCCCAGCCCCCAGACAGGACAGTATCACCCTCAGAGTATAATATCCCCAGCCCCTAGACAGTACAGTATCACCCTCAGTATATATCCCCAGCCCCCTGACAGTACAGTATCACCATCAGAGTATAATACCCCCAGCCCCCCGACAGTACAGTATCACCCTCAGAGTATAGTACCCCCAGCCCCCTGACAGTACAGTATCACCCTCAGAGTATAATACCCCCAGCCCCCTGACAGTACAGTATCACCCTCAGAGTATAATACCCCCTGACAGGACAGTGTCACCCTCAGAGTATAATACCCCCAGCCCCCTGACAGGACAGTATAACCCTCAGAGTATAATACCCCCAGCCTCCAGACAGGAGAGCATCACCCTCAGAGTATAATACCCCCAGCCCCTAGACAGTACAGTATCACCCTCAGTATATAATACCCCCAGCCCCCTGACAGTACAGTATCACCCTCAGAGTATAATACCCCCAGCCCCCTGACAGTACAGTATCACCCTCAGAGTATAATACCCCCAGCCCCCTGGCAGGGCAGTGTCACCCTCAGAGTATAATACCCCCAGCCCCCTGGCAGGGCAGTGTCACCCTCAGAGTATAATACCCCCAGCCCCCTGACAGGGCAGTGTCACCCTCAGAGTATAATACCCCCAGCCCCCTGACAGGACAGTATCACCCTCAGAGTATAATACCCCCAGCCCCCTGACAGTACAGTAACACCCTCAGAGTATAATACCCCCAGCCCCCTGACAGTACAGTATTACCCTCAGAGTATAATACCCCCAGCCCCCTGACAGTACAGTATCACCCTCAGAGTATAATACTCCCAGCCCCCTGACAGGACAGTATCACCCTCAGAGTATAATACCCCCAGCCCCCTGACAGGACAGTATCACCCTCAGAGTATAATACCCCCAGCCCCCTGACAGGACAGTATCACCCTCAGAGTATAATACCCCCAGCCCCCAGACAGGACAGTATCACCCTCAGAGTATAATACCCCCAGCCCCTAGACAGGACAGTTTCACCCTCAGAGTATAATACCCCCAGCCCCCTGACAGGACAGTATTACCCTCAGAGTATAATACCCCCAGCCCCCAGACAGTACAGTATCACCCTCAGCGTATAATACCCCCAGCCCCCTGACAGTACAGTATCACCCTCAAAGTATAATACCCCCAGCCCCCTGACAGGACAGTATCACCCTCAGAGTATAATACCCTCAGCCCCCTGACAGGACAGTATCACCCTCAGAGTATAATACCCCCAGCCCCCAGACAGTACAGTATCACCCTCAGAGTATAATAACCCCCAGCCCCCTGACAGTACAGTATCACCTTCAGTGTATATTACCCCCAGCCCCCTGACAGGACAGTATCACCCTCAGAGTATAATACCCCCAGCCCCCTGACAGGACAGTATCACCCTCAGAGTATAATACCCCCAGCCCCCAGACAGTACAGTATCACCCTCAGAGTATAATACCCCCAGCCCCCTAACAGGACAGTATAACCCTCAGAGTATAATACCCCCAGCTCCCTGACAGTACAGTATCACCCTCAGAGTATAATACCCCCAGCCCCCTGACAGTACAGTATCACCCTCAGAGTATAATACCCCCAGCCCCCTGACAGGACAGTATCACCCTCAGAGTATAATACCCCCCAGCCCCCAGACAGTACAGTATCACCCTCAGAGTATAATACCCCCAGCCCCCTGACAGTACAGTATCACCCTCAGAGTATAATACCCCCAGCTCCCTGACAGGACAGTATCACCCTCAGAGTATAATACCCCAGCCCCCTGACAGTACAGTATCACCCTCAGAGTATAATACCCCCAGCCCCCTGACAGGACAGTATCACCCTCAGAGTATAATACCCTTAGCCCCCAGACAGGAGAGCATCACCCTCAGTGTATAATACCCCGAGCCCCCTGACAGGACAGTATAACCCTTAGTGTATAATACTCCCAGCCCCCTGACAGTACAGTATCACCCTCAGAGTATAATACCCCCAGCCCCCTGACAGTACAGTATAACCCTCAGAGTATAATACCACAGCCCCTAGACAGTACAGTATCACCCTCAGAGTTTAATACCCCCCAGCCCCCAGACAGTACAGTATCACCCTCAGAGTATAATACCCCAGCCCCTAGACAGTACAGTATAACCCTCAGAGTATAATACCCCCAGCCCCCAGACAGGACAGTATCACCCTCAGAGTATAATACCCCCAGCCCTCTGACAGTACAGTATCACCCTCAGAGTATAATACCCCCCAGCCAGTACAGTATCACCCTCAGAGTATAATACCCCCAGCCCCCTGACAGTACAGTATCACCCTCAGAGTATAATACCCCCCAGCCCCCTGACAGGGCAGTATCACCCTCAGAGTATAATACCCCAGCCCCCTGACAGGACAGTATCACCCTCAGAGTATAATACCCCAGCCCCTAGACAGTACAGTATAACCCTCAGAGTATAATACCCCCATCCCCTGACAGTACAGTATCACTCTCAGAGTATAGTACCCCCAGCCCCCTGACAGTACAGTATCACCCTCAGAGTATAATACCCCCAGCCCCCTGACAGGACAGTGTCACCCTCAGAGTATAATACCCCCAGCCCCCTGACAGGACAGTATAACCCTCAGAGTATAATACCCCCAGCCCCCAGACAGGACAGTATCACCCTCAGAGTATAATACCCCCAGCCCCTAGACAGTACAGTATCACCCTCAGTATATATCCCCAGCCCCCTGACAGTACAGTATCACCCTCAGAGTATAATACCCCCAGCCCCCTGACAGGACAGTGTCACCCTCAGAGTATAATACCCCCAGCCCTCTGACAGGACAGTGTCACCCTCATAGTATAATACCCCCAGCCCTCTGACAGGACAGTGTCACCCTCAGTATATAATATCCTCAGCCCTCTGACAGGACAGTGTCACCCTCAGAGTATAATACCCCCCAGCCCCCAGACAGGACACTATCACCCTCAGAGTATAATACCCCCAGCCCCCAGACAGTACAGTATCACCCTCAGCATATAATATCCCCAGCCCCCTGACAGTACAGTATCACCCTCAGAGTATAATACCCCCAGCCCCCTGACAGGACAGTGTCACCCTCAGAGTATAATACCCCCAGCCCTCTGACAGGACAGTGTCACCCTCAAAGTATAATACCCCCAGCCCCCTGACAGGACAGTATAACCCTCAGAGTATAATACCCCCAGCCCCCAGACAGGACAGTATCACCCTCAGAGTATAATACCCCCAGCCCCTAGACAGTACAGTATCACCCTCAGTATATATCCCCAGCCCCCTGACAGTACAGTATCACCATCAGAGTATAATACCCGCAGCCCCCTGACAGTATAGTATCACCCTCAGAGTATAGTACCCCCAGCCCCCTGACAGTACAGTATCACCCTCAGAGTATAATACCCCCAGCCCCCTGACAGTACAGTATCACCCTCAGAGTATAATACCCCCAGCCCCCTGACAGGACAGTGTCACCCTCAGAGTATAATACCCCCAGCCCCCTGACAGGACAGTATGACCCTCAGAGTATAATACCCCCAGCCCCCAGACAGGAGAGCATCACCCTCAGAGTATAATACCCCCAGCCCCTAGACAGTACAGTATCACCCTCAGTATATAATACCCCCAGCCCCCTGACAGTACAGTATCACCCTCAGAGTATAATACCCCCAGCCCCCTGACAGTACAGTATCACCCTCAGAGTATAATACCCCCAGCCCCCTGGCAGGGCAGTGTCACCCTCAGAGTATATTACCCCCAGCCCCCTGGCAGGGCAGTGTCACCCTCAGAGTATAATACCCCCAGCCCCCTGACAGGGCAGTGTCACCCTCAGAGTATAATACCCCCAGCCCCCTGACAGGACAGTATCACCCTCAGAGTATAATACCCCCAGCCCCCTGACAGTACAGTAACACCCTCAGAGTATAATACCCCCAGCCCCCTGACAGTACAGTATCACCCTCAGAGTATAATACCCCCAGCCCCCTGACAGTACAGTATCACCCTCAGAGTATAATACTCCCAGCCCCCTGACAGGACAGTATCACCCTCAGAGTATAATACCCCCAGCCCCCTGACAGGACAGTATCACCCTCAGAGTATAATACCCCCCAGCCCCCAGACAGTACAGTATCACCCTCAGAGTATAATACCCCCAGCCCCCTGACAGTACAGTATCACCCTCAGAGTATAATACCCCCAGCTCCCTGACAGGACAGTATCACCCTCAGAGTATAATACCCCCAGCCCCCTGACAGTACAGTATCACCCTCAGAGTATAATACCCCCAGCCCCCTGACAGGACAGTATCACCCTCAGAGTATAATACCCTTAGCCCCCTGACAGTACAGTATCACCCTCAGAGTATAATACCCCCAGCCCCCTGACAAGACAGTATCACCCTCAGAGTATAATACTCCCAGCCCCCTGACAGGACAGTATCACCCTCAGAGTATAATACCCCCAGCCCCCAGACAGGAGAGCATCACCCTCAGTGTATAATACCCCGAGCCCCCTGACAGGACAGTATAACCCTTAGTGTATAATACTCCCAGCCCACTGACAGTACAGTATCACCCTCAGAGTATAATACCCCCAGCCCCCTGACAGTACAGTATAACCCTCAGAGTATAATACCCCAGCCCCTAGACAGTACAGTATCACCCTCAGAGTATAATACCCCCCAGCCCCCAGACAGTACAGTATCACCCTCAGAGTATAATACCCCAGCCCCTAGACAGTACAGTATCACCCTCAGAGTATAATACCCCCAGCCCCGACAGGACAGTATCACCCTCAGAGTATAATACCCCCACCACTCTGACAGTACAGTATCACCCTCAGAGTATAATACCCCCCAGCCAGTACAGTATCACCCTCAGAGTATAATACCCCCAGCCCCCTGACAGTACAGTATCACCCTCAGAGTATAATACCCCCCAGCCCCCTGACAGGGCAGTATCACCCTCAGAGTATAATACCCCAGCCCCCAGACAGGAGAGCATCACCCTCAGAGTATAATACCCCCAGCCCCTAGACAGTACAGTATCACCCTCAGTATATAATACCCCCAGCCCCCTGACAGTACAGTATCACCCTCAGAGTATAATACCCCCAGCCCCCTGACAGTACAGTATCACCCTCAGAGTATAATACCCCCAGCCCCCTGGCAGGGCAGTGTCACCCTCAGAGTATATTACCCCCAGCCCCCTGGCAGGGCAGTATCACCCTCAGAGTATAATACCCCCAGCCCCCAGACAGTACAGTATCACCCTCAGAGTATAATACCCCCAGCCCCCTAACAGGACAGTATAACCCTCAGAGTATAATACCCCCAGCTCCCTGACAGTACAGTATCACCCTCAGAGTATAATACCCCCAGCCCCCTGACAGTACAGTATCACCCTCAGAGTATAATACCCCAGCCCCCTGACAGGACAGTATCACCCTCAGAGTATAATACCCCAGCCCCTAGACAGTACAGTATAACCCTCAGAGTATAATACCCCCATCCCCTGACAGTACAGTATCACTCTCAGAGTATAGTACCCCCAGCCCCCTGACAGTACAGTATCACCCTCAGAGTATAATACCCCCAGCCCCCTGACAGGACAGTGTCACCCTCAGAGTATAATACCCCCAGCCCCCTGACAGGACAGTATAACCCTCAGAGTATAATACCCCCAGCCCCCAGACAGGACAGTATCACCCTCAGAGTATAATACCCCCAGCCCCTAGACAGTACAGTATCACCCTCAGTATATATCCCCAGCCCCCTGACAGTACAGTATCACCCTCAGAGTATAATACCCCCAGCCCCCTGACAGGACAGTGTCACCCTCAGAGTATAATACCCCCAGCCCTCTGACAGGACAGTGTCACCCTCATAGTATAATACCCCCAGCCCTCTGACAGGACAGTGTCACCCTCAGTATATAATATCCCCAGCCCTCTGACAGGACAGTGTCACCCTCAGAGTATAATACCCCCCAGCCCCCAGACAGGACACTATCACCCTCAGAGTATAATACCCCCAGCCCCCTGACAGGACAGTATCACCCTCAGAGTATAATACCCCCAGCCCCTAGACAGTACAGTATCACCCTCAGTATATAATATCCCCAGCCCCCTGACAGTACAGTATCACCCTCAGAGTATAATACCCCCAGCCCCCTGACAGGACAGTGTCACCCTCAGAGTATAATACCCCCAGCCCTCTGACAGGACAGTGTCACCCTCAGAGTATAATACCCCCAGCCCCCTGACAGGACAGTATAACCCTCAGAGTATAATACCCCCAGCCCCCAGACAGGACAGTATCACCCTCAGAGTATAATACCCCCAGCCCCTAGACAGTACAGTATCACCCTCAGTATATATCCCCAGCCCCCTGACAGTACAGTATCACCATCAGAGTATAATACCCCCAGCCCCCCGACAGTACAGTATCACCCTCAGAGTATAGTACCCCCAGCCCCCTGACAGTACAGTATCACCCTCAGAGTATAATACCCCCAGCCCCCTGACAGTACAGTATCACCCTCAGAGTATAATACCCCCTGACAGGACAGTGTCACCCTCAGAGTATAATACCCCCAGCCCCCTGACAGGACAGTATAACCCTCAGAGTATAATACCCCCAGCCTCCAGACAGGAGAGCATCACCCTCAGAGTATAATACCCCCAGCCCCTAGACAGTACAGTATCACCCTCAGTATATAATACCCCCAGCCCCCTGACAGTACAGTATCACCCTCAGAGTATAATACCCCCAGCCCCCTGACAGTACAGTATCACCCTCAGAGTATAATACCCCCAGCCCCCTGGCAGGGCAGTGTCACCCTCAGAGTATAATACCCCCAGCCCCCTGGCAGGGCAGTGTCACCCTCAGAGTATAATACCCCCAGCCCCCTGACAGGGCAGTGTCACCCTCAGAGTATAATACCCCCAGCCCCCTGACAGGACAGTATCACCCTCAGAGTATAATACCCCCAGCCCCCTGACAGTACAGTAACACCCTCAGAGTATAATACCCCCAGCCCCCTGACAGTACAGTATCACCCTCAGAGTATAATACCCCCAGCCCCCTGACAGTACAGTATCACCCTCAGAGTATAATACTCCCAGCCCCCTGACAGGACAGTATCACCCTCAGAGTATAATACCCCCAGCCCCCTGACAGGACAGTATCACCCTCAGAGTATAATACCCCCAGCCCCCTGACAGGACAGTATCACCCTCAGAGTATAATACCCCCAGCCCCCAGACAGGACAGTATCACCCTCAGAGTATAATACCCCCAGCCCCTAGACAGGACAGTTTCACCCTCAGAGTATAATACCCCCAGCCCCCTGACAGGACAGTATTACCCTCAGAGTATAATACCCCCAGCCCCCAGACAGTACAGTATCACCCTCAGCGTATAATACCCCCAGCCCCCTGACAGTACAGTATCACCCTCAAAGTATAATACCCCCAGCCCCCTGACAGGACAGTATCACCCTCAGAGTATAATACCCTCAGCCCCCTGACAGGACAGTATCACCCTCAGAGTATAATACCCCCAGCCCCCAGACAGTACAGTATCACCCTCAGAGTATAATACCCCCAGCCCCCTGACAGTACAGTATCACCCTCAGAGTATAATACCCCCAGCCCCCAGACAGTACAGTATCACCCTCAGAGTATAATACCCCCAGCCCCCTGACAGGACAGTATCACCCTCAGAGTATATTAACCCCCAGCCCCCTGACAGTACAGTATCACCTTCAGTGTATAATACCCCCAGCCCCCTGACAGGACAGTATCACCCTCAGAGTATAATACCCCCAGCCCCCTGACAGGACAGTATCACCCTCAGAGTATAATACCCCCAGCCCCCAGACAGTACAGTATCACCCTCAGAGTATAATACCCCCAGCCCCCTGACAGTACAGTATCACCCTCAGAGTATAATACCCCCAGCTCCCTGACAGGACAGTATCACCCTCAGAGTATAATACCCCCAGCCCCCTGACAGGACAGTATCACCCTCAGAGTATAATAACCCCCAGCCCCCTGACAGTACAGTATCACCCTCAGAGTATAATACCCCCTGACAGGACAGTATCACCCTCAGAGTATAATACCCCCCAGCCCCCAGACAGTACAGTATCACCCTCAGAGTATAATACCCCCAGCCCCCTGACAGTACAGTATCACCCTCAGAGTATAATACCCCCAGCTCCCTGACAGGACAGTATCACCCTCAGAGTATAATACCCCAGCCCCCTGACAGTACAGTATCACCCTCAGAGTATAATACCCCCAGCCCCCTGACAGGACAGTATCACCCTCAGAGTATAATACCCTTAGCCCCCAGACAGGAGAGCATCACCCTCAGTGTATAATACCCCGAGCCCCCTGACAGGACAGTATAACCCTTAGTGTATAATACTCCCAGCCCCCTGACAGTACAGTATCACCCTCAGAGTATAATACCCCCAGCCCCCTGACAGTACAGTATAACCCTCAGAGTATAATACCACAGCCCCTAGACAGTACAGTATCACCCTCAGAGTTTAATACCCCCCAGCCCCCAGACAGTACAGTATCACCCTCAGAGTATAATACCCCAGCCCCTAGACAGTACAGTATAACCCTCAGAGTATAATACCCCCAGCCCCCAGACAGGACAGTATCACCCTCAGAGTATAATACCCCCAGCCCTCTGACAGTACAGTATCACCCTCAGAGTATAATACCCCCAGCCCCCAGACAGTACAGTATCACCCTCAGAGTATAATACCCCCCAGCCAGTACAGTATCACCCTCAGAGTATAATACCCCCAGCCCCCTGACAGTACAGTATCACCCTCAGAGTATAATACCCCCCAGCCCCCTGACAGGGCAGTATCACCCTCAGAGTATAATACCCCAGCCCCCTGACAGGACAGTATCACCCTCAGAGTATAATACCCCAGCCCCTAGACAGTACAGTATAACCCTCAGAGTATAATACCCCCATCCCCTGACAGTACAGTATCACTCTCAGAGTATAGTACCCCCAGCCCCCTGACAGTACAGTATCACCCTCAGAGTATAATACCCCCAGCCCCCTGACAGGACAGTGTCACCCTCAGAGTATAATACCCCCAGCCCCCTGACAGGACAGTATAACCCTCAGAGTATAATACCCCCAGACAGGACAGTATCACCCTCAGAGTATAATACCCCCAGTCCCTAGACAGTACAGTATCACCCTCAGTATATATCCCCAGTCCCCTGACAGTACAGTATCACCCTCAGAGTATAATACCCCCAGCCCCCTGACAGGACAGTGTCACCCTCAGAGTATAATACCCCCAGCCCTCTGACAGGACAGTGTCACCCTCATAGTATAATACCCCCAGCCCTCTGACAGGACAGTGTCACCCTCAGTATATAATATCCTCAGCCCTCTGACAGGACAGTGTCACCCTCAGAGTATAATACCCCCCAGCCCCCAGACAGGACACTATCACCCTCAGAGTATAATACCCCCAGCCCCTAGACAGTACAGTATCACCCTCAGTATATAATATCCCCAGCCCCCTGACAGTACAGTATCACCCTCAGAGTATAATACCCCCAGCCCCCTGACAGGACAGTGTCACCCTCAGAGTATAATACCCCCAGCCCTCTGACAGGACAGTGTCACCCTCAGAGTATAATACCCCCAGCCCCCTGACAGGACAGTATAACCCTCAGAGTATAATACCCCCAGCCCCCAGACAGGACAGTATCACCCTCAGAGTATAATACCCCCAGCCCCTAGACAGTACAGTATCACCCTCAGTATATATCCCCAGCCCCCTGACAGTACAGTATCACCATCAGAGTATAATACCCCCAGCCCCCTGACAGTATAGTATCACCCTCAGAGTATAGTACCCCCAGCCCCCTGACAGTACAGTATCACCCTCAGAGTATAATACCCCCAGCCCCCTGACAGGACAGTATAACCCTCAGAGTATAATACCCCCAGCCCCCAGACAGGACAGTATCACCCTCAGAGTATAATACCCCCAGCCCCTAGACAGTACAGTATCACCCTCAGTATATATCCCCAGCCCCCTGACAGTACAGTATCACCCTCAGAGTATAATACCCCCAGCCCCCTGAAAGGACAGTGTCACCCTCAGAGTATAATACCCCCAGCCCTCTGACAGGACAGTGTCACCCTCATAGTATAATACCCCCAGCCCTCTGACAGGACAGTGTCACCCTCAGTATATAATATCCTCAGCCCTCTGACAGGACAGTGTCACCCTCAGAGTATAATACCCCCCAGCCCCCAGACAGGACACTATCACCCTCAGAGTATAATACCCCCAGCCCCTAGACAGTACAGTATCACCCTCAGTATATAATATCCCCAGCCCCCTGACAGTACAGTATCACCCTCAGAGTATAATACCCCCAGCCCCCTGACAGGACAGTGTCACCCTCAGAGTATAATACCCCCAGCCCTCTGACAGGACAGTGTCACCCTCAGAGTATAATACCCCCAGCCCCCTGACAGGACAGTATAACCCTCAGAGTATAATACCCCCAGCCCCCAGACAGGACAGTATCACCCTCAGAGTATAATACCCCCAGCCCCTAGACAGTACAGTATCACCCTCAGTATATATCCCCAGCCCCCTGACAGTACAGTATCACCATCAGAGTATAATACCCCCAGCCCCCTGACAGTATAGTATCACCCTCAGAGTATAGTACCCCCAGCCCCCTGACAGTACAGTATCACCCTCAGAGTATAATACCCCCAGCCCCCTGACAGTACAGTATCACCCTCAGAGTATAATACCCCCAGCCCCCTGACAGGACAGTGTCACCCTCAGAGTATAATACCCCCAGCCCCCTGACAGGACAGTATAACCCTCTGAGTATAATACCCCCAGCCCCCTGACAGGACAGTATAACCCTCAGAGTATAATACCCCCAGCCCCCTGACAGGACAGTATAACCCTCAGAGTATAATACCCCCAGCCCCTAGACAGTACAGTATTACCCTCAGTATATATCCCCAGCCCCCTGACAGTACAGTATCACCCTCAGAGTATAATACCCCCAGCCCCCTGACAGGACAGTGTCACCCTCAGAGTATAATACCCCCAGCCCTCTGACAGGACAGTGTCACCCTCATAGTATAATACCCCCAGCCCTCTGACAGGACAGTGTCACCCTCAGTATATAATATCCCCAGCCCTCTGACAGGACAGTGTCACCCTCAGAGTATAATACCCCCCAGCCCCCAGACAGGACACTATCACCCTCAGAGTATAATACCCCCAGCCCCCTGACAGGACAGTATCACCCTCAGAGTATAATACCCCCAGCCCCTAGACAGTACAGTATCACCCTCAGTATATAATATCCCCAGCCCCCTGACAGTACAGTATCACCCTCAGAGTATAATACCCCCAGCCCCCTGACAGGACAGTGTCACCCTCAGAGTATAATACCCCCAGCCCTCTGACAGGACAGTGTCACCCTCAGAGTATAATACCCCCAGCCCCCTGACAGGACAGTATAACCCTCAGAGTATAATACCCCCAGCCCCCAGACAGGACAGTATCACCCTCAGAGTATAATACCCCCAGCCCCTAGACAGTACAGTATCACCCTCAGTATATATCCCCAGCCCCCTAACAGTACAGTATCACCATCAGAGTATAATACCCCCAGCCCCCCGACAGTACAGTATCACCCTCAGAGTATAATACCCCCATCCCCTGACAGTACAGTATCACTCTCAGAGTATAGTACCCCCAGCCCCCTGACAGTACAGTATCACCCTCAGAGTATAATACCCCCAGCCCCCTGACAGGACAGTGTCACCCTTAGAGTATAATACCCCCAGCCCCCTGACAGGACAGTATAACCCTCAGAGTATAATACCCCCAGCCCCCAGACAGGACAGTATCACCCTCAGAGTATAATACCCCCAGCCCCTAGACAGTACAGTATCACCCTCAGTATATATCCCCAGCCCCCTGACAGTACAGTATCACCCTCAGAGTATAATACCCCCAGCCCCCTGACAGGACAGTGTCACCCTCAGAGTATAATACCCCCAGCCCTCTGACAGGACAGTGTCACCCTCATAGTATAATACCCCCAGCCCTCTGACAGGACAGTGTCACCCTCAGTATATAATATCCTCAGCCCTCTGACAGGACAGTGTCACCCTCAGAGTATAATACCCCCCAGCCCCCAGACAGGACACTATCACCCTCAGAGTATAATACCCCCAGCCCCTAGACAGTACAGTATCACCCTCAGTATATAATATCCCCAGCCCCCTGACAGTACAGTATCACCCTCAGAGTATAATACCCCCAGCCCCCTGACAGGACAGTGTCACCCTCAGAGTATAATTCCCCCAGCCCTCTGACAGGACAGTGTCACCCTCAGAGTATAATACCCCCAGCCCCCTGACAGGACAGTATAACCCTCAGAGTATAATACCCCCAGCCCCCAGACAGGACAGTATCACCCTCAGAGTATAATACCCCCAGCCCCTAGACAGTACAGTATCACCCTCAGTATATATCCCCAGCCCCCTGACAGTACAGTATCACCATCAGAGTATAATACCCGCAGCCCCCTGACAGTATAGTATCACCCTCAGAGTATAGTACCCCCAGCCCCCTGACAGTACAGTATCACCCTCAGAGTATAATACCCCCAGCCCCCTGACAGTACAGTATCACCCTCAGAGTATAATACCCCCAGCCCCCTGACAGGACAGTGTCACCCTCAGAGTATAATACCCCCAGCCCCCTGACAGGACAGTATGACCCTCAGAGTATAATACCCCCAGCCCCCAGACAGGAGAGCATCACCCTCAGAGTATAATACCCCCAGCCCCTAGACAGTACAGTATCACCCTCAGTATATAATACCCCCAGCCCCCTGACAGTACAGTATCACCCTCAGAGTATAATACCCCCAGCCCCCTGACAGTACAGTATCACCCTCAGAGTATAATACCCCCAGCCCCCTGGCAGGGCAGTGTCACCCTCAGAGTATATTACCCCCAGCCCCCTGGCAGGGCAGTGTCACCCTCAGAGTATAATACCCCCAGCCCCCTGACAGGGCAGTGTCACCCTCAGAGTATAATACCCCCAGCCCCCTGACAGGACAGTATCACCCTCAGAGTATAATACCCCCAGCCCCCTGACAGTACAGTAACACCCTCAGAGTATAATACCCCCAGCCCCCTGACAGTACAGTATCACCCTCAGAGTATAATACCCCCAGCCCCCTGACAGTACAGTATCACCCTCAGAGTATAATACTCCCAGCCCCCTGACAGGACAGTATCACCCTCAGAGTATAATACCCCCAGCCCCCTGACAGGACAGTATCACCCTCAGAGTATAATACCCCCCAGCCCCCAGACAGTACAGTATCACCCTCAGAGTATAATACCCCCAGCCCCCTGACAGTACAGTATCACCCTCAGAGTATAATACCCCCAGCTCCCTGACAGGACAGTATCACCCTCAGAGTATAATACCCCCAGCCCCCTGACAGTACAGTATCACCCTCAGAGTATAATACCCCCAGCCCCCTGACAGGACAGTATCACCCTCAGAGTATAATACCCTTAGCCCCCTGACAGTACAGTATCACCCTCAGAGTATAATACCCCCAGCCCCCTGACAAGACAGTATCACCCTCAGAGTATAATACTCCCAGCCCCCTGACAGGACAGTATCACCCTCAGAGTATAATACCCCCAGCCCCCAGACAGGAGAGCATCACCCTCAGTGTATAATACCCCGAGCCCCCTGACAGGACAGTATAACCCTTAGTGTATAATACTCCCAGCCCACTGACAGTACAGTATCACCCTCAGAGTATAATACCCCCAGCCCCCTGACAGTACAGTATAACCCTCAGAGTATAATACCCCAGCCCCTAGACAGTACAGTATCACCCTCAGAGTATAATACCCCCCAGCCCCCAGACAGTACAGTATCACCCTCAGAGTATAATACCCCAGCCCCTAGACAGTACAGTATCACCCTCAGAGTATAATACCCCCAGCCCCGACAGGACAGTATCACCCTCAGAGTATAATACCCCCACCACTCTGACAGTACAGTATCACCCTCAGAGTATAATACCCCCCAGCCAGTACAGTATCACCCTCAGAGTATAATACCCCCAGCCCCCTGACAGTACAGTATCACCCTCAGAGTATAATACCCCCCAGCCCCCTGACAGGGCAGTATCACCCTCAGAGTATAATACCCCAGCCCCCTGACAGGACAGTATCACCCTCAGAGTATAATACCCCAGCCCCTAGACAGTACAGTATAACCCTCAGAGTATAATACCCCCATCCCCTGACAGTACAGTATCACTCTCAGAGTATAGTACCCCCAGCCCCCTGACAGTACAGTATCACCCTCAGAGTATAATACCCCCAGCCCCCTGACAGGACAGTGTCACCCTCAGAGTATAATACCCCCAGCCCCCTGACAGGACAGTATAACCCTCAGAGTATAATACCCCCAGCCCCCAGACAGGACAGTATCACCCTCAGAGTATAATACCCCCAGCCCCTAGACAGTACAGTATCACCCTCAGTATATATCCCCAGCCCCCTGACAGTACAGTATCACCCTCAGAGTATAATACCCCCAGCCCCCTGACAGGACAGTGTCACCCTCAGAGTATAATACCCCCAGCCCTCTGACAGGACAGTGTCACCCTCATAGTATAATACCCCCAGCCCTCTGACAGGACAGTGTCACCCTCAGTATATAATATCCCCAGCCCTCTGACAGGACAGTGTCACCCTCAGAGTATAATACCCCCCAGCCCCCAGACAGGACACTATCACCCTCAGAGTATAATACCCCCAGCCCCCTGACAGGACAGTATCACCCTCAGAGTATAATACCCCCAGCCCCTAGACAGTACAGTATCACCCTCAGTATATAATATCCCCAGCCCCCTGACAGTACAGTATCACCCTCAGAGTATAATACCCCCAGCCCCCTGACAGGACAGTGTCACCCTCAGAGTATAATACCCCCAGCCCTCTGACAGGACAGTGTCACCCTCAGAGTATAATACCCCCAGCCCCCTGACAGGACAGTATAACCCTCAGAGTATAATACCCCCAGCCCCCAGACAGGACAGTATCACCCTCAGAGTATAATACCCCCAGCCCCTAGACAGTACAGTATCACCCTCAGTATATATCCCCAGCCCCCTGACAGTACAGTATCACCATCAGAGTATAATACCCCCAGCCCCCCGACAGTACAGTATCACCCTCAGAGTATAGTACCCCCAGCCCCCTGACAGTACAGTATCACCCTCAGAGTATAATACCCCCAGCCCCCTGACAGTACAGTATCACCCTCAGAGTATAATACCCCCTGACAGGACAGTGTCACCCTCAGTATATAATACCCCCAGCCCCCTGACAGTACAGTATCACCCTCAGAGTATAATACCCCCAGCCCCCTGACAGTACAGTATCACCCTCAGAGTATAATACCCCCAGCCCCCTGGCAGGGCAGTGTCACCCTCAGAGTATAATACCCCCAGCCCCCTGGCAGGGCAGTGTCACCCTCAGAGTATAATACCCCCAGCCCCCTGACAGGGCAGTGTCACCCTCAGAGTATAATACCCCCAGCCCCCTGACAGGACAGTATCACCCTCAGAGTATAATACCCCCAGCCCCCTGACAGTACAGTAACACCCTCAGAGTATAATACCCCCAGCCCCCTGACAGTACAGTATCACCCTCAGAGTATAATACCCCCAGCCCCCTGACAGTACAGTATCACCCTCAGAGTATAATACTCCCAGCCCCCTGACAGGACAGTATCACCCTCAGAGTATAATACCCCCAGCCCCCTGACAGG
Organism: Pseudophryne corroboree; assembly: GCF_028390025.1. Taxonomy (NCBI): domain Eukaryota; kingdom Metazoa; phylum Chordata; class Amphibia; order Anura; family Myobatrachidae; genus Pseudophryne; species Pseudophryne corroboree. Next base: position 13,851,234 of record NC_086451.1, read on the forward strand.
ACAGTAACACCCTCAGAGTATAATACCCCCAGCCCCCTGACAGTACAGTAACACCCTCAGAGTATAATAGCCCCCTGACAGGACAGTGTGTAAGGGATATATATAGAGTGTGACAATGAGCTCCCAGCTGCCTGCACTGGGTAGAATGGAGGGAGGTCATGTTGGGAGGGAGGGGGACCTGGGGGCCTCCCCGCTCCCCGGACAGCCGCCCTCAGACCCCTGTCCTGCTGCTCCCCCACCGCAGCAGTGACCCCTCCGGCCGAGCCTTCGGGTCACACGCACCCGCTGACCGTGGCCTCACCCCCCGGACTACCCCTCTCTCTCCCCTTCCCGGCCGCTCCACCGAGCGGAGAGAGGAGGGACAGGGCGGCAGGGGGCGGCGCTGGGAGTTGTAGTCTCCCCGGGCCTCCCATCCCCATGTCCGCCAGCGGCGGCGCATGCGGCCCGGAGACTACAAATCCCAGCGGGCTGTGCGGGTCCCGCGCATGCGCGCCGCTCACCCCGAGCTCGTCTATTATGCTGCTGCCCTGGTGAAGGGAAAAAAGAGGAGACCGAGGAGGAGGCGCCGGAGGGACCGTGCGGCCAGCGCTGCGGAGCGGCCGGGGGACAAGTAATCCGCCACCCTCTCCCCTCTATCCCTGTGTGTGTGTCTGGCAGCGGGGTGCAGGGCGGGGACCCGGCCGGGAGGGGGGGCCCTCACTCACCCCCCCTCCTCTACCCCCCACCCCGCGGCAGCGGCCGCTCCGGCCGAGCAACAATGTAACAAAGCCTCTGACTGATACATTGTATCCGCGGGGGCCCGCCGAGGGGGGCTCCAGCCCGGGGAGCAGGGGGCATTTTCCCTGCCCGCCATCTTTTAAAGGGAAGAATTGTGGGAGGCCCCGGGCCGGGGGGAGAGGCGGATCCCGGGCGGCAGCCACCCCGCCGGGCAGTGAGTGGCAACCAGAGACCGGGGCCTCCAGGCTTCCCCAGTACTGTGACAGTGGAGGTCAGGCCGGGGTTCCGGCTGCACATCGGGCCCCCCTTCCCCGGGTAGATGCCGGTTACTGTGGGAGGGACCCGGGCTGGGGGATGTCTGAGTGGTGACAGGAACTTCTCCCCTGCTGGGACCCTGTGCAGGAGGCTCTGCAACTTGTGTGTACTGTCCTTCCCCCTGCCAGGCTCTGCAACTTGTGTGTACTGTCCTTCCCCTGCCAGGCTCTGCAACTTGTGTGTGTACTGTCCTTCCCCTGCCAGGCTCTGCAACTTGTGTGTGTACTGTCCTTCCCCTGCTAGGCTCTGCAACTTGTGTGTGTACTGTCCTTCCCCCTGCCAGGCTCTGCAACTTGTGTGTGTACTGTCCTTCCCCTGCTATGCTCTGCAACTTGTGTGTGTACTGTCCTTTCCCCCTGCCAGGCTCTGCAACTTGTGTGTGTACTGTCCTTCCCCTGCTAGGCTCTGCAACTTGTGTGTATACTGTCCTTCCCCCTGCCAGGCTCTGCAACCTGTGTGTATACTGTCCTTCCCCCTGCCAGGCTCTGCAACTTGTGTGTACTGTCCTTCCCCCTGCCAGGCTCTGCAACTTGTATGTATTGTCCTTCCCCCTGCCAGGCTCTGCAACTTGTGTGTGTACTGTCCTTCCCCTGCCAGGCTCTGCAACTTGTGTGTGTACTGTCCTTCACCTGCCAGGCCCTGCAACTTGTGTGTATACTGTCCTTCCCCCTGCCAGGCCCTGCAACTTGTGTGTATACTGTCCTTCCCCCTGCCAGGCTCTGCAACTTGTGTGTATACTGTCCTTCCCCCTGCCAGGCTCTGCAACTTGTGTGTACTGTCCTTCCCCTGCTAGGCTCTGCAACTTCTGTGTGTACTGTCCTTCCCCTGCTAGGCTCTGCAACTTCTGTGTGTACTGTCCTTCCCCTGCCAGGCTCTGCAACTTGTGTGTATACTGTCCTTCCCCCTGCCAGGCTCTGCAACCTCTGTGTGTACTGTCCTTCCCCCTGCCAGGCTCTGCTGTGTGTAACTTCCATATGTGCAGTCCTAGGGCCATGGGTATACAGTCCTTTCCCTGCCAGGCTCTTCTCTGTAACTTCCATGTGTACAGTCCTTCCTCTGCCAGGCTCTGCAACTTCTGTGTGTACAGTCCTTTCCCTGCCAGGCTCTTCTCTGTAACTTCCATGTGTACAGTCCTTGCTCTGCCAGGCTCTGCTCTGAATGTAACTTCTCTGCCAGGCTCTGCTCTGTGTGTAACTTCCATGTGTACAGTCCTTGCTCTGCCCTGTCTGTAACTTCCATGAGTATAGTCCTAGCTCTGCATATAACTTCCATGTGTACAGTCTTTGCTCTGCTCTGTATGTAACTTCCATGTGTACAGTCTTTGCTCTGCTCTGTATGTAACTTCCATGTGTACAGTCCTTGCTCTGCTCTGTATGTAACTTCCATGTGTACAGTCCTTGCTCTGCTCTGTATGTAACTTCCATGTGTACAGTCCTTGCTCTGCTCTGTATGTAACTTCCATGTGTACAGTCTGCTCTGCCAGGCTCTGCTCTGTATGTAACTTCCATGTGTACAGTCTTTGCTCTGCTAGGCTCTGCTCTGTATGTAACTTCCATGTGTACAGTCCTTGCTCTGCTCTGTATGTAACTTCCATGTGTACAGTCTGCTCTGCCAGGCTCTGCTCTGTATGTAACTTCCATGTGTACAGTCTTTGCTCTGCTAGGCTCTGCTCTGTATGTAACTTCCATGTGTACAGTCCTTGCTCTGCTCTGTATGTAACTTCCATGTGTACAGTCTTTGTTCTGCCAGGCTCTGCTCTGTATGTAACTTCCATGTGTACAGTCTGCTCTGCCAGGCTCTGCTCTGTATGTAACTTCCATGTGTACAGTCTTTGCTCTGCCAGGCTCTGCTCTGTATGTAACTTCTCTGCCAGGCTCTGCTCTGTGTGTAACTTCCCTGTGTACAGTCCTTGCTCTGCCAGGCTCTGCTCTGTATGTAACTTCCATGTGTACAGTCTTTGCTCTGCCAGGCTCTGCTCTGTATGTAACTTCTCTGCCAGGCTCTGCTCTGTGTGTAACTTCCATGAGTATAGTCCTAGCTCTGCATATAACTTCCATGTGTACAGTCTTTGCTCTGCCAGGCTCTGATCAGTCTGTAACTTCTCTGCCAGGCTCTGCTCTGTGTGTAACTTCCATGTGTACAGTCCTTGCTCTGCTCTGTCTGTAACTTCCATGAGTATAGTCCTAGCTCTGCATATAACTTCCATGTGTACAGTCTTTGCTCTGCCAGGCTCTGATCAGTCTGTAACTTCCATGTGTACAGTCCTTGCTCTGCTCTGTATGTAACTTCCATGTGTACAGTCCTTGCTCTGCTCTGTATGTAACTTCCATGTGTACAGTCCTTGCTCTGCTCTGTATGTAACTTCCATGTGTACAGTCCTTGCTCTGCTCTGTATGTAACTTCCATGTGTACAGTCCTTGCTCTGCCAGGCTCTGCTCTGTATGTAACTTCTCTGCCAGGCTCTGATCAGTCTGTAACTTCCATGTGTACAGTCCTTGCTCTCCTCTGTATGTAACTTCCATGTGTACAGTCTTTGCTCTGCTCTTCCATGTGTACAGTCCTTGCTCTCCTCTGTATGTAACTTCCATGTGTACAGTCTTTGCTCTGCTCTTCCATGTGTACAGTCCTTGCTCTGCTCTGTATGTAACTTCCATGTGTACAGTCCTTGCTCTCCTCTGTATGTAACTTCCATGTGTACAGTCTTTGCTCTGCTAGGCTCTGCTCTTCCATGTGTACAGTCCTTGCTCTGCTCTGTATGTAACTTCCATGTGTACAGTACTTGCTCTGCCAGGCTCTGCTCTGTATGTAACTTCCATGTGTACAGTCCTTGCTCTGCTCTGTATGTAACTTCCATGTGTACAGTCTTTGCTCTGCTCTGTGTGTAACTTCCATGTGTACAGTCTTTGCTCTGCCAGGCTCTGCTCTGTGTGTAACTTCCATGTGTACAGTCTTTGCTCTGATCTGTATGCAACTTCCATGTGTACAGTCCTTGCTCTGCTCTGTATGTAACTTCCATGTGTACAGTCCTTGCTCTGCTCTGTATGCAACTTCCATGTGTACAGTCCTTGCTCTGCCAGGCTCTGCTCTGTGTGTAACTTCCATGTGTACAGTCTTTGCTCTGCCAGGCTCTGCTCTTCCATGTGTACAGTCCTTGCTCTGCTCTGTATGTAACTTCCATGTGTACAGTCTTTGCTCTGATCTGTATGCAACTTCCATGTGTACAGTCCTTGCTCTGCTCTGTATGTAACTTCCATGTGTACAGTCCTTGCTCTGCTCTGTATGCAACTTCCATGTGTACAGTCCTTGCTCTGCCAGGCTCTGCTCTGTGTGTAACTTCCATGTGTACAGTCTTTGCTCTGCCAGGCTCTGCTCTTCCATGTGTACAGTCCTTGCTCTGCTCTGTATGTAACTTCCATGTGTACAGTCCTTGCTCTGCCAGGCTCTGCTCTGTGTGTAACTTCCATGGGTACAGTCCTTGCTCTGCTCTGTATGTAACTTCCATGTGTACAGTCCTTGCTCTGCCAGGCTCTGCTCTGTATGTAACTTCCATGTGTACAGTCCATGCTCTGCTCTGTTATCCTGCCAGTATCACAACACTGAACTTCTGCAAGTGTTTCTCCTATATCCCAGTTCCTTCAGCAGAACATGTAAAACTCCTGTGCTGCCCCCAGGCTCCCGTCTGACCCTCTCCAGTGCAGATAGGTTACATTGTAACGTCTCTATATATCCCCAGCCATGAATGACTTTTATTATGTTTGAGGCGGTTCTGCGCTGCCTTAGGTGTCAGGTTATTACTGTGTATCTAAGAAGAACCATATGTGCTTTCCGCTCTGCCTGCAGCGTAGTAGCGGTACCCTGTCCTGCCCGCATGGCACCAGTCCCCTCTGTTTTTAAAGGTCTCACTTTGACAGCAACCAAACTTTATTAAAAGTCTGTGTGCTGCTTGTTTAGTGATTCTGCTGTGTATGTCCCCGTCTGATCATTAGCGATGGCATCTCCTTGTGGTGACACTTCTTTGCTTGTGCTTTGTGCAATTAGTAAGTAGGAGCTGACGCTCTAATGCTGAACAGAGGGGATCCTTCAGTGCTTTGCTAATTGTCTTCTGTGATTAACCTGTTCCTGTGCTGCACTGTGTGGTAGTGGTGGGATGTCTGTCCTCTGATTGGGTCTCTGATAGATGCTACAGGTGCTGATTGTGAGGTGTTACAGTGTGTGAGAGGTTGTCGTGGCAGGTTTGGGAGTGAGGTAAGAGCGGTGCCTCTAAGGTGTGTTGTGAAATTGTTATTTTCTACAAATTATGTTTTATTATTGCACTTGATATTGCAACATATTATCTGCTTTTTCTGATGCGCAGTATACAGTATTTATTGTGTGTGTACCGTGTATAAATATAATCTGTTCTGTAACTTTAACGTGGCTAGTTATATACAAAGCACCTGTTGATTCTTTTTAATGCTTTATATTCCTGCTGTTTGAACTCCTGACTTTGCTAAACTGCTTTGAAGTATTAAGTCCTTTGCTACGCCCAGGCTGGGTACACGCCGTACAGCGATGAGACGATTTCCAGCCGCTCGGTCTGATCTGTACGCAGCACCCGGAGCCAGATAATTGTACCGGAACTAGTCGGATGGGATGATTGGATCTGCCCTGCTGTGGCACGATGAGCCGCCGTTGTGCGCATTTTGCAGTGTGTACGAATTTCCGACCCGTCCATCATTTCTGCTGTTAGTTTCTTTGCAAACATCCCCTCTTAGGACAGATCGTCGTACGGATCGGAAGCATAAATCGCTAGTGTGCACGCTCCAGATCGGATGGTGTCTGTCGTTGAATCGCTCAGACGTTTGTAAAATCGTTCATACAAATCGGTTAGTGTGTATGCAAAAAATCGTTACTGAAAAATCGTTCATATCGCACAGTGTGTAGGGCCCTAAAGTCGAGCGACCGTGAAATTGTTCAGGAGTGTACCTACTATTAGTTACTGGTATGATAGGGAGATATCGTGTATAGTTTTAGCTAGTTTATAGCGTCTTATGCAGTTTGGATTGTTACTTACTTTTCCCTAGTAGCGGTTGTGGCTCGGTGTCGGGTTGATGCCCTAGTAGCGGTTGTGGCTCTGTGTCGGGTTGATGCCCTAGTAGCGGTTGTGGCTCTGTGTCGGGTTGATGCCCTAGTAGTGGTTGTGGCTCTGTCAGGTTGATGCCCTAGTAGCGGTTGTGGCTGTGGCTCTGTGTCGGGTTGATGCCCTAGTAGCGGTTGTGGCTCTGTGTTCGGTTGATGCCCTAGTAGCGGTTATGGGTCTGTGTCGGGTTGATGCCCTAGTAGCGGTTGTGGCTCTGTGTTCGGTTGATGCCCTAGTAGCGGTTATGGGTCTGTGTCAGGTTGATGCCCTAGTAGCGGTTGTGGCTGTGTGTCAGGTTGATGCCCTAGTAGCGGTTGTGGCTCTGTGTCGGGTTGATGCCCTAGTAGTGTTTATGGCTCTGTGTCAGGTTGATGCCCTAGTAGCGGTTATGGCTCTGTGTCGGGTTGATGCCCTAGTAGCGGTTATGGGTCTGTGTCAGGTTGATGCCCTAGTAGCGGTTGTGGCTGTGTGTCAGGTTGATGCCCTAGTAGCGGTTGTGGCTCTGTGTCGGGTTGATGCCCTAGTAGTGTTTATGGCTCTGTGTCAGGTTGATGCCCTAGTAGCGGTTATGGCTCTGTGTCGGGTTGATGCCCTAGTAGCGGTTGTGGCTCTATGTCAGGTTGATGCCCTAGTAGCGGTTATGGGTCTGTGTCAGGTTGATGCCCTAGTAGCGGTTGTGGCTGTGTGTCAGGTTGATGCCCTAGTAGCGGTTGTGGCTCTGTGTCGGGTTGATGCCCTAGTAGTGTTTATGGCTCTGTGTCAGGTTGATGCCCTAGTAGCGGTTATGGCTCTGTGTCAGGTTGATGCCCTAGTAGCGGTTATGGGTCTGTGTCAGGTTGATGCCCTAGTAGCGGTTGTGGCTGTGTGTCAGGTTGATGCCCTAGTAGCGGTTGTGGCTCTGTGTCGGGTTGATGCCCTAGTAGTGTTTATGGCTCTGTGTCAGGTTGATGCCCTAGTAGCGGTTATGGCTCTGTGTCGGGTTGATGCCCTAGTAGCGGTTGTGGCTCTATGTCAGGTTGATGCCCTAGTAGCGGTTGTGGCTCTGTGTCAGGTTGATGCCCTAGTAGCGGTTATGGGTCTGTGTCAGGTTGATGCCCTAGTAGCGGTTATGGGTCTGTGTCGGGTTGATGCCCTAGTAGCGGTTGTGGCTCTGTGTCAGGTTGATGCCCTAGTAGCGGTTATGGGTCTGTGTCAGGTTGATGCCCTAGTAGCGGTTGTGGCTCTGTCAGGTTGATGCCCTAGTAGTGGTTGTGGCTCTGTCAGGTTGATGCCCTAGTAGCGGTTATGGCTCTGTGTCGGGTTGATGCCCTAGTAGCGGTTGTGGCTCTGTGTCAGGTTGATGCCCTAGTAGCGTTTATGGCTCTGTCAGGTTGATGCCATAGTAGCGGTTATGGGTCGGTGTCGGGTTGATGCCCTAGTAGCGGTTGTGGCTCGGTGTCAGGTTGATGCCCTAGTAGCGGTTGTGGCTCGGTGTCGGGTTGATGCCCTAGTAGCGGTTGTGGCTCTGTGTCAGGTTGATGCCCTAGTAGCGGTTGTGGCTCTGTGTCAGGTTGGTGCCCTAGTAGCGGTTATGGGTCTGTGTCAGGTTGGTGCCCTAGTACCGGTTATGGCTCTGTGTCAGGTTGATGCCCTAGTAGCGGTTATGGGTCTGTGTCAGGTTGATGCCCTAGTAGAGGTTATGGCTCTGTGTCAGGTTGGTGCCCTAGTAGCGGTTATGGCTCTGTCAGGTTGATGCCCTAGTAGCGTTTATGGTTCTGTGTCAGGTTGATGCCCTAGTACCGGTTATGGGTCTGTGTCAGGTTGATGCCCTAGTACCGGTTATGGGTCTGTGTCAGGTTGATGCCCTAGTACCGGTTATGGGTCTGTGTCAGGTTGATGCCCTAGTACCGGTTATGGGTCTGTGTCAGGTTGATGCCCTAGTAGCGGTTATGGGTCTGTGTCAGGTTGATGCCCTAGTAGCGGTTATGGGTCGGTGTCGGGTTGATGCCCTAGTAGCGGTTGTGGCTCTGTGTCAGGTTGATGCCCTAGTAGCGGTTATGGGTCTGTGTCAGGTTGATGCCCTAGTAGCGGTTATGGGTCTGTGTCAGGTTGATGCCCTAGTAGCGGTTATGGGTCGGTGTCGGGTTGATGCCCTAGTAGCGGTTGTGGCTCTGTGTCAGGTTGATGCCCTAGTAGCGGTTATGGGTCTGTGTCAGGTTGATGCCCTAGTAGCGGTTGTGGCTGTGTCGGGTTGATGCCCTAGTAGCGGTTATGGCTCTGTATCAGGTTGATGCCCTAGTAGCGGTTATGGGTCTGTGTCAGGTTGATGCCCTAGTAGCGGTTGTGGCTCGGTGTCGGGTTGATGCTCTAGTAGCGGTTGTGGCTCTGTGTCCGGTTGATGCCCTAGTAGCGGTTGTGGCTCGGTGTCCGGTTGATGCCCTAGTAGCGGTTGTGGCTCGGTGTCGGGTTGATGCCTTAGTAGCGGTTGTGGCTCGGTGTCGGATTGATGCCCTAGTAGCGGTCGTGGCTCGGTGTCGGGTTGATGCCCTAGTAGCGGTTGTGGCTCTGTGTCGGGTTGATGCCCTCGTAGCGGTTGTGGCTCGGTGTCGGGTTGATGCCCTCGTAGCGGTTGTGGCTCTGTGTCGGGTTGATGCCCTCGTAGCGGTTGTGGCTCTGTGTCGGGTTGATGCCCTCGTAGCGGTTGTGGCTCTGTGTCGGGTTGATGCCCTCGTAGCGGTTGTGGCTCTGTCGGGTTGATGCCCCAGTAGCAGTTGTAGCTTTGTGTCAGGTTATTGTTCCATAGGATGATTTGGGGAGGGGGATTTCTTATGACCCTGTGTGTTGTCAGAGTTATAAGCACCAGGTGTGTCATCTCCGGCCCATCCAGCCTGTACATACAGTTGCCGAGTTGCCTTATTACATGTGTTGCCCGTAACATAATAGTCCTGTGGGGAATTCCGGAGCCTGATTAGTTACTTGCCGCCTCTGGGGAACGTGGATAAATGTACAGTGTTATCCCTCTTTTGGGGAATACGGTGATACTTTTGTTTTTGACTGTAATTAGACCAATTTTTCAAGCCCTCCCACTTCTCTTTGTCTTCCGTTGTGCGTTACGATATAAAGTACATAACAAATAACTCTTGAATATAAAGAGCTCATCGTATTCTGACGTTCCTGTCCAGAGGGCTCGGACGCGTGCCCCACTGGTAGAATGCCCGCTCCTATAGAACAGGGATGCTTTCAGTGCAGGGTTTCCCATCCTCAGGGCACACTCACAGTCCAGGTCTGGGTGATGGTATCCGTTCAGATGGTCGACAATTTTAAGGTCGACACGTGAAAATGGTCTACACATGAAAGATCGACACATAAAAAGGTCAGCGTGGCTTTTTGAAAGAAAAAAAAAATAGATTTTTAACTTTTTCATACTTTACCTTCCACGTGGACTACGCTTGGGAATAGTAACCTGTGCCGAGCGCAGCGGTAGCAGAGCGAGCCATGCAAGGGGACGCTGTACACTGATTGGGGTTCCTGGTCATGTTACGGAAAAAATGACACCAAAAACAGTTCAAAAATCCATGTCGGCTTTTTCATGTCGGCTTTTTCACGTGTCGACCTTTTGTCCATGTCTACCATGTCAATGTCGACCAATAGTGGTCGACCTAATGACTGTCGACCAGTCATACCGGAACCCTGGGTGATAGCCATGCTTAAGCACAGGTGATTAAATCAAAATAACTGAGGCACTAAGGTCACCTGTGCTGGAATACGGCTATCCTTAAAACCTGGACTGTTGGTGTACCTTCAGGACTGCGGTTGGGAACCGCTGTTTTTAGTGCTTGGTGCCATTTGTTAGGTGTTGCAATATGGATATCTAAAGTCAGTGACTCCACTGCGGCCCCTGTATCGTAGTATGAGGGCCCTTCTGCCTGTTTCAGGGGTCTGTGTGTAGCATTGTTTTATCGTGTTGGGTATGTGTGACCGGCGACCACAATACAGACGCTGGGATCTCGGCCGTTGGATGGCCAGCAGGGGGGCGAGCACAAGGGAAGCCCCTTGCGGGCTTGCTGCGCCATTCTATTCCCACTCTGAGTGTCGTGGACACCCACATGTGGGAATAGTCCATGTTGGTCGGCACGCCGACCGCCAGGATTTTCAGATGCCGGGATCCCAGCGTCTATATTCGTTGGTCACTTAAACGTATCCCGTTTTATTTGCACGTGCAAAAATCCGCCCAGTAGTGGAGCCTGACCCCTCATATTAACCTCATCCGTAAAGCACAAAAAAATGGTGTGTATTTCATGATATAAATGTTACGTAGAATGCGCTGTATTGAGCGTCTCCAAACACACAGTACATATAAATAAAATATTTGAGCGCTATATGTGTTATATATACATGTATTTTATGCCAGACGCTTTAGATTAGTGTTTTATATCACCCTGGGGTCAGTGCTGTATGTAAATGAAGACTAGACGCCTTCAGATAAGAATGCAGTCATTTGAGTTGCTGTGACATCACTGGCTCCGCCCCCGTGGGAAGTGACAGAACATTTGTTCTAAGCAAGTCTGTGCGCTGATATCTGCCATTTTATAGGATACTACCCCCCAATCTTCACTTGTTAACTTGCTACATAGGTTAACAGAGATTGTGATGGACCGCATTGGTTATCTTATTTCAAGTATATTAAGCCTAGTTTTTGTTTATTTAAATACACAGGAATACTGGCATCTCTGGTATATGGACTGGGCCTTGTATACAGGGCATTGGCAGAATAACAATATTGCGTTGAGAACACAGTATTGAGACTATACAGTATATTGTGCAGTCTTGGTACTTTTGACCAATCTGTACGACTATCATAGGTTCTCAAACTCTGTCCCCAGGACCCCAAACAGCTCACATTTCCCAGGTCACCCATACGCTGCACAGGTGTATTCACTACTCACTGATACATTATTTCACTGCGAGGAGACCTGGAAAACATGAGCTGTTTGAGAACCTCTGATGTAGTGTGTAGGCCGAATCTATCGTTTACACGCATTCTTCATTGCATTGTCCTGTCTGATGAGCTGCACGTCAGGTGGGGCGATTCCACAAACGATGCAGTGTTACATTAAGCATGCAGTGATATTACGTTGTCTCATGACGTATAGGGGGCTGATTCAATTGTTTTGGGCGTCTAAAAAGCCTGTCTAACCGGGACAATTGAATCATCCGCATAGTGTAGTGTGTGCAGCAGTGTGATGTATTGTATCACATCACTGATTTGCACAACCATTCAGCAGTGTACCTACTGTTAGTGCTTAGAGATTTGTTTGTTTGATTTCACACATTGTTACATATTAGTCTTGTTTTGTAATTCACGGTTTTCTTGTGTGCTCGTGTTTACGTACTCTGTTAGGCGCTGTGGCGTCATTATAAATAAAGGATGATGGTTATTTCTCCATACTGGACATGGATTTCCTTATGCAGTTTGGTGACAGATCAATTATATTGGTTGGTTTTTTATCTCTGTGGGGTAAATTCAATTCTGCGAGATCTGAATAGCAATTCAAATGAGCGTGCTGTTATGCGTGAAAACAAACATCAGACTAAACCTCTGCCTTTAGTGCGATGCAGACAGCATTGCGGCAGGCACTTAAGTCGGAGAATGCCTGTTAACGCAACTAAACTCCCTGTTTAAAGCGTGAGAACCGCCATTTTCCAACATAACAGTGCAGTCAATTGACTAGCTCCGTGACCTCCTGCCTGGTGCTACTCATCTCACGCTTAATTGAATCAGGCCATGTGATTCGGATTCCTGGGCATCGTTGAGCAGAGCGAAGGTCTTTAGCCTGTTGGCTTAGCGGTCTGGGCAACTGTTGCCATCTGCAGTTCCCATTACATAGCGGTGTGGACTGTCCTGTGTGACCAGAGCCGCTGTACTGAGATCCGCACTTGGCTGCTACTTAAGTACATGTTGCAACTCGCAATCCGTGTGAAACACATTGGGGTCGATTCAATTCACTGACAGTTGAATAGCGCTGGAAACTCCTGGCACTATTCAATATAGCGATGAGTGACCCTCAATTGTCGGGAATTCTTCTCTCATCCCCGGGGGATGAGAGAAGAAACCCGACAAAAGTGCTGGCGCGCGGCCAGCGCGAGGCTGATTCTGTCGGGAATTAGCCTCGCCTCGCGTCGGGTAGTTAAGTCGGAGAATGCCCGTCCTCCAACAATTCAACCTGTTTAGTCGGCGAGAACGGGCCATCGCCGACTTAACAGGAGCTGAATTGAATAGCGTCGGGATCTAATTCCCGGCGCTATTCAACTGTCACTGAATAGAATTGACCCCATTGACTTGGGATCATGCATAATGTTAAAAGCATCACTAGCGCGTGTTCTAGATGACACTGGTGAGCCGAGGTGATACACCGCACGCTACCATATCATAAGCTATTGCAATGTATCGTTTGACAGGTCGCAATAGAATGACTTGTCTCCAGCTGATAAGTTATAGATCCAGTTTGGAAACTTCATGAATGTTTAATAAGGCAAAACAATGTCTGATTGTTCAAAACGTGCGCTTTCTGTCCTTTGGCTAATAGCGCTGTCCAGGTTTGGAGGCGTATAGGGTTTTTATTTTGCACTTTAGTTGTTCCTCACCCTTCTATCCCATGGGTGCTGCCTGTACAATAGTCCTGAGCTGCCTAACACGCAGCACCCTGGGCGAAGGTCTGTTTAATACCAGGTTGGGTATAAATGTTGGCGTGTCTCCCCATCTCAATACAGTTGTGGTTTCACGCTGGATAAATGCTTTGATCAGCCCCAGACTGGAAATGTAATGAATTTAGCCATTCGGGTCACCCACAAGCATCTACCTGCCGGAGGTCCTGGTGTGTCGGGCACTCTGTGTGTGACTGCAACACTTCCCTGGGGTTTGTTGTGCTAAGGCAGCTGGATGCTCACTAAAAGGCCTTTGTCTGCAGGGCATGCTGGGTCTTGTAGTGTCAGACCAAGTCTGGTAGGTGAGCTATTGGGCAGCTTGAGTAATTGAAATAAAATAATGTTCGCTTGCTGCAATCTGTAACGTTCGCTCATATCCCCAATATTCGCAGTTAAGTGATTTGTGGTGGAGCCGTTGTATCGGTAGATGATAAATAATCATTTAAAAAATAAGATCGTTCCCGTTTGACCCTGGTAACATAGGGGCAGATGTATTACCCTGGAGACAGCATAAGGAAGTGATAAACCAGTGATATGTGCAAGGTGATAAAGGCACCAGCCAATCAGCTCCAATATGTAAATTAACAGTTAGGATCTGATTGGCTGGTGCGTTTATCACCATATACATATCACTGGTTTATCACTTCCTTATGCCTTCTCCACGTTAATACATCTGCCCCAGTGTAACATAGTAACTAAAGTTGAAAAAAGACAATTGTCCATCGAGTTCAACCTATTTGTGGTCTCCTATGCAGTCTCATTATAGGACTAGTTATTTCTCTGACGTCCTAGTGGATGCTGGGTACTCCGTAAGGACCATGGGGAATAGACGGGCTCCGCAGGAGACTGGGCACTCTAAAAGAAAGATTAGGTACTATCTGGTGTGCACTGGCTCCTCCCTCTATGCCCCTCCTCCAGACCTCAGTTAGAATCTGTGCCCGGCCAGAGCTGGATGCACACTAGGGGCTCTCCTGAGCTTCTAGTAAAGAAAGTATTTATTAGGTTTTTTATTTTCAGTGAGATCTGCTGGCAACAGACTCACTGCTACGAGGGACTTAGGGGAGAGAAGCGAACCTACCTGCTTGCAGCTAGCTTGGGCTTCTAGGCTACTGGACACCATTAGCTCCAGAGGGATCGAACACAGGCCCAGCCTCGGTCGTCCGGTCCCGGAGCCGCGCCGCCGCCCCCCTTGCAGAGCCAGAAGCAAGAAGAACGTCCTGGAAATCGGCGGCTGAAGACTCCGGTCTTCATTAAGGTAGCGCATAGCACTGCAGCTGTGCGCCATTGCTCCCTATGCACACCACATACACCGGTCACTGATGGGTGCAGGGCGCTGGGGGGGGGGGGGGGGGGCGGGGCGGGGGCGCGCCCTGGACTGCAATTAGAGTACCTTACATTGGCAAACAGCACATATTATAGTCTAATAAACTATATATGTGCAAAAATCCCCTGCCATAATATTAATATAAGAGCGGGAGAAGTCCGCCGTGAAGGGGGCGGGGCTATCTCCCTCAGCACACTGGCGCCATTTTCTCTTCACAGCTCCGCTGGAAGACTGCTCCCCAGGCTCTCCCCTGCAGTTTCCAGGCTCAAAGGGTAAAAAAGAGAGGGGGGGCACTAAATTTAGGCGCAAACTGTACATGAAAAGCAGCTATAGGGAAAAATCACTTTGTTAGTGTAAATCCCTGATTATATAGCGCTGTGGTGTGTGCTGGCATACTCTCTCTCTGTCTCCCCAAAGGACTTTGTGGGGTCCTGTCCTCAGTCAGAGCATTCCCTGTGTGTGTGCGGTGTGTCGGTACGGCTGTGTCGACATGTTTGATGAGGAGGATTATGTGGGGGTGGAGCAGGTGCCGATAAGTGTGATGTCACCCCCTGCGGGGACGACACCGGAGTGGATGGATATGTGGAAGGTATTAACCGACAGTGTCAACTCCTTACATAAAAGGTTCGATGACGCAGCTTTGGGACAGCCGGCATCTCAGCCCGCGCCTGCCCAGGCATCTCAGAGGCCTTCAGGGGCTCAAAAACGCCCGGTACCTCAGATGGGTGACACAGATGTCGACACGGAGTCTGACTCCAGTGTCGACGAGGATGAGACAAATATACAATCCACTAGGGCCATCCGATGTATGATTACGGCAATGAAAAATGTGTTGCACATTTCTGACATTAACCCGGTTACCACAAAAAAGGGTATTATGTTTGGGGAGAAAAAGCAGCCAGTGACTTTTCCCCCATCTGATGAGTTAAACGAGTGTGAAGAAGCGTGGGGTTCCCCAGATAAGAAACTAGTAATTTCTAAGCGGTTACTAATGGCGTACCCTTTCCCGCCAACGGATAGGTTACGCTGGGAGACATCCCCTAAGGTGGACAAAGCGCTCACACGCTTATCAAAAAAGGTGGCACTGCCGTCTCAGGCTTCGGCCGCCCTAAAGGAGCCTGCAGATAGAAAGCAGGAGGCTATCCTGAAGTCTGTGTATACACACTCAGGTACTATACTGAGACCTGCTATTGCTTCAGCATGGATGTGTAGTGCTGCAGCAGCATGGTCTGATTCCCTGTCAGATAACATTGATTCCCTTGACAGGGACACTATTTTGCTAACTATAGAGCATATTAAAGACGTAGTCTTATATATGAGAGATGCACAGAGGGACATTTGCCGGCTGGCATCTAGAATTAATGCAATGTCCATTTCTGCCAGAAGAGTATTATGGACTCGGCAGTGGACAGGTGATGCTGATTCTAAAAGGCACATGGAAGTTTTGCCTTATAAGGGTGAGGAATTGTTTGGGGACGGTCTCTCGGACCTCGTGTCCACAGCAACAGCTGGGAAGTCGACCTTTTTACCTCAGGTCCCCTCACAGCCTAAGAAAGCACCGTATTATCAAGTACAGTCCTTTCAGCCTCAGAAAGGCAAGCGGGTCAGAGGCGCGTCCTTTCTGCCCAGAGGCAGGGGTAGAGGGAAAAAGCTGCACCAGACAGCCAGTTCCCAGGAACAAATATCCTCCCCTGCTTCCACTAAGTCCACCGCAAGACGCTGGGGCTCCACAGGTGGAGCCAGGTGCGGTGGGGGCCTGTCTCCGGAACTTCAGCGACCAGTGGGTTCGCTCACGTGTGGATCTCTGCGTTTTACAGGTATCTCAGGGATACAAGCTGGAGTTCGAGACGTCTCCCCCTCGCCGTAACCTCAAATCAGCCTTGCCTGCTACTCCCAAGGAAAGGGAGGTAGTACTGGCGGCAATTCACAAGCTGTACCTCCAGCAGGTGATAATCAAAGTTCCTCTCCTTCAACAGGGACGAGGTTACTATTCCACAATGTGTGTGATACCGAAACCAGACGGTTCGGTGAGACCCATTTTAAATTTGAAATCCTTGAACACTTATATAAGGAAGTTCAAGTTCAAAATAGAATCGCTCAGGGCGGTTATTGCAAGCCTGGAAGAGGGGGATATTATGGTGTCACTGGACATCATGGATGCTTACCTACATGTCCCCATTTACCCACCTCACCAGGAGTACCTCAAGGTTGTGGTACAGAATTGCCATTACCAATTCCAGACGTTGCCGTTTGGTCTGTCCACGGCACCGAGGGTGTGTTCCAAGGTAATGGCCAAAATGATGATACTCCTTCGAAAGAAGGGAGTTATAATTATCCCGTACTTGGACGATCTCCTTATAAAGGCGAGGTCCAAGAAGCAGTCGTTGATCGGAGTAGCACTATCTCAGGAAGTGCTACAACAGCACGGCTGGATTCTGAATATCCCAAAGTCGCAGCTGATTCCTACGACGCGTCTGCTGTTCTTGGGCATGATTCTGGACACAGAACAGAAGAAGGTGTTTCTCCCGGAGGAGAAGGCCCAGGAATTGTCATCTCTGGTCAGGGACCTCCTGAAACCAAAACAGGTGTCGGTGCATCACTGCACGCGAGTCCTGGGAAAGATGGTAGCTTCTTACGAAGCAATTCCCTTCGGCAGGTTCCATGCAAGGATCTTTCAGTGGGATCTGTTAGACAAGTGGTCCGGATCGCATCTTCAGATGCATCGGTTGATCTCCCTGTCCCCGAGGGCCAGGGTGTCTCTGCTGTGGTGGCTGCAGAGTGCTCATCTTCTCGAGGGCCGCAGATTCTGCATTCAGGACTGGGTCCTGGTGACCACGGATGCAAGCCTCCGAGGTTGGGGGGCAGTCACTCAGGGAAGAAACTTCCAAGGACAGTGGTGGAGTCAGGAGACTTCCCTACACATAAATATTCTGTAACTAAGGGCCATTTACAATGCCCTGAGTCAAGCAGAACCCCTGCTTCAAAACCAACCGGTGCTGATTCAGTCAGACAACATCACGGCGGTCGCCCATATAAACCGACAGGGCGGCACAAGAAGCAGGATGGCGATGGCAGAAGCCACAAGGATTCTTCGATGGGCGGAGAATCACGTGCTAGCACTGTCAGCGGTGTTCATTCCGGGAGTGGACAACTGGGAAGCAGACTTCCTCAGCAGGCACGACCTCCACCCGGGAGAGTGGGGACTTCATCCAGAAGTCTTCAAGCTGATTGTAAATCGTTGGGAAAGGCCACAGGTGAACATGATGGCGTCCCGCCTCAACAAAACGCTAAAAAGATATTGCGCCAGGTCAAGGGACCGTCAGGCGATAGCTGTGGACGCTCTAGTGACACCGTGGGTGTACCAGTCGGTTTATGTTTTCCCTCCTCTTCCTCTCATACCAAAGGTACTGAGGATAATAAGAAAGAGAGGAGTAAGAACTATACTCATCGTTCCGGATTGGCCAAGAAGAACTTGGTACCCGGAACTACAAGAAATGATCTCAGAGGACCCTTGGCCTCTGCCGCTCCGACAGGACCTGCTACAGCAGGGGCCCTGTCTGTTCCAAGACTTACCGCGGCTGCGTTTGACGGCATGGCGGTTGAACGCCGGATCCTAATGGAAAAGGGCTTTCCAGATTAAGTCATTCCTACGCTGATAAAAGCTAGGAAGGATGTGACAGCAAAACCTTATCACCGCATATGGCGAAAATATGTTGCTTGGTGTGAGGCCAGGAAGGCCCCAACAGAGGAATTTCAGCTGGGTCGATTTCTGCACTTCCTACAGTCAGGAGTGACTATGGGCCTAAAATTGGGATCCATTAAAGTCCAGATTTCGGCCCTGTCTATTTTCTTTCAAAAAGAACTGGCTTCACTGCCTGAAGTTCAGACGTTTGTTAAGGGAGTGCTGCATATTCAGCCCCCTTTTGTGCCTCCAGTGGCACCTTGGGATCTCAACGTTGTGTTGGATTTCCTAAAATCACATTGGTTTGAGCTACTTCAGACCGTGGAGTTGAAGTATCTCACGTGGAAGGTAGTCATGCTGTTGGCCTTGGCCTCAGCTAGGCGTGTGTCAGAATTGGCGGCATTGTCCTGTAAAAGCCCATATCTGATTTTCCATATGGACAGGGCAGAATTGAGGACTCGTCCCCAATTTCTCCCAAAGGTGGTATCAGCGTTTCATTTGAACCAACCTATTGTGGTGCCTGCGGCTACTCGGGACTTGGAGGATTCCAAGTTGCTGGACGTAGTCCGGGCCCTGAAAATCTATGTTTCCAGGACGGCTAGAGTCAGAAAAACTGACTCGCTGTTTATCCTGCATGCACCCAACAAGCTGGGTGCTCCTGCTTCAAAGCAGACTATTGCTCGCTGGATCTGTAGCACGATTCAACTTGCACATTCTGCGGCTGGACTGCCGCATCCTAAATCAGTAAAAGCCCATTCCATGAGGAAGGTGGGCTCTTCTTGGGCGGCTGCCCGAGGGGTCTCTGCTTTACAACTTTGCCGAGCTGCTACTTGGTCGGGATCAAACACTTTTGCAAAATTCTACAAGTTTGATACCCTGGCTGAGGAGGACCTTGAGTTTGCTCATTCGGTGCTGCAGAGTCATCCGCACTCTCCCACCCGTTTGGGAGCTTTGGTATAATCCCCATGGTCCTTACGGAGTACCCAGCATCCACTAGGACGTCAGAGAAAATAAGAATTTACTCACCGGTAATTCTATTTCTCGTAGTCCGTAGTGGATGCTGGGAGCCCGTCCCAAGTGCGGACTTTCTGCAATACATGTATATAGTTATTGCTTAACTATAGGGTTATTGTTATGAGCCATATGTTGAATGAGTCTCAGTTGTTGTTCATACTGTTAACTGGGTATAGTATCACAAGTTATACGGTGTGATTGGTGTGGCTGGTATGAGTCTTGCCCGGGATTCCAAATCCTTTCCTAGTAATGTCAGCTCTTCCGGGCACAGTTTCCCTAACTGAGGTCTGGAGGAGGGGCATAGAGGGAGAAGCCAGTGCACACCAGATGTAGTACCTAATCCTTCTTTTAGAGTGCCCAGTCTCCTGCGGAGCCCGTCTATTCCCATGGTCCTTACGGAGTACCCAGCATCCACTACGGACTACGAGAAATAGATTTACCGGTGAGTAAAATCTCATATATATATATATATATATATATATATATATATATATATATATATATATTCAACAATCACAGTGAATGACAAATGGCTGACATGATCAAAATGCAGACATCAGATATGAACACCGTATATTGCGGACGATTTGTTAATCCAATGTGGTTTTCTTAATTAGTACATATCCGATGTTCTTATATCCGAACCAGAACCCCAACGCGTTTCAGATGCAATAAAGAATGCGCTGATTTCACAGCTTGATTTTTATTGAATGTGCCAATTCAGTAAGGCAAACAGTAATACAATAATGCTGTATTCGGTATAAGCCACAATATCGTTTACGTGGATAATACTCAGCAGGAAGAGTGGCTTTTCCTAGTCAGCAGTCCTGCTGAGTATTATCCATCTGTTATTGCAAAGCCTGTTTTACTGATGTGGGATTAATACGATCATTAATTGGTTATCCATTTCTTTATGTTCTTCCGACTAGTTCTGATAATGAGCCCCTGATGAAGTCCAGTTGGACGAAACGCCGTTGGGGTTCTGGTTCGGATATAAGAACATCGGATATGTACGAATTAAGAAAACCACATTGGATTAACAAATTGTCCGCAATATACGTTGTTAATATCTGATGTCTGCATTTTGATCATGTCAGCCATTTGTCATTCACTGTGATTGTTGAATACTTTTATATAAATATATTTAAAAAAAAAAATTCTTTTAAAGTGAATTGTGGTCAAATTCTGGAAGGTATTATTGGGTCTAGCTCCCTTAGACACCACCCCTTTTTTCTGCATATACAAGGCTGACAACAGAAGTAATAGCCCGTTACCAAAGCCAGGTACAAAGTTTGACGAACCAGCGATCTTGTGATAGACCAATAAATGTATCGATATATATCGTATGGCATGTACACTGCGCGGTCCGCATGGTCTGTCACGGTTAATGTAGAAGCTCCGCATCGTCCCGACAGGCGTGCAGCACATCAGGTGGGAAGACTACGCAATTCATCCAGCAGTGTATTGTGTACACACTACACAATGATCTTGCAGTGTTGTCGCAGGTACTGTGATTGCACGACAAGTCATGAAGTGTGTACCCAGCTTAAGGGGGGAGGTGTATCAAACCTTGGAGAGAGATAAAGTACCAGCCTATCTGCTCCTAACTGTCATTTTGCAATCAGAGCCTGTAACATGGCAGTTAGACCCTGGGTCATTGGTACTTGACCTCTCTCCGCTTGATCGTCACAGTTTGATACATCCCCACCTAAGCGTTTCACAACCCTGACTGGAGGGAAGCCTCGTTGAGAGACCAGGTGCCCTGTGACTGTGGTAGGCCCAAACTGCCAATCCAACAGCTGGTCTGTAGGGCTGTTGGTGGTGGTATGTATAGTATGCTTCTCCTCACTGTCCTCGCTTGCTCCCATCTTGCTCCCCTCCAATCTGTCCTGAACTCCGCAGCTAGGCTCATCTTCCTCTCCCGCTGCTCCACTTCTGCCAATCCCTACCTGCACTGGCTCCCATTCCCCTACAGAATCCTCCTCACACTCCTCACCCTCACATACAAGGCCATCTCTAATTCCACTGCTCCCTACATCTCCAACCTCCTCTCCCTTCATACTCCCTCCCACCCACTACGGTCGGCCGATGACCGTCGCCTCTCCTCTGCCCTGGTCACTGCTTCCCATGCATAAGTTCAATACTATGCCCGTGCTGCACCCCTTCAGTGGAACGCGCTCCCCCGCTCCATCAGACTCTCCCTGACCTCGCAAAGCTTCAAACGTGCACTGAAAACCCACCTATTCATCAAAGCATACCCTCCCGATGCAACCTAGTCCTGAGGCCGCTCCTCCATCCCCCTGCCTCATGCCTTGACCATCTCTGCTTAGCTTACATCCTGCCATCAGGCTTCCTCCCGCTCGCTTGCACCTCATGTCATCTGCCTGTCGCCCCTTCCCACTAGATTGTTAGCTCTTCAGAGCAGGGCCCTCTTTCCTCTTGTTATCTAAGCCCTCTTCTCACATTTCACTCACAGCTCTCTCCTACTCAGCGACCATCTTTACCTGCTTTTCTCCTGCTGGTAACGGCTCATCTCTATCTATGGCCGCCAGCCCCTAGTAGTACGGTGATCACTCCCTCGATACTTACATATTAGCTGTATTATGTATGAGAGTTGTGGTGCTCTGTTACTTGTACTCTATTTCTGTTATTTATTTACTGTAATGTAAGTTTTGTCTCCCTGTACTGTCCTTTGTACGGCGCTGCGAAACACTTGTGGCGCCTTAGAAATAAAATGTAATAATAATATGCTTATATTTCTTGACGTGTTGACACTGAACGGAGTCTTAAAGGGAAATCTTTGGAATATAGCGTTATTGTGGACACCATAATAAAGGCTGTAACAATGGTGGAAGTCTAGTTCGTGAGGTAACTGGTAAACTGCTTAACTTTTTCCATATGCGTTGTGCCTTAAGAACCTACGGCGGGGTCCGCTCTGCACAGACGAGGGCACAGTGTCCCCCCAATGTAAGCGCTAGCCTCCATTTAGTTCTCGCGTTTGAGAAGTGCTGTGCTAGTGGCTGACCGACCCGTGGGAATGCCACAAGCCCCTACCACTGAATACTCACCAAGTGTGTCCGGTTCACCTGTGCCCACCATACAACAGGGAGGCAATTTGTGGCCGTACAGTTGGTCCTCCAGGGTCAGCTTGTTGAAGCCTGATGTAGGCCATGCGCCTTTTACTATTGGTCTTTGGAGATACCCATCATCCTTTCTGTCCTGTGACCTGCAGTTCTCCACAAGACGTGTCTTGGCTTTACTTCATCTCTGTTTCTCTGACGTCCTAGTGGATGCTGGGAACTCCGAAAGGACCATGGGAAATAGCGGCTCCGCAGGAGACTGGGCACAACTAAAGAAAGCTTTTAGGTCACCTGGTGTGCACTGGCTCCTCCCACTATGACACTCCTCCAAGCCTCAGTTAGATTTTGTGCCCGGCCGAGGTTGGATGCACACTAGGGGCTCTCCTGAGCTTCTAGAAAGAAAGTATAGAATTAGGTTTTTTATTTTACAGTGAGACCTGCTGGCAACAGGCTCACTGCAGCGAGGGACTAAGGGGAGAAGAAGCGAACCTACCTGCTTGCAGCTAGCTTGGGCTTCTTAGGCTACTGGACACCATTAGCTCCAGAGGGACCGACCGCATGGAACTGGCCTTGGTGTTCGGTCCCGGAGCCGCGCCGCCGTCCCCCTTACAGAGCCAGAAGCAAGAAGAGGTCCGGAAAATCGGCGGCAGAAGACATCAGTCTTCACCAAGGTAGCGCACAGCACTGCAGCTGTGCGCCATTGCTCCTCATACACACTTCACACTCCGGTCACTGAGGGTGCAGGGCGCTAGGGGGGGGCGCCCTGAGCAGCAATAAAAACACCTTGGCTGGCAAAAATACCACAATATATAGCCCCAGAGGCTATATATGTGATAATTACCCCTGCCAGAATCCATTAAAAAGCGGGAGAATAGTCTGCGAAAAAGGGGCGGAGCTATCTCCTTCAGCACACTGGCGCCATTTCTCCCTCACAGCTCCGCTGGAAGGAAGCTCCCTGGCTCTCCCCTGCAGTCTACACTACAGAAAAGGGTAAAAAAGAGGGGGGGGGCACTAAATTTAGGCGCAGTATATATAACAGCAGCTATAGGGGACATAATTCAGTTAGTCCCTGCATTATATAGCGCTCTGGTGTGTGCTGGCATACTCTCACTCTGTCTCCCCAAAGGGCTTTTGTGGGTCCTGTCCTCTGTTAGAGCATTCCCTGTGTGTGTGTCGGTGTGTCGGTACGGCTGTGTCGACATGTTTGATGAGGATAATGATGTGGAGGCGGAGCAGATGCCTATAGAAGGGATGTCACCCCCTGCGGGGCAGACACCTGAGTGGATGGACTTATGGAAGGAATTGCGTGCACGTGTCGACTCCTTACACAAAAAAATTGACGACATGCCAAATGTGGGACAGCCGGCTTCTCAGCTCGTGCATGTCCAGGCGTCTCAAAGACCATCGGGGGCTCTAAAACGCCCGCTACCTCAGATGGCAGACGCAGATGTCGACACGGATACTGACACCAGTGTCGACGACGATGAGTCTAGTCTAATGTCCACTAAGGCCATTCGTTGCATGATTGAAGCAATGAAAGAGGTGTTACAAATTTCTGATATAAACCCAGGTACCACTAAAAAGGGTATTATGTTTGGGGAGAAAAAACTACCCGTAGTTTCTCTGACGTCCTAGTGGATGCTGGGAACTCCGTAAGGACCATGGGGAATAGCGGCTCCGCAGGAGACTGGGCACAAAAAGTAAAAGCTTTAGACTAGCTGGTGTGCACTGGCTCCTCCCCCTATGACCCTCCTCCAAGCCTCAGTTAGATTTTTGTGCCCGAACGAGAAGGGTGCAAGCTAGGTGGCTCTCCTGAGCTGCTTAGAAGTAAAAGTTTAAATAGGTTTTTTTATTTTCAGTGAGTCCTGCTGGCAACAGGCTCACTGCATCGTGGGACTAAGGGGAGAAGAAGCGAACTCACCTGACTGCAGAGTGGATTGGGCTTCTTGGCTACTGGACATTAGCTCCAGAGGGACGATCACAGGTTCAGCCTGGATGGGTCCCGGAGCCGCGCCGCCGGCCCCCTTACAGAGCCAGAAGAGCGAAGAGGTCCGGAGAAAGCGGCGGCAGAAGACGTTCCTGTCTTCAAATAAGGTAGCGCACAGCACTGCAGCTGTGCGCCATTGCTCTCAGCACACTTCACACTCCGGTCACTGAGGGTGCAGGGCGCTGGGGGGGAGCGCCCTGAGACGCAATAAAAACGATATAAAAACCTTATATGGCTAAAAAAAATGCATCACATATAGCTCCTGGGCTATATGGATGCATTTATCCCCTGCCAGTTTCCTGAAAAAAGCGGGAGAAAAGGCCGCCGTGAAGGGGGCGGAGCCTTTCTCCTCAGCACACAAGCGCCATTTTCTTTCACAGCTCCGCTGGAAGGACGGCTCCCTGACTCTCCCCTGCAGTCCTGCACTACAGAAACAGGGTAAAACAGAGAGGGGGGCACTATTGGCAGCTAATATATAAATACAGCAGCTATAACAGGGAGTAACACTTATATAAGGTTATCCCTGTATATATATAGCGCTCTGGTGTGTGCTGGCAAACTCTCCCTCTGTCTCCCCAAAGGGCTAGTTGGGTCCTGTCCTCTATCAGAGCATTCCCTGTGTGTGTGCTGGGTGTCGGTACGATTGTGTCGACATGTATGAGGAGGAAAATGATGTGGAAGCAGAGCAATTGCCTGTGTTAGTGATGTCACCCCCTAGGGAGTCGACACCTGACTGGATGGTAGTAATTAAAGAATTACGTGACAATGTCAGCACTTTGCAAAAAACTGTTGACGACATGAGACAGCCGACAAATCAATTAGTGCCTGTTCAGGCGTCTCAGACACCGTCAGGGGCGCTAAAACGCCCGTTACCTCAGATGGTCGACACAGACCCTGACACGGATACTGAATCCACTGTCGACGGTGACGAGACAAACGTAATGTCCAGTAGGGCCACACGTTACATGATCACGGCAATGAAGGAGGTTTTGAACATTTCTGACACTACAAGTACCACAAAAAAGGGTATTATTTGGGGTGTGAAAAAACTACCAGTGGTTTTTCCTGAGTCAGATGAATTAAATGAGGTGTGTGATAAAGCGTGGGTTTCCCCCGATAAAAAACTGCTGATTTCTAATAAATTATTGGCACTATACCCTTTCCCGCCAGAGGTTGGGGCACGTTGGGAAACACCCCCTAGGGTAGATAAGGCGCTCACACGCTTATCAAAACAAGTGGCGTTACCGTCTCCTGATACGGCCGCTCTCAAGGAACCAGCTGATAGAAGGCTGGAAAATATCTTAAAAGGTATATACACACATACCGGTGTTATACTGCGACCAGCGATCGCCTCAGCCTGGATGTGCAGCACTGGAGTGGCTTGGTCGGATTCCCTGACTGAAAATATTGATACCCTGGATAGGGACAGTATATTATTAACTATAGAGCATTTAAAGGATGCATTACTATATATGCGAGATGCACAGAGGGATATTTGCACCCTGGCATCCAGAGTAAGTGCGATGTCCATTTCTGCCAGAAGAACGTTATGGACGCGACAGTGGTCAGGTGATGCGGATTCCAAACGACATATGGAAGTATTGCCGTATAAAGGGGAGGAGTTATTTGGGGTCGGTCTATCGGACCTGGTGGCCACGGCAACGGCTGGAAAATCCACCTTTTTACCCCAGGTCACCTCTCAGCAGAAAAAGACACCGTCTTTTCAAACCCAGTCCTTTCGTCCCTATAAGGGCAAGAGGGAAAAAGGCCGCTCGTTCCTGCCCCGGGGCAGAGGAAGGGGAAAAAGACTGCACCATGCAGCCTCTTCCCAAGAGCAGAAGCCCTCCCCCGCTTCTGCCAAGTCCTCAGCATGACGCTGGGGCTCTGCAAGCAGACTCGGGCACGGTGGGGGGCCGTCTCAAGAATTTCAGCGCGCAGTGGGCTCACTCGCAAGTGGACCCCTGGATCCTGCAGGTAGTATCACAGGGGTACAAATTGGAATTCGAGACGTCTCCCCCTCGCCGGTTCCTGAAGTCTGCTCTACCAACGTCTCCCTCCGACAGGGAGGCAGTATTGGAAGCTATTCACAAGCTGTATTCCCAGCACGTGATAATCAAGGTACCCCTCCTACAACAGGGAAAGGGGTATTATTCCACGCTGTTTGTGGTACCGAAGCCGGACGGCTCGGTGAGACCAATTTTAAATCTAAAATCTTTGGGGTCAATTCTATTCGGCAACTAAAGAATAGCGCCGGGAATTAGCTCCCGACGCTATTCAATTCTGCTACTAGTTGCCCGCAATTGTCGGGAATTCTTCTCTCATCCCCGGGGGATGAGAGAAGAAACCCGACAAAAGTGCTGCCTCGCGGCCGGCGCGAGGCTGATTCTGTCGGGAATCAGCCTCGCGCCGGGTAGTTAAGTCGGAGAATGCCCGTTCTCCCGACAAAACTACCTGTTAAGTCGGCGAGAACGGGACATCGCCGACTTAACTTTAGCTGAATTGAATAGCGTCGGGAGCTAATTCCCGGCGCTATTCTTTAGTTGCCGAATAGAATTGACCCCTTTGAACACTTACATAAAAAGGTTCAAATTCAAGATGGAGTCACTCAGAGCAGTGATAGCGAACCTGGAAGAAGGGGACTATATGGTATCATTAGACATCAAGGATGCTTATCTCCATGTCCCAATCTACCCTTCTCACCAAGGGTACCTCAGGTTTGTGATACAAAACTGTCATTATCAGTTTCAGACGCTGCCGTTTGGATTGTCCACGGCACCACGGGTCTTTACCAAGGTAATGGCCGAAATGATGATTCTTCTTCGAAGAAAAGGCGTATTAATTATCCCTTACTTGGACGATCTCCTGATAAGGGCGAGGTCCAGGGAACAGTTAGAGGTCGGAGTAGCACTATCTCAGGTAGTGCTACGTCAGCACGGGTGGATTCTAAATATCCCAAAATCACAGCTGATTCCAACAACACGTCTACTGTTCCTAGGGATGATTCTGGACACAGTCCAGAAAAAGGTGTTTCTCCCGGAGGAGAAGGCCAGGGAGTTATCCGAGCTAGTCAGGAACCTCCTAAAACCAGGACAAGTGTCAGTGCATCAGTGCACGAGAGTCCTGGGAAAAATGGTGGCTTCTTACGAAGCGATTCCATTCGGAAGATTCCATGCAAGAACCTTTCAGTGGGATCTGCTGGACAAATGGTCCGGATCGCATCTTCAGATGCATCAGCGGATAACCCTATCTCCAAGGACAAGGGTATCTCTCCTGTGGTGGTTACAGAAGGCTCATCTTCTAGAGGGCCGCAGATTCGGCATTCAGGATTGGATGCTGGTAACCACGGATGCCAGCCTGAGAGGCTGGGGAGCAGTCACACAGGGAAGAAATTTCCAGGGCTTGTGGTCAAGCATGGAAACGTCTCTTCACATAAATATCCTAGAGCTAAGGGCCATTTACAATGCCCTAAGTCAAGCAAGGCCTCTGCTTCAGGGTCAATCGGTATTGATCCAGTCGGACAACATCACGGCGGTCGCCCACGTAAACAGACAGGGCGGCACAAGAAGCAGGGGGGCAATGGCAGAAGCTGCAAGGATTCTCCGCTGGGCGGAAAATCATGTGATAGCACTGTCGGCAGTGTTCATTCCGGGAGTGGACAACTGGGAAGCAGACTTCCTCAGCAGACACGACCTCCACCCGGGGGAGTGGGGACTTCATCCAGAAGTCTTCCAAGTGATTGTAAACCGTTGGGAAAAACCAAAGGTGGACATGATGGCGTCCCATCTCAACAAGAAACTGGACAGATATTGCGCCAGGTCAAGGGACCCTCAGGCAATAGCGGTGGACGCTCTGGTAACTCCGTGGGTGTTCCAGTCGGTATATGTGTTCCCTCCTCTTCCTCTCATACCAAAAGTACTGAGAATCATAAGAAGGAGAGGAGTAAGAACGATACTCGTGGCTCCGGATTGGCCAAGAAGAACTTGGTACCCGGAGCTGCAAGAGATGCTCACGGAGGACCCGTGGCCTCTACCTCTAAGGAAGGACCTGCTCCAGCAGGGACCTTGTCTGTTCCAAGACTTACCGCGGCTGCGTTTGACGGCATGGCGGTTGAACGCCGGATCCTGAAGGAAAAAGGCATTCCAGATGAAGTCATCCCTACCCTGATCAAGGCCAGGAAGGATGTAACTGCAAAACATTATCATCGCATTTGGCGAAAATATGTTGCGTGGTGTGAGGCCAAGAAGGCCCCTACGGAGGAATTTCAACTGGGTCGTTTCCTACATTTCCTGCAAGCAGGATTGTCTATGGGCCTAAAATTAGGATCCATTAAGGTTCAAATTTCGGCATTGTCGATCTTCTTCCAGAAAGAACTGGCTTCAGTGCCTGAAGTTCAGACGTTTGTCAAAGGGGTACTGCATATACAGCCTCCTTTTGTGCCTCCAGTGGCACCTTGGGATCTCAATGTAGTTTTAGGGTTCCTAAAATCACATTGGTTTGAACCACTTGCCACAGTGGATTTGAAATATCTCACATGGAAAGTGGTAATGTTGTGGGCCCTGGCTTCAGCCAGGCGCGTATCAGAATTGGCGGCTTTATCCTATAAAAGCCCTTACCTGATATTTCATTCGGATAGGGCGGAATTGAGGACTCGTCCTCAATTTCTCCCTAAGGTGGTTTCAGCGTTTCACATGAATCAACCTATTGTGGTACCTGTGGCTACTAGGGACTTGGAGGACTCCAAGTTGCTGGACGTAGTCAGGGCCCTAAAAATATATGTTTCCAGGACGGCTGGAGTCAGAAAATCTGACTCGCTGTTTATACTGTATGCACCCAACAAGCTGGGTGCTCCTGCTTCTAAGCAGACGATTGCTCGTTGGATTTGTAGTACAATTCAACTTGCACATTCTGTGGCAGGCCTGCCACAGCCAAAATCTGTAAAAGCCCATTCCACAAGGAAGGTGGGCTCATCTTGGGCGGCTGCCCGAGGGGTCTCGGCTTTACAACTTTGCCGAGCAGCTACTTGGTCAGGGGCAAACAAGTTTGCTAAATTCTACAAATTTGATACCCTGGCTGAGGAGGACCTGGAGTTCTCTCATTCGGTGCTGCAGAGTCATCCGCACTCTCCCGCCCGTTTGGGAGCTTTGGTATAATCCCCATGGTCCTTACGGAGTTCCCAGCATCCACTAGGACGTCAGAGAAAATAAGAATTTACTTACCGATAATTCTGTTTCTCATAGTCCGTAGTGGATGCTGGGCGCCCATCCCAAGTGCGGATTGTCTGCAATACTTGTATATAGTTATTGTTACAAACAAATCGGGTTGTTTATTGTTGGAAGCCATCTTTTCAGAGGCTCCTACGGTTATCATACTGTTAACTGGGTTCAGATCACGAGTTGTACGGTGTGATTGGTGTGGCTGGTATGAGTCTTACCCGGGATTCAAGATCCTTCCTTATTATGTACGCTCGTCCGGGCACAGTATCTTAACTGAGGCTTGGAGGAGGGTCATAGGGGGAGGAGCCAGTGCACACCAGCTAGTCTAAAGCTTTTACTTTTTGTGCCCAGTCTCCTGCGGAGCCGCTATTCCCCATGGTCCTTACGGAGTTCCCAGCATCCACTACGGACTATGAGAAATAGAATTATCGGTAAGTAAATTCTTATTTTTTCCCCCATCAGAAGAATTAAATGAAGTGTGTGAAGAAGCGTGGGCTTTCCCTGATAAAAGATTGGTAAATCTCTAAGAAGTTACTAATGGCGTTCCCTTTCCCGCCAGAGGATAGGTCACATTGGGAGACACCCCCTAGGGTGGATAAAGTGCTCACACGTTTGTCTAAAAAGGTGGCACTACCGTCTCCGGATACGGCCGCTCTCAAGGAACCTGCTGATAGAAAGCAGGAGGCGATCCTGAAGTCTGTATATACACACACAGGCATTATACTTAGACCAGCTATTGCGTCAGCATGGATGTGCAGTGCTGCCGCTGCGTGGTCGGATTCCCTGTCAGAAAATATTGACACCCTAGACAGGGACACTATTCTGCTAACCATAGAGCATATCAAAGACTCAGTCTTATACATGAGAGATGCACAGAGGGAGATCTGCCGGCTGGCATCTAAAATAAGTGCATTGTCCATTTCTGCTAGGAGAGGCTTATGGACTCGCCAGTGGACAGGGGATGCAGATTCAAAAAGGCACAAGGAAGTTTTGCCTTATAAGGGTGAGGAGTTATTCGGGGATGGTCTCTCGGACCTAGTTTCCACAGCAACTGCTGGGAAGTCAGCATTTTTACCCCATGTTCCCTCACAGCCTAAAAAGGCGCCGTTTTATCAGGTACAGTCCTTTCGGACTCAGAAAAACAGGCGTGGAAAAGGCGGGTCCTTTCTGTCCAGAGGCAGAGGTAGGGGAAAAAGGCTGCAACAAACAGCAGGTTCCCAGGAGCAAAAGTCCTCCCCCGCTTCTTCCAAGTCCGCCGCATGACGGTGGGGCTCCACAGGCGGAGCCAGGTACGGTGGGGGGCCGCCTCAAAAATTTCAGCCATCAGTGGGCTCGCTCACAGGTGGATCCCTGGATCCTGCAAATAGTATCTCAAGGGTACAAACTGGAATTCGAGGCGTCTCCACCCCACCGGTTCCTAAAATCTGCCTTGCCGACAACTCCCTCAGGCAGGGAGGCTGTGCTAGAGGCAATTCACAAGCTGTATTCCCAGCAGGTGATAGTCAAGGTGCCCCTACTTCAACAAGGACGGAGTTACTATTCCACACTGTTTGTGGTACCGAAACCGGACGGTTCGGTGAGACCCATTTTAAATTTGAAATCCTTGAACACATACATAAAAAAATTCAAGTTCAAGATGGAATCGCTCAGGGCGGTTATTGCAAGCCTGGACGAGGGGGATTACATGGTATCCCTGGACATCAAGGATGCTTACCTGCATGTCCCCATTTACTATCCTCACCAGGAGTACCTCAGATTTGTGGTACAGGATTGCCATTACCAATTCCAGACGCTGCCGTTTGGACTCTCCACGGCACCGAGGGTGTTTACCAAGGTAATGGCTGAAATGATGATACTCCTTCGAAGAAAGGGAGTTTTAATTATCCCGTACTTGGACGATCTCCTAATAAAGGCGAGGTCCAAGGAGCAGTTGTTGGTGGGAGTAGCACTATCTCAGGAGGTGCTACACCAGCACGGTTGGATTCTGAATATTCCAAAATCACAGCTGGTTCCGACGACACGTCTACTGTTCCTGGGTATGATTCTGGATACAGTCCAGAAAAAAGTGTTTCTCCCGGAGGAGAAAGCCAAGGAGCTGTCATCTCTAGTCAGAGACCTCCTGAAACCGAAACAGGTATCGGTGCATCACTGCACGCGGGTCCTGGGAAAGATGGTGGCTTCTTACGAAGCAATTCCTTTCGGCAGGTTTCATGCCAGAATCTTTCCTGTTGGGCCAATGGTCCGGATCGCATCTTCAGATGCATCGCCTAATAACCCTGTCTCCAAGAACCAGGGTGTCTCTGCTGTGGTGGCTGCAGAGTGCTCATCTTCTAGAGGGCCGCAGATTCGGCATACAGGACTGGGTCCTGGTGACCACGGATGCCAGCCTTCGAGGCTGGGGGGCAGTCACACAGGGAAGAAACTTCCAAGGACTATGGTCGAGTCAGGAAACTTTCCTACACATAGATATTCTGGAACTAAGGGCCATTTACAATGCCCTAAGTCAGGCAAAATCCCTGCTTCTACACCAGCCGGTACTGATCCAGTCAGACAACATCACGGCAGTCGCCCATGTAAATCGACAGGGCGGCACAAGAAGCAGGATGGCAATGGCAGAAGCCACAAGGATTCTCCGATGGGCGGAAAATCACGTACTAGCACTGTCAGCGGTGTTCATTCCGGGAGTGGACAACTGGGAAGCAGACTTTCTCAGCAGGCACGACCTCCACCCGGGAGAGTGGGGACTTCATCCAGAAGTCTTCACGCTGATTGTAAATCGATGGGAACGACCACAGGTGGACATGATGGCGTCCCGCCTAAACAAAAAACTAGAGAGATATTGCGCCAGGTCAAAGGACCCTCAGGCGATAGCTGTGGACGCTCTAGTGACACTGTGGGTGTACCAGTCAGTTTGTGTTCCCTCCTCTGCCTCTCATACCAAGGGTACTGAGAATAATAAGAAAACGAGGAGTAAGAACAATACTCGTGGTTCCGGATTGGCAAAGACAAGCGTGGTACCCGGAACTTCAAGAGATGATCTCAGAGGACCCATGGCCTCTGCCGCTCAGACAGGACCTGCTGCAGCAGGGGCCCTGTCTGTTCCAAGACTTACCGCGGCTGCGTTTGACGGCATGGCGGTTGAACGCCGGATCCTGAAGGAAAAGGGCATTCCGGAGGAAGTCATTCCTACGCTGATTAAAGCCAGGAAAGATGTAACTGTAAATCATTATCACCGCATATGGCGGAAATATGTTGCTTGGTGTGAGGCCAAAAAGGCCCCAACAGAGGAATTTCAACTAGGTCGATTTTTGCATTTCCTACAAGCAGGAGTGACTATGGGCCTGAAATTAGGCTCCATTAAGGTACAGATCTCGGCTCTGTCGATTTTCTTCCAGAAAGAACTAGCTTCAGTACCTGAAGTTCAGACGTTTGTGAAAGGAGTACTGCATATTCAGCCCCCGTTTGTGCCTCCAGTGGCACCTTGGGATCTCAACGTGGTGTTAAGTTTCTTAAAATCACATTGGTTTGAGCCACTTAAAACCATGGATCTAAAATATCTCACGTGGAAAGTGGTCATGTTATTGGCCTTGGCTTCAGCCAGGCGTGTGTCAGAATTGGTGGCTTTGTCATGTAAAAGCCCTTATCTGATTTTCCATATGGATAGGGCGGAATTGAGGACTCGTCCCCAGTTTCTCCCTAAGGTGGTATCAGCTTTTCACTTGAACCAACCTATTGTGGTGCCTGCGGCTACTAGGGACTTGGAGGATTCCAAGTTGCTGGACGTAGTCAGGGCCTTGAAAATTTATGTTTCCAGGACGGCTAGAGTCAGGAAAACTGACTCGCTATTTATCCTGTATGCACCCAACAAGCTGGGTGCTCCTGCTTCTAAGCAGACTATTGCTCGCTGGATTTGTAGCACAATTCAGCTGGCGCATTCTGCGGCTGGACTGCCGCATCCTAAATCAGTAAAAGCCCATTCCACAAGGAAGGTGGGCTCATCTTGGGCGGCTGCCCGAGGGGTCTCGGCTTTACAACTTTGCCGAGCTGCTACTTGGTCAGGGGCAAACACGTTTGCAAAATTCTACAAATTTGATACCCTGGCTGAGGAGGACCTGGAGTTCTCTCATTCGGTGCTGCAGAGTCATCCGCACTCTCCCGCCCGTTTGGGAGCTTTGGTATAATCCCCATGGTCCTTACTGAGTCCCCAGCATCCACTAGGACGTCAGAGAAAATAAGATTTTACTCACCGGTAAATCTATTTCTCGTAGTCCGTAGTGGATGCTGGGCGCCCGTCCCAAGTGCGGATTGTCTGCAATACTTGTACATAGTTATTGTTAACTAAAGGGTTATTGTTGAGCCATCTGTTGAGAGGCTCAGTTGTTTTCATACTGTTAAACTGGGTATGGTATCACGAGTTATACGGTGTGATTGGTGTGGCTGGTATGAGTCTTACCCGGGATTCAAAATCCTTCCTTATTATGTCAGCTCGTCCGGGCACAGTGTCCTAACTGAGGCTTGGAGGAGGGGCATAGTGGGAGGAGCCAGTGCACACCAGGTGACCTAAAAGCTTTCTTTAGTTGTGCCCAGTCTCCTGCGGAGCCGCTATTCCCCATGGTCCTTTCGGAGTTCCCAGCATCCACTACGGACTACGAGAAATAGATTTACCGGTGAGTAAAATCTTATTTTTTTGTTGTTGCTTTTTTTACAAGTTGACCTTTTTTTGTGCATGTGCTTTTAATTAGATGGCTGGATGGACAATAAGGGGGCAGTGTAGACGCCTGTTAGCCATGGGGGGGGGGGGGAGACCTTTCTTCTCACGGCCTCCTGAGGTGTGAGGAGAAATGTGTGCATGGTCCGCTGTTTGGGCGCCCTAACCACTTTAGACCAGTTTAGCCACCGTGCATGGCTAAACCCGGTACTTTTAGGTGCATCAATATTAATGGGCGCCCGAACGGAGACGCATTTAATTTGCTCTATTTGTATAGATGTCCAGCAGGGGGCGCACAAAACAATTTAATCACTCTGTTCAGTGTCTGTGGCCCACGTAGCTGGCGTAGGATCCTGTTCTGTTCCCTACATGAGTTCTTTAGAGGTCGGTATCACAACAGTCACTGGAAAACGTGTAACTGGCATGTAATTATGGGGGAGATTTATCAACACTTGGAGAGAGAAAGGTGCTTTCCAGTTTGGTGGCTGATCATGTGGAACGTCTGATATACTGGGTACAGTGTACGTGGCATGAAGTGTAGTACATGTGCTGGTATTATAGAGGGCCATGTGCCCATTTTTATCAGCCTCCTGTTACCTGCTCCCCTGCGGCCATTAACCCTTTTGGGGGGTAAATCAGGCAGGTTAAGGGCACCTGAGGAGAGGTGGCATTGGATACTAAAGTCTCAGCTTTCCTCATAGTAATCTGCCGTGAGAGAGCGTATTCTCTGTAAGCCAAGCAGGTAATAATCTGAGTATTTACCTGTGTGAGAACTGGTATCCGGACTCCAGGTCGACAGCAAAAAGGTCGACCCACCTTAGGTCGACGCCAATTTGTCGACACACCTTAGGTCGACATGGAAAAAGGTCGACATGACTTTTTCATGATTTTTTTTCTTTTTTGGAACCTTTTCATACTTAACGATCCACGTGGACTACGATTGGAACGGTAAAGTGTGCCGAGCAAAGCGGTAGCGGAGCGAAGGCACCATGCCCGAAGCATGGCGAGCGAAGCGGTGCACTAATTGGGGTTCCCGGTCACTCTACGAAGAAAACGACACAAAAAAACATTAAAAACTCATGTCGACCTTTTTCCATGTCGACCTTTTGTTCCTGTCGACCTTTTGTTCCTGTCGACCTTTTGTTCCTGTCGACCTAAGGTGTGTCGACCAATTGGCTTCAACCTAAGGTGTGTCGACCTTTTTGCTGTCGACCCTCAGTCCCAGACCCGTGAGAACTTGTATCCATAACCTAAGCCGTTGTCATGTCCTCAGGACCCCCAGCCGTTCATGTTTTACAGACCACCAGCAAATCTTCTAAAAAAAAAAAAAAAAAAGTATGATATGGTAATGACTGCCCTTGTGCGCTAGCTAGGAGATAAGGAAAACATGACCTGTTAAGGGTCCTGAGGACCGAGCTTGAGACACTGTGACCTAAGGTGAATGTGGGATCTGCCGTGCCGTCTGGTACGCGATGTGTTGGAGTGGGGCTTTTTATCTGCTGGTATTTGTTGTGCACGGTGGCAGGATGTTTCCTGTAAGGTGACTTTAAAAGCAAACCTTGCGTATGTATTCCAGTGTCCGCATCAGCCGCAAATGCAGGAAATTCTTGGAGCCAAATTCTGCTTTCCTCCACCTGTGCAGCGGCTTCTCGCCCTGATGGTGGTAACAAATGTCACGTGACCAGATGTCCGCAGCTTTCTATACTACAGCAGCCACACACTACATATACAGATTATAAAATATATATGTCTGTGGGAGTCCACACTCAATCAGCCGAAAACGGGCCTGAGCGGATATTAGGGCAGCACGGACGGTGTAGTGGTCAGCATTACTGCCTCACAGCACTGAGGTCATGGGTTCATTCCCACCATGGCCCTAACTGTGTGGAGTTTGTATATTCTCCCCATGCTTGCGTGGGTTTCCTCCTATAATCCAAAAATATACTGGTAGGTTAACCACTTACCTGGTATGGTGGCTTCATATGCGACCACACCAGCAATCGTCTGAACTAACCTGGTGGCACAGGATGCGGCCAGTCAGATACGGTGTTAGCAGCCGCAGGGAAGGGAAATTTCCCTCCGCTGCTGCTGTCAGGTCCCTCAGCCTCCCTGCACTCTCCCCTTAGTGTTGCCGAGCTGCCGATCACTGCTGATTGGTCAGAACAGCAGGACCCCCTCCTCCAGCGGCTGCAGACAATGGCAGCTGCTGGGAAAGTGTAAAACAACCCCCAAGCCAACCCCAGACCCACCTCCCTGTATACCTGGCAGCTGTCTTAGTAAAAAAATAATGTCGCGATGTTACCGATTTTCCAATGTTACCGATCTTCCCAACCGATGTTCCGATGTTTGAGAATTTTTATTATTTTTTACAAATTTTTTTTTTATTTTTTTAACTAACATCATTTTGGAGAAGGTTAAATTCATGTTCTTCACCTAATTCACTCATAAAAAGCCCCAATAATGTTGGAGCGTTTTTTTTGGGGGAAAAACTTGTCAGTTAAGTGGTTAATTGGCTCCCAAAATGAACGCTAGTGCACTGGCGTAACTACAGCCCCCGCAGCCACTGCGGAGGATTGGAGGCGCCCAAGCGCATGAAGCCTTACCCGGAAGTCCCACCCCAGCTCTAACACCGCCACCTTCATCCTCCTAAAACCCGCGGCCGCATCTGTACTGCAGGGAGGGAAGACCAACGCCACCAGAAGCCTCTCACCAGTGCCGCAGGTGCGCACAGCAACATGGAGCCCAGCCATTACGGGGTAATCAGTGCAAGCAGGGAGGGGAGTAACGGATGGGTGCAGCACTGAGCATACCACCTGTACTGCTGGTCACCTCTTCTCTGTGCTGTGCATAGTGTGTGTAGAAGTTCTTGTACAGATCAGTGTGTGGCATACAGGTATAACTGGTATTGCAGTGTGTGGCATACAGGTGTAACGGGCATTGCAGTGTGTGGCATATAGGTGTAACTGGCATTGCAGTGTGTATGCATACAGGTGTAACTGGCATTGCAGTGTGTATGCATATAGGTGTATAAAGAAGGGAACACTCAAAAGGTGTTTCTACTCTCAGGCGCTTGATGCGAGGTTCACCACAGCAGCTGTATATAAACACGGGTTGGTCAGACCCCAAATAATACAAGCAGTAAAGAAAGATATTAGCGCTTAAGGTCACAAATGCAAAAGTGGGTCACATTCAATTCACAATTTATTAGAAAAATAAAATAAAATGCAATGCATAATAGTGGTTAATTACCACGTATAGAAAATGCTGATAAAATGCTAATAATAAAATTGTGTAGCTCCCAATATTGGTTTAGCCTGTTGGAAATTAGTAGGAAGCATGGACCTGTTCCTATATTAGTCCCCTTAGAGAGAAAAGTTCAATGTCCCAAATGTGGATTCAATAGTTACCACCAGTGTGTCACGAGGCAATTAAGCGAATCTGCGTCCGCAAAGATGCTGTTCCTCGGTAGGTGATGAAAGGATGGCTTTCCACAATAATAGGGAGATCCTTGTATCCAATGGAAATGTTCAACGGGGACTTGGTCCAGGTCCAGAGGTTCCAAAGGTGTGGGAGAATACACAAGTAGACAGGCTACACCGACGCGTTTCGTTGCATCTGGGCAACTTTTTCAAGGTGTTGAGAGTCCTGCTAATAGTGGTTTATATACCTTACCAATATGGTTGCTCATTAGCATATGTGATTGACATGTGACCACTTATATACATAAAATGACCAAATAATGACAGACATCGGAGAAGTAATATATTAATAATTAATGATAATGTGATTTATACATTTTGTATATCATTATATTTAAAATTCAAAAGAATTCATTTAATAAAAACCAGTCACGTGACCTCTATTTAGTATATCCTGATTAGGTTCTACAAATACCTGGAAAAATAATAAATAGCTAATGTACTGTGGCTATTGATATGATAGTTGGGATATATCCCATGTTTTCCA
Organism: Pseudophryne corroboree; assembly: GCF_028390025.1. Taxonomy (NCBI): domain Eukaryota; kingdom Metazoa; phylum Chordata; class Amphibia; order Anura; family Myobatrachidae; genus Pseudophryne; species Pseudophryne corroboree. The sequence goes on from NC_086451.1 coordinate 13,889,043, forward strand.
TAGAGCTAAGGGAACATCCCCCCCCCTTCCCCTCCGCTGGAAATCGCGCGGGAATGGGGCCGATGACGTGGTATTGGGGAAGTGTAGCCCCAGCCAATAGGCTGTCCGTGGATGCAGATGGACACAGTGTGTTTGTATCACATCATTCCCCTGCGTCTATGGGGACGATGTGTGGCTAAGTTGCCATGGTGACGCGTGACGTCACCGGCGTGTTAACGCAGGCAACTGCCGCGATAACTCACTCCGGGATTATTTCCGGAAGTAACATGCTGGTATACATCAGACGCAGCCAGTTGCCATGGTGACGCCTGTCAACAAATGACGCCATGGCAACTATTCTGCTGACATCTGCTTTGTATGCAATAAACTTTAAATAATATCAGTCTCAAATAAAAGATGATAATAATTAGCAATGGGGCATACAAAAATGTGTATTATGACCATATATAAGTTTTTATGGAAAGTAATGGTTATTAGCCACACAATATGAAAACAATTATCACGGCGACAAGTGCCCGTATTTGACCCGGTTCACTCTTATCGGACATATGTTGTTGGTGTTGTGATCCAGTTAAATCAGTTTAAAAGATTTTTTATTATAATAATAGTAAGTGCTGCAACTGGTTTGAATTAAAGAACATCTGGCAATATGATTAGCATTATGAAATAAAAGGGATGACAAAAGAAACAGTCAATAGAAGGAGTGATAAATATGTATATATATACACATATCTCTTCAAGCATCATTTTTTCATATCCATTGAAATTCTTACAGCTTAATCCCTATTGATACAACCTCTATATGTTCTTTAATAATACAATCATAAGTATATTACAAAAAATAAGAAAAATAAAGTTTTCTTTAATAAAATATATATAATGAAAATAAAATAAAAAGGAACATATGAAAATAGATATGCCCACAACTTTAATAAATAATCTCTGTAGAGAAACAATCTATGAATATCACAATAAAAAATTGTAACTCCAGTAAATAATCAATCCTTATTTTAAATTAATCTAAAAAAGGAATTGGGATGGGAAGGACTAAATACATGAAACTAAAGAAGAAGGGGTGAGGTATTCAGGATATGTACATCACAGTATAGAGTTAAGCTCAACCGCCTCATTCAATCCAGATGGATGAATAGTATCCAACCTATACATCCAATAGAGTTCCTGTTTACAAAGTATTTTATAACGGTCCCCTCCTCTTTTAGTTAATGCTATATGTTCAATGGCTGTTAGGCTCAAGGAAATGGGGTCACCACCGTGATTGTCCCTAAAATGACGAGAGACACTATGGGTGGATACCTTGTTAATAATATTGCGGCGATGTTCCATGAAACGGATCTTAATGCTACGAGTGGTGCGACCCACATATTTCTGATTACAGCCACATGTAAGGAGATAGATTATGTAATTGGTGTCACAATTCATAAAACTGGTTAGACTGTATCTCTCTCCATTTTCAATGACAATGTGGGTGGTCTTTCTAGGGATGTGTTTGCAAGTTGTGCATTTGGTAGCCCCACAACGATAGAAACCTTTCGGTCTGGAGGGTAACCAAGTATTTTGTATTGTGCCCCCTGGTATAGAGATGGATGTGTCTTTCAAGAAACTCGGTGCTAGAATATTCTTGAAAGAGCGATTTTTCTTAAAGATAAATTGAGGTCTTGGAGGTAAATAGGCCCTAAGTATATTATCTTGATTCAATATACCGAAGTTTTTTGAGATTATTTTCTTGATTTGCATACTATCCCTATTATATGTAGATATAAAAGCTAAATCATCCAATTGGTCATTGGAAAGATCTAATCTAGTTTTATTTTTATTATTATTACCGAGGTTATTTTCAACAACTGGTTCCTTCGGGCAAAGTAAAATATCTCTATCAAGATCAGCCACTTCTTTCATAGTTCTCTCCAGGGGAGGTCGTGGGTAGCCTCTTAGAGAGAATGCCTCTACCATAGATTCTGCTTGTTCCATATATTTTGCCCTATCTGTACAATTTCTCCGCAGGCGTAGGAACTGTCCTCTAGGGATATTCCTCTTCCACGGGGGATAGTGGGCACTCCGGTAGTGTAGGTAGGAGTTGGTAGAAACCTCCTTAATATAATTTGACGTATAAATTCTACCTTCCCTGGCTTCAAGAGTTAAATCCAAAAAATTAATAGTGGTAGGGTGATAGGTGTGAGTGAACTGTAAATTAAAATAATTAGAGTTGAGACTGGAAACAAATTTTTGTGCTGAAGTGTAGTCCCCATCCCAAATGATAAAAAGATCATCTATATAGCGGCCATAGAGGACCAGACTCGCGCCACAGTCCCCGCCCCACACATGGATGTCCTCGAACCCACCCATGTACAGGTTGGCGTAACTGGGCGCAAATCTGGTCCCCATGGCCGTTCCCATCACCTGTAAATAATACGTGTCCATGAAGAGAAAATAATTGTGCTGTAAAATAAAAGAAATAGCATCCAAAAGAAAAATCTCGTGTCTCGCTGTGAGGTCACCATCGGCATGTAGTCTGGTTGCTATAGCATTACGACCCAAGTCGTGTGGAATGTTGGTATAAAGGCTTTGTACATCTAGGGTCATGAAAGCATAAGTCTCTTTCCAAACAAAGCCCTGTAACAGTTGAAGGAAATGTGTAGTGTCCTTGATGTGTGACCTCAGAGTCGAGACACGGGGTTGCAAAAAGGAATCAACATAAAATGATAAATTAGAAGATAGAGAACCTATACCGGAGATAATGGGACGCCCGGGAGGTGAGACAAGTGACTTATGTATTTTGGGGAGGTGATAATAGATAGGAACTGTGGGGTGTCTATTAAACAAAAAATTAAATTCATCTTTGGAGATAACTCCATCAGCCAGGGCATCATCTAGGAGATGTTGTAATTCTCTCAGAAAATTTGGCGTCGGATCTTTAGTTAACTTTTTATAAAAATCCTCATTATTTAGTTGTCTATTGGCTTCGGTGATGTAATCACTCCTATCCTGCACAACTTATATATGGTCATAATACACATTTTTGTATGCCCCATTGCTAATTATTATCATCTTTTATTTGAGACTGATATTATTTAAAGTTTATTGCATACAAAGCAGATGTCAGCAGAATAGTTGCCATGGCGTCATTTGTTGACAGGCGTCACCATGGCAACTGGCTGCGTCTGATGTATACCAGCATGTTACTTCCGGAAATAATCCCGGAGTGAGTTATCGCGGCAGTTGCCTGCGTTAACACGCCGGTGACGTCACGCGTCACCATGGCAACTTAGCCACACATCGTCCCCATAGACGCAGGGGAATGATGTGATACAAACACACTGTGTCCATCTGCATCCACGGACAGCCTATTGGCTGGGGCTACACTTCCCCAATACCACGTCATCGGCCCCATTCCCGCGCGATTTCCAGCGGAGGGGAAGGGGGGGGGGGATGTTCCCTTAGCTCTATGGAAAACATGGGATATATCCCAACTATCATATCAATAGCCACAGTACATTAGCTATTTATTATTTTTCCAGGTATTTGTAGAACCTAATCAGGATATACTAAATAGAGGTCACGTGACTGGTTTTTATTAAATGAATTATTTTGAATTTTAAATATAATGATATACAAAATGTATAAATCACATTATCATTAATTATTAATATATTACTTCTCCGATGTCTGTCATTATTTGGTCATTTTATGTATATAAGTGGTCACATGTCAATCACATATGCTAATGAGCAACCATATTGGTAAGGTATATAAACCACTATTAGCAGGACTCTCAACACCTTGAAAAAGTTGCCCAGATGCAACGAAACGCGTCGGTGTAGCCTGTCTACTTGTGTATTCTCCCACACCTTTGGAACCTCTGGACCTGGACCAAGTCCCCGTTGAACATTTCCATTGGATACAAGGATCTCCCTATTATTGTGGAAAGCCATCCTTTCATCACCTACCGAGGAACAGCATCTTTGCGGACGCAGATTCGCTTAATTGCCTCGTGACACACTGGTGGTAACTATTGAATCCACATTTGGGACATTGAACTTTTCTCTCTAAGGGGACTAATATAGGAACAGGTCCATGCTTCCTACTAATTTCCAACAGGCTAAACCAATATTGGGAGCTACACAATTTTATTATTAGCATTTTATCAGCATTTTCTATACGTGGTAATTAACCACTATTATGCATTGCATTTTATTTTATTTTTCTAATAAATTGTGAATTGAATGTGACCCACTTTTGCATTTGTGACCTTAAGCGCTAATATCTTTCTTTAATGCATATAGGTGTAACTGGCATTGCAGTGTGTATGCATACAGGTGTAACTGGCATTGCAGTGTGTATGCATACAGGTGTAACTGGCATTGCAGTGTGTATGCATACAGGTGTAACGGGCATTGCAGTGTGTATGCATACAGGTGTAACGGGCATTGCAGTGTGTATGCATACAGGTGTAACTGGCATTGCAGTGTGTATGCATACAGGTGTAACTGGCATTGCAGTGTGTATGCATACAGGTGTAACGGGCATTGCAGTGTGTATGCATACAGGTGTAACGGGCATTGCAGTGTGTATGCATACAGGTGTAACGGGCATTGCAGTGTGTATGCATACAGGTGTAACTGGCATTGCAGTGTGTATGCATACAGGTGTAACGGGCATTGCAGTGTGTATGCATACAGGTGTAACGGGCATTGCAGTGTGTATGCATACAGGTGTAACTGGCATTGCAGTGTGTATGCATACAGGTGTAACTGGCATTGCAGTGTGTATGCATATAGGTGTAACTGGCATTGCAGTGTGTATGCATACAGGTGTAACGGGCATTGCAGTGTGTGTGCATACAGGTATAACGGGCATTGCAGTGTGTATGCATACAGGTGTAACTGGCATTGCAGTGTGTATGCATACAGGTGTAACGGGCATTGCAGTGTGTGTGCATACAGGTATAACGGGCATTGCAGTGTGTATGCATACAGGTGTAACTGGCATTGCAGTGTGTATGAATACAGGTGTAACTGGCATTGCAGTGTGTATGCATATAGGTGTAACTGGCATTGCAGTGTGTATGCATACAGGTGTAACTGGCATTGCAGTGTGTGGCATACAGGTGTAACTGGCATTGCAGTGTGTGGCATACAGGTGTAACGGGCATTGCAGTGTGTATGCATACAGGTGTAACTGGCATTGCAGTGTGTATGCATACAGGTGTAACGGGCATTGCAGTGTGTATGCATACAGGTGTAACGGGCATTGCAGTGTGTGGCATACAGGTGTAACGGGCATTGCAGTGTATGCATACAGGTGTAACGGGCATTGCAGTGTGTGGCATACAGGTGTAACGGGCATTGCAGTGTGTGGCATACAGGTGTAACGGGCATTGCAGTGTGTGGCATACAGGTGTAACGGGCATTGCAGTGTGTATGCATACAGGTGTAACGGGCATTGCAGTGTGTGGCATACAGGTGTAACGGGCATTGCAGTGTGTATGCATACAGGTATAACGGGCATTGCAGTGTATATGCATACAGGTATAACGGGCATTGCAGTGTATATGCATACAGGTATAACGGGCATTGCAGTGTATATGCATACAGGTATAACGGGCATTGCAGTGTGTATGCATACAGGTGTAACGGGCATTGCAGTGTGTGGCATACAGGTACAATGGGCATTGCAGTGTGTGGCATACAGGTATAATGGGCATTGCAGTGTATGCATACAGGTGTAACGGGCATTGCAGTGTGTGGCATACAGGTGTAACGGGCATTGCAGTGTGTATGCATACAGGTATAACGGCCATTGCGGTGTGTCATGTGTCACAGGCATTACGGTGTGTGGTATACTATATCACGGGCATTGCGGTGTGTGGCATAGGGTATAATGGGCATTGCGGTATGTGTCACAGGCATTACGGTGTGTGGTATACTATATCACAGGCATTGTGGTATGTGGTAAAATGTCTCAGGGGCATTGCGGTGTGTAACATAATGTATAACAGGCATTGCGATGCGTGGCATAATGTGTCACAGGCATTACGGTGTGTGGCATATTGTGTCACGGGCATTGTGTGGCATACAGGTATAACGGGCATTGCGGTGTGTGGCATACAGACATAATGAGCATTGTGGTGTGTGGCATACAGATGTCATGGGCATTGCGGTTTGTGGCATACAGGTATAACGGGCATTGCGGTATGTGTCATAGGCATTACATTATATATCACGGGCATTGTGGTATAATGTCTCGGGCATTGCAGTGTGTGGCATAATGTATAACGGGCATTGTGGTGTGTGACATAAGGTATAATGGGGCAGATGTATTAACCTGGAGAAGGCATAAGTAAGTGATAAACCAGTGATATGTGCAAGGTGATAAAGGCACCAGCCAATCAGATCCTAACTGTTAATTTACATAATGGAGCTGATTGGCTGGTGCCTCTATCACCTTGCACATATCACTGGTTTATCACTTCCTTATACCTTCTCCAGGTTAATACATCTGCCCCAATGGGCATTGTGTGTGGCATAAGGTATAACGGGCATTGCAGTGTGTGACATAATGTATAATGGGCATTGCGGTGTGTGGCATAAGGTATAATGGGCATTGCGGTGTGTGACAATGTATAATGGGCATTGCGGTGTGTGGCATAATGTATAACTGGCATTGCGGTGTGTGGCATAGGGTATAATGGGCATTGCGGTATGTGTCACAGGCATTATGGTGTGTGGTATACTATATCACGGGCATTGTGGTATAATGTATCATGGGCATTGCAGTGTGTGGCATAATGTATAACGGGTATTGCGATGCGTATCATAATGTGTCACAGGCATTACGGTGTGTGGCATAATGTGTCGGGGGCATTATGGTGTGTGGCATATTGTGTCATGGGCATTACTGTGTGTGGCATAATGTATACTGGGCATTACTATAAGGAGGAAAAATGACAAATAATATAAGGGTTATGAATCAGGATTATTCTTTTTTCCTGTAATGGCCAACGTCTGGGTATAAGGTAGTCCTTTCCTGCAATGCCACACCCCTTTAAGCAAGGCCACGCCCAGTTCAGGAAGGCCACGTCCCTTCTTCTTTTTGCAGCAGGCGCAGATTCGTTCGTGTTTGGGAACACAGCCGCAAGTGTTGTGTTTTATTGTGGAGAGCTGTGATATATGCAACATGCGGGTGTGACTGTGCCAATTCAACAGGCATTCCAATACCTTTACCAATCAATAGTATCTTCCTCTTGTGTAATAAACAATACTTTAAATAATGGTGGTATTATACTCCCCCTGAACTCAGTCAGGAGACCCCTGAGACCAGTGTCGCTGTGGTAGTGTGCCCCAGTTTTACCAGTGTCTGTTCTTTATCTCCAGCCAGAAACGTACAAGTAGATTCATTGCTATGTGTGTAGTGGAGAAATTAGACTGTAAGCTCCCATGGCGCAGGGACAGATGTCCATGTGTAAATATTCTCTGCACAGCGCTGTGTAGTAAGTTGGCGATAGATGTAATGGTAATTCTCTTCTTCCTTCTAGTAAATGTTTTTATGCATCTGATGGCTGCACTATTGCCATCGTAGTATCAGTGCGTTTCGTGTTGTTAGCGTGCGGCTGGGGGTGTATTGTCGCTTATATTTATCAATATTTTTAAATAAAAATACTTTTGTGAATTTCATTGATCTGAGGGAATATATATAGATTAGGGAGTACCTGGCACTTTGGTACTTACTGTACAGTTCTGCATTTCTGCTGTGTGTTATATATGTAACTATCCCTGGCATCCGCCCTGTAATTCCTATATACCGCTGGGCTCTGGGGCCACAACACCACTATCTATATATAAGATACGGCCATACCGTGGTAGCATATGGTGATAGCACTGGAGCATTGCTAAATCTCTATGGTCACTGGAGGCTTTGGTGGCAGCAGGAAGCCAGAGACTGAGAGTTATATAGTGGGAGGAGCAGGGTCCCCAGCAGCACAGAGTATATCAGGAGACGAGTGGTGTGTCAGTGAGGACAGGGCTGCATGTTATAAATAACATTCTGACCTTCCCTGTCTGTCTCCATGCTCTGCAGTATTGTGGAAAGGACCCTGTTGTGGTGTTTCTGAAGAAGCAGTCCTGCGTCTGGTGAGGAAATCCGATTGCTGTGTGACAAGATTCCTGTGTTGGGAATGATCTCCAGATCCAAGATGGCCGACTCCTGACTACAGCACCAGAGCGTAAGAAGGCCATAATGTTGTGTTTGGTGATACAGGGAACAGAGAGGTCTCATTCTGATGGCTGCGATCTTGAGACTAGACTGCTACATTTTAGCTGGTGGCCTTTTTCAGTGTGTAGGTTATTTGTTTTCATCATATATTTCTCATCATACATAATTTCTGTATATATATATATATATATATATATATATATATATATATATATATATATATATATATATATATATATATATATATAATACACACACACACGGCAGGGGTCCGGCACAGCCACTTAGTAAATTAGTACACTGGGTGCCCTCACAAACAACTTGATGTACTGCAAAAATGGTGCGGCACTCCAATGATTTCTACGTACAACATGCTTGATACACAACGTTTCAATGCCTTTTATTCATTTGGCATTTTCATCAGGTAGTACAATCCACAACACAAATAGCTCGCCTTATAAAGCAGGTAACACCCAGTGTGGCGCCAACGTCGCAGCGGGACCGCACACCCGGCGGACGCGCACTCAAAATGACGTCATGGCAATCTACGAGAGTAAGCCAGGCATTGCGTGAATAGACCATCACCATAGTAACAGATAACAAAAGATACGGAAGTACACAGGCGCACTAACTGAACGGCTGATGCTGGACTAATACTAAATCATAAATATTGAAACAAAACAAATAAACGGATAATACATATCATCCAACAGGTTCACATTAAACCATCAAAACTACCTCTACGGCCTATATAGTAAAGAAAGCAAAAAATACATGAAACATAAGAAGATCGTAATACCTACTGACAATCTTTTAAAACTAATGACAGGGATGGCAACAGCACATAGAATTTTAACCACTACTGGCAAGCAAATTAATGCCAGAGTGTTCATTTAAACCTCTGGGAACTAACGTCCCAAGGCGAAAAATCTAACGTGCCTCGCACTGTTAATAGTTTGAGGCCACAATTCCCACCCCTCAGAGATGAAGGCTCATGATCAATCATGCGATATTTGAGGGTGGTCAAATTGTGTGAGGTCAGTGCGAAATGTCTCGCAACTGGTTGATCACTCGTACCTGTACTTAAAGCGGATTTAATAGATGTCCGATGTGCAGCCATCCGTTCTTTAAATGGACGCTCAGTCTTTCCTATATAGGATAGACCACAGGAGCAGAGTATCTGATGAACTGTAAATTTGGAGTTACATGTAAGTCTATGCCGAATGGATAATTTTTTACCGGTATGTAGATGGTAAAATATCTCGGCCGGAATTAAAAAAAATTACAAGTAACACATGTACAGTGAATACAACCTAACTTGCCTCTGTAGATACTGGGAGTAGGCTCAAAAATGTCAGATTTAACTAAAATGTCGCGCAAGTTGCGACCACACTTGTAGCATGCCATGAGCTGGGTGTTAGATAAATTGCAATCAGGATCGGACGTTATATATATATATATATATATATATATATATATATATATATATATATATATTATATTTTTTTTATTACATAAATATAGTTTTTATTTTGAAACCTGTGTTCTTTGGTTTCGATAATGTGAATGCTGATATGGTTTAACTTTTTTCTTTTTTATAACTCTTCAGGTTTTATGGTCGGACCCCTGAAATGGGATGTCCTTCCCTGGTGGGGGCCATAAAGGAAAAGATTGTGTTGCAGAGCTGCCGTGAACGGAAGTGACCCAGAGACACGCGATATGTCTGCTGCGACCGCCGCTGCCCAGGCCCCCCAAGGGCCGGTGAACCTGCCCCCTCCAGAAGTCACAAACTCCAACAAGCCAGGCCGGAAGACCAACCAGCTGCAGTACATGCAGAATGTGGTGGTGAAGACTCTTTGGAAGCACCAGTTCGCCTGGCCTTTCTACGTACCTGTGGACTGCATCAAGCTCAACCTACCTGTGAGTGGCTTTGCCGGGGGGTGGGGGGGCGGAATGATCTATATTCCCTGGAACAGATACACACTAGGGTTAGTTTTTGTTCAGAAGCCAGTTAACCGAGTAGTAAGTCTTATGGAGGGTGGGTGGAAACCAGATCACTTGGCAGAAGCCTGCAAACATGGGGAGAACATGCAAACTCTGCACAGAAAGGTCCTTAGCCTGGAGTTGCGCTCACAACCTCAGTGTTTCGGTGCAGTAACCCGACGTGTTAACCTCTACACTGCCGTATTTACTATGTGACCTAATGCTCACACTCCTGGGAAGAATTTTTTTTTTTTTACATTTATATATATATTTTTTTTCTATTTTATCCCTTTTGTTTTTTAGGACTATCACAAGATAATTAAGAATCCAATGGATATGGGGACAATTAAAAAGAGACTTGAAAATAACTATTATTGGAGTGCGAATGAATGCATGCAAGACTTCAACACCATGTTTACAAACTGTTACATCTACAACAAGGTAAGCGCCGGATGGTTCTCCCACGGGGCGCAAAGAGGGAAATCCAGGTCCCGCCCCCTTTCCCCCAAATACTAGACATTGGGGTGTGCTACTGAGCGTTGGGAAACCCGTACTAGCATGGGGTGTAGTGGGGAGGCTGGAGAAGTTGGCTGTAATAAATCAGTCGGCTTCTAAATGTCATTTCTCCTTCATCCACTAGGGGACACTGGAGGATGTACATTTGGGTATAGACGGGGTGATAAGAGATTTGGTAAGTCTCCCCCTAAAGGTGCACATTTATGTGCAACACATTCTCCATAGGTTGTCTGTATAATCCACTGGCAGGCAGAGTCCTGGAGAAGGATTTTCAGGGGTGGGTTTGTTGAGGATGTCGTGGGTGAGCCCATCAACCTGATTTCCCTCCCCCTTCCCCCGCCTCCCTATCGGTGGTTGAGATCACCATCCTCTCCTCCCCCCAGCCCCATTCTGCCACTGGGTGAGCACAGCAAACCCTTCCACTCTGCTACTGTTCTGAGTTGTGCTGCTGCAGTGTTACCCCCAGTTATAGGAACACCTCCGACCACTGGTGCAATGTCTGCTGGATCTCACCGGCTTCCTGTCTTCCCAACAGTGATGTGTAACTTACGGGAGTAACTGTACGTAACACAAGCTGCCTTTAGTCCACAGATGACATCGTTTTAATGGCCCAAGCGTTGGAAAAGATTTTCCTGCAGAAAGTAGCACAGATGCCCCAGGAGGAAGTAGAGTTATTGCCCCCTGTCCCTAAAGGCAAAGGGAAGAAACCAACTCCACCGGCGGCGCAGACCCCAGGTACCGGTTTACCCATCTCTCCTCTGATCATCGCACTGGCTGTCTATAGGAATACATGAAAGACCGGGGAGTGACATTGTGAGAACTGTCTCTTATTAAACAGACCCAACCTTTGAGCGAGCGTCTCAGAAAAGAACGAACAGCGGCACTCCAGGATTTAATTAAAGGTACAACTTGTATTTGTGAAAAAAAAGCAATCGCATAAGGCCAACGTTTCGGGGCCCGTAGCCCCTTTGTCAAGGCGTGAGTACTCATGCCTTGACAAAGGGGCTATGGGTCCCGAAACGTTGGCCTAATGCGATTGCTTTTTTTTTCTTCACAATTACAAGTTGTACCTTTAATTAAATCCTGGAGTGCTGCTGTTCTTTTTTCTATATTGGTATCCACGTTCTGAACGGATGGCACCCAGGTTTATGAATTGTCAGCAGTGAGTGCCAAGCAACCATTCATCTATAGATCTGTACGTATGTACGCACACAAAGAATTGATAAAATGTGTGACCTTTCATTGATCATTTGTGGGACATGAGATCTTTCTTTATTTAATGGTGCATTTTAAGCTGTCACAGGCAGACCCCTGGGGTCAAGGAGGAATCTGAAGCTGTGTAGTGTCTGTACTGGCCGCTACAAGCTGTCTTGCCCCACGCGGTTCATTAAGTCTTTTTTCGCTTCTGCAATCCAGGATCTGAAACTGCTGAACTTTCTTTTTTGTTTTGTGATAGTCTCTTTTTAATACCCTTTTTGTTTTCTCCCCTCTATCCAGTCATTGCAGAACCTGAGCCTCCCGTGGAGAAACCACCTCCACCGCCATCTCCCAAACCTGTAGTTGTGGATCGCACTTCCCCAAAATCCACCGTAGTGGAACGTAGTCCCCCCAAGCCTGTCGTAGTGGAGCGCAGTTCCGGAAGAAGATCTGAGCCACCTGTGGAGAGGCGTCGGGAGCGATATAAAGGTCTATTATGTTCTTGAGTTCTTCTGCATGTGCTCTACACACTTGTGGGTAATGACACAAAGGTTCAGACTTGGTGCAAGGTGAGTAGGGAGATTTAGATGGCGAAAAAACTCACTGAATCAGACAAAGCAGTTTTCAGCACCAAAGCGGAAATCTCACTCTACCCCAAGCCAGCAGAGAGAGAGCCATGAATGATGATGGTGTCCGCAGGTCTAGAACTGGGTGGCCATCGTTTTGGGTCCCCTGCTCTCTCCTCTGCCGGCAAGGGGCGTGCTGTTTGGGTTTTTCTGTAGTGGATATGAAGTTTTGGTCCCTTTTTGAGCCCAATCTTGGTTATTAAATATTGCAGCTTGCATACAGGGTGCGTACGTAGATTAGTTGTGTAGAGGTGGACATATAGCAACTGGGATGTGCCTAGAAAGGGATTCCAGTATCTCCTTTGTTGGACCTTTCTGTTCTAACTTCTAATATTGGTGGGGTGCATTATAATGGGGGGGAAGTTCTACACTGCATAGAAGTCTAGCTTGGGCCCAATGATCTTCAGTGGGTTTAGAAGTCAATAGTTTGGGAACTCCGTATCGGTGATTGTAAATGGGTGATCCACTTTCTTGTCATTTCAGCCGCAAGCCAAGCAGCCGCCATGTCCACCGTCAGCCCAACAGTCCAACTAACCAACATTGCTCCTCTAGTATCCCAGACGCCGGTCATCGCCGCCACTCCTGTGCCAACTATAACGGCAAACGTCGCCCTACCAGCTGCCACCACGGCACCGCAGCCTCCCCCTGCCGCCCCAGTTTCAGTCGCACCAGTGGTTCCACCAGCAGCCCCGGTTATTAAGGTAACTGTGAAAGGGAATGAAGGACTATATTTTGATTTGCTTATTGTCTAATTGGTTCACTTTTTTTAAACTATAGGGGAGGAAGGTCGTCTTTCTTCGTCTTTCTTCGTCTGTATATAAAGCGAAGTTAATCCTCTGCCCTCATACATATAGAACCAGTAATTTAGTTATGGTAGTGCATCACGTTACTGTTCAATTTTTCATAGTTCGGTTTTTTACTTCTTATTTTTCTATTAACAAGTAACTTTAATACATAACGCGTTTCTCCTTTCTAGGTGTGTTATTAGTCACCTTTAAATGTAATGGCGGAGAGATATCTTGGGGGGGTATAGAGCAATTGTATTTGAGTGTGCGTGTATGGGCTTCCTGGTTTGTATACTTGCTTTATGTTTCTTTCTTTCCCTCCCTGCCTTTAGCAGAAAAAAGGGGTAAAGAGAAAAGCAGACACCACAACGCCCACCACATCTGCCATAACTGCCAGCCGCAGCGAGTCGCCGGTACCGGTCATAGAGCCCAAGCAAGCAAAAGTGTCGAACAGGAGAGAGAGCACGGGCCGCCCCATCAAGCCGCCAAAGAAGGACTTGGAAGATGGGGAGATTCCTCAGCACGCTGGGAAGAAAGGCAAATTGACTGAGCACCTTAAATACTGTGATAGCATCCTGAAGGAGATGCTCTCCAAGAAACATGCGGCTTACGCGTGGCCATTCTACAAACCGGTGGACGCTGAGGCCTTGGAACTGCACGACTATCATGACATTATCAAGCATCCTATGGACCTCAGCACTGTTAAAGTACGTCCATCTTTGCTTCTTGTATTGGGTCTGTTCCCAGTTTTGGGTTGTAGCATTAAGCGCCGTCGCAACCTCAACTTTGCCTTTAGTCTTGTGCTCCGCCTGTTTCTGTAACTAGACAGCATCTATTCTGAATGACGACCTATTGGTGCCCATATATGTGGGTCATCTTTCTTCTACACGAGAGGAGTTGTGTTCCATGGACCTTGGCCTCCTAAATTGTGGGAGGGTATTGCTGCGATCCATGTAACTTTGCTGGTCTATCTCTGACACAACGCTGTCATTGACCAGGAGGGCTACACATCTCCGTCTCTAGCTCTCTATAGGGAGGAGTTGAGGACTGTTTTAAAACTGGGTACACCATAGTGCATTCCGTTTGCCTGATGAGGGGCAGTGGAGTAAGGCTGGGTCACCCCACAATGCTCACTGTAGAGTCCGACCAACAAAACAAAATTCGGTCAGGGTCCCACGTTGGACCCACCTGTGGCAGTTCCTTCTTTCAGTCCGTCTTGGATCTTTGTAGAACAGTTCAGAGCCTTTATTACTTCCGTTGACATCTAGCTTCCTGGTCAGTGTCTTGGGCTGGTCTGTATTAGGCAGTTTCTCTGTTGAGGTCCTGTTCAGAGCAGTCGACAAGGATGCAAAAGTCCAGTAGTGTTTGGCCGCCCAGTTGGAGTCTGGAGTCCTTTTTGGCGATTTACCTAGGAGTCTTTTGAAATCGATACTTTCTACTACACCAGTAAGGAGTAGGAGCAGCCTCCTAATTCCAACTTTGGGAATGGTTTTGCCAGCCGGTCCACATCCAACCCCACCCCACTCCTGGAAAACTAGGAGGACCATGATTGACTCCAATGAGGTCCTTTAGGTAGCTACATTCCTAGTAACCGTATCGGGGATTATAGCTCATGAATACATTGGCGTTTCTAGTCTGTTCCAGTCACCTGCCCATTACCCCTAGTCACCCTGGAAAGGTTGCGGGTAGGTTATCTGTAACTGGGCCATTGCGTTTTGTCATGCTTGTCTAGTTGATCAAGCTCCTTTGTCTTTCACTGATGTTGTCTTCCTGTTTTAAACAAGAACTGCCTGGGACATCTTCAATAAGAAGTTAATATGATTCTATATACTGAACTCTTTACTGACGTAACATTTCCCTCTTCTGCGGTATCATGACTGTTACAAGTCTTGCATCATCTATAGATACCGCTTGTGTTTGTAGGCAAGTTGTACCATGAATGGTCTGTGCTTGTGGTCACCTCCCAGTCCTATGAGATTACACTACAACTGCAACACCGTGTCCCTGGCCTTGTAGCCAAACCTGTATCCATTCCACCATCCGTCACTTCCAAACATTTTCCGTGTCTGAATTAATTTTGGGATAACGTTTGACCTGGCCTCCATTGTGCTTCGTATCTTAGTTTGGCAGAACAGGGAACCAATTTATTATTATGTGAGATTATTTATGTTTGAAAGGTTAAATAACCGCTCTTCGGTAATAAATCTTCCCCCTCCTTTTGAATTAACACCAAATACATAGCATAACTTGTTAAATGTAGTCCGCAATTTATTTGTCACCCTTATCGCGTCCACCCCGTTCAGATATTCGCCTTAATATGTATCGCCTGTATTACTGACCATTTTTATTATTTTGTTTGCGCTTTATCACCGCTGTGTCTTAAACCTACTTTACTGGACACCTAAAAACCGATAGCTGCTTTGGTCTAAGAGCAGATTGTCAGTAGCCCTCCCTGTACAGAAAGAGGTTTATGACACTACTGTAAGTATAAAGCGGGCGATGGAAATCGGCGTGTTTAATTATTTGAGTCCCGTGTGCGCGGTGGGAGAGGTTGGATATGAAATTCCGGCAGTAGGGATCCCAACAGTCAGAAGACAGTGAAATCCAGACGGATCCCGGTAATTAGTTTCGTCCTAACCCTAATCCCCTTGTATTTACCCCCGGGATCTGTCGGGATCCCGACTGCTCTTGTATTTACCCCCGGGATCTGTCGGGATCCCGACTGCTGGGATTTGGATCGCATCCCTGTGGGAGACGTGTAACATTTGAATGAATCCTTCTGCTGCCTGCGCCCAGAACGAAGAGGCGACTCCGTATTCCTAACAGGAAGCGAAGTCCTTTCCTTCTATACTGTAGGAGGCCAGTATCTCCGAGCTGTGTCTGTTGGCACGGGACCCACTTACTAGTTCAGACGGTGTAAGAATGAAAATGACGCTGCTGCCTGAGAGCGTTCGTCCTCGGACTGGGTATTCTGGGATAGTCTTGTATTTGATCTAGCAGCGTTGAGGTTTACCTGCAGCGCTCTCTGTAAGCCACTAGGTGTCACCAGAGCATTACACAGACCTGCTGCCAGCGGGAAGAGTAGTTGGCAGGATTTGTAGCCCAGCAGCTAAAACACTATTTGAACTCTGTTTAGATCAATTACATCGGAGAATTTCTTGATACATGGACCAGATTCACTGTGGTTAAGGGCTACTAGTTCCACGATTTTCTTTGAAGCCTTAAAATCGCAGCAGGAAAACGCAGACTATGTAGCTAACATTTGGCCCTGAGATACGTTTGACGCACAGAGTTTTATTATTGCTCAGTTGCTGCGACCGCTGTAAGCTTCATAGTGATGGGATGATAATGTGCAGCTAAGATGTGCTGGACACTGGTCTAAGTTCATGGGCTTTATGTATTAACCAGTGGGATGCAGGCATGTGCGCAATTCTGTGAGTCAACTTGTATTTTTTAAAACGTCAATTTAAAAAGCGATCTTGGTTTCGCCTTTTAAATTATTGCAGCTTTAGAAATACAGGTAGCCTCGCCAGAATTGCGCCGGTTCCTGTGCCTCGCAGGTAAGTACATAAGGTCTCAGGAGTGTGTTACTTGCGTCTTTAAATGTTGGGCATTCCTGTAACGTGGGGTAAAATGTTGCAGTGCTATTGTAGAGCTGTTCTGCAGATCTACTGCTGAAGTTCGTGCCTAGCCTCACTTATCGCATACGTTTTCTTCCCTTGCAGAAAAAAATGGATGGGCGCGATTACCCGGATGCTCAGGCTTTCGCGGCAGACATACGGTTAATGTTCTCAAACTGTTACAAGTACAACCCACCTGACCACGAGGTGGTCGCAATGGCCAGGAAACTCCAGGTAATCGGCACACATCCGTCTCCGCCCCTCCCCCCGACCGCCGTAACGCAGATTGTAATAGTCAGAGATCCATGTAGCGGTTTATCAGCCAGAGATACAAAATGTAACCAGCAAATCCTTGCTGCATGGCCTGTAGCCGTCATGACCTATGCAACCTAAAATCGTTAGGAGTAATATTTGTGCGTGTGAACATCCGGCCAGTTATTTATATACTTATACTGCAGTGGAAGCGTTGTGTTCTGTAAAACCTGCTCCATTCTAGCCACAAGGCAGCTTTCTAAGCCGAGTTCCTAATCTCTAGCCCTATAAAATGACCTGCACCTATTGTAGGTCCATGTTAAAGGATGCCACGGACCCCAGAACCCCACCGCGGTCTAACTAGCTGTGCCGGGAGGTTGGTGAGATACTACGTTTGGGTGGATGTGAGCTCTTATTGCCATGTTCCCACCCTCATCATTAAGAGCCATCAAGCGTAAAATCGATACATTGGGGCAGATGATAAAGCAGTGATAAGCGGAAGGTGATAATGCACCAGCCAATCAGTTCGTAACTGTCAATTTACATATTGGAGCTGATTGGCTGGTGCGTTATCACCTTGCACTTATCACTGCTTTATCACTTCTCCAGGCTTAATACATCTGCCCCATTGTATCTTCAGAGGCTTCCTGTATCCTTCACTGTAGGTGTTGCCCCGCCCACTTGTGTCACATGACTGTTCAAAGCTTTGCCTTACTGGTATAACTGCCACTGACGGGGGAAACATGGATTTCCTTTCGCCCCTGAAACTTCTCCCCGCCGCCGCCATCATCATCCTCTTCCTCCTGTTGCTTACACGTAGCCTGCTGCTGATCTTCATCCATGTTCTCAATATGTGACCTGCTCTCTTTTTATTTCCCCACAGGATGTTTTTGAGATGAGGTTTGCGAAGATGCCAGATGAGCCGCCGGAGGCCCCCGCACCACCTCCAGCGGCAGCTCCGGTGGTCAGCAAAAGCATGGAGAGCAGCCACACCAGCGAGGAGAGCTCCTCCCAGTCGGACAGTTCGGATTCTGAAGAGGAGAGGGCCACGCGGCTGGCCGAACTGCAGGAGCAGGTGGGAGAACAGTCCGCGGAGGGGTCACTGACTCTGTCTCTTGTAACCTGACATATAGGGTATTGCTTATCGTGTCGTTAAATATAGTCACCCTCCGTCTGTGGTCACCACACGTTTTATCTAGCTCCATTAAGGATAGGCCTGAACGTTTTATTTCTTTTGTGCATTTAGAGTGTTTTGAAATTGGAGGTACCAACCCTAGCCACATTTTGGGGATTGTAGGAAAAATGGGGTATACATTTATTTAATTAGAAAGGTAAGAAAGGAGGACTGATGGATTTTTTGCCCCAATTCGGATTCAACATTCGTGGGGAGGGGGAACGTTTATGGGTTTTTAAAACAAAGAAAACTTAATATAAATAAAAGTCCTTCTGGAATTTCCCTGAATGTGGTCTCTGTATATGTTTTATGTGTGTTATTTACAGTGTTCAGTTGTCCTGGTAATTTCTTGGTCTTGGACGCAAATTATCTGTAGGTGCCGCCTCCGGGGCTCACCGGTCAGGTTCCAGTTATGGTGCATTATCTTCATCGCTTTATCGATGGCTAGATGTACTGGGGTCTCTGAGATCCGACCAGAAAATAGCTACGTGCTGTAATTCTGATCGATGTAGCAGTTTTAATTCAGCAAGCCGGTGGTTTCTACCGATGGATAAAGGGGTAGTGAATCCACCATCAATGGTTTGGACGCTCCCGTTTTTGTGCCTAACCACAAATTATGTATTTATTAATTAAAAAAATGTATACTATCCAAACGGCTGAATCCAGAAACTGTTACAATTCCCGCAGAAGTATCGCCACACCGCACAACCCATTTTCCATTCTACCGTAGGGAAGGGAGAACATAGTATACAGAACACAGCGGTCTTAAAGGTGCAATGGAATGTTCTCACATTCAAGGGGAGATGCATCAACCCCCTCGTCCCCCCGGGCTTATAATAGGTGCAGGTAGAGTTAGGGCTGGAATATCACCGGTATGGTGCGTCTACTGCGTGGGCTCCTAACGGTCAGTATGCGGTACCATATGGGATCTCAGCAGGTCATATGGTGGGCCACCATCTCTTGCAGGCCTTGCAGATAGATATTGATCCAGAGAAATTACATCATGGTCCGCTGCATCCAAATATATGGTTGCTGGACAGATCCTTATGAACCAGTGGAAATGGTCTCTTTTTGTCGTTAAATCTAGGGCCCTTAGCTAGAACATTGCATTGGTCAGTTCCCGTGTCTTCTCCCATAATTCTCCCTGTCTGGGAATCCGCAACGTCTCTGTTACTCTTAACGTCTTTACTGCACAATGTTACGAGCTGTGGTTGTTACAGCTGTATAGAGCCAACCCATTCTGCTGTGTTGTATAGTTCAGGATAAATATTGTACTGTAACAACCTACAGGAACACAAAGTGAGTATAGCCTCGTCATCAAAGCTTACAGTCTAAAGTGTACGTGAATTGCAAGGTGCTTGTTTTATACAGTGCACCAGTCTTGAATATGTCTACAGGTGTTCTGTATACCCCAGACTTGTTTCTGTGCAAAGTTTAGTGCAGGATAGGTAAAAATAAATGTTAAATTCAACATATCACAGCAACAAATTCTAGAACTATTGGTGTTCATTATACTTTTAAACACTTGATATGAATTGAATTGAACCAGTGCCTAAGTAAGTGGGAAACCGTTTGCTGTACTTTAATGATCGGTTTATGTGAAGTGTAGATGAACGCAAACCTCTGCTTGTCTGTAGGATGCGGCTCCCGTCCTCCCCACATGTACATTATAAATTGGGTTGCTATAATTACCCTTTAATCCATGACACCTATGTTTATTCTGACCGCTTGGCTCACTCCGTCTCTCTCCGCAGCTGAAAGCCGTACACGAGCAGCTGGCTGCGTTATCCCAGGCCCCGGTTTGGTTTATTGACCGGGTCCTGGGATAACGCAGCCAGCTGCTCGTGTATGGCTTTCAGCTGCGGAGAGAGACTGAGTGAGCCAAGCGGTCAGAATATAATTTCCCTTTAATCCATGACACCTATGTTTATTCTGACCGCTTGGCTCACTCCGTCTCTCTCCGCAGCTGAAAGCCGTACACGAGCAGCTGGCTGCGTTATCCCAGGCCCCGGTCAATAAACCAAAGAAAAAACGCGAGAAGAAGGAGAAAGAGAAGAAGAAAAAGGAGAAAGAGAAGGAGAAAGACAAGCACAAGGTGAAAACGGAAGAGGAGAAAAAAATCAAGCCAGCGCAACCGGCCAAGCTCGTCCCTCCGAAGAAAGCACCGGCAAAGAAAGCAAACAGCACGGCGACTACCACTGCGTCCAGTACCGCCACCCCAGCCCCAAATAGGTAGGTGTACGCTGATAAACTTCTGCAGCTGGGACTGAGCATGTGCCTTATTTGGGTTCTAGTTGCCCCAATAACTGCTTCATGTGCTCACTTTTAAATACGGTTAGACGTTATCCATATGACTGTGACGGGGTGACTGTGACCACTCTTAACTGTGTGCTTTAGAAGCATGGGTCTTCAACCTGTGGCCCTCCAGCTGCAGTGGAACTACACATCCCAGCACGCCCTGCCTCAGTTTTAGTATACCTTAATAGCAAAACGGTGGCAGGGCATGCTGGGATGTGTAGTTTCACAGCAGCTGGAGGGATGCAGGTTGAAGACCCATCCGAGTCAAGTTTTACAGCACAGCCTCTTTGTAATCCTGACGTCCAACCTTTTCCTTTTCCCACGCCTAGCAAGCAACCGAAAAAAGGAGGAAAACAGCCTCCAACTGCAAACTTCGACTCCGACGAGGAAGAGGAAGGTCTTCCCATGAC
This sequence comes from Pseudophryne corroboree, assembly GCF_028390025.1. Classification (NCBI taxonomy): domain Eukaryota; kingdom Metazoa; phylum Chordata; class Amphibia; order Anura; family Myobatrachidae; genus Pseudophryne; species Pseudophryne corroboree. Next base: position 13,910,133 of record NC_086451.1, read on the forward strand.
CTACGACGAGAAGAGGCAGCTAAGCCTGGACATTAACCGGCTCCCCGGCGAGAAGCTGGGCCGCGTCGTTCACATCATACAATCCCGAGAACCTTCCCTAAGAGACTCCAACCCCGACGAGATAGAAATTGATTTTGAGACCTTGAAACCCACCACTTTGCGGGAACTGGAGCGATACGTCAAGTCGTGTTTGCAGAAAAAGCAAAGGAAGCCTTTCTGTGAGTAGCCATGTTTCTTTCCGTTTGCGTTCTTTTCCGCGCTCTGCGACCGGTGAATGAGCTGGATTTCTCTGATACTTTTACAGTGAGAGATATTTAAAGATCTGTATCTGCGCTGACCCTAATTAGAGTAAATGTTTCGTGTTCATGTGTGCATTGCAGTAAGTCGCCATTTTTAAAGACCCGAAACAGGTAATTGATATTATACATGGTGATTACCGACAATTGATCGACACGATGAGGAACCTTTATTCTACACATAGAATTTCCTCTGCTGTCCACAGAACGGAACATGGCTCATTCAGGTGAACACCACAATCTGGCGCTGCCGGAACGCAACCATCTCTTCGCTATATTGGTTGTGAGGTTGGCGACAGGCAGTCTGCATCAGTCATGCGCCGTCTGCGGCTATAGCAGATGCTACACCCACTGTACCTGCACTGGAATAGTGTAGATATGCTGTAATCTACAGACCGTGTCCTTCATAGCAATATGTTCATTCCACCGCATGTCATTTCCATGCTCCAGTTAATTTTCCTTTCTTTTGTCCCTTTGCTGCGGTACGTAGCGCTGTGAGGTTTCTGTTTGTGTGTCAGCGAGCAGACAACCGTATACCGAGAGAATGAAGACGTCTGTATACAGTCACCCCAGATTTATAGTTACTTATATCTGTATATATGTATAGTCTATAAATTTGATTTCACGCCATATAACTGTGTCTTGCGGGTTTGTCCCGAGGCTGAATTCAGAATGGTTTCTCGGTCTGGTGCACAATTGTCCCTAATCCGATTTTTAAGCATGGCGTTGCTTCGGGCACAGGCGGATCACCCAGCGGGTTCCTCCTCCTGATCTGACCCTCGTGCTCAAGCAAAGATGCTTAAAATGTTGGCCTGTTGGGAGTCCTACAAAGTTCCCTCGAGCCCTCTAGAGCAGTGTTTTCCAACTCTAGTCCTCAAGCCCCACCCAACAGGTCAGGTTTTCAGGATCTTCTTTGATTTATCACAGGTGCTTTTTAAGGCTGATCCTCCGACTAGAACCCACCTGTCTGCAATCAGGAAATCCTTAAAACTTGCACGTTGCGGCGGGGCTTGAGGAGCAGAGTTGGCAAACACTGCTCCGGAGGTTGTTACCTGAACCTCTGTGTCTAGCGTTCCTGGCTCATTGCTTCACTTTCCCAGCAGCCTCGGGGAAGAAGCAAGCCGTAAAGTCCAAGGAGGAGTTGGCTCAGGAAAAGAAAAAGGAGCTGGAGAAGAGACTCCAGGATGTGAGCGGCCAATTAAATAACAAGAAACCCGCAAAAAAAGGTACCGTGTTAGATTTGCTGCGAGAACGACTTGGCGCTAAACTGATTAAGATGGCCAAGCGGCGCCAGACTCGCGTAACAAGAGAAGCGTTTCCTTACCGGCGTCGTAGCCGCATAGACCGTAGCAGCTCTGAATAATGACGCCAAAACATCAGGTGTCAATAGAGGAATGGCTGGGATTAGGATTAGAGCGTTCACGATCCCTATGAGAGGATGAACCTATAAATAACCGGCCTGGCAGGAAGTATTCTGTACAGAACCTTCTAGGTGTGCCGGGGGATCCCTACTCCTGTTGTAGGGATCACTAATAGCTGCTGCTTCACTCATTTCCCTTCCACCGCTCCCCTGCAGAATGCAGAGACATCGCTCACGCTCCTAATCAGTGTTCAAGAGGGTTTGGTTATGGATTGGTCACTGGTGATGTAATCGCGCAGGACTGAGGTGCGTGTTAGCTCTGCGCTGAGTTATAGGCGCCAGTGGTCCGCTGCAGCTGGCGCACATGATTTTATTTATACCGTAGAGTTGTAATTTAGGTTATATCGGACCTAATCGCCGCGTCCCATTCCTGGCTGCGCAATGTTTCCGCTACGTGTCCCCGGTCCTCCTGTGATTGAGGTTGGTTCTCGTGTGGAATCGGACCAGCACCCACAAGCGGAGTCCCATTGATTTAGCATCTGTATTTTCCAAGGTATCCAGAAGATCTACAGTGTCTGAGGTAGATAGATAGTCAGTAGGTCGACACTATATGGCTGACAGGTTCTAAAGGTTGACACGACAATGGTCGACACAAGTTTGTTGGGATTCTCCACGTTTTCCAAAATTTGCTTGATTTTCTATCCACATAGACAGTTGTTGGGGATAGTAGTTCTGTGGCGAGCGTACGCGTTTTGTGCTGATGGCAGTCACATAACTTGGAATATACAAGATGTGGCTTAAACATTAAAAAAAACTTGTGTCAACCATTTTTGTTGACTGTTGTCATGTTGACCTTTTCTACTTGTTGACCTTAACCATTGTCTGCCTTTTATCTGTCGACACTTTGTACATGACGACCGTATGATACGGACTCTCTGCTTAGATATTTTTGATCTATTGCACCGGGTTGGGTATGAAAGCCGGTGGTCACATGACCGGCTGTCATACCCAACTCGAACACTCGGAGGGTGTCGGCTAGGGATAACCCTCCGGGGGTGTCGGCTACAGCTAACCCCCTACCTAGTGCCTAACCCTAACCCCCACCCCCATACTCGCCTTTTGGGCTGTCAGTATCCCGGTGTCTGGATTCCGGCGTTGGTCACATGACCGCATTATGCCACACCCCTCTGCTAATGGTTACATATGCATAATTCTACCTTTCACTAATGATAAAATAATTCCATTGTCCAAATAATAAAATTGACCAAAGCTAACGGCTGAATAATCTAAACAGACCCCTGCTGTACCCAGTCCCTAAATAACGTTCATTCCCAAGTGAGTCTATCGTACCGTCCGGTTCTAACTCCCCGCTGCTCCCTCCGCCTCATTCCGTGCCCCGCACTGCGCTTGTCTGTTACCCGCCAGGCGGGGAAATCTGCTCCGTAAGGAAGGAATCTGCTACTTAGCCCCCGTCCTGAACGCGCGTTTACTCCTGGCCGCTCTGTGGTCGCATCGCTTCCTTTGTTCCCAGTTAGTTTGCAAGCTTGTGTTATGTTCATGTAAGCTCGTCATGGGACATGCTTTCACTTTATAAATGAATGACGAATATATATATATCATTTTATATATATTATTACAGGCACATTCATTTATAAATACACCCATGTTGGTAGCATGTTCTTCCACCATTTCAGCATGATCTATAAGTATTTCAGAATGAGAAGTCGTAAATGACTATTGGTTTAGAGTAGTGAATATTGAATGGACGTTCGTGTACACGTTATATGCAGCATCGTGTTTTGTTTATGCATTTATGAAACAAATTGACCCAATATGGCGCCACCTTAAATATATGTCCCAGTATTATTCGGCAGAGCCTAACGCACAATTGTTTCTCCTTGTTCTCCCTATAGAGAAGTCTGGCGCAGCGGGAGCCGGCGGCCCATCGCGGCTGAGCAGCAGTAGCAGTTCCTCGGAATCCGGAAGCAGCAGTTCCAGCGGCTCGAGCTCTGATAGCAGTGACTCGGAGTAAACTCCTGCCCCTGGAATCACGAATTATCGCCCCTTCCTCCCCCTCTCCCCCCAGTGTTCCTGTCTGAGGCTTATGTAAACACTTTGGTGTGCTGTTTTAAGAAGAAAAAAAACAAAAAACACAAAAACTAAATATATATACAAAACAAACCCTCAAAACATCAACCAACAAACTAATTTTATTTTTTAAAGACGACGAAGCAGCGAATTCTCCCTTTTTGGCAAAGAGGTGACAGCAATAACCCAGCAGGCGGAAGGCCCTATTGCCTTCATTGAATTTTATGAAGGTTTTAATTGCGTTTTTAACCCCTCCTTCCCCTCTGTTTGGCCTGAATGGTATCTCTTCGAGAGGGGAAGGTGGGAAGGGACGACTTTTACTATGAAGGAGACACAGACGGAATCCAGCTCCCAGTTAATCATCCCTCCTACAAACACCGATTGTCCTGTTTGATATGGTACTTTATCTCTACAGACTGTCCGCCTTGTAATTAGTGCGTGCCCTCATCCATAGCACCTACATATACTAACCATACGTTTACAGCTTCAGCCCTCTGCCAGTCCTCTTGGGGTCTCTCTGGATAAAGTGTGCACAGGACACTCGTAGGCTGTAGCTGATACATGGGGGAGTGATCTATATTGCGGACGAGATATAGGTGTTTTTTTTTTTGTTTTTTTTCCTGGATGGGTCATTTTGTTTTATTTTTTCTTTTGATTTGAGAACAAAATAGAGTAAAACCGCATTATTTTTCAGGCCGTTGCTACGTCGAGCATCAGATGGATGCACCAACTCCCCCGGCTCCACATTCCAATAGATTCTGTTTTTTCAGTTATTGTCATGTACATAGAAACACGTTATTTATTAACCATTTGACTTCCTGCTGTGCATTTTTTTTTTTTTTATACCGTATATTATATACTACAACAGGAAACCATACAGTGAAAGCTCTTGGGAATGGAAAGGAACTATAATGTCCGTGTTTACCTTCCGATGACGAGTGCGGTTTGCATTTGAGACGTTCCTTCATTGGAAAAATAATCTTTGACAATCTGTCTCCACGTAAAGAATTTATAGGGGTTTGTTTTTTGTTTTTTTTCCCGCCTTTCTCACGTCAGAGTTTTTGTATCTGTTTTTGAATTTAAAAAAAATCTGTGTGTCTCAATGCCGGCGGTAAACAGGAGCGCCATTTTTCAGTTGCAGAATTTGAGTTGAGGGTCGCGGAAGCGGTTTTATAGCCTGCTGCATGAGCGTATTCACCGATGCCTCGCTGCTCGTGCCAGAGGGTTGTCGCTTCGCTAGACTTGCATGGAATTCTAGGGACTCTTAGTACCGTTTGGGTTTTGTTTTTATCATTTTTATTCCTCTTACTCTACTTTTTATTTTGGAGCATCCAATAGAACATTTTAATCTTTTGTAGAAAGCCCTGTAGTGGACCATTAAAGCCACATGTACAAGGATTTCCAACCATTAAGGACCTTTTGTGTTTAAACACCCTATGCCAGTCTAAATTTGCGCAATGTTATTTTATTTTTCAAAAACTGTGGATGGATGAAGATGTCGCTTGTGGCCCAACTGTCACTCTTCGTCTCATCCCTTCGTGCGTCATCTCGATGCTATTTTTTTTGTTGTCTCTTCCTGTACAGTTTTATGCAGAGACTTGTAGCTCTTGATCCCTCGGCTGCAATATACTTTATAAATATATAAATATATACAATTCCCCCCCCCCCCCCCCCACCGCAAATCCTTTTAGAGAAGCTGAAATAGTTGAAATGCCAATATTAATATAATCTCCGGAACACAAGCTGTACAGTGCTTTCTTGCATTGTAAAGTGACACGCAGACTTTAGGAGATGGTTCTGTTTCTTTATTTCTAAAAGGCTACCCAAAATAAATGGCAGCTCCGAGGATTTTAGCGTAAAAGACTGTTCGTATTGGCAGACTTTAAAGGGTTTGTGGAAAAAAATAAAAGTAGTTGTCTATTTTTAATTGTAAAATGTGTACTTTTTTCTGTATTTCAATATAATATTACTTGGTCTATATGTAGTCTTTATAAGCCAGCGTTTTAATAAAACTCAAACTATATATTTTTTTTTATTTTTTTTTACTTAGTATCCTGTCTCCCCCGATTCCACCCATTGAAATGTTTTTGGTAGGTGTGATGTCATTTTACCATTTAGGGCTACAGAAGCGTAAATGTGCCTAATTAGGGGTTCGTCACAGAAGGCTGCAAATTCTAGGGGAGGACCGTACAGTCGATTTCTCCCGCGTCAATGTTTATGATGGAATGTTTTTGGTTTTCCTCACGCAGCTCCGTAATTGCTACACCTGCTGAACATAATGGGGTTCAAGACCAAATACGTTGCCCCCCTCATACCACTACCTAGCGGCACATACTACGCTGCTTTACTCAACTCCTAGCATTGTAGCAATTTTAAAAGATAGCATTTTTATTTAACTGTTTTTTAAACTGTTTTGTAAGTTTTGGTTTTCTCCGCAATAACCGGATATATTTGTTCTGGGAGCTTTTAATGTTGGCAATGTCTAGATTCGGCGAGCACTAGTGACGGGTAGAGCAATATGGCCCGTACAGAAGAACGATTATTTTGTTTCTGCTTTTAAACCATGTTTAAATTGGTAGGATAGGGTTGTGCTGACAAGGGTGCCTTTTCCATTGCGCTACGTCTGTTTATTAGATGTTAGATTTTCTGTAAGGAGGAATAAGGTGGTTGATGAGAGCAGCAATAAAGGTAACGGGGCTAATTGCGTTTTTTGTCCATGTTTGTTCTTGAATTTCCACCGGTTTGAAATAGTTATGTTTTGGGGATTCCCTAGCCTTGTCCGGGGGGTGTTAGTGTACAAGGCTGAATACACGGCGTATGTATTATATACCGAGAGCTAAGATCCGCACGTGTGTACGTGCCTCTAGTGACCGAATCATGTGAATGTACTTATTTTATTTTACCACCTTGTTGCATTTTGGAGTCTTTCCCGTAATCATCCGGCTAGTGCTTAATTCTTATTACTGGAAAATCTGAGAACCCACAAAGCTAATTTAAGAATTGATATCCCAACAAAATACTGTGTCATGAGCGGATTATATACCATTACCAGGAGGTTAGACCTTCATATGTTGTTCTAAGTGATCCTAAGATGTCATGGTTACTTTGGGCTGACACTGAAAACCAAACCCTGAAGCTGGCCGTCTACCCATGTGGGTACGGTTGGCACAGCTACTCTGAGTCTGACTCCTAACTGTACCCAGCATCTCTTAATGTTTATATTCCTGCATTTACTGTTTGCTCTTCTTTCTCCATGTCTGGTAAATAACCCCCAACCCGCTCATAGATTTCACTTTTATTAAAGAAATATCCCTTTAGTAAACTAACCGTAAAGTACTTTGTAATTGGCTAATAAAAACACGTTGTAGTCATTTGTACGATCGGCCATCTTTACGTGTAAGTTATATGTAATATTTATTCGGAAGGACGTGTATTATCTGCGCAGTTACTTCTATACCGAGCTACATCGGGAAGAGAAAGATGACCGGGTTCTAGTTTGTCTTGTGAACAATGTTCAGTCCAGGAATCTCGCACAAGACATTACGTGTAGTCTTACGTGTATTATTCTAAGCTCCTATTTCTCAGCCTCGAGTTTAGCCTGATGCAGACAGACCCCCCCCCCATGGTGCGGTTATTATCACACCCTATCCTCCAGCCACCACCCGTAACCATCGGGAAGCTCCGATAATGTATCCTGCTCTCTGTAAATGTTACCTGTATATAACAGCCGCTAGTGTATGTACACGATTGGCTTTTCTGTATCCCGTTGTTGCAAACTGGGGGACTTTGAAAGCCGCTTTAGAACTTCAAGCCCCAGGGCATGCTGGAAGTTGTAGTCTCACAGCAGCTGGAGCACCATGGAAAGCCTGAAGAAGTGACAGGGTAGGATCTGTTTAATATTGACCAGTCTAATGTAATCTTTCTCTCCTTAATATATTTAGGGGTCAGTGTAGTGGGGACGCGGCAGCATTTGGCCTGTTTCTGAGCAACTAAACGTATTAGGGCAAAGGCTGTCTGTTGCTCGCTTTCCAAATTTCAAGGACACGCAGCACAAGAATCATGTGCCCAGAAACATCTGGTGTGATGGATAACCAGATCACATTATGGGGGTCTGTGCCCCCCATTATAAGGGATCACATCTTACCAGTAACCATGTCTAGCCAGCACCAAGGCCGCGTGTCTGTACTATGCGATGGTTACGCCTTGTTGTACTCTAGTAACGACCAGCAGCGGGAAAGGGGTGCGGTTATCTCACCCAGTCTTTGCCGTACAGAGGCGGGTGAGAGCGCGTCCTGCATTTGTAGCCTGTGCTGATAGTGTACAATACATGGGAACAAGCAGTCTCTCTTCCATATTTCCCATGCCGTTCTCTATAAATCGTCTCTGTAGCTTTGCCGCAAACACGGGAATAACCGAAGGTTTTCAATCTACAAACCCGAATAAAGAAGAAATAATAGTACGAGACAAGTTTAGAGGTCCAGGGGTAAACTTTGTTTTTTACACCAATATGGGGGTGATAGAGCCCTCAGTATAGGTAAAATCTATGTCCTTTACACCCACTTTTTAATGTAATGTGTGCAAAACTTCCAACTGTGTGGGTTTATTTTAGTACAATGGTTTGATATCAAAATATATTCTCCTGCGACGGGGTTTGTGGTAAATCTGGAGAAATGACCTGTAGAAGCTGTCTACTGCAGCGATTTGTATGCTGTTTGCTGTAAGGTGCACATATTACTACATAGGATTTTTTCTTTTCGATTTTTGCATTTTTGGGAAATTTTATATATATTTTTTATTTTTTTGCTTTTTCATATGCCACAATGCTCCCCATTTTAGGTAATGTGCCGGTCGTCAGTCCGTCTAACCCTTCCCCTGCCAGTGTCCGCGTTGGCGGCGGAGGAGTTAAATCGGCTGACGGAAGCGTACGTAGCCCCCTCTGCAAGTTGTCCGACTTTAGCTTTGCTCTAAATACATAACTTTTATTTTCATGATGTGCATGCAAGTTTCCTGTAACTTCTCCGATCTTTTAGTGCTGTTTCTAGTATATTACTGTACATGTCAGTTATATTGATACCAAGTCAATGTAAGTAGTTTTAGCTTGTTTATTGCAATGCTGGCCTCGAGACAACATTAAAGCAAAGAAAAATATTAAAGGTAGAACGTACTCTTTGATGTTCTGGTAATCATGAGCCCTTCTGGGCATTTTTGTTTTTTCATAATAAACTAAAACAAAATCTTATCCGCCCCTGTGGTCTTATTTGTTCTGCTTCTTTTACTCCTGCGTATGCGCTAAATCAGAGCTGCTCCACCCCAGATAATGGACCAGGATAAATGGCTGCTCATTAATTGGCATTAAGACTATTGGTGCCAATTCTGCTTTTATGTGGGGCCCTGTATGTGTGTGTGCTGGCGCCCAGGGGCCCCTAATGTGTATATTGAACATTCACAGGGCCCCTCATTAAACAAATGTTGGCATCCCAACTCATCGTTTGCACTCTCTCTTATTTGTAGTAGTGAAACGAGCTGTTTTTGGTGATGCATTGGGAAATCTGTAGTACTTCATCCGGTCACTAGGTGGTGCCAACACTTCTCTATGGGAATCTCTTGTGTGTGAAGTGTTCCGTTGATCCACATAAACCCCACAGTACTGTAATGTCTTCTATGCGGAGAAATCTCTCCCTATATGTGTTTCATAGATATTATAATGATACAATGCTAAACATTGGTTATACAGACACAATGCAGCCTTTATTCACAATAGTAAGACTTTCCACCTATTGTACTAGATACAACTTCCCTTTAAAGCTTGCAGACGACAGAAACGTCCCATTTTAAAGTGAATGCGACTTTCTCAAAATTCCCAATTGTTTCAGAGGGAGAAGCGGTGTCCTTGGCTAATCATTCAGAAGTTCCTTGTTGGGCGCTGCCATATTCCAACCAATCAGCTGCTACCTGTCTTTTTTTTTTTTTTTTTTCAAATACTGCCTGTAGCATGAGTTCAGAGCTTTGGGAGTCTATTCATGAAGCAGTGAGCCTGCGGAGAAGCTGACCAGCTGCTCCGTACAATTGTATAGCATGCAAATTATAAATGTTACTTCTGTGCTGATTGGTTGCCATGGGCAACTTCTCCACTGGCTCACTTCTCCACCTTTATCACTGCTTCATGAATAGACCCCTTCGTCTCTCACCATGCTTTGATAGGAGGGGAAATGGGACAAGGAATGGTGACTAATAGTGTTACCCAAACTCTGGGGCAGATGTATTAACCTGGAGAAGGCATCAGGAAGTGATAAACCAGTGATAAGTGCAAGGTGATAAATGCACCAGCCAATCAGCTCCAATATGTAAATTAAGTTAGGAGCTGATTGGTGCGTTTATCACCTTGTACTTATCACTGGTTTATCATTTCCTTATGCCGTCTCCAGGCTTAATACATCTGCCCCCCTATCCCTAAAGTCTTTTTTTTTTTTTTTTTTTTTTTACAGTCCAGGGTTTAAGGATATCCATGCTTGTGCACAGATGTTTAAAGCAAAAAGCTAATTAAGTCACCTGTTCTCAAACTTGGATATATTTAAAACCAGGTCTGTTTGGAGGGGGTTCTGAGGACTGAGGGGCAGATGTATTAACCTGGAGAAGGCAAGGAAGTGATAAACCAGTGATATGTGCAAGGTGATAAAGGCACCAGCCAATCAGATCCTAACTGTTAATTTACATATTGGAGCTGATTGGCTGGTGCCTTTATCACCTTGCACATATCACTGGTTTATCACTTCCTTATGCCTTCTCCAGGTTAATACATCTGCCCCTGTGTTTGAGAGATGAAGGGAATATCATGCATTGTAGATGGAGAAAGTATTGCTCCATACTCATCCATCTGTACCGAGCTGCCATCAACCAACCGTCCTTACCGTGTATGCTGCAGTCCCTTACGCTGTAGATGTAATATAATAACATGTCACTTTATAACTTAGACCGTTCTGCACGGGTGTGATACAGCAACAACTGTGTGCAACGGATTAAACCTGAGGGTACGAGATGAGCATCTGCTCCGTCTTTGGAAAAAATGAAGGCTGGACGGCTGCTACCAGGGGGTGTAATACAGACCTTGTTTTTTTTCTTGGCCACGAGCCATAATTAGTGTTTGTTGTAAGGGGGACGAGGGTTGCAGCGTGTGCCACACGTGTACCGTGCCTCCTGGTATAGCGCGTGCTGTAACGGATACTGTGCTGCTGGTTACTTGCTACACGCTGTGCACTCAGTAGCTTGCAGCCATACGGGAGGTGTTTCAGCACAATCTCCTATTTACAAGGTTCCTGTCGTCTGCACAAAGTGGAGGAACCAGATCAGGGTGAGGCGAGACTGTCTACTCTGACTGCGCTGGGTCCTTTCCCTTATCTATTATTCCCAGTATTTATATAGCGCCGACCCATTACGCAGTACATTACACTATAGGGAAATGACAGCAGCGATCCAGATCCAAGAGATTAAGGGGTCTCTGTCCCTATGAGCTTACAATCTAAAGGAGATGGGGCATGTGACAAACTAGCTGCAGCAGTAATGTCACCCCTTTCTAGTGAACTGATTGGCTGCAACCATTTACAATTAAGCGAAGAAACCGCCTCTAAACCTGTTCTGCCGCTTTCAGACATGTGACCCGGGAGTTTGGCGGATCTAGCAAGCAGGTAAATTCCCGCGTCTTAGCGCTATAACCTGGTCTCGGATTGTTACCTTTCACACATGCAGAAATTCCGGGTTGATGCGCGTTCACGTGATACAGCTGCACGGGGATCTGGTGTCTAGGTTGACCACGCTTAGGTCGACAGGTCACAAGGTCAACATATGAGTTTTTCACTTATTTTTTTTTTTTTTTTTATATGATCCACGTGGACTATAATCGGGAACAGTAATCTTAGCTGAAGCATGGCGAGAGGACACGGTGCACTAATTTGGGGTTCCCGGTCACTGTATGGAGAAAACGACACCAAAAAAACCTTATGTCGACCTTTTGACCTGGTCACTGTTGATCAACCGTTGTCGACCTAACTCTGGTCAATGCTCCATACCACACCCCACTGCATGTATGAAGGGGTGTTCCCGACACCGCCCGGCAAATGGTGCTATAGATCAGATCTTGTGCATTTAGTCCGTCTCCTCATTGGCATTCCTGATGAAGCATTTGCTGTTACGGAGGACCTGAAAATACTGTAGTAAAAGGTAACACTTGTAAATGAATATTCCTATCACAGATGTAGTGTCTCAGATAATCACTTCTTTACATTCATATATAGTTGATGTAAACCAATAGATATGTGAAACACTGGAGGAGAGTGATGTGCGACTGCGGAAATGTGCCGTGTAGTAATCCCCAGCCTCTACCATCTACATCTCGCCCTCCAGCCGTACGGTATTATATCCGCGTGCAATACAGTACAATGTGGCGTTATATGCTGGTCACGTGACTCATTAAAGTGCTCTGGCTAAAAACTGTACATCCGCTGTCACATCAGGGAGCAGAACTTTGATTGGCCGGTGTCTCTGGAAATACTGTTTTTATCGCGGACTAAGATGGACTGATTGCCGTACTGGGAGTACCACATGCTCTGGCTGCGGTTCAGGTAGGTGCCAGGGGAGGCGGTCTCGAGCTTCTGCTGCTGCTGCTGCCAGATAAGCAGAGAGGTGTCCCTGTACCGGAGTCTAGCGTATCCCTCCGACATGGCCTTCTCGGCCAATGGCGCCTGCCCGCTACTCATTGCCTCCGGTGGGGTCAACTTAGATTTAGATCTCCGGCTAAATGCTACAAAATGATGTCCATTCCCTTTCTGTGGTCAGGTCAGTCCGTAGATGTGAAGGTTCCGGATCAGCATCGTAATGACTCCTGTAAATCCGCTACTTGCAGGGGGGTGTAAGGGGGCAGAAATGCTTCATCTGTTCATCGGGAAAAGCTGCATCCACCGTTCAGCGACCACGCGTATAACGTACATCTGCAATAAGAGGATAACGGGTAACGATAGCAAATGTGACTTTAGTCATACAAAGCGCTTCCTGACGGCAACCAAACGTCACACCCTACCGAGAGAAACGGTGGCAATCCCAATCGCAGCTCTGCAACGCACACCTTCCCTGTCACATATTGGGGAGTTTTGTTATAAAAATAGAAAATGAATATTCGTGGCTGCGGTGGAACCAGGCAGACCGGAACATCACTGGTAAAATGCGCCACATGGCACCAGGAATTTACAGAACGTGCTCCCACGAGTCGGGGTGATGACAATTTGTTATTTGCCATCAGTTCATGTCTGGTAAACCGTGTAGCGTCTAAGGATATCTGAAGAGTGGGGTGAACTGGGCCTCAGACTGCCTGTACCCCCCCACGCGGCTGCTATATATTATCTACCAAAGCCGGACGCGTTTCACTGATCACAGGAAGCCGCTAACAGAGTGACCCCGGACAGACTGATCCCTGGCTCAGTGCCCGGCGAGGGGGCTCTCAGGTGACTGGTAGCGCTGCAGCACCCCACGCACAGGTCTAGAGGTCATTGTCCGCCTGTGCCTGGAGACTGGCTCATTCTGTGTGTGTGCAGATGTTTATCAGAGTCTTGTTTCTCAGCCAGTGTCCTGTGTCCCTGGAATGGTCACGAAGCCACTCTGAGGCAATGTCATCTCTCACTATCCATGGATCCTCATAGAGGTGACAGGAATAGAAGTGGCGGTCACTAACCGCAATAATCTGCAACGTGCGCAGCCGGACATGGCAGAGAACGTCATCGCTCCCAGGGACTCGCGTTAATCAGAATCAACCAATCATCGCTCATTACAAGCAGTAGCGGTCCTGCTCTGCAGCAGTGTTTCCAATATCGGTCCTTAAGGCACTGGCAGGTCCAGGTTTTAGTGATAACCATGGTTGAGCACAGGTGGTTACTTAAAAATAACTGAGGTACTAAGTAAGTCACCTGTGCTCAAGCATGGCTCTCCTTAAAACCTGGACTGTTGGTGCATCTTGAGGACCATGGCTGGGTACCCCTTCCTTAAACCCTCCTCTCAACAATTATGGCGCCAACCGGGCTGTCACCAGCGCCCTACATTCCCAATAAGCCCGGATATACACAGCCTGCACCACTGAGCGCCAGTGGAGGATGTCTCGCTCTCACCCCCTCCTCCTACAGCGCCGCCATCTTCCTCACTCAGCAATCCTCCCAAGTGTCTCTTATTTCCTCCCAGGCTCCTCTCCTGCACCGCTGAGCGCCAGTGGAGGATGTCTCGCTCTCACCCCCTCCTCCTACAGCGCCGCCATCTTCCTCACTCAGCACTCCTCCCAAGTGTCTCTTATTTCCTCCCAGACTCCTCTCCTGCACCGCTGAGCGCCAGTGGAGGATGTCCCGTTCTCTCACCCCCCTCCTCCTACAGCGCCGCCATCTTCCTCACTCAGCAATCCTCCCAAGTGTCTCTTATTTCCTCCCAGGCCCCTCTCCTGCACCGCTGAGCGCCAGTGGTGGATGTCCTGCTCTCACCCCCTCCTCCTACAGCGCCGCCATCTTCCTCACTCAGCAATCCTCCCAAGTGTCTCTTATTTCCTCCCAGGCCCCTCTCCTGCACCGCTGAGCGCCAGTGGAGGATGTCTCGCTCTCACCCCCTCCTCCTACAGCGCCGCCATCTTCCTCACTCAGCAATCCACCCAAGTGTCTCTTATTTCCTCCCAGACTCCTCTCCTGCACCGCTGAGCGCCAGTGGAGGATGTCCTGCTCTCTCACCCCCTCCTCCTACAGCGCCGCCATCTTCCTCACTCAGCACTCCTCCCAAGTGTCTCTTATTTCCTCCCAGGCTCCTCTCCTGCACCGCTGAGCGCCAGTGGAGGATGTCCCGCTCTCTCACCCCCTCCTTCTACAGCGCCGCCATCTTCCTCACTCAGCAATCCTCCCAAGTGTCTCTTATTTCCTCCCAGGCTCCTCTCCTGCACCGCTGAGCGCCAGTGGAGGATGTCCCGCTCTCTCACCCCCTCCTTCTACAGCGCCGCCATCTTCCTCACTCAGCAATCCTCCCAAGTGTCTCTTATTTCCTCCCAGGCTCCTCTCCTGCACCGCTGAGCGCCAGTGGAGGATGTCCCGCTCTCTCACCCCCTCCTCCTACAGCGCCGCCATCTTCCTCACTCAGCAATCCTCCCAAGTGTCTCTTATTTCCTCCCCAGGCCCCTCTCCTGCACCGCTGAGCGCCAGTGGAGGATGTCCTGCTCTCTCACCCCCTCCTTCTACAGCGCCGCCATCTTCCTCACTCAGCAATCCTCCCAAGTGTCTCTTATTTCCTCCCAGGCCCCTCTCCTGCACCGCTGAGCGCCAGTGGAGGATGTCCCGCTCTCTCACCCCCTCCTTCTACAGCGCCGCCATCTTCCTCACTCAGCAATCCTCCCAAGTGTCTCTTATTTCCTCCCAGACTCCTCTCCTGCACCGCTGAGCGCCAGTGGAGGATGTCCTGCTCTCACCCCCTCCTCCTACAGCGCCGCCATCTTCCTCACTCAGCAATCCTCCCAAGTGTCTCTTATTTCCTCCCAGGCTCCTCTCCTGCACCGCTGAGCGCCAGTGGAGGATGTCCCGCTCTCTCACCCCCTCCTCCTACAGCGCCGCCATCTTCCTCACTAAGCAATCCTCCCAAGTGTCTCTTATTTCCTCCCAGGCTCCTCTCCTGCACCGCTGAGCGCCAGTGGAGGATGTCCTGCTCTCTCACCCCCTCCTTCTACTGCGCCGCCATCTTTCTCACTAAGCAATCCTCCCAAGTGTCTCTTATTTCCTCCCAGGCTCCTCTCCTGCACCGCTGAGCGCCAGTGGAGGATGTCCTGCTCTCACCCCCTCCTCCTACAGCGCCGCCATCTTCCTCACTCAGCACTCCTCCCAAGTGTCTCTTATTTCCTCCCAGGCTCCTCCCCTGCACCGCTGAGCGCCAGTGGAGGATGTCCTGCTCTCACCCCCTCCTTCTACAGCGCCGCCATCTTCCTCACTCAGCAATCCTCCCAAGTGTCTCTTATTTCCTCCCAGACTCCTCTCCTGCACCGCTGAGCGCCAGTGGAGGATGTCCCGCTCTCTCACCCCCTCCTTCTACAGCGCCGCCATCTTCCTCACTCAGCAATCCTCCCAAGTGTCTCTTATTTCCTCCCAGGCCCCTCTCCTGCACCGCTGAGCGCCAGTGGAGGATGTCCCGCTCTCTCACCCCCTCCTTCTACAGCGCCGCCATCTTCCTCACTAAGCAATCCTCCCAAGTGTCTCTTATTTCCTCCCAGACTCCTCTCCTGCACCGCTGAGCGCCAGTGGAGGATGTCCTGCTCTCTCACCCCCTCCTCCTACAGCGCCGCCATCTTCCTCACTCAGCAATCCTCCCAAGTGACTCTTATTTCCTCCCAGGCCCCTCTCCTGCACCGCTGAGCGCCAGTGGAGGATGTCCTGCTCTCTCACCCCCTCCTCCTACAGCGCCGCCATCTTCCTCACTAAGCACTCCTCCCAAGTGTCTCTTATTTCCTCCCAGGCCCCTCTCCTGCACCGCTGAGCGCCAGTGGAGGATGTCCTGCTCTCACCCCCTCCTCCTACAGCGCCGCCATCTTCCTCACTCAGCAATCCTCCCAAGTGTCTCTTATTTCCTCCCAGGCTCCTCTCCTGCACCGCTGAGCGCCAGTGGAGGATGTCCTGCTCTCACCCCCTCCTCTTACAGCGCCGCCATCTTCCTCACTCAGCAATCCTCCCAAGTGTCTCTTATTTCCTCCCAGGCCCCTCTCCTGCACCGCTGAGCGCCAGTGGAGGATGTCCTGCTCTCTCACCCCCTCCTTTTACAGCGCCGCCATCTTCCTCACTCAGCAATCCTCCCAAGTGTCTCTTATTTCCTCCCAGGCTCCTCTCCTGCACCGCTGAGCGCCAGTGGAGGATGTCCCGCTCTCTCACCCCCTCCTTCTACAGCGCCGCCATCTTCCTCACTCAGCACTCCTCCCAAGTGTCTCTTATTTCCTCCCAGGCTCCTCTCCTGCACCGCTGAGCGCCAGTGGAGGATGTCCCGCTCTCTCACCCCCTCCTTCTACAGCGCCGCCATCTTCCTCACTCAGCAATCCTCCCAAGTGTCTCTTATTTCCTCCCAGGCCCCTCTCCTGCACCGCTGAGCGCCAGTGGAGGATGTCCCGCTCTCTCACCCCCTCCTTCTACAGCGCCGCCATCTTCCTCACTAAGCAATCCTCCCAAGTGTCTCTTATTTCCTCCCAGACTCCTCTCCTGCACCGCTGAGCGCCAGTGGAGGATGTCCTGCTCTCTCACCCCCTCCTCCTACAGCGCCGCCATCTTCCTCACTCAGCAATCCTCCCAAGTGACTCTTATTTCCTCCCAGGCCCCTCTCCTGCACCGCTGAGCGCCAGTGGAGGATGTCCTGCTCTCTCACCCCCTCCTCCTACAGCGCCGCCATCTTCCTCACTCAGCAATCCTCCCAAGTGTCTCTTATTTCCTCCCAGGCTCCTCTCCTGCACCGCTGAGCGCCAGTGGAGGATGTCCCGCTCTCTCACCCCCTCCTCCTACAGCGCCGCCATCTTCCTCACTAAGCACTCCTCCCAAGTGTCTCTTATTTCCTCCCAGGCCCCTCTCCTGCACCGCTGAGCGCCAGTGGAGGATGTCCTGCTCTCTCACCCCCTCCTTTTACAGCGCCGCCATCTTCCTCACTCAGCAATCCTCCCAAGTGTCTCTTATTTCCTCCCAGGCTCCTCTCCTGCACCGCTGAGCGCCAGTGGAGGATGTCCCGCTCTCTCACCCCCTCCTTCTACAGCGCCGCCATCTTCCTCACTCAGCACTCCTCCCAAGTGTCTCTTATTTCCTCCCAGGCTCCTCTCCTGCACCGCTGAGCGCCAGTGGAGGATGTCCCGCTCTCTCACCCCCTCCTTCTACAGCGCCGCCATCTTCCTCACTCAGCAATCCTCCCAAGTGTCTCTTATTTCCTTCCAGGCCCCTCTCCTGCACCGCTGAGCGCCAGTGGAGGATGTCCTGCTCTCACCCCCTCCTCCTACAGCGCCGCCATCTTCCTCACTCAGCAATCCTCCCAAGTGTCTCTTATTTCCTCCCAGGCTCCTCTCCTGCACCGCTAAGCGCCAGTGGAGGATGTCCTGCTCTCACCCCCTCCTCCTACAGCGCCGCCATCTTCCTCACTCAGCAATCCTCCCAAGTGTCTCTTATTTCCTCCCAGGCTCCTCTCCTGCACCGCTAAGCGCCAGTGGAGGATGTCCTGCTCTCACCCCCTCCTCCTACAGCGCCGCCATCTTCCTCACTCAGCACTCCTCCCAAGTGTCTCTTATTTCCTCCCAGGCTCCTCTCCTGCACCGCTGAGCGCCAGTGGAGGATGTCCTGCTCTCACCCCCTCCTCCTACAGCGCCGCCATCTTTCTCACTCAGCAATCCTCCCAAGTGTCTCTCATTTCCTCCCAGGCCCCTCTCCTGCACCGCTGAGCGCCAGTGGAGGATGTCCTGCTCTCTCACCCCCTCCTTTTACAGCGCCGCCATCTTCCTCACTCAGCACTCCTCCCAAGTGTCTCTTATTTCCCCCCAGGCTCCTCTCCTGCACCGCTGAGCGCCAGTGGAGGATGTCCTGGTCTCTCACCCCCTCCTCCTACAGCGCCGCCATCTTCCTCACTCAGCAATCCTCCCAAGTGTCTCTTATTTCCTCCCAGGCTCCTCTCCTGCACCGCTGAGCGCCAGTGGAGGATGTCCCGCTCTCTCACCCCCTCCTCCTACAGCGCCGCCATCTTCCTTACTCAGCACTCCTCCCAAGTGTGTCTTATTTCCTCCCAGGCTCCTCTCCTGCACCACTGAGCGCCAGTGGAGGATGTCCTGCTCTCACACCCCCTCCTCCTACAGCGCCGCCATCTTCCTCACTCAGCACTCCTCCCAAGTGTCTCTTATTTCCTCCCAGGCTCCTCTCCTGCACCGCTGACCGCCAGTGGAGGATGTCCTGCTCTCTCACCCCCTCCTTCTACAGCGCTGCCATCTTCCTCACTCAGCAATCCTCCCAAGTGTCTCTTATTTCCTCCCAGGCTCCTCTCCTGCACCGCTGAGCGCCAGTGGAGGATGTCCTGCTCTCACCCCCTCCTCCTACAGCGCCGCCATCTTCCTCACTCAGCAATCCTCCCAAGTGCCTCTTATTTCCTCCCAGGCTCCTCTCCTGACCGCTGAGATGCACAGTTTGCTTGCATGGATGGCCCATAGTGTGCACACACGGGTACAGCCTCATACATACACTGCACACATGTACAGTCTAATAGGTGCTCACATACATGTACGGCCTCATACAGTGCACACACATTCGTGTACAGCCTCACACAGTGCACACACATACGTGTGCAGCCTTATACATACAGTGCACACATACATGTGCAGCCTTATACATACAGTGCACACACATATGTGTGTGCACTGTATGGATATGGCTGTACACGTATGTGTACAGCCATATCCATACAGTGCGCACACACATACATGTACAGCCATATCCATACAGTGCACACACACATGCATGTACAGCCTCATGCATACAGTGCACACACACACATGCATGTACAGCCTCATGCATACAGTGCACACACACATGCATGTACAGCCTCATGCATACAGTGCACACACACATGCATGTACAGCCTCATGCATACAGTGCACACACACATGCATGTACAGCCTCATGCATACAGTGCACACACACATGCATGTACAGCCTCATAGATACAGTGCACACACATACATGTACATCACGAGGCTGAAGTTAGCGTCTTATTCGAGCTCCAGCTTCTTATTCAGATCATTCAGTTTTGCAAGGGTTAATAAGTCTTGGGCAACAAATCTGACATGGAATTTGGCCCCGTCACTGATTGTGGGGGCCCGTGCATAGGCACTAATGCGCATGTGCAGGCCCCCGCTGCGAGCGCTTTGGCAAAATTTTCATTTGTTGGAGCGCTAGCTGCCTGATTGACGGTTTCCTAGTGCGCATATAGAAACGCTGGAAACGTCCCAGGGAATGCAGGCGTTCCCCTGCCGGTTTGGGGCGGGTGGATGAAGTCACATGACGTCAGCGCCTGCTCCGATTTCGGACAAATACGTCCAGCTGCCACGTGAGTCATGGCTCACGCGGTAGCTGCAAGCGCCGGAGCCAGGAGGAGAAATCCTTCGATGGTAAGTAACATCCGTTCGCAGCCCTGCACAGGTGTTTGGGGGCGTTCTAAGGGACCGCGTTACTCTGCTTCCTATACGCCGAACATACGCAGCTTAGTGAGCAGGTCTGAATTAGGCATGCGCAGCACATTTTATGAGAGGGTGCACAATTGGAGGGGCATCTCTATCACCGCCTACCGGGCGTATCTATCACCGCCTACCAGGCATCAATGTAAAACTATTAAAACATGAATGACTACTTTATTATAGAAGAGCTATATATTACACTCCCGCCTGCCCTGCCCACCACAGTAAAGTCGGTGTCAGTCACATTTATTTACTAATTCTATTTTTTTTGTTTCTTCTTCGCTGCTTTCCTAAAGAATGATCCAACTCCGCAGGCAGCGTCTGTAGTCCAGTGCTCCTAAGAGGAACACTGGCTGGCTCCTGCTCGGTGAGTCGGTATCAGGCGTGGCACTCTGTTTGCAGCCGGGCAGTGAGGAGTCTGTGAGCGACACGGGCGGTGTGATGTCATCGCGTCACACCGGGCGCAGTAATGTGTGTGGAGGCAAAATACATGTGGTTCATATGCAATTGACCTCACTCAAAATATAAGTGGGTCATATGTAAGTGACCACGCTTTGTTGATTTCAGGTGTCAAATTTGTTGCCCGAGACTCGTTAACCCTTGCTAAACTACAGCTACTTATTCAAAATAGTAAATCATAATATGGTGTATGTGCCCACTATGCCAGCGTATTTCATGCCCAAACCAGTGTTGGGAAAGACAAAGTACATGTGGGTCATAACGGAGTGGGGTCACTTGCATGACTTCAGGTGTCAAATTTATTGCCCGAGACTAGTTAACCCTGCTAAATCTGAATGATCTCAAGAAGAAGCTGGCCGAATAAGAAGCTAACTTCAGCCTCGTATGTACAGCCTCATATTGTGCACACACATACATGTACAGTCATATACATACAGTGCACATACATACATACATACATACATACATACATACATGTACAGCATCATACTGTGCACACATACAGTGCACACACAAACATACATACATACCTACATGTACAACATCATATTGTGCACACATACATGTAGTCATATACATACAATGCATACATACATGTATAGCCTTATACAGTGCACACACATACATGTACAGTCATATACATATATGTACAGTCATATACAGTGCACACACATACATGTACAGTCATATACATACAGTGCACACACATACATGTACAACCTTATACAGTACACATACATGTACAGTCATATACATACAGTGCACAAACATACATACATGTACAACCTCATATTGTGCACACACATGTAGTCATATACATACAATACACACACACACACACACACACACACACACACGTATAGCCTTATACAGTGCACACACATACATGATCAGTCATATACATACAGTGCACACACACACACACACACACACACACACACACGTATAGCCTTATACAGTGCACACACATACATGACCAGTCATATACATACAGTGCACACACATACATGTACAGCCTCATATTGTGCACACACATACATGTAGTCATATACAGTGCACACACATACATGTACAGTCATATACATACAATGCACAAACAAACATACATACATACATGTACAACCTCATATTGTGCACACACACATGTAGTCATATACATACAATACACACACACATACATACATACATACATACATGTATAGCCTTATACAGTGCACACACACACACACACACACACACATGTACAGTCATATACATACAGTGCACACACATACATGTACAGCCTCATATTGTGCACACACATACATGTACAGCCTTATACAGTGCACATACATACATGTACAGCCTTATACAGTGCACACACATACATGTACAGCCTTATACAGTGCACATACATGTACAGCCTTATACATACAGTACACACACACACACACACACACACATACATAGCACACATGTACAGCATCACACTATGCAGCAAGTCCTACGCTCAAATCCGGGTAACAGTGTTGTTATTATGTATCTGGGCAGTAGTGACAGGCTACAGCCCGGTGACCCCCAGCAGCTGCAGAACAACAAGTCCCAGCACGCCACGCACGCCAGGTTCGGGTGTCAGAACAGATCAAATTACATATCCGTGGCCTCAGGGTGACCCGAGCCTCCTGCTAGCTGCACTCACCCGCTTCCTGCGCCCCCCGGCCTCCTCAGCTGCCCTCCAGCGCCAATCCCGCTGCAACCATGGCAACGGCGGCGGCTGTGCCCTGCGCTGTGCGCTCATCCTACCTTCCCCCGGGAACAGAGCGGCGGCGCTGAGGTTCCGGGGAGGAATCATCTGCATGTGACCATGTACACCTGTATATCATGTATATCATCATGTCATGTATATGTCTCCTGCATTATGTTATTTATCTACAATATCCATCTATTATCTATCTCATATCTGTCTATCAACTATCTGCAGTCTCTCTCTCTCTGTCATCTATCTACAGTATCTATCTATCTATCTATCTATCTATCTATCTATCTATCTATCTATCTATCTATCTATAGTATCTGTCTGTCGTCTATCTATCTATCTATCTATCTATCTATCTATCTATCTATCTATCTATCTATCTATCTATCTATCTAGAGACACTCACTATAGGCCGCACCTCATCAGGCAAGGCATTGTGATAGGTGACCATTATTATATCTGATATATGGATTGGTTTCTGTATATGACAGTGCTATGTACATGTTGGTGCCAGGCTCACTCCTAAATACAGCAAATAGTGGGGGGCACACAGGAGGGGACCCTTCATAGTACTATTACTGACTTATCTATAGTAGCATGCCCCTTTGGGGTCTATTCAAGTAGGAGCGCTGCAGTGCGCACATCATACTCACAGGCTTGCCTACTCTCCCTGAATTAGGGATGGCCATCGACCATTGATGATTCAAAATCATCGATGGTCTATGACTGATGGTAACTACTTTCCAGATGGTTTCCCGCCATCGATGATAAAGAGCTATCAAATTTTTTTTTCTCCAGGGTGTCAGGGACACGGAGGTACATTGCTCCACCCCCCAACACCCGCAAATCCACGCCCCCGGGCCCTGATTGGCCCGTGACTCACTCACTATTAAGTAAGGGTGACCATCAATGGGTAAAACCATCAATGTTTCACTTACAGATGATTTCCCACCATTGAGGTTACCTATCAATGGTGCCATCAATGATAACCATCGATGGATAACCCACCGACGGCCATCCCTACTCTGAATGTAATGGAGACTCCGAAATCTCGGGTGGCTCTTCCAGAAAGGGGTGGCTCTCTCCTACAAGTGGTGGGAATCTGAGCATAGCTCCGCCCCCAGCACCCCCCCCCCCCCCATCCCCCACACACACACCTGTCACCAAGGCCGCTAAGCCTGTCCCCCAGGTTGTGATTGGTCCGCAGGAAGGAGTGGAGCTCAGCGAGCGAACACCATCTGAAGATGGCATTCGTTTCCAAAGTCTAGCAGAGCTTGATAAATGTACTGTGCAAGTGTATGGGAGTGGTAGTCCACTTTGGTGCAGCAAGATAAGCAGGAGCCATCCATCATATCTCCTGCGCTACTAATATAATTAATAGGCCCGCCTGGCTTTACATTTGGCAAAACTATGTGGAAAATAAGATTCTTGCATGAATAAATGAATGATGAATAGGCGCTAAATATATTTATTCAGGCCACAGTCCACTGTGTGAAGAGTATGAAACACACTTTTTATATGGGAATACAACTGGGGTGGATACACATCAAATATAAGAATTCACTATCAAAATCATACTTGCCGACTTCTGAGGTCCAAGTGGCAACTGCAGGGGTGTGGTGATGAGAATCATGATCTGCCCCATCCACTTGCTCAGGGGGTGAGCAGCCGTGGGCAGACTCGGGGAGATTTGCACACTTTTTCCGGGAATCCGGGAGAGCCGCCAGAGATTTGGGAGTTTCCCGCGTGTTTTCGGGATACTAGGCAAACACACTGAGGTTTGGAAGTCTCCCAGACATTCCTGGAGGTTCTAGTTGTTATTTTCTAGATCTACAAGGTGCTAGATAAGTGATAAGTATAATCTGATTGGTTGCTGTGGGTAACAGCTCCACTTCTAAAAACTCGCACTGTAGTAAATATACTGGTTGGAGTGTAAGCAGTTATTGTCATTCAGTACTCAGAGTGCTAACATACTAACAGTATTTAAATGCAAAATGTGTACTGACCCTATCAGCAATTAGCTCTTATTTATCCAGGCAAGGCAGATGATGACATCCAGTGTCTCATTGGTTGCTGCTCCACTGCACCTAATTACACTCAGTGGGGCAGATGTATTAACCTGGAGACAGCATAAGGAAGTGATAAACCAGTGATATGTGCAAGGTGATAAAGGCACCAGCCAATCAGCTCCCATATGTAAATTAACAGTTAGGAGCTGATTGGCTGGTGCATTATCACCTTGCACATAACACTGCTTTATCACTTCCTTATGCCTTCTCCAGGTTAATACATCTGCCCCATTTAGGGGTATATTCAATTAAGGTCGGATTCATTCCGACATGCATTTGTCAGAATGGATCCGACAAGGGCTATTCAAAGCCCATCGCAATTCGACTTTAAAAAAGTCGAATTGA
Source organism: Pseudophryne corroboree (assembly GCF_028390025.1). Classification (NCBI taxonomy): domain Eukaryota; kingdom Metazoa; phylum Chordata; class Amphibia; order Anura; family Myobatrachidae; genus Pseudophryne; species Pseudophryne corroboree. The sequence continues at coordinate 13,934,716 of NC_086451.1, forward strand.
GATGAGAGGGGGGAGAGCCGCGGGCAGACGGGGGACAGCCGCCAGACCTCACGGCAGCGTCCACCCGGCTTCAGCAAGCGGGACCTCACTTGCTGGAGCCGGGTGGACACTGCCGCGAGCGGCGGCTTTGACACATCCTCCTGCAGCGCTGTGCTGTATCGCTGTTCTCCCCTGTCTGCCCGCGGCTCTCCCCTGCCAGCCCGCGGCTCCCCCCCCCCTCTCCTCCTCTCAGGTCCCACATCTCAGTTCGACTTTTTTTTAAGTCGGACTGAGATGTTTGGAAACGGGGACAAAACCTGTCGAATTTGGCTCCGTTTCCCGCAGCAGTATGCGAATCGGCAGCTATACTGCCGATTCACATACTATTCGACAAGTCGAATTCCCCCACTTGTCGAATAAAAATGCTCGGGACTGAATAGGTCGGAAGCCCTTTCCGACCTGAAAAAGTCAAAAACTGCCGTCTTTTCGACAAGACTACAGTTTCGACCTTAATTGAATATACCCCTTAATGTTTCTAATGAGTTTTATTAACAGATTGTTGTAAGAGAGCCAAGCTAAATCCAATTTCTCCTACACTACTTCATGGCAGCCCTTACTCTTGGGATTGTATCCCATTCCTAGACTTAGACAGGGAATCCTCTCAACACTTTAGGACCACCCACCTTGGGTATATAGCCCTGCTCCTCCCCTTCCTCCATTAGTCTTTTTCCTGTCTCCTAGCTTGACAGGGGATTATGTGTTTGATTTTTGAGAACTGTTTACCTCTATTCCCAGTAATACGCCTCTGTGTAGCCGTACTGGAAGAGGGTGGCTCCCTGGAGAAGGCAGAGTGTGCTTGGGGCGATTGTAAGTCCCCGCTGTTCAGCTTAAGGTGTCCGCCCGCTGGTTTGCTGCTGGTCCCTCTCCCTAGTGCCGCTGTCTGAAGCCGTCTCCCCGGGTGCTTTGCTCCGCTAGCCGCAGCGCCTGTATCTCCGGCGAGACCGGAAGTGCGGGTGGCCGGAAGGGCAGCGGGGCGAAGGGGAAGTGCGGCTGGCGGGCGGAAGCGCTGTGAGAGACAGCGTGCGGCGGTTGGCGGGCGGAAGTGCTGGGGCGGCCGTCCTGTAGCTGGGACGGTCTGCTCAGCGCCGCTCTCTATGATCCTTTGGAGCTTAAATATGGCGCTGCACACTAGGAGTGAGAGTCTCCTATGAGCTGGGCAGGTGTATGCTTACCAGCAGGATGGATAGAGAGCCTTCTCCCCATAAGCCGATGAGTGCCCGGAAGAGGTAAGTCCTCATAGAGGATATGGTTTTTGATTTTCTGCGTGGTTAGGATTTTAATGTAGTACTACTGCTGTTCATTTTTTAGTGTGTCTCCTCCTAAGAAGAGGCTATGCAAGAAGAGGCATATGGATATACAGTGTGCAGCATGTGATAAGATCTTTCCTTCTACTGAGAACGTGAAGTTCTGTGAGGACTGTATACAGAGTGACATTCAGCAGGCCAGTCAAACCAGTCAGATTCAGCAATTGAAGGACTGGATGAAGAGGTCTTTTGTTACGAGAGAACAGCTGGCTGATTTGCAGGGAAATAAGAGGTCTAGATCCCTTGCTAGTATTGACTCTCAGGACGAGTCAGCCTCTTTGTATGCTGATTATCAAGTTTCCTCTAGTTCTGGGTCAGAAGAGAAGGAGGAAGTCAGAGAGTTTAATTTGGATCTCGTTGACAGTCTCTTAAAGAATATATTTAAGACCATGAACTATAGGCAAAAGGATAAAGGAGATGAAGATAAGGATGTCTTGTTTGGAGATAAGTCCAAAAGGAGCAGATACTTTCCGGTTCACAGAGCATTGAAGGATGTAGTGTCTAAAGAGTGGCAAAACATAGATAAGAGACTTGGAAGTATTAAACGAGTGGATCGGATGTTTCCAGTAGAAGATGAGCAATTTCTGGGCTGGTGCACGGTGCCTAAGATAGATGCGGCAGTAGCAGAAATGGTGTCTAAAACTACGATTCTGTTAGAGGACGGAGCTGTCCTTAAGGATGGCATGGATAAGCGTATGGAGAGTGCGCTAAAGAAATTACATATGTCCTCGGCAGTATCCTTAAGGTCCGGTGTGGCTGTGGCATCTGTTTCCAGAGCTTTGAGAGTTTGGGGATCAGTGTTGTCCACAGATATTGAAGAGAAAATCTCAAGGCAATATTTGCAGAGAAGCCTGGGTATTATGCTCAAGGGCATAGAGTATCTGTGCGAAGCTTCTTTGGATGTGTTAGATTTCGCAGCGAAATCCATGGCGGCAGGCGTTATGGCTAGAAGAGCTTTGTGGCTTAGATCATGGTCGGCGGATATGCATTCCAAGAACCGGTTGGTGTCATTACCGTATGAGGGTTCCCTATTATTTGGAAATAAGCTTGAGGCTATTATACAAAAGATGTCAGGGGGTAAGTCAGCGAGGCTGCCTCAGGACAAGAGGAATAAATTTCCGTTTCCTTCTTCTAAACAACAATTTAAGGAAGCGAGAAGTTATAGGCCGGGGCGAGCTTATATGAGAAGGTATTCCTCAGGGACGAATAGGCAGTCCTTTCGCCAGGCCTATAGGAGAGGTGGACGGAGACAATGACTGTCGCGGAGTTCTGGTATCCTTTCCGGTGGGAGCCAGGCTCCAGAAGTTTGCCAGTCTCTGGCAGTATTCAATTCAGGACACTTGGGTACTGGATGTGATATCTCAGGGATACCGGATAGAGTTTTCCGAAGTTCCAAAGAGGGACAAATTTGTGAGTTCAAGAAGCCCAGCTGCGAGTCTGGAACTAAAGGCTCTGGAAGACAGTTTGGAAAAATTGATCCAGGTGAATGCGGTAGAGCCTGTTCCGCCTTCAGAAAGAAAGAGGGGATTTTATTCCAGAATTTTTCTGATAAGAAAGGCGTCGGGAGATTTCAGAACCATACTAGATCTCAGACAGCTCAACGATTATGTGAAGACGATAAAATTTCGTATGGAGACGATGAGATCCATTCTGTCAGGGGTAAGGAAGGAGGATTTCCTAGCGTCCATAGACCTAGAGGATGCTTACTTTCATGTGTCGGTACACACACGGCACAGAAAATACCTGAGGTTTTCGGTCATGGGCAAGCATTTTCAGTTTACATGCCTCCCTTTCGGTCTGAAGTCGTCTCCAAGGATATTTACCAAGGTGCTGTCGGCACTGGTAACTGTAATAAGAGGTCAAAGAATTGCAATTTGGGCATATCTAGACGATCTACTAGTGTGCGGAGAGTCAAAACAGGAAGTAAAGATGGCGTTAGAAGTGACGCTGCAGATCCTACAAGAACATGGCTGGTTAATAAATTGGAAGAAAAGTCAACTAGAACCAAGACAAGAAATTCAGTTTCTCGGAGTACAGGTGGATACTGCCAATTATACAATAGGTCTGTCAGAAGAAAGATGCTCGAAGATTCGGAGTCTGGCTTCCTTACTAAGGGAATGCAACAGTGTGACTCTGCGTCAGGGGATGAGTCTTTTGGGTATGATGGCCTCCTCCATAGACGTGGTCCCGTGGGCGAGATGGCGGATGAGGGGCCTTCAGCTAGAGATACTAGGCTACTGTCGGAGACGTTATTCCCTGAATCATCGCATAGGGTTAAGTCAAGGGGCAAAACGTTCTCTAGACTGGTGGATGGAAACAGAACTGGTCGACAGGAAGACGACTCTGTCGGATCGTCACTTCCTCATTCTAACAACAGATGCGAGTGCAGTCGGTTGGGGGGCGCACTTGTTGCAACAGAACTGCCAAGGAAGGTGGAACCACCAGGAGAGAAGATTATCCTCAAACCACAGGGAAATGAGAGCTGTGTGGAAGGCGATGAAATATTTCCAGAAGCAGTTACAGGGGAAACATCTCAGGATATTTTCAGACAATGTGGCAGTGGTAGCCTATCTCAATCGGCAAGGAGGCACCAGAAGTCATGTATTAATGGAAGAGGTGTCAAACATACTTCATTGGGCGGAACGTCATCTAGAATCCCTATCAGCACTACATGTTCCCGGAGTAGACAATTATGTGGCAGATTTCCTCAGCAGACAAGAGGTGTTACCGGGAGAGTGGGAATTGAACGACGCAGTGTTCAATCAGATTGTACAAAGGTTCGGCCAGCCACAGGTGGATCTGATGGCCACACACGTCAATACGAAAGTTCCTCTGTTCTTCTCCCGATATCATCTCCCAGGATCAAGCGGGGTGGATGTCTTCTCTCTCCCATGGAGGTTCAGACTAGCATATGTTTTTCCTCCGTTTCCAATGATTGCACGTATTCTAAGGAAGATCAGAGAAGAGAGGGCGCAGGTCATAATAGTTCTTCCATATTGGCCAAAGAGAGCGTGGTTTCCTTCAGTACTGAGGATGGCAGCAGGGGAACCTTTGACGTTGCCGCTAATAACGGATCTGTTGCATCAGGGTCCATTGCTGCACCCGAATTTGCGACAACTGCATTTGACGGCATGGAAATTGAACGGCAATTATTGAGAGATAAAGGGTTGTCTGAGCAAGTTGTTAATTTGTTGATTCAGTCGAGAAAGAAGGTATCCTCTATGATCTACTATAGAGTCTGGAAAACTTTCATTTCCTGGTCGGGCTCAAGATTTAACCCGCAGGAAGCAGAGACATCGCAGGTCCTTCAATTCTTGTTTGATGGATTTGAGAAGGGGCTGGCGGTATCTACCATCAAGGTCCAGATAGCAGCACTGAGTGTTCTATTGGAGAGAAGATTATCTGATGAAAGCTTAGTGAGGAAGTTCTGTCAGGCAATTAAAAGGATAAGACCTCGCTTCAGGTCGGTGGTCGCTCCGTGGGATCTGAATTTAGTTTTAAATTCATTAATGTTGTCTCCGTTTGAGCCATTGCAGGACGTCTCAGTTAAATTTCTAACTTGGAAAGTAGTGTTCCTGGTAGCCATTACGTCAGCCAGAAGAGTTGGAGAGCTACAGGCCCTGTGGTCAGAGGAGCCCTACCTTAATTTCCTTCCGGATAGACTTGTTTTAAGGACTAATCCAGAATTTTTGCCTAAGGTGGTGTCAGATTTCCATTTGAATCAAGACATCGTGTTGCCATCATTCTACCCACAGCCGCAGAATGAGGAGGAAAAGAGAATGCATAGTTTGGATCTAATCAGAGCAATTTCAGTGTATCTGAATAGAGTGAAAGAGTTCCGTAAGACGAAACACCTGTTTGTGTTATATTCAGGTGCAAGGAAGGGTGAGAAACCTACGAAACAGACCATCTCCAGATGGATCACAGAACTCCTGGCGTTTATTTACAAACAGAATGGTCAAGAGGTTCCGGAGCAGCTAAAGGCACACTCTACCAGGGCCATGGCAGCTTCCTGGGCTAAGAAGGCAAGGCTTTCGGCGAAGGATATATGTGCAGCAGCCACATGGTCTTCTATTCATACATTCTCCAGTCATTATGCGGTGGATGTTATGGAGGCACACTTTGGGAAACGTGTCTTTGATGCAGCATTGAATTAAACAAATTATAGTTTCAGCATTGACAAGATGTCTGTGGTATTTTTTATTGCCCTCCCTATATTGAGTGTTGGTATATCCCAAGAGTAAGGGCTGCCATGAAGTAGTGTAGGAGAAAAAAGCAAATTATACTTACCGATAATTTCATTTCTCCGAGGTACTTCATGGCAGCCTACAATATACCCTCCCTTAGTGAAGTTTAAATATAGTCTGGTCACAGGAGACACTCAAAAGACTAATGGAGGAAGGGGAGGAGCAGGGCTATATACCCAAGGTGGGTGGTCCTAAAGTGTTGAGAGGATTCCCTGTCTAAGTCTAGGAATGGGATACAATCCCAAGAGTAAGGGCTGCCATGAAGTACCTCGGAGAAATGAAATTATCGGTAAGTATAATTTGCTTTTTTTCTACATATGAACTCCGGATATCTCTAGCCTTGTCCACAGACACATATTTTAAGTGTTGTGTGCATACATAACCTGCTCTGTAACCCAATACGAATAACTACAAGTCCATTTTACCTATGTGGTTTGTAGACTGTAGTGACTGCACTTGTCCACTAGATGGCAACTGGTGTCCACGCAGGAATATTTTCTGCAAGCCATCCAAATAATTGTGGGCTTAATTCAGACCTGATCGCACCTCTGCGAATTTGCGATCAGTTAGTCGCCGCCCAGACAGAGTGAATACTCGCCCCCGTGCAAGTCTGCGTACGCCGTGCAAAAAGCTTTGCAAAGTCGGTCAGCTGCAAATCCATTCGCAACTCACTCACCATCAAACGATTTTTCCAGTCTGTGCGCAGCCCAGGACTTACTCCTACAGTGCGATACAAACAGGCTGATCGGGGCCAGAGATGACATCACACACCCGCCCTGACAACGCTTGGGTACGCCTGCGTTTTTTCTGACACTCCCAGAAAACGTGTGGTTACCCACTCCCAAATGCCTGCCCCCTGTCAATCAATCTGCATTTGCCTAGCAATCAAAGAAGACGCAGATTTTTTTTCGCAGTTTGGCCTCGCGCCTGCACATTACGATCCGCGTGCATGCAAAGTCGTTCGATAATCAGCCGACGTGCGATTTCGCACAACAGCGATCCGGTCTGAATTAGACCCTGTATTTCTAACCTACAAAGTGTGCAGAATAAATATCACCATTCGATATTCTCTAAAGGTGAAGAAACCAGAAAACATTGCTAAAAATGTCATTCATGGTTCAACTATACATTTTCTCACCACATCCTACAAAAAGTTTACATTTAAGCTTTTTTTTCTATCAGTAGAAAATAAACATAAATCATTTGCAAAAATCACAACGCAGGATATATAAATGTATTGAATCTTTAAGGATTTTTTCATATAACAATGATGCAACCAGATCAGCAAAGATATGACATTATTATTATCTTTTATTTGTACAGTTCCACCGGCCGTCTGCAGAGCTGTACGTTACTTTACATGAAGACGAATGATAAGCTTCAGCTACGTAATAGGGACAATATATTTACATAGGGTGAAATAATTCCGTGTTGGCATCATGAGGCCGCATACGAGGCCTGGTGTACTTATTCCCGCCACCCTAAGCTTGGTCCTGTAAGGTGTTATTCCCATATCCCAGTTTCTGGAACTGTGACTTGATATGCCGCGAGAATGACGCTCGCAATACGCTTAAAGACACCGTCAAACAGTGGGCTTCATTCGCACGCAAACACAATTTTTTGCAATTATGCGATTAGCGTCTGACTGCGCCTGCGTCTAATCCACACCGCTGAGATCTGCAAAGATGCCGGCGTGCGTCTCGATACAGATCCGGGGAGGCAGTGACATTAACATTTGCAAATGCATTAGTGTGGGTTGGGATTGATATGTCGGCGGTGGGAACAGTGGCTCCGAGAGGGGGAGGGGGGAGAGTACTAATTACCCAGGTCTGATGAAGGGGCCCAGTCTGGGCCCAATTCCCCTCCTCCTTATCTGGCTGTGTGTTTGTCTGCAGTGTGGCCAGGGAGGCGCTTAAAATACTATTATTTCTGTATATATTTTTTTAACGGTGCATGGCCACGCCTTCTGTTATTAGGCCACACCCCCTGAAAAGTACCTGGGCCTGTCCTTTTCTGAAGGAGACAGGGCGGGAGCATTCCCAGTTCCAGACGCACCAGCCCGGGAGACTCCGTAAATCTCATTATCAGACAGGTACAAGCGTTATATAAGGAATGAACGCTCCGGCGTGAAGCAGGTTATGTGGGGAGAGGAAGAATGTAGAACCAATCTTTATTATTTTTCCTTCTGCCTTCTAAGAAGTGGAACAAACAGCTGCCGTAACCCCCAGGCCGTTACACATTAATACGCGCGTTATTATTCAGCCTGGCGTTAATTGAATTTATTCTGATGTTACAATTCTGCAGCACAGCATGGGACATGCGGAGTAATGTTCTGGAGTGCTGCAGATTACAGATTGCTAATGTTTCATCCATTGTCGTTACTATAATGATTTGTGCCACCAGTGTAAAAGCGATAATGTATAAGGAACACACGAACATGTACTGTATGTGTCTGCGTCTAAATTCATCCCAGCGCTACCATGCCAAAACAATACAAACTAATGGTAGGATGGACCTGAGAGCTTACAATCTAGTGACATGGCGGGTAATTCAGACCTGATCGCTAGGCTGCGTTTTCGCACAGCGGGCGATCAGGTCCAAACGGCGCATGCATATGCACCGCAATGCGCAGGTCGCGTCACACGGGTACAAAGCGGATCGCCGCTCAGCGATGGGTTTGTGCGACGGATCCGTTCGCACGGGCGTTCGCAAGGAGATTGACAGGAAGAAGGCGTTTGTGGGTGTCAACTGACCGTTTTCAGGGAGTGTCTGGAAAAACGCATTCGTTTGCAGGGAGGGTTCCCGACGTCAATTCCTGTCCCGGACAGGCTGAAGTGATCGCAGCGGCTGAGTAAGTCCTGGGCTGCGCAGAGACTGCACAAGATCTGTGTTGTACAGCTCGGCTGCACATGCGTTCGCACACTTGCACAGCCAAGATACCCTCCCCCTGTAGGCTGCGACTATCTGATCGCAGCAGTGCAAAAATCGCTTGCTAGCGATCAGATCTAAATTAGGCCTATGGTTCACTACAGCAGCTGCACCAGCCACTGACAATCTGCAGCTATAGTGCGTCCAGCAATGCAGGACCGGTACCGCATATGCACAGCTATACATTGCGCTATGTGCCGCTGATCCAACGGGATCTGTATGCAATTACTCAACAGATTTTTTTGGGCGGACTTGTTAGCATGACGTCTAACAATCGCTTTGTGATGCTCTGATTCAGACCTCCATTATGTCACAGTGCAACAGGTAATGTTTACTGAGATCCTGGTGGTTGTTTGATAATTACTTCTCTATGCAGGCAATAAGCAAAAAGCACACTGGGCAGATTTGGAAGTAATCTGTTCGTATATAGCTCTAAAGAAATGTGCAGGGATAAAATGTGTATATTGGCCTGTATCCATACAGAGATGTACCCCTTTTGAGATTCTTCCACCTTTTCATTTTCAGATTCACAGACAGGGGCATGGTCAGGGGGAGTGGTTATAACCGCAGTACGGATACACCCATTTTATTTGTCATATTTCAGGCCATTAAATAAGCATTCTAATAAAGAGCCCCCTCATGCCTCTTTATATGCCTCATAGCCCCCATGCCCTTATATATGCCTCAGAGCCCCCTCAAGCCCTAATATATGCCTCAGAGCCCCCTCATATACCTTTATATGCCTCAGAGCCACATCATGCATCTTTATATGCCTCAGAATACCCCCAAATCCTTATATATGCCTCACAGCCCCCTCAAACCCTAATATATGCCTCAGAGCCCCCTCCTATACCTATATATACCTCAGAGCCACATCATGCATCTTTATGTGCCTCAGAGCACCCTTGAGTCCTTATATATGCCTCAGAGCCCCCACGTACTCCTTTATACCCTCAGAGCTCTATCATACACCTTTCTAATCCTCAGAGCACCATCATGCACCTTTATATGCCTCAGAGACCCATCATAAACCTTTATATGCCTCAGAGCCCCATCATAAACCTTTATATGCCTCAGAGCCCCATCATGCACCTTTATGTGCCTCAGAGCCCCATCATGCACCTTTATATGCCTCAGAGCCCCATCATGCACCTTTATATGCCTCAGAGCCCCATCATGCACCTTTATATGCCTCAGAGCCCTATCATGCACCTTTATGTGCCTCAGAGCCCCATCATGCACCTTTATATGCCTCAGAGCCACATCATGCACCTTTATATGCCTCAGATCCCCATCATGCACCTTTATGTGCTTCAGAGCCCCATCATAAACCTTTATATGCCTCAGAGCCCCATCATAAACCTTTATATGCCTCAGAGCCCCATCATGCACCTTTATATGCCTCAGAGCCCCATCATGCACCTTTATATGCCTCAGAGCCCCATCATAAACCTTTATATGCCTCAGAGCCCCATCATAAACCTTTATATGCCTCAGAGCCCCATCATGCACCTTTATGTGCCTCAGAGCCCCATCATGCACCTTTATGTGCCTCAGAGCCCCATCATGCACCTTTATGTGCCTCAGAGCCCCATCATGCACCTTTATATGCCTCAGAGCCCCATCATAAACCTTTATATGCCGGGACTTCCGGTGGGCGGGCCGAACGGATCGGCTGCTTTTAGAGAGCTCTCCGTGCACCTCGCCAGTATAGCCCTTATCATCGGCTATATCTGGCCCGGGGGCCCCAATTACACGACCACGGGGCGCGGAGATAATAGGGAGCAAAGAGGTGCTCTCCCCGGCTCGCTCCCCCTCCTCCTTTGAGCCCACCGAAAGAGGCACACGTGAAGTGCCCGGCACAGCGGCGGCCATCTTGGGACTCGCGACCATCCGAGTCCGGCCTGCCTTACACACAGCACAGCCAGCAAGTGCCCCAGAGAGACGGACGAGGGACGCCCCCACTCACCACCCATCGTGGCAATCACCGCTCGAACTCCGGTCTCCCGCAACGCACCGCGGACCCCGGCGGAGGCCTGAGATCTCCCTCCTGGGCACAGCGGCGGCCATCTTAGAACTCGCGAACAACCGAGTCCGACCTGCCCGACACCCAACACAGCCGGCAAGTGCCTCGGGGAGACGGACGGGGGACGTCCCCAATCACCACCCCTCGCGGTAATCGCCGCTCGAGCTCCGGTCTCCCACACTGCGCCGCGGACCTCGGACGAGGCCCGCGATCCCCCTCCTGGGAATACTCCAGACCAGCCCCACAACCCACCAGCATCATTCCTGGAATAGCTGAAGGAGACTTCACAGCCGACCAGCACTGCAGTCACAGGAGGGTCTAACTGACGGCATTTTCCTCCATATTCATGCGAGCCCGCAGCACCTTGGTTACCTGAGACCTACTATACCACACCCCCGGCAACTCCTGGCAAACGACAGGTGAGCGGTGCGGTCACACTTCCCCCCAACCCGATACTACAAGGCAGTGAACCGCCATCACACGCTGTGGGTCCCACAGGTACCGCGCTGGTCGCTGCCTGTAACCCACGACAGCGACAGGCGAGCCTTGTGTTTTGAGCCCAAACAAGTCTGACAAAATCAACCTACAAATAGGGCCTTGCTGACCCCTTCCAGGTATCCTGAGATTTCCCTGACCGTCCTATACCAGCAGCAAAGTTTAAGTCGCGTTCACACAGCATCACAACCTTTAAACCACACTACACCTAACCTGAAGACAAACTTATCATCATGGAAAAATACGTGGCTAAAACACTCCGGGCAAATAAAAATTCTCAAAATAAAAACAAGCCGGCACCCAAAGAACAAAGCCCACTTCAACAGCGGTCACCCTCCTCACCGGGCGAAAGAGATGCAGACGACTCATCATCGACTGACCTCAGGGCCAGCCCGTCCGCAGTACAGAGGGCCAGGGAGATAACGGAAATCATTTCACCCTTGTTTGACGCGAAACTGGCACCCCTATTAGAGGCCATCAACTCAGCTGCGGCCCAAATATCACAGCACACTCAACGATTAACAGAGGCTGAGGATCGCATCTCCACATTGGAAGACGACCAACATGCGACCCAATCTCAATTAAAAGCTCACGACAGCACACTAGCAGCCATGAACGATAAAATCGAAGATTTGGAAAATCGCAATCGTCGAAACAATCTACGACTCGTTGGGCTTCCGGAGACGGTCAGACAAAAAGATTTGATGGACTTAGTCACCCGCTGGTTACCCTCAACTTTAGACCTACCTTCCTAGCCGACCTCATACCTAGTAGAACGAGTTCACCGCATCGGCCCCGAAAGACAACCCTCCCAATCTGCTCATTCACGCCCCAGACCGGTAATTTTCAAACTGCTAAACTACCTGGACAAGGTGAAAATTATGGAACTGTACCGCAAGAGTTCCGGTCTCTGTTATGAGGGCTCCAAGATCCTCCTCTTCCAGGATTTCTCCTTCCAAGTCTCCTCACAACGAAGGGAATTCTCCCCAGTATGCAAGGAACTATTCACTCGGAACATTAGATTCGCACTCTTATACCCCGCAAAATTAAGAATCTTCCACGCAGGAAAACCAAATTATTTTGATTCCCCTGAAACAGCACGAAACTTTCTCAAATCACTTGACACCCATGGATCAAACTCCTGTATGGATGATGCGGACTGAGTGCCCTAGAATAGCAAGTATCCTTTTGTTATAAATAATCTTCAATATTTTTCTAATGGCTAATTCACTACTAACTTTAGACAGTCGATTAGCCTGGTTACAGATAACTCTGTTGTTTTCACATATGATGTTGGGACAGGGGAGGGGGGAATGTGGTTGCCCATCCTCTCTGTCTATGCCTACCTTTTTCCCTTTGTCTAATCTTTTCACAGTTTCAGTTAAACACAAATGGTTCCTAGAACCATCCTCTTGGGTTCAGATATTTAAAAAATGTTTTGACCGATGGCTTATACTGTTTTTGTTGTCACAGTTTATATGTATGACAGTGCATCATGGTTACCTAAATACTACCCTGCACGCTGCCATATCACACTCCTTTGGGTCTACCCCCGCTCGCTGGGACGGGGGGTTGGGCCTTTGCTTGTGGCTTCTCTCTCCAAGTTCCATCAGACTGGGTATTGGATAATGATAGACCCACGAGCAGCTGAAACATCTATAGATGGCACAAAGTCATCGCTCAAATTAGTCTCATGGAACGTGGAGGGCTTGAACACACCGATTAAGAGGAAGAAAATTCTAAACCACCTTAAAAAATTTCACCCAGATGTGGTGTTTCTACAGGAAACACACTGGCGTATTTCAGACCCAAATACATTGAGAGATGCTTGGGTGGGTGATTTTAGAAGCGCCTCATATAGCACAAAGACACGAGGGGTCTTAATACTCTTTCGTAAATCATTGCACTATAAAATAAGGGAAGAGTGGATAGACCCAGAAGGACGATTCTTATTATTGAAGATGGATATTGAGGGTGAACGATTTACCTTAGCATGCATCTATGCACCCACAGGATCAAACGCACCTTTCTTCTCAAGCATATTTGTTAACCTACAGGGTTGGATCGAGGGCTCATTGATTTTGGGAGGTGATCTTAATGTAGTCCTAGACCCTCAGTTAGATGTATCAGGAAGTCCTAAACAATCAGGCTCCAATAGGTCAATACCACCCACACTCTCCTTGATGCTAGACTCCCTACAACTTCTCGATCCCTGGAGATTCATACACCCAGATGACAGGGAATACTCCTTCTTCTCCCACCCGCACAAAACATTCTCTAGACTGGACTATTGGCTGGTGTCGGCCTCTTTAATTCACAGAGTAGAAGATTCCACCATAGCCAGTATCCTACTATCTGATCACGCTCCTATCTCATTAACAATCACGTTGACCACACCTCGCACAATCTCTTATAATTGGCGCTTCCCAGAATATTTAGCCACCTCAGAAGACTTTAAGCTCTATCTGTCTCAGTCCTTCTTAAACTATACACAAGACAATGCAACACACACAAACGATATGAACCTTTTTTGGCAAGCTTCCAAGCCTGTTCTCAGAGGCCAAATAATATCTTATGTAGCCACAAAGAAAAAACGCCTTAAGGAAAGGATGTCCACAGCCTCTCAACAGGTGACCACCACATATTCAAGGTTATTGGCCGACCCCACTGAAAATAATAGACTACAATACAAGGACGCTAAATTAGTTCACGACACTTTATGCACAGAACAGGCCAAGCTATTCCTCTCTTTTCAAACTAACAAATACTTTCGCTGGAGCAATAGGCCAGGAAAATTATTAGCTAACATGGTAAGAACCCGAGACACTCCCAAGCATATCTCCTTGATTCGAGACAGTCACACTAAACCTTCACTGACTCAAGAAGCAGTTAGTAACACTTTCCTGAAATTCTTTGAAAATTTATACACAGCACCCCATGACCAACCTGAGATGGGAGAGAACTTCTTACTACAAGCTGACCTTCCTACTCTTAGTGACACTGATAAAATGAGTCTCACCGCCCCCGTCACAGAAGAAGAACTAGAACTAACCATAAAATCCCTTCCCAATGGGAAATCTCCAGACCCAGACGGTCTGTCAGCAGCCTACTATAAAACACTCCTTCCACACATCAAAAAACACTTAAGGGCCCTCTATAACTCAATTCTGACTGGAGGTCCGGCTCCGCTCGACTTCAACACAGCCAGAATTATTGTTTTACCTAAACCAAACAAAGATCATACTTTGGTCTCATCCTATAGACCCATCTCGCTACTGAACCAAGACTTCAAAATTTTTACAAAAATCCTTGCCTCCCGCCTCCAATTGATACTGCCCACACTTCTACACCCTGCACAGACAGGATTTCTACGTAATAAGCACTCTGTGATCAATGTTCGATCTTTACTAGCGGCCATGATCAAATCCCACGAATCACGGGAGATGGGAAATATAATCCTCAGCTGCGACGCAGACAAGGCCTTCGACAGGGTATCTTGGGCCCATATTAATAGGATATTTAAACACCAGAACTTTGATCCAGCCTTTACACATGTTTTTCAAACACTATACCAAAACCCCCGAGCATTCTTAACAATCAACGCCCATAACTCTAAACGTTTTATACTACAACGTGGGACCAGACAAGGTTGTCCTTTATCCCCTCTCTTATTTAACCTAGCTATGGACCCCCTCCTCAGACACTTCTTAAAGGAAAAAAAATGGAGAGGTATTAAACTAGCCAATCAGGAACTTAAATTTTCAGCATTTGCAGATGACATACTACTTTACGTTAGCAATCCTCATGAGGCCATGCCACATTTGCTTAATATACTTAATTCCTTTGAAACAGTATCAGGATTCAAAATTAATTACTCAAAGACAGAAGCATTAGCCTTCTTTCCTGCAGCTAAATTGGGGTGGGGTGACACCTTTCCATTCCAATGGGCAAAGAATAACCGTCTCACCTATCTGGGCATCATAATCCCAGATCATCCTTCCAAATTATACTCCCTCAATATTCTCCCACTCCTCGCCAGAACTCACGCAGATTTCATCAGATGGGCTCACCTTCCGCTGACATACACAGGCAGAGGTCACTTGTATAAGATGATCAGCTTCCCACGCCTCTTATACGTGTTACAAATGCTTCCGATGATCCCAAATAAAGGCACATTTACACAACTAGACAAAGCACTGACTAAATTTATCTGGGCGGGTAAACGCCCACGTTTCTCCCTATTCAAATTGCGACAACCAAGGTCACTCGGGGGTTTAAACCTACCATGCCTTCGAGCATACGCATTGGCAGCAAATTACAGGATTGCCCTGGACTGGATTGGTGGACAAAACAAATACACCAATGCACAACTAGAACAATCCTTCAGTCCCACCTGGAACTTGACATCCCTACTACACACCTCCCCGAATAACATGCCCAACCACATAAAACACAATGTGCTCATCTCTTCTACTTGTGCTGCATGGCAAAAGATCCGCTCTCAATTAAAACTCTCAAACCAGACGTCACTCTTCACACCCCTCTTGGGCAATCCTGATTTTAAACCACATGTCACCTCTCCGATATTCCGTAATTGGCACGAAGGGGGACTAAAATATGCACATCACTTCTTAGACACCCAAAATTTAACACTACTCACACACTCGCAGATCATAGAACGTTTCCCGAACCTATCCATACCATTATTCCCCTTCCTTCAAGCAAGCAGCTTTGTAAGAAAATTATTATCCAATCTATCCTCCCAAGACATTTCCAACGCCTTAGATAGATCGTCTCGACTTAATCCAAAAGATCATTTCCCAATAGCATTCATACACACACACTCTCGCCCATTACTAAATATAGATTCTGGCACAGTGGGCTTACTGAAATGGACAAGGGACTTCCCGGACCTGACACTAAGAAATATTTTAGACGCCAACAGCTACCTAGATAAGACACTGGGCTCAGTCACATACACAGAGATGCACCAGAAAATATTACACAGAGCATATGTCACCCCCAGGTTGAGGTTTCTTATAGGAGCTGCCCCTACATCACGCTGTTACAAATGCACCGCTTTAGAAGCGGGTATAGTCCATTGCCTCTGGTCATGCCCTAAAGTACAGGTCTTATGGCAGGCACTCCAATCATATATAACCACAGAGCTGAAAATACAATTTACCATAAATAGGACCTGGGCGTTTTGGGGCATTTACCCACCTTCTTCACACAACACGCTAACCAAAGGTAATCGCATCCTATTAATCAAACTGGCCGCTGCAACAAAGAAAACAATCCTCTCTCAATGGATCGCCACTGATCCAATCCCCATCACACTGTTACATCCCAGAATCTCCCATCTCTTCCACCTGGATTGGACCAACACCTCACTACAGAAAGACAAACTAACAGAAAAATACTTCCAAACTTGGCTACCGTATGTTATAACCTTATCTCCACTGGTAAGGACCGCTTTACGACAATGTTTTCAAGATACCAGATGGTACCTACTAGAGACGCTTAACTCTACTGCTCCTTTCTGACTCTGATCTTCATCTATATACCTGTCTTCACATAACTTCCATAGAATATGATATGACTTTATAATATCACGTTCATCTTTGCATAATTGATTGTTCTAAATACATATCTAAGGATGTTAAAATATGGCGAAACACCATAATTTATATGTATTGTCAAGCTGTTTTGCACTGGATACATTTGTGATCTGTTATCTGTTACTATATTCTGTAACCATCTGTCAATAAAAAATTTATAAAAAAAAAAAAAAAACACCTTTATATGCCTCAGAGCCCCATCATGCACCTTTATATGCCCCTCAGAGCCCCATCATGCACCTTTATATGCCTCAGAGCCCCATCATGCACCTTTACATGCCTCAGAGCCCCATCATAAACCTTTATATGCCTCAGAGCCCCATCATAAACCTTTATATGCCTCAGAGCCCCATCATAAACCTTTATGTGCCTCAGAGCCCCATCATGCACCTTTATATGCCTCAGAGCCCCATCATGCACCTTTATGTGCCTCAGAGCCCCATCATAAACCTTTATATGCCTCAGAGCCCCATCATAAACCTTTATGTGCCTCAGAGCCCCATCATAAACCTTTATATGCCTCAGAGCCCCATCATAAACCTTTATATGCCTCAGAGCCCCATCATAAACCTTTATATGCCTCAGAGCCCCATCATGCACCTTTATATGCCTCAGAGCCCCATCATGCACCTTTATATGCCCCAGAGCCCCATCATGCACCTTTATGTGCCTCAGAGCCCCATCATGCACCTTTATGTGCCTCAGAGCCCCATCATGCACCTTTATGTGCCTCAGAGCCCCATCATGCACCTTTATATGCCTCAGAGCACCATCATGCACCTTTATATGCCTCAGAGCACCATCATGCACCTTTATGTGCCTCAGAGCCCCATCATGCACCTTTATGTGCCTCCGAGCCCCATCATGCACCTTTATATGCCTCAGAGCCCCATCATAAACCTTTATATGCCTCAGAGCCCCATCATGCACCTTTATATTCCTCAGAGCCCCATCATGCACCTTTATATGCCTCAGAGCCCCATCATGCACCTTTATATGCCTCAGAGCCCCATCATGCACCTTTATATGCCTCAGAGCCCCATCATGCACCTTTATGTGCCTCAGAGCCCCATCATGCACCTTTATGTGCCTCAGAGCCCCATCATGTACCTTTATATGCCTCAGAGCCCCATCATGCACCTTTATATGCCTCAGAGCCCCATCATAAACCTTTATATGCCTCAGAGCCCCATCATGCACCTTTATATTCCTCAGAGCCCCATCATGCACCTTTATATGCCTCAGAGCCCCATCATGCACCTTTATGTGCCTCAGAGCCCCATCATGCACCTTTATGTGCCTGAGAGCCCCATCATGCACCTTTATGAGCCTCAGAGCACCCTCCAGCCCTTTTATATGCTGCACAGCCCCATCATGCTCCTTAATATACCTCACCACCCATCTGGGACAAGCAAGTCTCCGGACCCTGGACAATACTGCTGATTCTGGACTGTTTGCGTAATTCTGGAAAGGTGGTAACCTTAGCATAAAGTCATCATCATTGTGTACTTGCACCAGGCCTATACTAGTGCAGAAAGTACACCTCCAAACAGGTGTATTCATGTTACACTTATGTGACATCCAGGTGTGCGTAGTTCGCAGTTGCGCTGACAAGCCCTCACCGAGCTTTGCCTGCGGGAGAACGTGGTGTCACACCTCTTCGGTCATACGTGACAACGTGATCAAAGCATATATGACTCAGCATTGTCCGTACTTATGTGCGCTCAGTCCCAGAGCAACCCTCTGCAAACAGGTGCGCCTTCAGCTCCACATCAGCCCTAATATCTCTACACTAATTGAGTCAGGATCCGGCCATCTTGTAAATCTTCATTACAATGTGCATCTCATATTTCAGTACGTTTCAGGTTTCACTGACTCCCAACAACAAATTGGAAACTGTGTTTTCATTAGACGGTCATTAGTTTGCAAATTAACCCAAGCGATGACTCGTTAAATGGAATCTAGCGCTGGTCTCCCAGCCGGCGGGAATATTCTCAGCACGTTATTGTTGGGAATGATAATGCTCCGTGTTCACTAAGAATCCGATCAGGAGCTGATTCTGTCAGATCTCCCTCCTCGTTTCCCACCTGTCTCTCACACTAGGGTGTTTTCCAGGCTCGTTATACAAAATACCCCCGTTATCTTAAAATACTGTGCACAGGCTCTAGAACATACGAGATAGGGATGCAGCAAAACCCATTACATTATCCTGGTACAAACACGTATGACAGAGGCTGAGCCGGAATCCTAATTTACATAGTAAAATTAAATAGAATGGACCTAATTAAATATAATTAGGGGAAATAATGGTATCGTATTTATATTTTCTGAACGTAAAAGCAGGCAGGGGATTAATTCAAAAATAATGTAATAAAGGCACAACCTGAGAGGATTTACACCAGAACCTCCACATTATATGTCAGTCCTCATGAATATTAGTCAGGCCTCATGTATATAAGTCAGGCCTTATGAATTTTAGTCAGGCCTCATGTATATAAGTCAGGCCTTATGAATATATGTCAGTCCTCATTAATATTAGTCAGGCCTCATGTATATAAGTCAGGCCTCATGAATATATGTCAGTCCTCATGAATATTAGTCAGGCCTCATGAATATTAGTCAGGCCTTATGAATATATGTCAGTCCTCATGAATATTAGTCAGGCCTCATGAATATTAGTCAGGCCTCATGAATATTAGTCAGTCCTCATGAATATTATTCAGGACTCATGCATATAAGTCAGTCCTCATGAATATTATTCAGGACTCATGCATATAAGTCAGGCCTTATTAATATTAGTCAGGCCTCATGAATATTAGTCAGGCCTTATGAATATTAGTCAGTCCTCATGAATATTATTCAGGACTCATGCATATAAGTCAGGCCTCATGAATATTATTCAGGACTCATGCATATAAGTCAGGCCTCATGAATATT
Organism: Pseudophryne corroboree; assembly: GCF_028390025.1. NCBI lineage: Eukaryota > Metazoa > Chordata > Amphibia > Anura > Myobatrachidae > Pseudophryne > Pseudophryne corroboree. The sequence continues at coordinate 13,954,313 of NC_086451.1, forward strand.
ATTCAGGACTCATGCATATAAGTCAGTCCTCATGAATATTATTCAGGACTCATGCATATAAGTCAGGCCTCATGAATATTAGTCAGTCCTCATGAATATTAGTCAGGCCTCATGCATATAAGTCAGGCCTTATTAATATTAGTCAGGCCACATGAATATGTCGGGTTTAGTATGGAATACCGGCGCCGGGATCCCAACCGACGGCATACCGACAGCTGGGTGAGCGCAAATGAGCCCCTTGCAGGCTCGCTGCACTCGCCACGCTGCGGGCACAGTGGTACGCCACGCTATTTATCCTCCCTCCAGGGGGATCGTGGACCCCCAAGAGGGAGAATAGTTGTTGGTATGGCGGGTGTTGGGGTTCCGGCGCCGGTATACTGAGCTCCGGGATCCCAACAGCCGCCATACTGAATACCAACCGAATATCAAGGGGTGTAATGGTCGCACAAGCTACTTAATAAGTTGTATGATGTAAATGATAGGCCCCAAAATTTCTCATCATGTGGATATCATTTATATGTGGGGGGTGCTACCACGGACATATGTACATACATCAAATGACTAAGAGAAGAAAGGAAATGTCCAATATGTGGTGCACAATATAATTTTTATATATTTAAAATAATAAGATTTTACTCACCGGTAAATCTATTTCTCGTAGTCCGTAGTGGATGCTGGGAACTCCGTAAGGACCATGGGGAATAGCGGCTCCGCAGGAGACTGGGCACAACTAAAGAAAGCTTTAGGTCACCTGGTGTGCACTGGCTCCTCCCACTATGACCCTCCTCCAAGCCTCAGTTAGGACACTGTGCCTGGACGAGCTGACATAATAAGGAAGGATTTTGAATCCCGGGTAAGACTCATACCAGCCACACCAATCACACCGTATAACTCGTGATACTATACCCAGTTAACAGTATGAATATAACTGAGCCTCTCAACAGATGGCTCAACAATAACCCTTTAGTTAGGCAATAACTATATACAAGTATTGCAGACAATCCGCACTTGGGATGGGCGCCCAGCATCCACTACGGACTACGAGAAATAGATTTACCGGTGAGTAAAATCTTATTTTCTCTGACGTCCTAGTGGATGCTGGGAACTCCGTAAGGACCATGGGGATTATACCAAAGCTCCCAAACGGGCGGGAGAGTGCGGATGACTCTGCAGCACCGAATGAGAGAACTCCAGGTCCTCCTCAGCCAGGGTATCAATTTTGTAGAATTTAGCAAACGTGTTTGCCCCTGACCAAGTTGCAGCTCGGCAAAGTTGGAAAGCCGAGACCCCTCGGGCAGCTGCCCAAGATGAGCCCACCTTCCTTGTGGAATGGGCTTTTACAGATTTTGGCTGCGGTAGTCCAGCCGCAGAATGCGCCAGCTGAATTGTGCTATAAATCCAGCGGGCAATAGTCTGCTTAGAAGCAGGAGCACCCGGTTTGCTGGGTGCATACAGGATAAACAGCGAGTCAGTTCTCCTGACTCTAGCCGTCCTGGAAACATAATTTTTCAAGGCCCTGACTACGTCCAGTAACTTGGAATCCTCCAAGTCCCTAGTAGCCGCAGGCACTACAATAGGTTGGTTCAAGTGAAAAGCTGATATCACCTTAGGGAGAAACTGGGGACGAGTCCTCAATTCTGCCCTATCCATATGGAAAATCAGATAAGGACTTTTATATGACAAAGCCGCCAATTCTGATACACGCCTGGCCATGACCACTTTCCGCGTGAGATATTTTAGATCCACGGTTTTTAGTGGCTCACACCAATGTGATTTTAAGAAACTCAACACCACCTTGAGAACCCAAGGTGCCACTGGAGGCACAACCGGGGGCTGAATATGCAGCACTCCTTTTACAATGTCTGAACTTCAGGTACTGAAGCTAGTTCTTTCTGGAAGAAAATCGACAGAGCCGAGATCTGTACCTTAATGGAGCCTAATTTTAGGCCCATAGACACTCCTGCTTGTAGGAAATGCAGAAATCGACCTAGTTGAAATTCCTCTGTTGGGGCCTTTTTTGGCCTCACACCAAGCAACATATTTTCACCATATGCGGTGATAATGTTTTGCAGTTACATCTTTCCTGGCTTGAATCAGCGTAGGAATGACTTCCTCCGGAATGCCCTTTTCCTTTAGGATCCGGCGTTCAACCGCCATGCCGTCAAAACGTAGCCGCGGTAAGTCTTGGAACAGACAGGGCCCCTGCTGCCGCAGGTCCTGTCTGAGCGGCAGAGGCCATGGGTCCTCTGATATAATTTCTTGAAGTTTGTCACGAACCGGTCTCTTACCTCTGCGGGTTCTGGGGTTCATCCGTTGCCAGTGCGGTTGCTCGCGGTGCTGTGCGCCCGTGTGGGGACACGGCGTGATCAATGGCACAGGTAATGCAGAGTCTGGGAACTGTGAGTGCGGGGACCAAATGGCCTAAGGCACTGCGGTGTGTCTGCTGTATAGGAGGTGGCCATGTTGGAGACCAAATAGCTAATACAGAGCACTTGTGAAAACACCTGTGGGCAGGTGTAAGCCAATCCCGTGCTTGTGCTGCCTTTAAGTAGGCTGGGATTATGTTACTCTGGGCCAGTGCTTTGTTGTATCAAAGCTGTGCTCTAGCTCTGAGCTCTCTCCGTGCATTCCTGTGTGATTCCCGTGGTCCAGATATCGCCTCCGTTCCCAGAGGTCCGTCTGCAGCCTTCACTGCTGAAAGATCCACCGGCTCTCTGCTGTGCTGTCAGTTAATTGCACTCCTATTGGAAATAGTTGGATTCCCAGTGTCCTGCATGAGGTTACCTTGTCTGTCTGCCTATCATTCAAAGTCTGGAGGATTCTGTTTCTCTCAGCTGTTCGTTTGTTCAACTCTGCATTTAACCCATTCATCACCTTGTCTTCTACTACAGTTTCACAGTGATCTCCGGAACCCGCAAGTAACCCAATTCAGTACTTTTATTTGCTATGTTGTCATTACAAGGATAATTCATCACAGTCTCTCAGTTAACTCTCAAAACTCCATTGCAAATCCTTACAGTTATCTCTTCATGTCTGCATTATCCAGTTAATCATATTCTGCAGTTCAGCATCAAAGCTCGTTTATATTTGGACAATCCAACATTTATTCATCAGCTTGTTTTGCATATGTTTCCATGAACATTTCTTTTATGTATTTTTGAGTTTTCTCTTGCATATTATTCCTGCAATACTTCAGTATAATATGATGATTAACAACTTGTCAGTTAACTCTTTACTGAATTGTTATTTTGAATAAATATATGAATCGGAACTTTCTTCGTCCTCCCTGCTTTCTTCATAGCCCAGCACCTACACCTGTGGTTGGTCCCGGGTTAACGGATTCACAAAAACACCCGGACCTGACAGTAAGCACTGGCCACATGGATCCGTCAAGTGACCAATTCGCAGGAGGCGGTGCTACGTCAGATATCCTTTCCCGTCTGGAAAACCAGGAGTCTATACAGACACAAATAGTGCAGTTTATGCAAACTATGGCAGACCGTTTAGAGACTCTTCATACAGCTATTAAAACGTTCCAAGTCCAGATTCCAACCCCAGATGTCCCAGTTACCACTACAGCTTCTCCTGTGACGCTGCCTACGTCCCGCTTGCAGTTACCCTCTCCGAGTAAGTTTGACGGAACTCCAAAACTTTGCAGAGGATTCCTGAATCAATGCGAGATCCAGTTTGAACTGATGTCTGCCAGTTTCCCATCAGCTCGTTCTAAGGTTGCATATATTATTGCCCTCCTCTCCGGTCAGGCTCTGGAGTGGGCATCACCATTATGGGAGAGAGGTGATCCTATCCTCTCTAATTACAAAGAGTTCGTATCTTCCTTCCGGAGAATCTTTGACGAACCAGGCAGGACCACCTCAGCATCCTTGGAGATTCTCCGTCTACGTCAAGGTTTACGTCCTGTCAGTCAATATATTATTCAGTTTCGCACGTTGTCTTCAGAGTTAAACTGGAATGAGGAGGCCCTGATCGCCGCGTTTTGGAATGGACTTTCAGAAAGAATCAAGGATGATTTAACTATCCGGGATGTGCCAATTAAACTGGATGAATTGATTTCTCTCTGTAACAAACTTGATCTACGTTACAGGGAGCGATGTTTAGAGAAATCCAGGGCAGAGCAATCCAGTCCACGTGATCATCCTAGACCTCGACAAGATTCTTCATCACAGTCTCCAGTAATGACTGAAGAACCTATGCAGATTGGGCACTCTCGCCTCACAGAGGAGGAACGACTTCGTCGTCGACAGGGTAACCTCTGCATGTACTGTGGGTCCTCCGAACATTTAGTTAAATTCTGCAAACTCCGACCGGAAAACTCTCGCCTCCTAGCTTATTCAAGAGAGGTTAAGCTAGGAGTTACTTTAGAATCACGTTCTGGGAAAGAGCCAACCTTGTCTATTCAATTAGAAGTTCCAAGTTCTACAGTGAAAGTTTCAGCCCTCCTAGATTCCGGGGCAGCCAAGAACTTCATCTCCTCAGCCTTTGTCATACGGTCTAAAGTTCAAACCATGCCCCTGGAAGCAGCAGTTGCTGTTACAGCAGTGGATGGAAGTCGAATTCCAGATGGTATAATTACTCATCGAACCGTATGTCTCAAGATGAAAGTTGGTGAGCTCCATTCCGAATACCTCTCCTTCTACGTGATTCCCAAAGCCTCTCAAGATGTGATACTTGGTTTACCTTGGCTGCAGAAACATAATCCTCAACTTAATTGGCAAACCATGGAAGTCCTTTCATGGGGTAAATCTTGTACCAAGGACTGTGTAGCTACAATTGTACCTCTTCGGTCAATTAGCCTTTCCGATCTACCTCCGGTGTATCAATCCCTTGCGGATGTTTCCAGTAAGCAAGCAGCAGACTCTCTACCTCCTCATCGTGAATGGGACTGCCCAGTCGTCCTGGTTCCGGGCAAGACCCCTCCTAGGGGACAAATTCATCCGCTATCCATCCCAGAGACGCGAGCTATCCGGGATTGGTCCACTCCTACAACTCTCAAGGGGATTCAGCGATTTCTTGGCTTTGCTAATTTCTATAGGAGATTCATTAAGAATTATTCTACGTTAGCTGCTCCTATCACAGCCCTAACTCGCAAGGGAGCAAATCCTACGAACTGGTCTTCTGAAGCAATCAAAGCCTTCTCTGATTTAAAGCAAGCCTTTGTGTCAGCCCCCATTCTTCGACAGCCTGATTTGAATCGTCCCTTTCTACTAGAGGTGCATGCATCTACAGAAGCAGTAGGAGCTGTGTTGTCACAAGTCTTTGAAGATAAAAAGGTCCATCCCTGCGGATATTTCTCCCGTAAGTTCCTCCCGGCAGAACGTAATTATGCAATCGGTGAGCAAGAGTTACTTGCCATCAAGTTGGCATTTGAGGAGTGGAGATACCTTCTAGAAGGAGCTCAACATCGCATTACAGTTTATACTGATCATAAGAATCTTCTGTATCTGCAGTCAGCTCAGTGTTTGAATCCACGACAAGCTCGATGGGCGCTTTTCTTCTCACGATTTGATTTCAAACTCACCTATCGTCCAGGGTCTCAGAACAAAAAGGCAGATGCCCTTTCCCGGTCCTTTGCTTCTTCTGAATTAAATGATGCTACCACGAATCAAGCCATTGTGAATCCTACGTCCTTCTTAATGACTCGAACCTCTCCAGTTCCTCCGCCTGGCAAGACCTTTGTCGCCACAAGTCTTCGAAAACGGCTGCTTACCTGGGCTCACTCCTCTTCCTTCATGGGTCATCCTGGGGTTCTAAAGACTCTCAAATTTATTCAACAGTCTTATTGGTGGCCACGTCTCAAAGCCGATGTCCAAGAGTTTATAGCAGCATGTCCTAAATGTGCCCAACATAAGAGTCCAAGAAGTTCTCCACCAGAGTTTCATCCATTGCCAGCCCTAGAGGTTCCAGCAGCAGATCAAGAGCTTCAACGTCTATCTAGCATCTGGAGTTGTGTACGTAAGTCCTTGGTCAAAACTTCCGCTCGTTATAAATCTTTTGCAGATAGAAAACGTAAAGCTGTACCGAGTTACAAAGTGGGAGACCAAGTTTGGATTTCTACGCGCAATCTCAAGTTCAAAGTTCCTTCTAAGAAATTTGCTCCCAAGTTTATTGGTCCATTTCCCATTGTTAAGGTACTCAACCCTGTGTCATACAAAGTCAAGTTGCCACCGTCTTTGAGAATTCCTAACGCCTTTCATACATCTTTACTGAAGCCTTTGATTCTCAATAAGTTCCGTACTACCCAGTCCAAATCTCCTAAAGTTCACTCTTTGCAGAATGAGGAATTTGAAGTTAAAGAGATTGTGGACTCACGTTCCCGATATGGACGTTTACAGTTTCTGGTCGACTGGAAGGGTTACGGTCCAGAGGAAAGATCCTGGGTTTTCTCTGAAGATGTTCATGCTCCAAGACTGGTACAGAAATACTTCTCCAAAAATCCTGATATGGTTCAAAGGTGTTCGGAGACCACCCTTAGAGGAGGGGGTACTGTCACGAACCGGTCTCTTACCTCTGCGGGTTCTGGGGTTCATCCGTTGCCAGTGCGGTTGCTCGCGGTGCTGTGCGCCCGTGTGGGGACACGGCGTGATCAATGGCACAGGTAATGCAGAGTCTGGGAACTGTGAGTGCGGGGACCAAATGGCCTAAGGCACTGCGGTGTGTCTGCTGTATAGGAGGTGGCCATGTTGGAGACCAAATAGCTAATACAGAGCACTTGTGAAAACACCTGTGGGCAGGTGTAAGCCAATCCCGTGCTTGTGCTGCCTTTAAGTAGGCTGGGATTATGTTACTCTGGGCCAGTGCTTTGTTGTATCAAAGCTGTGCTCTAGCTCTGAGCTCTCTCCGTGCATTCCTGTGTGATTCCCGTGGTCCAGATATCGCCTCCGTTCCCAGAGGTCCGTCTGCAGCCTTCACTGCTGAAAGATCCACCGGCTCTCTGCTGTGCTGTCAGTTAATTGCACTCCTATTGGAAATAGTTGGATTCCCAGTGTCCTGCATGAGGTTACCTTGTCAGTCTGCCTATCATTCAAAGTCTGGAGGATTCTGTTTCTCTCAGCTGTTCGTTTTTTCAACTCTGCATTTAACCCATTCATCACCTTGTCTTCTACTACAGTTTCACAGTGATCTCCGGAACCCGCAAGTAACCCAATTCAGTACTTTTATTTGCTATGTTGTCATTACAAGGATAATTCATCACAGTCTCTCAGTTAACTCTCAAAACTCCATTGCAAATCCTTACAGTTATCTCTTCATGTCTGCATTATCCAGTTAATCATATTCTGCAGTTCAGCATCAAAGCTCGTTTATATTTGGACAATCCAACATTTATTCATCAGCTTGTTTTGCATATGTTTCCATGAACATTTCTTTTATGTATTTTTGAGTTTTCTCTTGCATATTATTCCTGCAATACTTCAGTATAATATGATGATTAACAACTTGTCAGTTAACTCTTTACTGAATTGTTATTTTGAATAAATATATGAATCGGAACTTTCTTCGTCCTCCCTGCTTTCTTCATAGCCCAGCACCTACACCTGTGGTTGGTCCCGGGTTAACGGATTCACAAAAACACCCGGACCTGACAAAGTTCTGGGTACCAAGCTCTTCTTGGCCAATCCGGAACCACGAGTATCGTTCTTACTCCTCGCCTTCCTATTATTCTCAGTACCTTTTGTATGAGAGGCAGAGGGGGGAACACATAAACCGACTGGTACACCCACGGTGTTACCAGAGCGTCCACAGCTATCGCCTGAGGGTCCTTTGACCTGGCGCAATATCTTTTATAGCTTTTTGTTGAGGCGGGACGCCATCATGTCCACCTGTGGCCTTTCCCAATGGTGTACAATCCTTTGGAAGACTTCTGGATGAAATCCCCACTCTCCCGGGTGGAGGTCGTGTCTGCTGAGAAGATCTGCTTCCCAGTCGTCCACTCCGGGAATGAACACTGATGACAGTGTTAACACATGATTTTGCGCCCATCGGAGAATCCTTGTGGCTTCTGCCATTGCCATCCTGCTTCTTGTGCCGCCCCGTTGGTTTACATGGGCGACTGCCGTGATGTTGTCTGATTGGATCAGTACCGGCTGGTTTTGAAGCAGAGGCCTTGCCTGACTCAGGGCATTGTAAATGGCCCTTAGTTCCAGAATATTTATGTGTAGGGAAGTCACCTGACTTGACCAAACTCCCTGGAAGTTTTTTCCCTGTGTGACTGCCCCCCAGCCTCAAAGGCTGGCATCCATGGTCCCTAGGACCTAGTCCTGTATGCCGAACCTGCGGCCCTCTTGAAGCTGGGCACTCTGCAGCCACCACAGTAGAGATACCCTGGTCCTTGAAGACAGGGTTATCAGCCGATGCATCTGAAGCTGTGATTCGGACCACTTGTCCAACAGGTCCCACTGAAAAGTTCTTTCATGGAACCTGCCGAATGGGATTGCTTCGTAGGAAGCTACCATTTTTTCCCAGGACTCGCGTGCAATGATGCACCGATACCTGTTTTGGCTTCAGGAGGTCTCTGACTAGAGATGACAGCTCCTTGGCTTTCTCCTCCGGGAGAAACACTTATTTCTGTTCTGTGTCCAGAACCATCCCCAGGAACAGTAGACGTGTCGTAGGAACCAGCTGTGACTTTGGACTGTTTAGAGTCCAACCGTGCTGTTGTAACACTTTCCAAAATAGTGCTACCCCGACTAGCAACTGCTCCTTGGACCTTGCCCTTATAAGGAGATTGTCCAAGTACGGGATAATTAAAACTCCCTTTTTTCGAAGGAGTATCATCATTTCGGCCATTACCTTGGTAAACACCCTCTGTGCCATGTACAGTCCAAACGGCAGTGTCTGGACTTGGTAATGGTAATCCTGTACCACAAATCTGAGGTACTCCTGGCGAGGATGGTAAATGGGGACATGCAGGTAAGCATCCTTGATGTCCCGGGATCCCATGTAATCCCCCTCGTCCAGGCTTGCAATAACCGCCCTGAGCGATTCCATCTTGAACTTGAATTTTTTTATGTATGTGTTCAAGGATTTTAAATATAAAATGGGTCACACCGAACCGTCCGGTTTCGGTACCCAAAACCGTGTGGAATAGTAACCCCGTCCTTGTTGAAGTAGGGGCACCTTGAGTATTACCTGCTGGGAATACAGCTTATTAATTGCCTCTAGCGCAGCCTCCCTGCCTGAGGGAGTTGTCGGCAAGGCATATTTGAGGAAACGGCGGGGGGGAGACATCTCGAATTCCAGCTTGTACCCCTGAAATACTACTTGAATGAAACAGGGATCCACCTGTGAGCGAGCCCACTGATCGCTGAAATTTTTGAGACGGCCCCCCACCGTACCTGGCTACACCTGTGGAGCCCCCCCGTCATGCTGTGGACTCAGAGGAAGCGAGAGAAGAATTTTGATTCTGGGAACAGGCTGACTGGTGCAGCTTTTTCCCTCTTGTCTCTGTACAGAAAGGAAGCGCCTTTGACCCGCTTGCTTTTCTGAAGCCGAAAGGACTGTACCTGATAATACAGTGCTTTCTTAGTCTGTGAGGTAATGGATACGAGGTCCCAGAGACCATCCCCAAATAATTCCTCACCCTTATAAGGCAGAGTCTCTATGCGCCTTTTAAAGTCAGCATCACCTGTCCAGTGACAGGTCTCTAATACCCTCCTGACAGAATGGACATTACATTCATTTTGGATGCCAGCCGGCAAAATATCCCTCTGTGCATCCCTCATATATAAGACGACGTCTTTAATATGTTCTCATGTTTGACAGGGTCTCCGACCACGCTGCAGCAGCACGATCTGCAGGTCTCAGTCTAGTACCTGAGTGTGTAAATACAGACTTCAGGATAGCCTCCTGCTTTTTATCAGCAGGTACCTTCAAAGTGGCCGTATCCTAAGACGGCAGTGCCACCTTTTTTGACAACCGTGTGAGCGCCTTATCCACCCTAGGGGATATCTCCCAGCGTAACTTATCCTCTGGCGGGAAAGGGTACGCCATCAGTAACTTTTTAGAAATTACCAGTTTCTTATCGGGGGGAACCCACGCTTTTCACACACTTCATTCATTCATCTGATGGGGGAACAAAACACTGCCTGCTTTTTCTCCCCAAACATAAAACCCTTTTTTAGTGGTACTTGGGTTAATGTCAGAAATGTGTAACACATTTTTTATTGCCGGGATCAAGTCACGGATGTTCCTAGTGGATTGTGTATATGTCTCAACCTTGTCGACACTGGAGTCAGACTCCGTGTCGACATCTGTGTCTGCCATCTGAGTGAGCGGGCGTTTTTGAGCCCCTGATGGCCTTTGAGACGCCTGGGCAGGCGCGGACTGAGAAGCCGGCTGTCCCACAGCTGTTACGTCATCCACCCTTTTATGTAAGGAGTTGACACTGTCGGTTAATACCTTTCACCTAACCATCCACTCTGGTGTCGGCCCCACAGGGGGCGACATCACATTTATCGGCATCTGCTCCGTCACCATATAAGCCTCCTCATTAAACATGTCGACACAGCTGTACCGACACACCGCACACACACAGGGAATGCTCTGACTGAGGACAGGACCCCACAAAGCCCTTTGGGGAGACAGAGAGAGAGTATGCCAGCACACACCAGAGCGCTATATAATGTGGGGATTAACACTATAACTGAGTGAAATTTCCCCAATAGCTGCTTGTATATATAATATTGCGCCTAAATTTAGTGCCCCCCCTCTCTTTTTAACCCTTTGAGCCTGAAAACTACAGGGGAGAGCCTGGGGAGCTTTCTTCCAGCTGCACTGTGAAGAGAAAATGGCGCCAGTGTGTCTGAGGGAGATAGCTCCGCCCCTTTTTCGCGGACTTTTCTCCCGCTTTTTTCTGGATTCTGGCAGGGGTATTTACCACATATATAGCCTCTGGGGCTATATATTGTGGTATTTTTGCCAGCCAAGGTGTTTTTATTGCTGCTCAGGGCGCCGCCCCCAAGCGCCCTGCACCCTCAGTGACCGGAGTGTGAAGTGTGTATGAGGAGCAATGGCGCACAGCTGCAGTGCTGTGCGCTACCTTGGTGAAGACTGATGTCTTCTGCCGCCGATTTTCCGGACCTCTTCTTGCTTCTGGCTCTGTAAGGGGGACGGCGGCGCGGCTCCGGGACCGAACACCAAGGCTGGGCCTGCAGTCGATCCCTCTGGAGCTAATGGTGTCCAGTAGCCTAAGAAGCCCAAGCTGGCTGCAAGCAGGCAGGTTCGCTTCTTCTCCCCTTAGTCCCTCGCTGCAGTGAGCCTGTTGCCAGCAGGTCTCACTGAAAATAAAAAACCTAATTCTATACTTTCTTTCTAGAAGCTCAGGAGAGCCCCTAGTGTGCATCCAACCTCGGCCGGGCACAAAATCTAACTGAGGCTTGGAGGAGGGTCATAGTGGGAGGAGCCAGTGCACACCAGGTGACCTAAAGCTTTCTTTAGTTGTGCCCAGTCTCCTGCGGAGCCACTATTCCCCATGGTCCTTACGGAGTTCCCAGCATCCACTAGGACGTCAGAGAAATAACCTTTATTAGTTCATCAATTGATGAACTAATAATAGTTATATTTGAAATATATGAATATCTTAGTCATTCAATGCCACCCGAATATGTCAGTCCTCATGTATATAAGTCATGCCTCATGTATTTAAGTCAGTCCTCATGAATATATGTCAGTCCTCATGAATATTAGTCAGGCCTCGTGTATATAAGTCAGGCCTCATGATTATTAGTCAGGCCTCATGATTATTAGTCAGGCCTCATGTATATAAGTTAGTCCTCATGAATATTAGTCATCAGGGCCGTCTTTTCGTATGGGCTCAATGGGCTCTTGCCCAAGGGCCCCAAGAGTATAAGTGCCCTAGGCTGATAGCTGAGGGTCCCCTCTTTCCAGGGGCACCAGATTTTTGAAAATCGGCCCTGGGGAACCGGAGATATCCAACGTGAAAGCAGTGGTCCCCATCTGAGCCTGTTAATTGCTCTTCCCAGCCAGATATCTCAGGTTCTGTCTGACTTATAGGCCCTACACACTGGCCGATTTTCTGAAAGATATGAACGATCTCGTTCATAAATGAACGAGAACTCGTTCATATCTTTCAGTGTGGAGGCACCAGCGATGAAAGATGTGCGGCCCCGCGCTCGTTCATCGCTGGTCTCCCGTCGGCTGTGCATGCTGGCCAATATGGACGATCTCGTCCATATTTGCCTGCACTTCAATGCAGCCGCGTGACGGGGGGAGTGAAGAAACTTCACTCCCCCCGTCACTGCCCCCCCGCCGCAGGGTCGCTCGTCGGCCGTATTGGCCGTTGGGCACCTCGGCGGCGCATCGTGATATGTGTAGGGCCCCTTAGAGTTTTTGTGAGGGTATAATCCAAAAGCTGGGATTCTCCCCTTTCAGTGGACACTGACAGCTTGTCTCTACTATGCCCAGAACCAGAGATATCAGCCTTCCAGCAGCTGCTCCCTGCTCCAGCTCCACACGCCTAATATGAAGTTTTATATTTTCATCTGTGAATTGCTCTGGCACCTGAACTCTGATCCCCAAGTCCCCAGTACCTCCTGACAGGTGTCCCCAGTACCTCCTGAAAGGTGTCCCCAGTACCTCCTGAAAGGTGTCCCCAGTACCTCCTGAAAGGTGGGACTCTTTAGTGTTTTTAGCCCATTCAAAGCTAATAAATATATTTTCAGGAACTGGAGATATCTGCAGTCAAGTAAGCTGCTCTCCCACCGGAAAATTATGAATATTAAGCCCATCCCACTGTCCACCCTCCCCTACGTATTAAACACCCCCTACCACCCTTCATTCAGCCCAATGCCCCCTTCTACAGTTTAGCCTCATCTGTGCAGTAAAGGAGTAATTAGCAGAAATGACTGCTCCAGGTCCTACATGCTCAGCGGAAGATAAAACACCCCCTACCGCCCGCAGGACATCAAAGCTGCCGCTGAGGGCACCCCCCACCCCTACCGCTGGAGGATAGGTAGGGGGACCAGTGCATTGCTGTGCCCAGGGGCCTACAGTGCTGTTAAGACGGCCCTGTTAGTCATGCCTCATGTATATAAGTCAGCCCTCATGAATATTAGTCAGGTCTCATGTATATAAGTCAGTCCTCATGAATATTAGTCAGGCCTCATGAATATTAGTCAGGCCTCATGTATATAAGTCAGGCCTCATGAATATAAGTCAGGCCTCATGAATATAAGTCAGTCCTCATGAATATTAGTCAGGCCTCATGAATATTAGTCAGGCCTCATGTATATAAGTCAGTCCTCATGAATATTAGTCAGGCCTCATGAATATTAGTCAGGCCTCATGAATATAAGTCAGGCCTCATGAATATTAGTCAGGCCTCATGTATATAAGTCAGTCCTCATGAATATTAGTCAGTCCTCATGAATATTAGTCAGGCTTCATGAATATTAGTCAGGCCTCATGAATATAAGTCAGGTCTCATGAATATTAGTCAGGTCTCATGTATATAAGTCAGTCCTCATGAATATTAGTCAGGCCTCATGAATATTAGTCAGGCCTCATGTATATAAGTCAGGCCTCATGAATATAAGTCAGTCCTCATGAATATTAGTCAGGCCTCATGAATATTAGTCAGGCCTTATGTATATAAGTCAGTCCTCATGAATATTAGTCAGGCCTCATGAATATTAGTCAGGCCTCATGAATATAAGTCAGGCCTCATGAATATTAGTCAGGCCTCATGTATATAAGTCAGTCCTCATGAATATTAGTCAGTCCTCATGAATATTAGTCAGGCCTCATGAATATAAGTCAGGCCTCATGAATATTAGTCAGGCCTCATGTATATAAGTCAGTCCTCATGAATATTAGTCAAGCCTCATCAGGGCTGTTTCTAGCCAATTTGGCTCCCAGTGCAAGATTTAAAAATGCCCCCCTTCCCCATTGACATAACAAAAAATGCCCCCCCCCCCCCCCCCCCCGCCCATAGACATAAAAAGAAAAAGGTATGAATATTAGTCAAGCTTCATGCATATTGATGAGGGTTGGTATTGGGAGAACGGCATTTAAGATCCGGGTCTCCAGATTGCCGGCGGGGGGCAAGTGTAACGAAGCCCCTTGTGGGCTCGGTGGCTCGCTGTGCTCACCATAGGTTCTGATCCCCCCCTATGGGTGTCGTGGACAGCCGTGAGCTGTAATAGTCCCTTTTAGTTGGCATGCCGACTGTCGTGCTGGCCAGGGAACAGGATTCCGGCGTCGGTATAGTGACTGGCGGGATCCCGACCGCCGGTCACATGACTAAATCCCATTGGTTATATTAGATCTGCAATTAGTCATTTACCAGAATGCAAATTTCTGATAAACCAATATTACCTGTACTATACAAAAAAAATGTTGACAGAAAATTCCTTGACCTCACCCTGAAGCTCTCCAGCTATTGTGCACTAGAAGTCTCAGCATGCCTGGCTATCAGCTGGTTTGCAGTGACCTCTCACCTCCAGACTTTCCTGTCATCTCTGACTCCACTCAGCATTGCCAAATAGATGGGATTCTTCCAAAATACTGTGTAGCTCAGCTCTGTAATTTGCAGTTCAAGCATCCAAGTCTGCTCCCACACATCCCGTGTTTCTCAAGATTCCTGCTCCCTTCCTGTCCTCTCCACCCACCATCTTTTCCAGAGCTGTGCAGGAGACTCCTTCTGTAGGGCCCCTGGTTGCTAACATTTGCCTGCGCGTTGGGACAGCTAACCAAAAATACAATCAAGATAACAAAAATGTCTAATAATAACACTCCCAAAGATGTTAATAACAGTCCTCAAACTCTGACAGAACATTACATGCCTGACAATGCTGAGTGCAAACTATTGTCCTCTGTTATCAGCCATGTAGGTACAAAGAGACTGCCTTCCGTATTATTTAGTGTGCTTACATACAATTAGATGGGTGTGCATCAGAAAAATGTGACCCCCACACTAACAGCCTTGCTCTCAGATAGCTTTATTTCTGAAGAAAAAAAACAATCTAATAATAATAATAATAATAATAATAACAACAAAATATATATATATATACACACACACACATATGTACTATACACACACACACACACACACACACACACACACACACACACACACACACACACACACACACACTAGATAGATAGATAGATAGATAGATAGATAGATAGATAGATAGATAGATAGATAGATAGATAGATAGATAGATACTGTAGATATATGATAGACAGGCAGACATGAGATAGATAGATAGATAGATAGATAGATAGACGCTGTAGATAGAAGATAGATAGATAGATAGATAGATAGATAGATAGATAGATAGATAGATAGATAGATAGATACTGTAGATATATGATAGATAGTAAGACATGAGACAGATAGATAGATACATAGATATGTAATAGATGATAGACACTGTAGATAGATGATAGACAGACAGACAGATAGATAGATAGATAGATAGATAGATAGATAGATAGATAGATAGATAGATAGATAGATAGATACTGTAGATATATGATAGACAGAGATAGATAGATAGATAGATAGATAGATAGATAGATAGATAGATAGATAGATAGATAGATAGATAGATAGATATGAGATAGATAGATACTGTAGATATATGATAGATAGACAGACAGACAGACATGAGACAGATAGATAGATATGAGATAGATAGATAGATAGATAGATAGATAGATAGATAGATAGATAGATAGATAGACACTGTAGATAGATGATAGACAGACAGACAGACAGATAGATAGATAGATAGATAGATAGATAGATAGATAGATAGATAGATAGATAGATAGATACTGTAGATATATGATAGATAGACAGAGACAGACAGACAGACAG
This sequence comes from Pseudophryne corroboree, assembly GCF_028390025.1. NCBI lineage: Eukaryota > Metazoa > Chordata > Amphibia > Anura > Myobatrachidae > Pseudophryne > Pseudophryne corroboree. The sequence goes on from NC_086451.1 coordinate 13,970,175, forward strand.
ACAGTCAGAGACAGACAGACACTGTAGATAGATGACAGACAAACAGACAGATAGATAGATAGATAGATAGATAGATAGATAGATAGATAGATAGTGACCCTGTTCTATTATCTCTCCTCTTCATATTTCCCTGTATTGTACAGGTATATAGAAAATAAAGGAGTGATTGGTTTGTATATTATAAGGGATGACGCAGCACCGCCATTTGCACTGCAGATATTAGATCTCAGTTCGGGCTTCTGTGACCTGTACACAGGAGAAAACAACACGTACAAAACATATTAGGGGTGTTTTATAAAAAGACCGCGCAGAAATGGGGTGTAACTGAACTGACAGCAATCCACCAGTTCTGCCATTTTTCTAGTAGGGTATATGGGGTTTATTCATGAAGCAGTGAAAAGAGAGAAGCGAGCCAGTGCAGAAGTTGCCCATGGCAACCAATCAGTGTTGCGGTAACATTTACAAAGTGCATTCTATAAAATTATACGTAGCAGCTGATCCACTGGCTCACTTTTCACCGTTTAATGGATAAGTATTGGAGAGAGATAAAGTGGGAGGAGATATAAAAAAAATACCATCCAACCAGGTCCTGTTACAGTCTGTAATGTGTCAGTTAGGAGCTGATTGGTTGGTACTTTATCTCTCTCTACTTTATCTCGCTTCAAAGCTCAGTACATAGACCCCACAGACTCAAGTTTAGGGACTGAATGCAAATATTATTGGCCCTACACACTCGGCGATAATACTGAAAGATATGAACGATCTTGTTCATTAATGAACGAGATACCATTCATATCTTTCAGTGTGGAGGCACCAGCAATGAACGATGCGCGGCCCCGCGCTCGTTCATCGCTGGTGCCCCTCATCGCTTGTGCATGCAGGCCAATATGGACGATATCGTCCATATTTGCCTGCACTGCTATGGAGCCGAGTGATAGGGGGAAGTGAAGAAACTTCACTCCCCCCATCACTGCCCCCCCCGCCGCCGGGTCGCCCTTCGGCCGTATCCGCCATCGGGCAGCTCGGCGGCGGATCGACAAATGTGTAGGGCCCATTAGACTGGTTGCTATGGTTACAGCACACGTGCACCAGTTTCTACAATTTAGGTTTAAAAAGAAGTACAGTAAATGAAGACTCCCAGCGTCAGATCTAATAATAAGTGTAAGCAAACTGCGCATGTGGCGCGGGATACGCATCATTGCGAACTCACAAGTGATTCAGAGTCGTACGCATTCCAGGCGTTTCTCTGCGTCTGCCGAATGGCTCCTTTCTGGGTGGCAACAAGAGAACCACGTCCTGAGTCATGTATATGGTGTAACGGTCAGCATTACTGCCTCACAGCACTGAGGTCATGGGTTCCATTCCCACCATGGCTCTAACTGTGTGGAGTTTGTATATTCTCCCCGTACTTGTGTGGTTTTCCTCCGGGTACTCCGGTTTCCTCCCACAATCCAAAAATATACTGATAGGTTAATTGGCTTCCAACAAAATTAACCCTAGAGTGAATGTGTGTGTGTGTACATGTGATAGGGAATATAGATTGTAAGCTCCACTGGGGCAGGGACTGATGTGAATGGGAAAATATCCTCTGTACAGCGCTGCAGAATATGTGTGCGCTATGTAAATAACTGGTAGTAATAATAATAATAATAATAGTAATGTGTATATGCAGAACGGGCACCAAATTAGGACTGTACCATCACGGCGTAGGTCTATGTGGCGTTCTTATTCATTGCGACTGCTCTGGTGAATGGAGGAGAGAGACTTATACTGGTGTAGGCACATTAGCATTCCGTTCGCAGCGGGCATCTGGAACTATGTTTGCATAACGTGTGACTCAGAATCAGAATTTGGGATCTATTTACTAAGCCTTGGAGAGAGATAAAGTGGACGTAGATAAGGTACCAGCCAATTAGCCCCTAGCTGCCACGTTACATGGTGTCGGGGATATGTACTAAGCCTTGCAGAGAGATAAAGTACCAGACAATCAGCTCACAGCTGTCATGTTACAGTCTGTGTTGAAGAAATGTCAGAAGCTGGATGGTGGGTACTTTATCTCTCTCCGAGGGTTAGTACATAGCTCCTTTTACGTGTAACCATGGACATCAGAGATCCCTATGGCTGAGACATTAATATAATAGATAATTAGACAGAAGGAGGAGGAGAAACAGCTAGTAACCCGGTTGTTGGACCCTGTCACAGTATAATAGCAAATATATGGAGTCTGCAGTCAGGAGATATGGCTGTTAGTGCTCAGTGGTTCTGGGCATGCTGGGAGTTGTGGTTCCCCAGCATTATCTAGGAATGAAGCAATATGAGGCATTGTTGCAGAGTTATGTCTCTGACATATATAAATGAGGGTCCCATCTGTCCCCATGTCCCTGCTGCTCTGTGTGGCTCGCAGGGTAACGCCCTCTCCGCCCAAGCCCCGCCCCTCCCCGGGATTCGTCTCTATGTGCGCGCTCCCGGCGCCTGGCGGCGGGGGCGCGCAGTGAACCAGAGCTGGGTCCCGGGCTCCGGGAGAGAGAGGAAGACGGGAGAGGGGAGCAGGAGCAGCCGTAGGAGGGGAGGAGAGCCCGGGTGTGGATGGCTCTCAGCCCTTTGTTGCATGCATGGTGCTGTGGATAATGCAGAATGAGGATGGGCGCTGCTGTTCCTAGAGGGAGAGGATCCCGGTGCACATGAAGCTGCTGCCCGCAGGGAAGTGTCCCCAGCCTGCACCGTGCAAGGAGGATTGCTACAGACTCGCACTGCAGCTCCGGCATACTCTGCACCTACTGCACTATTCCTACACTGCACCCTCTGCACTATTCCTACACTGCACCCTCTGCACCTTCCTCTTACACTGTACCCTCAGTATACTCTGCACCTACTGCACCTTCCTCTTACACTGTACCCTCAGTATACTCTGCACCTACTGCACATTCCTCTTACACTGCACCCTCAGAATACTCTGCAACCCCCTGCACCTTCCTCTTACACTGCACCCTCAGAATACTCTGCAACCCCCTGCACCTTCCTCTTACACTGCACCCTCAGAATACTCTGCAACCCCCTGCACCTTCCTCTTACACTGCACCCTCAGAATACTCTGCAACCCCCTGCACCTTCCTCTTACACTGCACCCTCAGAATACTCTGCAACCCCCTGCACTATCCTACACTGACCTCTCAGTATACTCTGCACCTTCCTCATACACTGCACCCTCAGTATACTCTTACACTACATCCTGAGCGCTAGTCCTGCACTACACCCTCAGTATACTCTTACACTACACCCTAAGCGCTAGTCCTGCATTGCACCCTCCGTATACCCTGCAACTTCCTCATACACTGCACCCTCAGTATACTCTTACACTACACCCTGAGTGCTAGTCCTGCACTTCACCCTCAGTATAGTTTGCACCTTCCTCATACACTGCACCCTCAGTATACTCTTAAGCGACACCCTGAGTGCTAGTCCTGCACTATTCCTACTCTGCACCCCTCTTCACTGTTCCTACACTGACCTCTCAGTATACACTGCACCTTCCTCATACACTGCACCCTCAGTATACTCTGCACCCCCCTGCACTATTCCTACACTGACCTCTCAGTATACCCTGCACCTTCCTCATACATTGCACCCTCAGTATACTGTTACACTACACTCTGAGCACTAGTCCTGCACCATTCCTACTCTGCACTTTCAGTATACTCTGCACTATTCCTACACTGACATCTCAGTATACCCTGCACCTTCCTCATACACTGCACCCTCAGTATACTCTTACATTACACCCTGAGCTCTAGTCTTGCACTGCACCCTCAGTATACTCTGCACCTTCTTCCTCAGCACTACTCCTACACTGCACCCCGTGCCCTTTCATCATACACTGTACTGTCTGTATCACCTGTACCTCTCTCATACTCTACACCGTTGGTTAACTTGGCACCTTCCTCACACACTGTACCCTCAGCACTACTCCGTCCCTGCACCTGTGCCCTTTCCTCATATACTACACCTTCAGTAAACGTTCCACCTTGCTCATCCACTGCACCCTCCGTATACTCAGTACCTTCCTCATATACTGCACCCTCGGTATACTCCTTACCTTCCTCATACACTACACCATGAGCACTTCTCCTACACTGCACCCTGAGCACCATCACTCCCTAATACACTGAGACCCCTGCCCCTTCCTCATACACTGCACCCTCAGTACATTCTGCACCCCCCGCTCTCCCTGCCCTTTGCAGCGCCATGAGTTGCCCAGCAGAGTGACCCGCTACCTGATCCGAGGAGGTGCCAGCTTTCATCCGGAATTTCTCCTCCCCTGGTCCCAGCATGGAAGAGTGGAGGCAGTGTGGCCGGTGGCTGATAGACTGCAAAGTTCTGCCCCCCGACCACAGGGTGGTTTGGCCCTCAGCTGTGGTCTTTGATTTGGCCCAAGCCCTCCGAGATGGAGTCCTGCTCTGCCAGCTGCTCCATAACTTGTCCCCTGGATCTATAGACCTAAAGGATATTAACTTCAGGCCTCAGATGTCTCAGGTACAGTGCCCTGCCGGGGGTAGCGGAGGGGGGGCATTACAAGCGGCTGACTGTACTGTGGTGCCCCCATCAGTTGTGGTACCTTTTTTGTGTGTGCCCATTCAGTAAACCCCCGAGGCTGCCATCATGGGGGGTGGGGGCGAATACTCGGGCTCTGCATGTTGGCACTGCAGGATAGAGCTGCGGTTGGGCGTTTCTTATCTGGTACCCACACACCTGCAGTGCCCCTATGGCTGGAGCGATGTCTCGCGCAGATCTGCATTTTTTAAAAATGTTATTTCAATTTTTAAAACTTGCTGTATTTTTCCTATAGGCTACTGTTACATGTTATATGTATGACGGCATGCTGCGTGTCTCTTGCATTCCTGGGCCACTGACCCGGTGTGGTGCCGTCACCGTTATAACCCACTGCTGCAATATCCCAGCACATGGCAGCGAGACGTATGGCAGATCCGCCCGTCCTGCTGTATTCCTCCATTAAGACCCTTTTATTGTTAATTACCGGCGTCATTTTGCGGTGACCTGTAATTCGGGAGGTTAGTTGTTTCAGGTTTAATAATTCCACGTTGGCAGCTTTGCCAGCGAGCGATGCCCAGGGGTACGTGGGATTGTGTGTGTGGAATGTAGATTGGCCTCTCGCTTGTCGCTTTCACTCTCTTCTTTCTGTCTACTCACTGTTTCCCTGTTCTTTGTCAGCCAACTGCTATCCATGTGCTGGGGGATATAGGGGCCCCTGTACATAGCTGGGCCCCTCCGTATACCCACTCGCCTCTCTGACGGGTGTGGATTGTTATTTTTCTATATTTTGGTTGTATTTCTTTTTCTTTCTGCCCTTAAACAGTGTCAGGAAGACTTTGTTGGGTCTGTAACTGGATTTGCACACCTCTCTTCTTCATCATCCCCCATCCTTAGTAGTTCCCGTGGGTGGTTGGAATTGTCAAATATTAAATAGAATTAAAATGTATGTGCACCTATATTTTGCGCAAGTTCCACTTGCGTTGATTGTAACGATTTGTTTCTATGTCTCGGATGGATAAATGTGAATCTGGAAGCGCTTTGCAATTCCCCGAGGCATTCTTGCGCATAGAAGGATTTCCGTCTCTTGTTGCACAGGTGATGGGTGTCAGGTGACGTCCGCCGTTATAATCTATACTGTAGTGGGGAGCGTTTTATCCTGTACTGCTATGTACGTAGCTCTGAATCGCTGCCATACAGCTGTCATAGGGACCTGGGGATCCTGCAGTACATTGGGTGTAGGTTATGCTGCCGGGTGTGGATCATTAGATCGACAGTGGCTAGGTCGACAATGTTTAGGTTGACCACTATAGGTCGACAATCACTAGGTCGACAGGGTTGCTAGGTCGACAGGTCAAAAGGTCGACATGAGGTGTGTGTGTGTTGTTGTTTTTTTGGTGTCGCTTTCTTCGTAGTGTGACCGGGAACCCCAATTAGTGCACATGGCGAGTGAACTTCGGGCAAGGTTACCGTTCTAATCGTAGTCCACGTGGATCGTTAAGTATGAAAAAGTAAAAGAAAAAAGAAAAAAAAAAGTGAAAAACTCATGTCGACCTTTTGACCTAGCACATATCGACCTAGAAAGCCTGTCGACATAGTGACTCGACCTATACTGGTCGACCTAAACTTTGTCAACCTAGACAGTGTCGATCTTCAGACCGGATCCCTATGCTGCCGGCCGGTTTACTCTATACATTAATGTTAATATCTGGTCACTCGGCCTGTGTCATGTAATTAAGGACCGGCCTGCGTTGGTAGGTGGGATCACGCTTGCAGACAGTGTAGCTTTGTACAGTGTTGGGCTGCATATTACCTATATTCCATTGATTGCGTGTTCTGCATATGGCATGGTTTGTACGGGTGTTCCACTTTCATGGAGTGAAACAATGTAACACGGATAATACTGGACATGTGTTCTATGATGATCACTAAGGATAACTTTCCAATCTCCCGCATACCCCGATCCCGCTACTATGAGGAGAATTGTCACTCACTCCTGATATATACACTCTGACAAGTACCTGCCCTCATGTAACCTCTCCCGCCTCTGTCCCTTTTTTTTTCTGTAGGAAGCCCGTAAAATCTCTGGACATGCGCTGACCCTGTCCTGTCTGCAACACTACGGCCTAACGCGGCACACAATGGGGGTCATTCCGAGTTGTTCGCTCGTTGCCGATTTTCGCTATACTGCGATTAGTCGCTTACTGCGCATGCGCAAGGTTCGCAGAGCGCATGCGCTTAGTTATTTTACACAAAAGTTAGGTATTTTACTCACGGCGTAACAAAGTTTTTTCATCGTTCTGCTGATCGGTGAGTGATTGACAGGAAGTGGGTGTTTCTGGGCAGAAACTGACCGTTTTCTGGGAGTGTGCGGAAAAACGCAGGCATTTCAGGGAAAAACGCGGGAGTGGCTGGAGAAAAGGGGGAGTGTCTGGCCGAACGCGCGTGTGTTTGTGACGTCAAACCAGGAACGAAACTGACTGAACTGATCGCAATGTAGGAGTAAGTCTCGAGCTACTCAGAAACTGCTAAGAATTTTCTATTCGCAATTCTGCTAATCTTTTGTTCGCAATTCTGCTATGCTATTATACACTCCCAGAGGGCGGCGGCTTAGCGTGTGCAATGCTGCTAAAAGCAGCTAGCGAGCGAACAACTCTGAATGAGGGCCATTGACTCTGCTGTATTGTGCAATGACATGTGAGCCCTCTTCCTGCTAGTTTCTGGCCCCCTGCCCTAATCCTGGTCTGGTCTGAGCCTACAGACAGTCCCCTTTTTACATCTATTCTTCCATCTTCAGTTATTCTCCGAAAATTATTTTCCACACTGATCATCCCCTCTGCCTATCCCATCCAGATTTCCTCTTATGCTGCACCTATTCTCTTTCCTGCATGCCACCAGATTGGTGGGGGGAGGGGGAAGGATGTATCAAGAAAAAATGGAGAAGATGCGTAAAGTAAGCAATCTGCTTCCAACTGTCACTTATCTGGCACAGTCCAGATGTTGATTAGTTTTTTAGGGCAACTGTTAAACTTTATCTCTTTCCAAGGTTTGATACTTCTCCCCAACAGAGTCTCCAAACTCTTAAACATTCCCTTAGGATGGCCGTATAACCCCCACGGTAACGCCCCTCTATCCAGCTGTATCCAAGCTTCTCCATCTGATTGACCATACACCTTGTCACTTTATATGTTCCATCACCTCTTCTTTCTCATTTTTTTTGTGTACCTGCAATGTCCTATTTGTATTTCTCTGTACAGTGGAAGCTGTTGGCGCTTTATGGTTAGCTAGTCTCCCATACACTTGTAGATTGTCCCTAGCATGAAAGGACCAGTCCTACAACCAGAAATTTGGCGTTCCGACCGTGTGGTTGAACCTTTGGACTCATTTGGTCACTTGTCCAAGGTTCTCACGCTAAGCAGATTGTTGTCTTTGGCTGGGCAGGTTTTCGGGCAGGCCTTAGATCATCTGGGACATTTTGTCCCTTAAACTTTGACCTTTTAGGCCAGCTGAGTGTAGAAAAGTTTTTATTAAATGCTAAGCGCTGTTCCAAATTGTTTTTTCTTGTTTCAAATTAATTGGAGGCTTACAAACCAGGCCCCAGGAATGTGCGGCTAGCGTTTAATTTAAACATCAGCGCCCAATTTTGTTTTTGTTGAGTGTAGAGCGACTGTTGCCACCAGAACCAGTCTTTGTGTATAGGAAGCTTTGCACTTTGAAATCTTAGAGAAAAATTACTTCACAGAAAGGGTAGTGGATAAGTGGAATAGCCTCCCGTCAGAGGTGGTAGAGGTTAAGACAGTAGAGCAATTCATGGGATAGACATAAGGATATCCTTACAAAGAACCAAGGTTTAAAAAGGGTTGAGATTGCCTAAAGCATAAAAAAGGGGCAGACTAGATGGGTCAAGTGGTTCTTATCTGCCGCCACATTCTATGTTGTTTATGTATTCAGTACAGTTGCCTATTATCAGTAAATTTACTGACACTCCATAAATATATTCTTGTAACCAGTAAGTATTTAAGGAATGTCCTGATTAAATAAGGTATCCGACCTTTAATGTATGGACATAAGGATATCTCCTATTGTTCCGGCGGTGCTCCCCTAGGTAACTGTTTACACCATACTAATCCGTGTACTCATAATCTATGTATATGTTTGGTTGGCTGAGATATTTATGACGACGTGTGTTGACAGGCTGTCACAGTAATACATTTTGAATTGTATTTAATACTTGTTTTATACAATTTCTCTTATGTGTGCTAGTTTTTTAGATAGATTCACTAGAAAAATTATGTTTGAACTATAAGGGGGTATTCAATCAGCGGCAGTGTTTACCTCACTGCTAATTGCTGCGCTGGACTTATTCAGTTAGCGCGGTTAGTCCCGTGTGCAAGTCCCCGAGGGCAGCCTGGACTAAGCTGCGTGGGAAAAGTCCTGCGTGGGAAAAGTCCCAAGATCGGTTTGAGGGTTCGGGAGCAAAAAACAGTGATTCCGCAGTTCACGCTGAATCAGTGGTTTTCCGCACATGAATCCTGATTTTGGGTGTGGGAAAAAGGCTATTTAGTTGAATAGCTTTTCCCCGCACTACTGGGATTTTTGCCAGCAATTAGTTGTGGGGTAAACCCTGCGGCTAATTGAATACCCCCCTAGGCGTGCCCCGAGAATAGTGTACTTTCTCTTTCCTTAACACTCCATAAAAACAGTATATAATTAAAGTTTCATCTGTCTTTGGTAAAATGTGTGGCTCACTCTTGCTAAGATGTTAAATCGGGATCCGTTCAATTTGCCGGCTGTCTGGGTCCTGGCGTCGAGGATACCAACGCCGGAATCCCGCAAGTCGGCAATGTCTCCAGCCAGAATCTCGGCAAAACAGGAATATTCTCACTCGTGGGTGTCCCCAAGGGGACTCCTTGCGCTCCTGCCGGCATTCTGGCGGGCGGGATGCCGCTATCGGGATATGAACAGCCGGCATCCCGCCCGCCGGTAAATTATATGTATTCCGTTAAATCATGGACTCCTGTTCTGTTGTGTAACATGGACAGTAAGTAAAATGAGTCAGGGGCCCATCCAAACTGTTTTTGTAAAACATTTTTTTTTTTTTTTTTACAATATGTTTTTTAAGTGGACTAAAAATTAGCAAATGTCACCCTGCTGCCAGTATTGAGAGCCATATTTCTGAGGTGACTACAGTACAGAGATATACGGATAGGGCGTGCATCGCAACAACGCAGAATGCAGCGGCCAATGTCCATTTCCGATCATGTAACCGGTTAGTGCGATTTAGGTGTGATTTTTAATATCGTAACAAAACCTGCAGAAGATAATACGATAACACAGCACTGACGTGTAGGTGCGCATGAACGTGTCGCCGTTTCCGGTTTTCCGCACGCCGTCACGTGGAGCTGACACTTGTGGATCTGAACGTGGCTGCAGTAATTGCACCTAGCAGCACTCATTGGAGAATGAATGGCGCTCACCTGGGAATATACAGGAGCAATCTGCAGACTGAACTAATTGCAGCAGACAAGTGCAGCCTTCAGGGGCTCTCCTGTGTCACTCAAGTGCCTGTTGCACTATGAGCTGCAGATACCACAAGTTGCATTAATGTTGAGATCATTGTATGTGGTGCTGTCATCTACACTCCCCCTCCTGCTTCCTGGGACTGTGGTGCCATATAGTATTGTAGTGTAACGTTCTGCTGCTTGTTGTGGGTAACTGCAGATGGCGTCTCTTGCGCGGCTGTACATGCATTTATATAGCGTCTTAAAAAACTTAAGTAGATGTGAACACGGGTACGCTGTTATGGTATAGGGAGGATTGGCCAGTGCGCACAGCTTTTTTTTGATGAGAAACACTCCGACACATGCAAAAGTTTCAGGACCTTGGCAGAACTTAACATGCAGTGGCATTATGTCCTAATAATTACCCCCCCAATCCTCTTCTGTCATATGGCTGATGGGGTCTTTGTTTTGTTTTTTTAACAGTTATCTGAACGAATCTCCTGATTTCCTGGGATAGAATGTGTGTGGTGTTGCAGGAGAATGACCCTGGGCGGGATGTACTAATGTACATCGCCGCCCATCGTCGCCCTGCGCCACGATGCTGATCGCATATGTACTAACATATGCGATCAGCATTGCGGAGGACAACTCTTCCAATAAGAGCTGTCCTCCGCGATGCGCTGCGGCAGCCTGACTTCCGGGATTCGGCCCCAGGAGTCAGTCTGCGCATGCGTGGGGTGACGGGGGAGGCCGCAGGGCATGCTGGGAGGGATCCGATCGGATCCCTCACACAGCGCCGCGGAGAGAAGCCCATAGGCTTCTATGGACGTACGCCAGCTCCCCGCCGCGGCGTTGTCCTGCCGGCCGGGGGTTAGTGCATCAGGAAAATGCGGTAAACAGGGAGTTTACCGCATTTTCCGCTTAGTACATCCCGCCCCCTGTATGTTCATTGTATTGGGTTTAAGACTACCACCAGTTGCTATGGGTTACAGCAGAGATTTTCAACCTTTTACAACTCGCTGCACACTGAAGAAGATTTAAATATTGCCAAGGCACGCTGAAATATAATGGTGATGCATGGTGCAGTTGCGTGTCCTAGGATGTCTTGTCGCAGCTTCTCCATAGGTAACGCCTGAGCCACATCTGAGAAAGCCAGAAGAACCCAACACTGCCCGGGCCCAAAATTAGAACTGGCTCTGCAACCACTAAACCCACCAGTATTGATCGTTCCAGGGCCTCAGTAGCGGCAAAACACTGGGTTACAGTGCATCATAATTCTTTGCACCGTGTCATATTTGCACCCTCATGAATACTTACCATTGTTTATTTATATAGCGCCACCAATTTACGCAGCGCTGTGCAGAGAATACGGGGGAAATGTAAATCTGAGCTATTCCGGCAAGTCTGACCATTTGTTTTTAAAGTGGCAATCCTTTAAATGGAAAACCCAACATGACTTGCCTTTTCAAATTATTGCCACTTTTAAAACATAATGGGCAATCTTGCTGGAATCGCGGTGATGCCTACATCTAGCAGGCTGTTACGTTTCCTCACCTCTATTTGATCCATTTCAGTTTACCCCACTGGAGCCTACAGTCAAAGGGTCTATGTAATAAGCAGTGGAGAGAGATAAACTACCAATCAGCTCATAACTGTCATTTTTCAAACACAGCCTGTGACATGGCAGTTAGGAGCTGTTTGATACTTTATCTTTGTCCACTTTATCTCTCTCCAAGGATTAATATGTAGACCCCTAAATCCCTCATCTACAAGCGCACACACATTATGTTCTTTGGATTCTCACAATACAATTATCAGTATGTTTTTGGCATGTTGGGGGAATCCAGAGCAAACCCATGCAACGCAGAGAACATACAAACTCCACACATATTGGTTATGCCTGGGAGTGGAACTTGTGTCTTCAGTTCTGCAGTGCTAACCACTGCACCATCCGTGCTGCTCCGCTTATGCAGTTTAAGCACTAGAGGTAATGTTACAGATGTTTGAGTTCTGTTGCTATGATTGCGTTTTGTTACGTCTGTCACCTGCGATGTATGAAATTGTAGGGCCGGACTGCAGTGTTGCAGTCTGACCTATACATCCTCCCTGTAACGCACAGTGTTTATCTTACTGCGTCAGTCCTGGTTAAATATTTTTTTAAGCAAAATAAAATCCGTTTTCCAGGCACGGTTCCTGGTATTGTAACCCCAGGAGAACCCATACAGACCACAGATTTTGAGTGCAAACCAATATTCCATTAACATGCTAACTTGCTGCACGGTGTATGTCCCTCTCGTCTGCCTACACCTGGGAGACTGGATGATGCAACCTTTATAGATGGTCCTAGAACGTGTAAATGTACAGTACAGGCCAGGAAATTATACTCAGGGCGACTTTAAAGAGTGGAGGAAATAATGTGAAATTTGGGAGCCGAGGGGCATTTTTTTTAAAAATGATTTCCAAGAAATGACTTTAGAACATCTGAGTAAGTAATTGTATATATTTTGAATTCCAGGTCATTTTAGCTCCTGAGAACTCATTGGCCCATCCCTCTGGGTGATTGCACTCATCCGTACACAGTATTTATAAACCGCATGGCTGTCAGTCACTCTCTGCTGTAGCGAGAAGCCTGTGATAGAGTATGATGGTCGTATTTACTTACAGTACAAGCCGTCCATGTTTTGGAATGCTCTGTTTGGATATCCCTTTTTTGACAAAATTGCAGAGTATAGCATTAATCAGGAGATAACTTAGTAGTTGATCAGTGGAGACTGCCATACGCCTAAGAGAGTTTGTCCCGTCTAGTCTGGGAGCAGCAATGAAGCCGCAGCGGATAAATAAACGGCTCCTTACTCCAGTGTGGACTGAATTCCAGCGCTGAGGCCAATTTGTGATTCTAGCGGTGCAGAGTTTGTGTGAGTTCTCCCCCAGGGTGGCAGTACATACAGATAGATTAGCTTAAAGTGAGTGCATGTGGGGAAATAGAGTGCAAGCTCTTTTGACGCTGAATAGGATTCTCTGGGCAGGGATGTATAATGTGTTTGTATTATAATAATGTATCATCACGGTAGATGTGATGTAAATCTATGGTTTCTAAGCGTCATGAAATACATAAAGGCTTAGCGATAATACAGAGTTGGTCGTAAGGCGTAAATTTACTTATTTGCGCCCATAAGCGGAGTGAGAGAGGTGCTTTTCGGTATGTAACGGTAGCATACGCGTGTTATTTACACCAGGCGCTTACATCTCTTACACCCATTTTCTTAACCCTCTGTTTTGTGTGCAACAAACTCGTTTACTATGAGGCATCAACTGATCTACCGATGCCCCTAACGCAGCCGAAATATCCCCCCCCCCGTATAATATTTCCTTAAACTCGCCCATAAAAGCATCCTCTGTGCCCAAGCGGTAAAGACTCAACCAATCCGTGTCTTGGGAAGCGTTTGCAAACAGCCAATCACAAGCGTTCTGCTAATGCTAGCTGCCTTCTTCCTATTGTCAGCCGCTATTTGTACTTGCCCTGACCAGGCTTTGTTTTTTTCCCTGGCCTGCGCATATTAACAATTGCGCAATTGTGCTTGGTGCATCTTTGGTTATTTCCTGCCCCTTGCTGCCTGCCTTTGAGTTCTGCTGCCCCATGGCAAGTACACCCACATACCCCACTCCCAGGTAATGCGGCAGCAATGTCACTTAGCAAATAGGTTTTTACATTTCCCACTAACAGAAGAACTCTGGAAGTTGTACGTTACTGGTCCTTTAACCTTTCATCCTAAGGAAATGCCGCCACTAATGAGCGGCCGGGCGCTTGGCACGATATAACATCCACTCAGACAATAAGTAACGTGTCTCAACAGAGTGCTTTGCCCAGCTCCCCGGCCTTCATCCCCTGCCAGCGCCTGCTCTTTCTGGAATTTGAAGTGGATTTCACCGACACAAAGGCCGCCTTCATGAATAGAGGCAAATACGTGTTTGTTTCAGGCAAAAGGTCCGCGCCACTCAGCGCACCGAGTTTACAAATATGTATATAGATATATATATGTTATATGGTGTGATATGAAAACTGCCTTCCTGAAACCCCGCAGCTCTGCGACTTCCCACATCACAACACTGAACATCTCCTTCTGTAGTTTCCAGTAAATGAACGCGGAGCCCCCACTGGGCGTCATTCAGAGAGATTCACGCCGCGGCTCTGTGATGTGACGGCTGAAGCTTTGTGCTATTGATGCCGGCCAGAGGAGCTTGAGGGGGGGGGGGGGGGGGTTGCTGCGGTGAAAACATGATACGTTCTGGACGGGTCACATTAACCAGAGCACGGAGGGGAAAAATATATTTAATATACCCACAATATTTATTGGTCTAAGTATTTTGTGGTTCCTGTCATCTGCACACACTGGTGGCGGCCATTTTGTAGGCTGAGCCTAACGTTGGCCTCTTTCTGGTGCATGTTATTGGTGGAGCGAACAAAATGGCTGCCCCTTTGTGCATCGTGTCTCCGATTCTTATTGAATTCAGAGGTGAATATAGGGTCAGGTGTTTGAACTACAATGCCCCAGTGAATTGTTTTAATATAAATGGCATAAGAATGATGCTATATAGAGAAGCCCCTCCGCTCCTGCGTTGTATTGACCTTTGCATTCTTTAGCTTGTGTATTATTATCTACGGTTTAGTCCATATTGACTGTGCCGAGGGCACGTTTCAGCAGCTCCCGTTCTCAGGGTCGCAGCCCTCCAGGCTGGCTACTGTACGCCCCATACTAGAATGTGGACGCTGCAATGGTAGCGGACTCGGGACAGACATTAAACCATCTGACACTGTCCAGACACCCTTACGCAGGAACAATCTTCGCTGTCGTTGTTATGGAAACCGCTCGGGAATTGTGCCAGGGTGAATGATGCGTTCCGTAATAAAATACAACATTTGTTGTTTTTCTGGAGGAAAGTGTTCAGGTCCGGACTGCAGCCAGTATCAATACTGGCACAGGCTGATATAATATTGTTGTATTCATTGGACAATCAGGAGGGACCGCTATGCCGCCGGTATTATTCCTGTACACCTGGACTTGCGTCACCAGCCATAAACCAGAGAACAATGTCCGACGACGGTTTCCAGAGCAAACAGCACAGATTAAGTGTCTCTATTGTGTATATAAACTGAAATATTGACACACAAGTGATTAATTGGGCAATTATACCTAGTCCCTCTCCATTATACTCTATTACACAAATAAAGATAAAATAAATACTGCGGAATAAGTGCGTAGCCATAATGTAGTGTATACCTGTCATCCGTACATAATTTCTATTATATATATATATGTGCAGCGCATCCTCTGGTATCTGTTTAATAGTCTCATTCTAATAAGAACAAATAGGAATACAGCTGCCAAATTCCCAGTAATTAACTGTATAGCATCGTTGGGGTGTTCAGAGTCATTTTGCGCACAAATGGAACATATGGTGCCAAAATAAATCTTCCATGGGATATCATCACGGACAGAGAGGCGGGAGAGAAAGTCATTTAGGTTTACATGTTATATGGAATTAGTCTGCAAATCCGATAAAGTGCCGCTTGCAGATATTGTATGAAACCATATGTATA
The DNA here is from genome assembly GCF_028390025.1 of Pseudophryne corroboree. Lineage (NCBI taxonomy): Eukaryota > Metazoa > Chordata > Amphibia > Anura > Myobatrachidae > Pseudophryne > Pseudophryne corroboree. The sequence continues at coordinate 13,985,820 of NC_086451.1, forward strand.
CGGATTGGGAGGTTTAACCCCGCACATCCCAGGGATGCCCCACAGCGTTATCTGCTTCTCTTCTGTTTGCCGGAGAAGGGGGTTACATTTAGGATCTGTCATTTCCTGATTTAATATTTAATACTTTAATCAGAACTGTGAGTGAAATCCGACTGGATTTGTAAAGTGATTCCACTCGCCCTGGTCGGGGCTTAAAGCTCGACCATGAAATGAGGTCTTCTGTAGAGGTCATGTGGGTCGGTTGTGTTTTTGAGAAGGATCTCTCCCTCTTTGTAACATGAAGGAAAGAAATTAAAAAAGTGGTTACTCCCATCAGGTGGACGCAGACCGTCCCGTATATGTGTAAAACTCCCCCAAATATTAGAGAGGACAGATTTTTTTTTTTAGGAATGGCTCCCATCCATATTCTAATACATGTATAGGTTGTTGGGTTCTAGAGTTTCACATCTTTTATTTAATTTTTTATTTATTTTTAACGGATTATACCTCACGCGCTCGTCAAGTCCTTTAATTGGCCTCCATATTACGGATCATCCATTTTGTGACCGGAACTTAGTTATGAGGATGCATCCTGTCCGTTTAGAATGAAACTTTACCTCATGAATATTGTCCCAGCCTCATCCATGTTGGGCAGGGAATACGGTCATTAGGTTGACCACTATTGGTCGGCATAGTCACTAGGCCAACATGGAAAAAGGTGGACATGAGTTTTTCAATTTTTGTTTTTCATTTTCTGAAGTTTTCATACTTTACGATCCATGTGGACTACGATTGGGAATAGTAACCTGTGCTGAGCGCAGCAGTACTGAAGCGAGGCACCTTGCCGGGACACGGTGCACTAATTGGGGTTCCCCCTGTCACTTTACGAAGAAAACGACAACAAACAAAGTAAAAAACAACACACCATGTCGACCTAATGAGCGTCTCGACCTAATGCATGTCGACCAGTAGTTGTCGACCTAATAATAACCCATATCCGTTGGGCAGACGGTGTCACTAGTTTCCTGCCAATTGATGGTTGCATACTGAATAAAATGGCTGCCACCAGTGTAGCGCAGGTGACGTATCCACTATTCAATGTCTGTTGTCGTAATACACTGAATAAGAGGCTCTCTGAGCGCCTGGGACAAATAAATCTTAACTAAATCAATTAAAAATATTATTTTAATTCTTTTTTTTTTTTTTTGTCCGACATTATGGTTGTTTTCATACACAATTGTCAAAATGTGAGCGAGATGACAGCCAGTCAAGATGGAGAGCGCCAACACAAATCCTGTCTGCGCCATTTCTGCAGCGCCTCACACAGGTCATTAGGCCAATAAGAACAAGCCCTCACTGGCCACCGTAGCACCGTACCTTATAATGATATAATGTGTATTAAATCTGTAATGGCTGACACTGTATGTGCGCCCCCCTCCCGTTGTGGTGCAAATAGCTCCAGGCTGGTAACGAGTGTGAAGGAAAGTTTATGTTCAGCGGTGCTCCATCAATCCATCATTCTGCACACATAGGGCTCATTTGTTGGGAAATAAAGACGTACGATAGGCCAGTCTGCAGCTGCTATTCTCTGCCCTCTCCGGCCGCATGAGTCACCGCCGTCTGTCGCTCTCATGCTGGTTGCTGAATGAGGGGGATTGTGGTAAATTTCCTAGGCCATACACGATAATCCTGTATCGGTCTATCACTGGGCTTTCCGCATTAAGATGCGTTAAATGCATTTGCTTGTGCCTCATAACTATGGGGGTCATTCCGAGTTGAACGCTCGCTAGCAGTTTTTTGCTGCTATGCAAACGCTACATCGCCGCCCTCTGGGAGTGTATATTAGCTTTGCAATAGTGCGATCGCTTCCATCGCAGAACGGCTACAAAAAAAAAAATTGTGCAGTTTTAGAGTAGCTCCAGACCTACTCAGCGCTTGCAATCACTGTAGACCATTCAGTTTCGGATTTGACGTCACAAACACGCCCTGCGTTCACCCAGCCACGCCTGCGTTTTTCCTGGCACGCCTGCGTTTTTCTGAACACTCCCTGAAAACGGTCAGTTGCCACCCAGAAACGCCCACTTCATGTCAATCACTCTGCGGCGGCCATTGCGACTGATAAGCTTTGCTAGACCTTGTGTGAAACTACATCAGCCGTTGTGAAAGTATGTCGAGCGTGCGCATTGCGCCGCATACGCATGCGCAGAAGTGCCATTTTTTTGCATCATCGCTGCGCAGCGAACATTTTCAGCTAGCGATCAACTCGGAATGACCCCCTATATACAGCATGATCCAAATACATGGCTGAAAAGCACAGAATGACACTTAACTGTAATCGAAAAAGTTGCTACTAATACATGTCATTTTAATGTAGAAAAACCACTTAAACGTTTTGCAGGGGAACATTCTGTGCACGTGCTGTGATTGGGAAGCCGGGAATGATGCGCTCTGCTTACAGGAAAGATTCAGAGACTGCATCTAGTCATCGTTGGTCCCCAGAGGGAATATATTATCCCTACATTTCCCAGTTTCACCAGACATATTGTACGGGCGGCACGCTTAGGCTGACACAGAGATTATGACTGCTGCCGTCTGTGTTCACAATGAGGGGATTGTGGAGAATGAAGTGCTGGAAAGCTCTTTTAGTGCAGGTATAGGGGCGAAAGCGGGAATACAGTAGATTGTCATTGGCGCATATGTCTTGAAGGTGTTTGCGTTTCTTAGATAAACCTATTTCTGTATAGAAAGATTCAGAACCTGCTTTTATTTGCATCCTTTCTCCTACAAAAATGTGAGGCTGCCATTTTGTGAGTAGAGCCATTATGTACCTCATGCCTCGCTTATGTCGCTAGTCTAAGTGAATTCATGAGTTATGTTCTTATTTCATATGATTTCAGCCCCCCCAAAAATGGCTGCCTCATCTGTGAGCAGGTGACAAGTAGGCCGCAATTTAAGTATCCCGGAGGAAGCAAGTTGTATTTATAATGTGCAATATATATTCATGTTTTTATTGTAGACTTTTAGTATTTATATACTGATATGACCAAATGGAAATGGAATGAATAATTATCTCTATAGTCGTTTTTGTTCTCTGGCTGCCATCTTGTCCCGTAGGTCATGTGACTCACTGGAACTTCCCGGCAGTCATGTTCCGTCTTTTATTCCTGCAGTGGTTTAAAATGGCTTTCTGAGACTGCGGGTTATTGTTGAATAATTGACCTTTAGGCACTCTGTGATATCAGTGACCATTATCTGGCAGATGTAGGCCCTGGTTCGGAGGAAATATTAGGGGAATTTGGTCGCTCGGGGGCATTAACCCTGAGCTCCCTGTCCCATGGAATATCTGATGCCTCTGATGGAAATGTCCGGTCATTGAATTGTTTTGTTTATTGTCTGATAGGTCTGCACAAAGAACGGGCTTTGGCAGAACAGCGTGTGTGGCTGTCTGTACGCAGATAGAACATGGATTATTATTTCTTTTTAAATGTATTTTTGTAGCAGATTTTGCACATTATGCTTCTTTCTACCGCCTATAAAATACATATTATGTGCAATGCAAATGTATAACAGCATATTCGTATGCGGACTTCTATTTCCACCTGTATCCATGCATTTACAGCAGGAAGGAAAGATCCCGGTGATGTCTCTCACAGGGCGCAGTTGCCAGTCTGCTGGTTCTGTGTGTTGCAGTGCAGGTTATAAGGTGACTGATATAAATATAAGTATCTGCCCAATGATCGTTATCTCCCATTACTGCATCGATCATTAGCTCCAGGAACAGAAACACTCTACATTAAGTCGTATTTAACCCGCTTAGCCGAGAGCGCGTTTCCTTCAACTGACACTTGCAATGACTAAATTGCAGCTTCGCCCCCCCCCCATCACCCCTATTTGGTATAATACCATTAAAATCTTTCTCCCTTTCACGGGTCCTGACATCTTTGTAAAAAAAAAAAGAAGAAATAAAAAAATAATTGCGCTGGTACTATAACGCACACGACAGGGAGAATGTTAATTACAAGTCTCTGAAAATACTCTAATTAAGCTGGTTGTAATTCTATGTTAATTTACACAGAGAACAAGACTCTTTTTCTTCTGACTTCTCATAACAATACCATAGGGGTTTTCCCTCCTGTCAGTACCTATAGACTTATTATATCATCATTCTCTCATTTTTCTGTTCCGTGTGCTTCTGTAAGGTGACGACTTCCATATTGTGCTCTATGGCTTTGTCTTAATTGAGGTTTTAATTTAGTTTGATCTTCACAGAGCTACAGTGGGGCTTATTCCGTAGCACGGTGCTGTTACAATGGTGCGGTAACCCATAGCAACTGCAGAGAGACTGTAGCTGTGCTAAGGTAGCTCCTTCCCTCAGCCAAATTTCTGGTTTGTAATTGGCCCTCTCTCTCACTGCCTTATTGGGGTTTAGCTTGGCTACACAGGTGGGGATACGTACATTAAATGCCAGAGACCACACTGAATGCCCCAACCGCTGGCGCACTGACCTGCCATCTTATTATATAGTGGTTCCTGGAAGAATTTGAGCAGGAACAAAATTATTTCCTTTGTGGCAGCCATCTAAAAACCTTCCCAGTAATTCCCTATGTTGTAGTAATACCGCAGGAGTTTGGGAAGTAGCTGTACTGAAGGGACAGACTTAATTGCAACGACTAGTGTACCTGTCATATGAAAACCGTTCCAAAAAGTAAATCCTATGACCCAGTAATCACTGATTCTCTGCTTAAAGTGCACCTGTAAAACCTGCACACCAAGTAGGCAGCCATTTTGTGGACTGAACCAATGTTCATGAAAGCGCAAGCTTGTAAAGAACAGGAGACTGAGCCAGAAAGTGTCATGGACATTGCTTGGTGCCTCATACCTCAGTATCAATCGTTGTTTGCGCGCAAATTGACCGGGAGAAGTCTGTCAAAAACATCTGTGAAACCTACAATGGCTTTTGATTCAACATTTGGGTTACGTTTCTTTGCACATGTAAATGTGATAAGACACAGGAGGTGTATGTGCGTTCCCAGTGCTGGTAATACTCCGTCAGTGTCTGGGGCCTTTCTGTGGTAATACTCAGCCAGTCCCTGGGCCTTTCTGTGGTAATACTCAGCCAGTCCCTGGGCCTTTCTGTGGTAATACTCAGCCAGTCCCTGGGCCTTTCTGTGGTAATACTCAGCCAGTCCCTGGGCCTTTCTGTGGTAATACTCAGCCAGTCCCTGGGCCTTTCTGTGGTAATACTCAGCCAGTCCCTGGGCCTTTCTGTGGTAATACTCAGCCAGTCTCTGGGCCTTTCTGTGGTAATACTCAGCCAGTCCCTGGGCCTTTCTGTGGTAATACTCAGCCAGTCCCTGGGCCTTTCTGTGGTAATACTCAGCCAGTCCCTGGGCCTTTCTGTGGTAATACTCAGCCAGTCCCTGGGCCTTTCTGTGGTAATACTCAGCCAGTCCCTGGGCCTTTCTGTGGTAATACTCAGCCAGTCCCTGGGCCTTTCTGTGGTAATACTCAGCCAGTCTCTGGGCCTTTCTGTGGTAATACTCAGCCAGTCCCTGGGCCTTTCTGTGGTAATACTCAGCCAGTCTCTGGGCCTTTCTGTGGTAATACTTGGCCCGTCTCTGGGCCTTTCTGTGGTAATACTCAGCCAGTCTCTGGGCCTTTCTGTGGTAATAGCCAGTCTCTGGGCCTTTCTGTGGTAATACTCAGCCCGTCTCTGGGCTTTTCTGTGGTAATACTCAGCCAGTCTCTGGGCCTTTCTGTGGGAATACTCAGCCAGTCCCTGGGCCTTTCTGTGGTAATACTTGGCCCGTCTCTGGGCCTTTCTGTGGTAATACTCAGCCAGTCTCTGGGCCTTTCTGTGGTAATAGCCAGTCTCTGGGCCTTTCTGTGGTAATAGCCAGTCTCTGGGCCTTTCTGTGGTAATACTCAGCCAGTCTCTGGGCCTTTCTGTGGTAATACTCAGCCCGTCTCTGGGCCTTTCTGTGGTAATACTCAGCCCGTCTCTGGGCCTTTCTGTGGTAATACTCAGCCCGTCTCTGGGCCTTTCTGTGGTAATACTCAGCCAGTCTCTGGGCCTTTCTGTGGGAATACTCAGCCAGTCCCTGGGCCTTTCTGTGGTAATACTTGGCCCGTCTCTGGGCCTTTCTGTGGTAATACTCAGCCAGTCTCTGGGCCTTTCTGTGGTAATAGCCAGTCTCTGGGCCTTTCTGTGGTAATAGCCAGTCTCTGGGCCTTTCTGTGGGAATACTCGGCCCGTCTCTGGGCCTTTCTGTGGGAATACTCGGCCCGTCTCTGGGCCTTTCTGTGGGAATACTCGGCCCGTCTCTGGGCCTTTCTGTGGGAATACTCGGCCCGTCTCTGGGCCTTTCTGTGGGAATACTCGGCCCGTCTCTGGGCCTTTCTGTGGGAATACTCGGCCCGTCTCTGGGCCTTTCTGTGGGAATACTCGGCCCGTCTCTGGGCCTTTCTGTTGGAATACTCGGCCCGTCTCTGGGCCTTTCTGTGGGAATACTCGGCCCGTCTCTGGGCCTTTCTGTGGGAATACTCGGCCCGTCTCTGGGCCTTTCTGTGGGAATACTCGGCCCGTCTCTGGGCCTTTCTGTGGGAATACTCGGCCCGTCTCTGGGCCTTTCTGTGGGAATACTCGGCCCGTCTCTGGGCCTTTCTGTGGGAATACTCGGCCCGTCTCTGGGCCTTTCTGTGGGAATACTCGGCCCGTCTCTGGGCCTTTCTGTGGGAATACTCGGCCCGTCTCTGGGCCTTTCTGTGGGAATACTCGGCCCGTCTCTGGGCCTTTTTGTGGTAATACTCAACCAGTCTCTGGGCCTTTCTGTGGTAATATTCGGCCCGTCTCTGGGCCTTTCTGTGGGAATATTCGGCCCGTCTCTGGGCCTTTCTGTGGGAATATTCGGCCCGTCTCTGGGCCTTTCTGTGGGAATACTCAGCCCGTGTCCGGGCCTTTCTGTGGGAATACTCGGCCCGTCTCTGGGCCTTTCTGTGGGAATACTAGGCCCGTCTCTGGGCCTTTTTGTGGGAATACTCAGCCAGTGTCCGGGCCTTGCTGTCTGTTTATAATACAGAGCTGCTGTTGCATTAAATTCTCTCTGGATGTATCTGTCCTTATCTCCGGGGATCCGTGAGAAGACATTAGATTAGACCCATCTTCCTCGTTAGTCGTATTTTTGGACATAAACCACCCATGACAGGTAATGGCTTCTGCTGGTGATTCCCCGCTACCTGGCTCAGTGCTCAGTTGTCTGCAATTATACTGCAAGATACAGCTGTGAGATATAGGTCTCTCCTAGGACCGGTGATATAGGGCGCGTCACCCAGCACTGACACGTATATAGATATAGGGGCGTATTTATAGTACTGCGAAAAGTTCTATTGGTAATGCTATTGGCATCTCATAAAAATAATATCTAAATTTATATCTACTTTATTTTAATTGCAATATTTTTCCATTGGATGAGCTGAAGCTTCATCTTCCTCTGGGCACGCGTATGTTGGTGTACAGGCAGAGACTGGCCAGGCAAATCGGTGAGTTATCGCCGCTGTCTCAGTAATGATTAAGGGGGACATTTATTAATCAGTGATAAGACCGGAGAAGTGAGCCAGTGGAGAAGTTACCAATCAGCACTGAAGTAACATTTATAATTTGCATACTATAAAATCATACAGAGCTGCTGATTGGTTGATGGGGCAATTTCTCCACTGGCACACTTCTCCGCTCTTATCACTGCTTAGTAAATGTCCCCCTTAGTGATCTATTTATGAAGCAGTGAAAAGTGTGGAGAAGTTGTTCATGGCAACCAGTCATTGCTGAGGTAACCTTTATCAAGTGGGGCTGATTGGTTGCCGTAGGCAACTTCTCCACTGGCTCACTTCTCCACACTTTTCACTGCTTCATGAATAAACCCCTTAGTGATCTATTTCTGAAGTCTGTGAAAGGGGTTATCACTGCTTCCTCCTTTGTATAAAGAGGCATTTACAGGTGTTCCAAGACGATCCTCAGATTTATAACTAAGGGGCAAACTGTGTTGTGTATTGCTGCGATGTGCAGTGCCACAGAACACGCCCTCTGACGCGCCAATTATAAATTGGTGCATTATTATTATTATTTTTGTTCGCAGAGGGGTGCGACTTTGGGTGCTGTTGTCGGCCGTTACACACCACTGCAATGGCAACTCGCACCCTTTGCGTACAATAGGATTCTCCCGTGTGTGTGTGTGGTTTTGCTATTCAGTCACACCTCTAGCTTTCAAAGTGACAGTATGCTGTCAGCTTTTAAGTTACGCGTACTATATATTTGCTTTTATACATTGAAAGCTGCCATATATAACACAGGCACCGTTGGCGCTGCCCGGGAGGGAGGGCACTGCAGCTTTCCAGGCAGTTTGTATGGTGTGACAAAGGATTTGCATGGGTTGGGGACTTTCATTGAATAGACAAGGATGTGGCACATAGCATCACCTCCCAGCCACGGATTGGAAAGTGACAGCTGATACCGCAGTGATTTATATCCCAAAATGACTTAAAACACCGACAGGTAACACGCAACGACACACCACAACGACACGGCATGTGACACACAACGGGTCATGACACAAAGTGACATGACGCACAGCAACTGTGTCCAGCATACCGTACATACCGACAGATGACATGCACCGACGCACGCTAATATCCTGATTTGTGAATTGCTCAGTGTGGGAAATGTTGTAGGAGGGCGACGAAATCAGTGTTGCAGAATGGGCTGCGACACTATTACTGCAAGACAAACCGTAGGAGAACATAAAGCCTCTTGCCTTGTTGGATGAGCAATAAAAGGGGAATTAATAAGAATAAATTCATAATCTGTCGGAGGGAATGTGTGCTGGAGACCAGCAACCGTTTCTCGCTTATAAAAGCAGGCGGAACGGTCGCAGAGGCGATTAATAGCGATGTAATACGTGGGAGCAATCTGTTTCCTGTCCCCCCCCCCCTTTCCCCCAGGATGAATAGTGTCAGTGGAAATTTCTGCAATGTATGGGAGGGACTGTCTTATTCCAGGAGATTTAGCAGAGCGCTGCTGTTTTCCCTATTAGGCGGGATAGTTATACTATAGGGGATAGTTACTAACAGAATCACCGTGTAGCGTACCCAGAGAGCAATGCTATTGCCCGGTGTGCACTGAATTACTGGACCTGAATTACTAGTTCGTTGCTAGGCGTTACCGCACACTCATATGTAATGGACATAAAATATTTGGGGTTGGGGAGGGGATAAAGAGGAGGACTTTGGTTTCCGTTCCACTTACTGAAAAAATAATCCCCAAATCTATATGTAAATAGATTAAAAATGAAAACAAAAATTCCAGATTTGAATATTTTTTTATTATTTTTATTTTGCTCGTTTTCTTCCGTTCTCTCCGTCTGGGTTTGGCGGTAGCAGGACATGTATTGCGGTGGTGCATGTACCGCTGCAGTTTGCGTGTATAATTTTCCCGCCATTACCTGAGGTAACTCCATGATGTTTAACACCACAGCCTGATTCTGAGACACCGGCTAACGCATTCACAGCCACCATCCTGTAAGCGGTGGATGTTCGACAATGTTAATGCTGGAAATGTACTGAGATGCCCGTCTGCGGCTTCGCAGATCCCAGCAACGGATTACAAGTAAGCAATAGCGTCGCAGATCCTTCCATAATCGATCCCGAAGAACCTTATGGTTGCACAGAATGGCTGCGGGAACTGAGATGTTGACGCATGATTTATGTGCGTGGGATCGCACTTGTAGTCTAAGACGTGCTCCGAAAACCGGTTGCAACCTGTTAGGGAATCTTCTATGTTATAATGAACAATTTGTCCCCCACTGCAAGCTATTCTGGATATCAAATGCCCCATCCCATCTCTGACAGAGAATACCCAGAATCCTCTCTTGTCCTGTGTTATAATTGGCAGAGCATTTCATCAGATTATCCTAATCTGGGGTTTTAGTCGCTGCGCATAAGCGTTACCCAGGCTTCGCAGGGTGAACACAGGGCGATGTTTAACAAGTGTAATTAATGCTCCGAAACGATCTTCTCATTAATAACCTATTTCATCTCTGCTGTTTGTTGTCTGTGGGTCGTCTGGGTCAGCATCGCCGTGCGGAGCCGTGTGTATATGTCAATACAGCTGTGAGGAGGGGAACGCAGTGCTGGCTGCAGGTGTGCGCAAGGGCTCGCAGGAAAAACGCATGCGGATAAGCAGAACTCCGCCTAGGGGTTAAACCCGGGATGGGGATTATTTTCTGGAGTAAAATACTCTGCCCTCCGAGGTTTGGCGTGCAGGAGATTATTGCAACGCTCTGCGGAGCGCAGGATTTGTGGACTTGGCACGATAGTTCTGTACGTCGTGTGCATTTATGTTGTAGTCGCCTACGCAGTGTCAGACATTTGTAAGAACGCCCACATGGCGAGTGTTTAAAAAAAAATACATATTATACAGTGCTGTAAAGCTTTGGCAGATGATAGTCTGATATCCAGTATTATACTAAATGCAGAACAGAGTGTGTCATTCACAAGACTTATAAGGTATTTGTGTTACTTGTGGTGCCCCGTGCAGTCAGACATGCGTTAATGGTGACTATAAATACACAGTGCTGCTCTAAATTGCATTACCTTCCTATAACATGCCCCAGGGGACCAGACTGGCTGATAATCTAATATATGTTCAGCTTCATCGCTATTACCACCTCCTATAGCTTTTTGCCAAACTGTCTTCCTGAAAGCGCAGATCATTTAAAAGCCATGAAGGACAGATCGGCTGAAGGCCGCACAGAATAACGTTTTCTGTCATACTACAGAAAGCTGCGGAAGGGTATAGCTGTTAGGGAACCATTAGTCCCAGCATGCTGTGCCAGCCAACTTCTCTCGTTAAGCTAAAATAACTATTTTATTATAGAACTGTTGATTTATACTGTGCGGTTTTATATGTGCATCTAGGGAGGGAGTGGCTGATTTTTTTTATATATTAATGGTTTTTGTGTGCAGGTGTCTATTAAGCCAACGTGGGTTACGGTGCACTTGGTTAAACAGTACATCCTGCCATATTTATCTGGTCTGTCGTGTTGCAGGATAAAGATTGTGATATTACTGCACTGCTGTATAAATTCAGATTATTTCCATTTTGATTATTTTTGGGGGGTTTAATTCCAAGTCTGTTTTGGTTGCGGATTTCTCATGGCCCATGGCAATTCGGAAACTTCTGCAGTTAAGGAGACCTGATCAGATCTGCAGGAACTCAACCCCTTTACACTTTGTATAGTATGTAAAATGAAATATTGTTTTTTTTTCTCTGACGTCCTAAATGGATGCTGGGACTCCGTAAGGACCATGGGGATTAGCGGCTCTGCAGGAGACTGGGCACAACTAAAGAAAGCTTTAGGACTACCTGGTGTGCACTGGCTCCTCCCACTAAGACCCTCCTCCAGACCTCAGTTAGATTCTTGTGCCCGGCTGAGCTGGATGCACACTAGGGGCTCTCCTGAGCTCCTAGAAAGAAAGTATATTTAGGTTTTTTATTTTGCAGTGAGATCTGCTGGCAACAGACTCACTGCAGCGAGGGACTAAGGGGAGAAGAAGCGAACCTACCTAACAGGTGGTAGTTTGGGCTTCTTAGGCTACTGGACACCATTAGCTCCAGAGGGATCGACCGCAGGACCCGACCTTGGTGTTCGTTCCCGGAGCCGCGCCGCCGTCCCCCTTACAGAGCCAGAAGCATGAAGAGTCCGGAAAATCGGCGGCAGAAGACTTCGGTCTTCACCAAGCACTGCAGCTGTGCGCCATTGCTCCTCATGTACACCTCACACTCCGGTCACTGATGGGTGCAGGGCGCTGGGGGGGGCGCCCTGAGGGCAATATATGACACCTTGGCTGGCAAATCTACATCATATATAGTCCTAGAGGCTATATAGATGTAAAATTACCCCTGCCAGTATTCCAGAAAAAGCGGGAGAAAGTCAGACGAAAAAGGGGCGGGGCTTCTCCCTCAGCACACTGGCGCCATTTTCTCTTCACAGTGCAGCTGGAAGACAGCTCCCCAGGCTCTCCCCTGTAGTTTTCAGGCTCAAAGGGTTAAAAAGAGAGGGGGGGCACTAAATTTAGGCGCAATATATGTATACAAGCAGCTATTTGGGGAAAAATCACTCAGTTATAGTGTGAATCCCTGCATTATATAGCGCTCTCGTGTGTGCTGGCATACTCTCTCTCTGTCTCCCCAAAGGACTTTGTGGGGTCCTGTCCTCAGTCAGAGCATTCCCTGTGTGTGTGCGGTGTGTCGGTACGGCTGTGTCGACATGTTGGATGAGGAAGGTTACGTGGAGGCGGAGCAGAGGCCGATAAATGGGATGTCGCCCCCTGTGGGGCCGACACCAGAGTGGATGGATAAGTGGAAGGTATTAACCGACAGTGTCAACTCCTTACATAAAAGGCTGGATGACGTGACAGCTGTGGGACAGCCGGCTTCTCAGCCCGCGCCTGCCCAGGCGTCTCAAAGGCCATCAGGGGCTCAAAAAACGCCCGTTACCTCAGATGGCAGACACAGATGTCACACGGAGTCTGACTCCAGTGTCGACGAGGTTGAGACATATACACAATCCACTAGGAACATCCGTTACATGATCTCGGCAATGAAAAATGTGTTACGCATTTTCTAACATGAACCCAAGTACCACATAAAAGGGGTTTTATTTTTGGGGAGAAAAAGCAGCCAGTGTTTTGTTCCCCCATCAGATGAATGAATGAAGTGTGTAAAGAAGCGTGGGTTCCCCCGATCAGAAACTGGTAATTTCTAAAAAGTTCTGATGGCGTACCCTTTCCCGCCAGAGGATAGGTCACGTGGGGAGATATCCCTTAGGGTGGATAAGGCGCTCACACGTTTGTCAAAAGGTGGCACTGCCGTCTTAGGATACGGCCACCTTGAAGGAACCTGCTGATAAAAAGCAGGAGGCGATCCTGAAGTCTGTATATACACACTCAGGTTATATACTGAGACCTGCAATTGGCTCAGCATAAATAGTCCTGCTGCAGCGTGGTCTGATACCCTGTCAGATAATATTAATACTCTAAGACAGGGATAATATTTTGCTAACATTGAGCATATTAAAGACGTTGTCTTATATATAAAGGATGCACAGAGGGATATTTGCCGGCTGGCATCCAGAATTAATGCAATGTCCATTCTGCCAGAAGGGTATTAGAAACCCGGCAGTGGACAGGTGATGCTGCCTGTAAAAGGCACATGGAGATTCTGCCTTATAAGGGTGAGGAATTGTTTGGGGATGGTCTCTGGGACCTCGTATCCACAGCAACAGCTGGGAAGAAATTTTTTTACCTCAGGTTTCCTCACAGCCTAAGAAAGCACCGTATTTTCAGGTACAGTCCTTTCGGCTTCAGAAAAGCAAGCGGGTCAAAGGCGTTTCCTTTCTGCACAGAGACAAGGGAAGAAGGAAAAAGCTGCACCAGCAGCCAGTTCCCAGGATCAAATATCTTCCCCCGCTTCCTCTGAGTCCACCGCATGACGCTGGGGCTCCACAGGTGGAGACAGGTGCGGTAGGGGCGCGTCTCGGGAACTTCAGGGACCAGTGGGCTTGCCCACAGGTGGATCTCTAGGTTCTGCAAATAGTATCACAGGGATACAAGCTGGAGTTCGAGGCGACTCCCCCTCGTCGTTACCTCACATCAGCCTTGCCTGCTGCCCTCGGAGAAAGGTAGTACTGGCGGCAATTCACAAGCTGTACTTCCAGCAGGTGAAATCAAGGTACCCCTCCTTCAACAGGGCCGGGGTTACTATTCCAAAATGTTGTGGTACCGAAACCAGACGGTTCGGTGAGACCCATTCTAAAATTGAAAGCCTTGAACACTTATATACGAAGGTTCAAGTTCAGAATGGAATCGCTCAGGGCGATTATTGCGAGCCTGGAGAATTTCATGGTATTACTGGACATCAAGGATGATTACCTGCATGTCCCTATTTACCCTCTTCACCAGGAGTACCTCAATATTGTGGTACAGGATTGTCATTACCAATTCCAGACATTGCCGTTGGTCTGTCCCCGGCACCGAGGTATTTACCAAGGTAATGGCCGAAATAATTATCCCGTACTTGGACGATCTCCTTATAAAGGCGAGGTCCAGGGAGCAGTTGTTCGTCGGAGTAGCACTATCTCGGGAAGTGCTACAACAGCACGGCTGGATTCTGAATATTCCAAAGTCGCAGCTGGTTCCTACGACGCGTTTACTGTTCCTGGGTATGGTTCTGGACACAGAACAGGATAAAAAGGGTTTCTCCCGGAGGAGAAGTCCAAGGAGTTGTTGTCTCTAGACAGAGACCTCCTAATACGTATACAGGTGTCGGTGCATCAATGCACGCGAGCCCTGGGAAAGATGGTAGCTTCTTATGAAGAAATTCCATTCGCCAGGTCCCATGCAAGGATTTTCCAGTGGGATCTGTTGGACAAGTGGTCCGGGTCGCATCTTCAGATGCATCGGCGGATAACCCTGTCTCCAAGGGTCAGGGTGTCGTTGTTGTGGTGGCTGCAGAGTGCTCATCTTTTAGGGGGCCGCAGATTCGGCATACAGGACTGGGTCCTGGTGACCACGGATGCCAGCCTTCGAGGCTGGGGGGCAGTCACACAGGGAAGGAACTTCCAAAGCTATGGAAAAGTCAGGAGACTTCCCTACACATAAATATTCTGGAACTGAGGGCCATTTACAATGCCCTAAGTCAGGCTAGACCCCTGCTTCAACACCGGCCGGTGCTGATCCAGTCGGACAACATCACGGCGGTCGCTCATGTAAACCCGACATGGCGGCACAAGAAGCAGGATGGCGATGGCAGAAGCCACAAGGATTCTCCGATGGGCGGAAAATCATGTGTTAGCACTGTCAGCAGTGTTCATTCCCGGAGTGGACAACGGAGAAGCAGACTTTCTCAGAAGACACGACCTCCACCCGGGAGAGTGGGGACTTCATCCAGAAGTCTTCCAAATGATTGTACACCGTTGGGAAAGGCCACAGGTGGACATGATGGCGTCCCGCCTCAACTAAAAGTTACAAAGATATTGCGCCAGGTCAAGGACCCTCAGGCGATAGCTGTGGACGCTCTGGTAACACCGTGGGTGTACCAGTCGGTGTATGTGTTCCCTTCTCTGCCTCTCTTACCCAGGGTAATGAGAATAATAAGAAGGAGAGGAGTAAGAACTATACTCAGTGTTCCGGGTTGGCCAAGAAGGGCTTGGTAACCAGAACTCCAAGAAATGATTTCAGAGGACCCATGGCCTCTGCCGCTCAGACAGGACCTGCTGCAGCAGGGGGCCTGTCTGTTCCAAGACGTACCGCGGCTGCGTTTGCCGGCATGGCGGTTGAACGCCGGATCCTGAAGGAAAAGGGAATTCCGGAGGAAGTTATCCCTACGCTATCTAAAGCTAGGAAAGAAGTGAACGCAAACCATTATCACCGCATATGGCGGAAATATGTTGCGTACTGTGAGGCCAGGAAGGCCCCAAAGGAGAAATTTCAGCTAGGTCGATTTCTGCACTTCCTGCAGTCAGAGATGACTATGGGCCTAAAATTGGGTTCCATTAAGGTCCAGATTTCGGCTCTATCGATTTTTCTTCCAAAATTGAACTGGCTTCACGGCCTGAAGTTCAGACTTTTGTTAAGGGAGTGCTGCATAGTCGGCCCCCGTTTGTGCCTCCAGTGGCACCGTGGGATCTCAACGTGGTGTTGGAATTCCTGAAGTCGCATTGGGATGAGCCACTTAAATCCGTGGAGCTATAATAAAACCTCATGTGGAAAGTGGTCATTCTGTGGGCCTTGGCGTCGGCCAGGCGTGTATCAGAATTGGCGGCTTTGTCATAGAAAAGCCCTTATCTGTATTTTATATGGATAAGGCGGAATTGAGGACTCGTTCCCAATTCCTTCCTAAGGTGGTATCAGTTTTTCATGTGAACCAACCTATTGTGGTGCCTGCGGCTACTTGGGATTGGAGGATTCCAAGTTACTGGACGTAGTCAGGGCCCTGAAAAATATATGTTTCCAGGACAGCTGGAGTCAGGAAAACTGACTTGCTATTTCTCCTGTATGCACCCAACAAGTTGGGTGCTCCTGCTTCTAAGCAGACTATTGCTCGCTGGATCTGTAGCACGATTCAACTTGCACATTCTGCGGCTGGACTGCCGCACCCTAAATCTGTAAAAGCCCATTCCACGAGGAAAGTGGGCTCTTCTTGGGCGGCTGCCCGAGGGGTCTCGGCTTTACAACTTTGCCGAGCTGTTACTTGGTCGGGTTAAAACATTTTTGCAACAGTCTACAAGTTTGATACCCTGGCTGAGGAGGACCTAGAGTTTGCTCATTCGGTGCTGCAGAGTCATCCGCACTCTCCTGCCCGTTTGGGAGCTTTGGTATAATCCCCATGGTCCTTACGGAGTCCCAGCATCCACTTAGGACGTCAGAGAAAATAAGATTTTACTCACCGGTAAATCTATTTCTCGTAGTCCGTATTGGATGCTGGGCGCCCATCCCAAGTGCGGATTGTCTGCAATACTTGTTTATAGTTATTGCCTAACTAAAGGGTTATTGTTGAGCCATCTGTTGAGAGGCTCAGTTATATTTCATACTGTTAACTGGGTATAGTATCACGAGTTATACGGTGTGATTGGTGTGGCTGGTATGAGTCTTACCCGGGATTCAAAATCCTTCCTTATTGTGTCAGCTATTCCGGGCACAGTATCCTAACTGAGGTCTGGAGGAGGGTCTTAGTGGGAGGAGCCAGTGCACACCAGGTAGTCCTAAAGCTTTCTTTAGTTGTGCCCAGTCTCCTGCGGAGCCGCTAATCCCAATGGTCCTTACGGAGTCCCAGCATCCACTACGGACTACGAGAAATAGAGTTACCGGTGAGTAAAATCTTATTATTTTTTTCACAGGTAATTCAAAAGATACAGTAGATCCCAGAAGAGTAAGATGGGCCATTCCCACCATTGCATTCTAATATAAGAACCCTGCGATTAACTCTGCACTGTGAAATTGTTTCTCTTGTGATAACGCGTGTTAGCCGCTTGGAACGCGTTCAAAATACGTCACTTAGTCTCTTGTAGCGTTACAGAGCGAGCCCTGAAGCCTGACTTTGTGCCCAAACATTGATCTAACGAGGTAACAATTCGTGAACGTTGGCCGAGTGTTGCGTGGGAGGGAGGGATGGGCGAGCAAGAGCCCAAGCTTTTGAATTGAAACGTGTTTGCTGAAATCTCCAGCTCACAAGTTGTTAGGTTAGATAGAAGTTCAGTGCATACCTTCTATAATATATGTTCTGCATCTGAACGCAACATAATTACAACCGTAATTGCAAATAGTTCTTCCGTGTTGTCATTTGGGGAAATAACACGGCAAGAAGAATTTGTAGTGTTCACTTCTAGCCCTTTAGGAAGTGAGAAGTGTCAGAGGCCGGCTGGTTGTGGGTTATTCTCTTACCCGCTTTTAATAACTTGGTGCCAAATCCGATGGATTCCGGTGGTCTGGGAAGACCACAGTGTAATATACTTTCTGCCAGTTTCCCAGAACGGACATCTGCTCTGGATTTCTGCTCTTCATTGCTGGATGAATTCCTCATTGAGCAGCGTAGTTCTAGGGGTCATCGCCTGGGGCATTCTCTAGGTGCGTCTGAGACATCTGGCGCTTCCCACCAATCCGCCTGATGCCCCGTAACCTACAAACAGTTTTTAATATGCAGAATAAAAATTTGCATTTCCGACTCATTTTACACATTGCTTTGTTTTCATTAATCTAGGTGAAGGAGATTTTTGGCCCTGACATTGCACAGTAACACTTCTGTTGTAATGGGTGGAATTCTCAGTATCTGTTATACAGTATGTCTGATTAACTGCATAACGCCAGTCATTATGCCAATAGCTGTGTGTAAGCTGTAATTCTCATTATGATCTGTATGTATGGATAATTGCACGGACATACATCCGTATAAATGCACAGTGCAACTTCTCATGTGCCCTGTGCAACTCCCAGGAGCCAGAACGCTCCCTTCCCTCTGTTTTTGTGTCTGTACTTTTTTTGTCTCCCGTGCTTGTCCGTGTTTTCATGTAGTCTCTGCTTTTCCTGCTTTCTGTAGTGATGTAACGCCTTACAAATCAATAGTAATAATCTTTATAAGTTTAAAAATCTATTTGTTGATTAGCTTGAGGAGTTCACAATATGAAGTTGGTATAGTTACCTACATACGATATACATTATGCATGATGCAAGTGCTCCTGAATCTGTTACCTGGATCTCTGCAATTCTGCTCTAATAGTAGCACTTTGTGAGTTCTCTGGAATAAATCGCTTGGAAGATCTATTTGCCGGGTAATGTATAAATACGTTTTATTGCTCCCTACAGAAGGGCTCGTATACTGGTGTATTGGCATTTTCCATCTTTATTCTAGCGATTGGAGTCTGTTGATGTTATAAAGCCATTGGCACATTTGTAATTGCTGCGGCTATTCCGTCAGGTGGAAACAGTGTCGTTTATGTGCGTCCACTATATCTTCATACAAGTGCTGCAGTGATTGGCCATAACAATTGCGCATTTTCTGAGAGCGAATATATGCTCTCAAACTATATATACATATCCTAATGGGATACTTGGGGACCGTGATCCTTGATATTTATAAATACGTGTGTACATCAGTCTTGCTAGCAGCCATTTTGGGAAGTCATCCGTTTTGGGGCCTCCAAACGAATGAAAACCACCATAATTTGGCGACAGGTTACAGTTAGTTGTTACCCGTGTACGTAGCTTGTACATATATGAGATTTTAATGTCGTCGGTTTAATTTTTAATAAAAAGTATTACTACAAAAACACACAGACACAATATACAGTATATATGAGATATAATTTGTATATAGTGGCCTTTTCATACCTTTCATTTTAGTAATTAAGTAAACCTTACTTAAATTGTACGATATATATATATAAAATTCCCCTTGTTTTTTATTTTCCACCACGTAAATGTTTTATCCATCTGCCATGTCTTATTAGACTTTTGCCTCTGTGACGAGGAACATTTGCGCAGGCAGCTGTCTCTCCTTTCAGTATGTCAGTAGTGTTCTGTCAGGATAAGTGGATTTTTCTAAACCGTTTATATGTAAAACAAGTGGCAAATGGAAGCGCTCTTTCCCCACAGGAGACGGGCAGAGACAGTAGGCCTGAGAAGATCGTTTTTCTAGGTGCTATCCCTGATGATGTTGAGAGGGACGGGACTAAACGCGTCAGTCAAGCATATACATTGCAGCTTTTCTCTACCAGCGCATGCCTGGCCTCTCCTAAATAGACTGTAAGCTCTTCAGGGCAGTGACTGGTGTCCTAGCCTATAGTTTGGTATGTAAATAAACATGTGTGCGCATGTAGCAAGACGATACTGTGCAACCCTAGACCCCCATAGCTCCGGGGGACGACGCATACCATAGATGTGTATGCAGATAGAGACGCTGATATACAACTCACTGCAGACTTGTTATGCGGGTGTTTATCTCAGATGCTTCCTCAGATCTCTTTGTGGGGATTGTATCTTAGCAACCAGACTTTCAAGATGGAGTTAGTGCTGGTGTCGGAAGCAGGAATGACAGGATGAGTGATGTACAGTAGGACTGTAAGCCTGGGCGCTGAGCCATTGCGGATTGCAGCCAAGTCTGGTGTGTGGGCCTTCCCGAAAATCCCTTTATCCAGTAGGAAAGAGGATCTCGTAGGCTGGAGACATAAGGAGTCGCTTCCCTTCCCTTGTAAATATTGTGCTAGGCTGCTTGGAATTCCTGGGGTGCATTGCTACACTGCGGTGTGCTCAGTCGGCAAGGCACAATAGCATTAACCCCTTTTTACCTTTGCAGGTCTGTAGGGAAATTGGGAAAAAATGGGATGTGCAAAGGGTTTTTGGGGTGTCTAAAGCCCCATATACAGCAGCACATTATATAGTGGGGAAGCTAAGGCGCAGACTGACTTTCTGTTATCTAAGTAGAATATCTGTACGTGTTTTTTCTGGAAATGGAGGAATGTGCATTTCTGTTGCCGCATTGCTCAGCGAAAAGATATCCCTTAATCGGTTCCTTTTGTTACGTTCCCGGGTTTTTAGAGAACTTCCTGTTCGACCAGTTGTGAGGGAATTGTGTATTGTCGCTTTGTCTTCTTATTCCCCTACTAAAGTTTCTGTTTTTCTAGCACCGTTGTGTTTTGGTGTTTACGCTGTATGTTCTCTGTGTGTGTCGTCGGTGACATTAATGTAACAATGGCGCATGTAAGTGTTGTCGTCCGCTCACGCCAGGCATTTCCATTTACAGCACGCAGACGTTTAAATTATAATTATTTATAATGTATCAACAAACTACTAAGCACTGTACGTTAAGGGGCTGATGATTCATATAAATGACACACAGTAAGATGGAGGTAACAATGGCGCCATGCCTATATTAGTCTAAGAGGCGTGTGGAACGCCATTTCCCTGAGCTTAAGTAAAGGCATGGCTTGTCTCGTTCTGTGGTTTGTTGTTTTGCTCCAAGCACTTATTACCGTACATCTGTTACCTGCTGCCCCCTTTCCCTTCCTCACATCATGTCACTGCCCCTGTCACATGCATCCCTGTCCTCACTGACACATCACTCATCTCCTGATATACTCTGTGCTGCTGGGGACCCTGCTCCTCCCACTATATAACTCTGTCTGTGGCTTCCTGCTGCCTCCATTCCCCTCCTCACATCATATCACTGCCCCTGTCACATGCAGCCCTGTCCTCACTGATGCATCCCTCATCTCCTGATATACTCTGTGCTGCTGAGATTATGCTTCTCCCACTATATAACTCTGTCTGTGACTTCCTGCTGCCTCCATTCCTCTCCTCACATCATGTCACTGCCCCTGTCACATGCAGCCCTGTCCTCACTGACACATCCCTCATCTCCTGATATACTCTGTGCTGCTGGGGACCCTGCCCCTCCCACTATATAACTCTCAGTCTGTGGCTTCCTGCTGCCTCCATTCCTCTCCTCACATCATGTCACTGCCCCTGTCACATGCAGCCCTGTCCTCACTGACATATCACTCATCTCCTGATATACTCTGTGCTGCTGGGGACCCTGCCCCTCCCACTATATAACTCTGTCTGTGGCTTCCTGCTGCCTCCATTCTCCTCCTCACATAATTTCACTGCCCCTGTCACATGCAGCCCTGTCCTCACTGACACATCCCTCATCTCCTGATATACTCTGTGCTGCTGTGATGATCTGAATGGCACACTTTGGGCTCACTTGGGATGACGATTGAATGTAAGCACACCTTAGAAAGGAAAGCTCTCTTTACCATAGTGACAGTCGGTGCTCTCACACACAAGATGTTACCATTTATAAGCGACGGGTTTTACCCAGTACTGTATGTGGGCAAGAAATTGTGTATGTCCTGCCTGAACAGCGTCTAATGATGAGCCAGTCGCCCCAGATCCCGCAGTCTCGTTATATCCAGTGTTTGTGTCTGGTTTATATATTCGCTCGTTAAAGATATGGTATAAGTGGAGTTGGCTAATCTGGTCTGGGCGCAGTTAATACAAACTCCCGCACCCGTCTCTCCCGGCCGCACAGCTTATCGGATTAGTGCTATCTACGTTCTTGTGTTCATTTTCTCGGAGTTGTGAATAAATTCAAGGACTTGCTGATCTGGGAAAGGCTTTCTAAATTAATGTGTTTTTAATCCAGGTTAGTGAACGGAATCGGTTTCTTGGATGTGAGAATGCTGGAAGCCAATGGTTGTCCAGGGTACGGCAGCTTAGGCCCCAAACAAACCTTTATATCCCATCTACAAAAATCAATGTTTGCTACATGTAATATCCTATTAGACACAGGTGATTATATAGTATAGTGTTTATAAATCGCTGGCTGTAGAATATTATATGTACGGCTGGCACTGCAGAATTGAACCTATGGTGACGATAGCGGAACATACAGTGACATGGAAGATGATCTACGAGTAATGACGTTGTAGTAATCAGAATCAGCTTTATTGGCCAGGTGTACTCGCGTACACTAGGAATTCTTTGTGGTACAATGCATCACCAAGCAGCAACATGAAGGGGGAAGAACATAGCATACATTACACACATTACACGTATGAGGTCATACTGCACATGCAACTGTACAATAGACTCAACATATTAGACATATTATACACATAGGACTAAACACAAAGGCCGCTTGGCAGAGCAGCACCGAGGCAGCCATCTGCGGCGCCAACTAGAACTCAAACAATGCACATAATACAGAAGATTAAAGTATTACATCAAAAGATAAACCACACAGACAATAAAGACAGAAAGCATAATGCAGGGTTGGTGTAAGCATTTTGGGTAATAACCTCCAGGGGTTGTGTATTCCACCCTCGCAAGGTACCAGGTGCGGCAGCCATCTTAGGCGCTCTGCGTAGGATTACCCAGGGTGGAATAGTACACCCCTAGAAGAGAACACAAAACGGGGAGATTGCAGAGTCCTTAGGTTCAGAGTAGGGTTCCAATAAAACCATCAGGTCCATGTATTTTTCATCCCATCCACAAGTTTACCAGATAAGGCAGCCATGTTGGGCGCACTACGAAGGTTACACAGTGGGAGATGAGCCATACAAGGGCCAAATGCATTCACGGGAAAACTGACACGAGTGTAGGAGTATGCTATACCCTGCATGGAAAGATCCAAATGAAGCGCACCCTGCCCATGGAGGAACCATCCGAGGCAGCCATGTGAGGCGCACTGTGTAGGTTACTGCTGGCAGGGTGTGCAACCAATGGAGGTACACATTACAGGAATAGCACACAGTGGGGGGAAAGTACCCTGTAAGAAGAAAGAAGAGAGAGACAAATTTGCAGGAAAACATTAATTTGTGAAAAAGATAAATGTCCTGGTCTCATGAGAGCAGTGCGGGTGGGTGTGAGAGTGTGGGGAGCAGTGCGGGTGGGTGTAAGAATGTGGAGTGCACACTAATGTCCAATGGAACTGACCCAGCAAAATCTGGTCCTGATGCGCACGCCCCTCAGTTCCCTGCTCAGCTTGAGGGGTAGTCTTGGGGGCAGTCATTATGTTCTTGGACAGAGAAGTAGTAGGCATTGGTCCTGGTGTTCTCAAGGCAGAGGTGAGGAGAGGCCACATGATGGTCCTGAGTTGCAGTGTTTGGGGAAATTGTTTTATTCGAGATTTTAGCGTAGTCCAAATCCAGTTCAAACTCCGGTTCTAACTCCATTCTTAAATCACATTCTTAACAAATGCATTCTTCACAATTGCAAGCAGGCCAAGTCCTGACTGCAGGCCTTGATAATATTGCTCTTCAATGCTCCAACTATATCAGCTGGCAAAGGGGGAGGTATGCAATCAGAAGTTCAGCTAATTAACAGAGGTTATTTTGCATTGAAGAAGGATCACAGACATTTGCAGACAAACTTCCTTGGGGTGTGAAAAGTGTAGCCAGAGAGAGATGAGAGACTCAGATATACAAGCATGAAGATGGTGTTTTTACCTGTGAAGAGAGGATAAATGGTTTTCAGTTCCGGTTCTAACTCCATTCTTAAATCACATTCTTAACAAATGCATTCTTCACAATTGCAAGCAGGCCAAGTTTTGACTGCAGGCCTTAGTGTTCATTCTAGCACCCTGCACCTTTTCAAATCCTGTGCAGTTCCTTGCTCCTGCCTGGGGTGTCGCTCTCTGCTCTGGTGCTTCACAGCACACACAGGTCTGTATCACAGCACTGAGTAACAGATCAGAGTGTGCTAGAAGCACCACAGCAGACAGCGACACCCCAGACAGGAAAGAGGAGCTTCACGGATTTTGAAAGGTACAGGGTGCTAGAATGAACACTAAGTAAGTGTGGAAAGTTCTGTTTTTAAATGCTGACGCTTCAGGGATAGGATGGGAATTCGCGGAGGCCTGAGAATCCGGCATTGGGCACCACCAGTGTAGGGAGCGATTGTCCGCATAGGGATCAGCCCGGCACACCGAAATTTGAATCCTAAATGCGTCTATATTTGTTACCGGTGGTTTTTGGCGTATATGTATCTATATTCCTTCTCAGGAACAGTCCATATAACCAGAATATCTCCCGCTGAGCCCCACCTCTGCTCTCCTCTCATCGCTCTTCCATTTTGTGACTTCTCCCAGCCGTCTGTAGACCTGGATTGACCTTGTTATTTTTTTTTTCCTGCTCTGGTCCTTATCCCGCGTCTACTATTGATTATTATATGTCATTGAGTTTTATACAGTTGATAGTATGATCGCAGCACCCTGTAATGTAACGTTGCTTAGTGCAGGTATTTACTGGTACGGCCCTCGCAGATGGCTCCTGCTCTCTGCTGGATGGAACATCAGGAGCTAGGTGTACGTCCCTCTAACCTGGGAGCCCACATTTGGTACACATCTGGGTCCTATCACAGGTAACCAGCAGTAAATTAGATATATTTTAGCTGCACAGAATAGAACTATTTGCCGCT
The DNA here is from genome assembly GCF_028390025.1 of Pseudophryne corroboree. Taxonomy (NCBI): domain Eukaryota; kingdom Metazoa; phylum Chordata; class Amphibia; order Anura; family Myobatrachidae; genus Pseudophryne; species Pseudophryne corroboree. The sequence goes on from NC_086451.1 coordinate 14,010,324, forward strand.
CCTAGACCGTACCTCCTATACTTGGGCCTTGCTTTGTTTATTCATTCTTCCCGCCCCAGACTTTCATTCTATCCAACTCTGCCCCCTATCTTTTTTATTTTTTCTTACCATTTATCTCCTCTCTATCACTCTATCTCCCTTTACCTCCCCTCTGCTCTATCCCCCTTCACCACCCTCTTTCCCTCTATCTCCCTTTACCTCCCCTCTTTAGCTCTATCCTCCTTCACCACCCCCTTTCGCTCTGTCTCCACTACCCCTCCCTCTTTGGCTCTATCCCTCTTCACCCCCTTTCGCTCTGTCTCCCTTTACCTCCCCCTCTTTAGCCCTATCCCCCTTCACCACCCTCTTTCCCTCTATCTCCCTTTACCTCCCCACTTTAGCTCTATCCTCCTTCACCACCCCCTTTCGCTCTGTCTCCACTACCCCTCCATCTTTGGCTCTATCCCTCTTCACCCCCTTTTGCTCTGTCTCCCTTTACCTCTCCCTCTCCCTCTTTAGCCCTATCCCCCTTCACCACCCCCTTTCTCTCTGTCTCCCTTTACCTCCTATCTTTTTGCTTTAACCACTTCCTCACTTTCATTCTAGCCACCCTCTGCCTTTTCTCGGTTTTCATCCCTTTCCTCTCATGCTTTCTATTCCCCACTCTGATTCCATCTCCGCCTCTTCTCCCTTCCCCTCCTCTTCTCCCTTCCCCTCCTCTTCTCCCTTCAGGTCTCCTTTCTTTAGTTCTATTTCCCTCCTCTCTCTTCACCTCTCCTCTCTTTAGTTCTGTTCCTCTCCTCCTCCTTCTCTCCCTTCACCTTGCCTCTTTTTTTGCTCTATTCCCCCCTCTTCCTCCTCCCTTTACTTCTCCTCTCTTTAGTTCTATTCCCCTTTTCTCTCTTCACCTCTCCTCTCTTTAGTTCTGTTCCTCTCCTCCTCCTTCTCTCCCTTCACCTTGCCTCTTTTTTTGCTCTATTCCCCCCTCTTCCTCCTCCCTTTACTTCTCCTCTCTTTAGTTCTATTCCCCTTTTCTCTCTTCACCTCTCCTCTCTTTAGTTCTATTCCTCTCCTCTCCCTTCACCTCTGCTCTTTAGTTCTATTCCCATCCTTCTCTCCCTTCACTTCTCCTCGCTTTAGTTTCTGTTCCTCTACTCCTCCTCTTCCTTTACCTCTCCTCTCTTTAGTTCTATTCCACTCCTCCTCCTCCTCCTCTCCCTTCACCTTGCCTTTCTTTTGTTCTATACATACTCCACCTCCTCTCGCTTTAATTCTGTCCCACCTCTATCTATCTATCTATCTATCTATCTATCTATCTATCTATCTATCTATCTATCTATCTATCTATCTATCTATCTATCTATCTTTCTATCATCTTTATACACCTATCCTCATCCCTCCTAGCCTGCAGCTGTACTTGGTGGGGGGGGGGATTCAGAGATGGACGCAGCCGCGTCCATCTGGTCTGCGCAACAACCGCAGTGCGCGTACGTGACCGTTCTCCTTGTGGCTGCATCCTGGAGGTGATTGACTGGCGTTTGAGGGGAGGGGCGGCGTTTCGCGGATGTGGCAGTCAAAATGTAGGCGTGTCTGCAGCGTTTTCGAGGTGGCTGCGTGACGTCACACACAGCCGCACTGAAGAAAAAAAAATGGCGCCAGTGGTCAACCTCTAATCGAGGCTTCCGCAATTAACTTGCTGGGCGGCCTTGCCCTGTGCTGTGCGGCCTACAGCATGTGAGGAGATGGATGCAGATCTTGCTGCGGGAAGCAAGATCTGCGCCCATCGCTTAATCACCCCGTTGGTGTATGGTTGATTTCTGTTTTAGCACAACCAATCAGATTTTATTTCTCATCCAATTATCACAACTTTTGCGCTACCAGTTTATTTAATTTCGTGCATTTGCATTAATTGCATGGAATGAACCAGATGCTCTCCTCCCCCAATACAATCACTGTGAATCTGTGAATTATTGATAGATTGAACAGTTATACTTTCTCTGACGTCCTAGTGGATGCTGGGGACTCCGTAAGGACCCCGTAAGGACCATGGGGAATAGACGGCTCTGCAGGAGACTGGGCACATCTAAGAAAGATTTAGGACTATCTGGTGTGCACTGGCTCCTCCCCCTATGACCCTCCTCCAAGCCTCAGTTAGATTTCTGTGCCCGGCTGAGCTGGATGCACACTAGGGGCTCTCCTGAGCTCCTAGAAGAAAGTATAGTTTAGGTTTTTTATTTTCAGTGAGACCTGCTGGCAACAGGCTCACTGCAACGAGGGACTAAGGGGAGAAGAAGCGAACCTACCTAAGTGGTGGTAGCTTGGGCTTCTTAGGCTACTGGACTCCATTAGCTCCAGAGGGATCGAACACAGGACCCGACCTCGTCGTCCTTTCACGGAGCCGCGCCGCCGTCCCCCTTACAGAGCCAGAAACAAGAAGGTGGTCCGGAAAATCGGCGGCTGAAGACTTCTGTCTTCTCCAAGGTAGCGCACAGCACTGCAGCTGTGCGCCATTGCTCCTCATGCACACCACACACTGCGGTCACTGATGGGTGCAGGGCGCTGGGGGGGGACGCCCTGAGCAGCAATAACAACACCTTGGCTGGCAAAACTAACACCATATATAGCCCCAGAGGCTATATAGGTGTATATTAACCCCTGCCAGAAACGATAAAATAGCGGGAGAAAGCCCGCCGAAAAAGGGGCGGAGCCAACTCCCTCAGCACACTGGCGCCATTATTCCCTCACAGCTTCGCTGGAAGGAAGCTCCCAGGCTCTCCCCTGCAGTCCTGCACTACAGAAAGGGTAAAAAAGAGAGGGGGGGCACAATTTAGGCGCAGTATATATATATTATAGGCAGCTATAGGGGAAAACACTCTGTATAGTGATATCCCTGTGTTATATAGCGCCCTGGTGTATGCTGGCATACTCTCTCTCTGTCTCCCCAAAGGGCTTTGTGGGGTCCTGTCCTCTGTAAGAGCATTCCCTGTGTGTCTGCTGTGTGTCGGTACTGCTGTGTCGACATGTATGATGAGGATAATGATGTGGAGGCGGAGCAAATGCCTGTGAATGTGATGTCACCCCCTGCGGGGTCGACACCAGTGTGGATGGACTTATGGAAGGAATTACGTGACAGTGTCAGCTCCTTACATAAAAGGTTTGACGACATAGGACAGCCGGCTACTCAGCTTGTGCCTGTCCAAGCATCTCAAATGTCATCAGGGGCTATAAAACGCCCGCTACCTCAGATGACAGATACAGATGTCGACACGGATACCGACTCCAGTGTCGACGATGATGAGACGAGTGTACCCTCCAATAGATCCACCCGTTATATGATTGAGGCTATAAAAAATGTATTACACATTTCTGATGATACCCCAGGTACCACAAAAAAGGGTATTATGTTTGGTGAGAAAAAAACTACCAGTAGTTTTTCCTGCATCTGACAAATTAAATGAGGTGTGTGAGGAAGCGTGGACTTCCCCAGATAAGAAATTGATCATTTCTAAACGGTTAATGGCTGCGTACCCTTTCCCGCCAGAGGATAGGTCACGCTGGGAAACACCCCCTAGGGTAGATAAAGCATTGACACGCTTATCAAAGAAGGTGGCACTACCGTCTCCGGATACGGCCGCCCTAAAAGAACCTGCTGATAGAAGGCTGGAAAGTACCCTAAAAGCTATATACACACACACTGGCATTATATTGAGACCCGCTATTGCATCAGCTTGGATGTGCAGTGCTGCTGCTGCGTGGTCAGACTCCCTGTCGGAAAACATTGATACCATGGATAGGGACAATATTTTGCTAACGATTGACCATATAAAAGACGCGGTCTTATACATGCGTGATGCACAGAGGGATATTTGCCGGCTGGCATCAAAAATAAGCGCTATGTCCATTGCCGCCAGACGGGGGTTATGGACTAGGCAATGGTCAGGTGATGCCGACTCCAAGCGGCACATGGAAGTTTTACCCTATAAAGGGGTGGAACTTTTTGGGGAAGGTCTTTCAGACCTAGTTTCCACAGCTACTGCTGGGAAATCGACTTTTTTGCCACAGGCTACCCCACAGCAAAAGAAAGCACCGTATTATCAGGTGCAGTCCTTTCGGCCCCAGAAAAATAAGCGGGCTAGAGGCTCATCCTTTCTGCCGAGGGGCAGAGGAAGGGGGAAAAAGCTGCAGCACACAGCTAGTTCCCAGGAGCAGAAGTCCTTCCCTGCGTCCGGTAAGTCCACAGCATGACGCTGGGGCTGCTCAGGCGGAATCGGGAACGGTGGGGGCACGTCTCAGGTTTTTCAGCGCACAGTGGGCTCTCTCACAAGTGGATCCCTGGGTCCTTCAAGTAGTATCTCAGGGGTACAGGCTGGAATTCGAGACGTCTCCCCCCCGCCGTTTCCTCAAATCTGCCTTGCCGGCAACTCCCTCTGCCAGGGAGGCAGTGTTGGTGGCTATTCAAAAACTGTATTCACAGAAAGTGATCGTCAAGGTACCCCACCTTCAGCAAGGAAAGGTTTACTACTCCACAATGTTTGTGGTACCGAAACCGGACGGTTCGGTGAGACCCATCTTAAATTTAAAAACCTTGAACACTTATATCAAAAGGTTCAAGTTCAAGATGGAATCGCTCAGGGCGGTTATTGCGAGCCTGGAGGAGGGGGATTACATGGTATCCCTGGACATCAAGGATGCGTACCTGCATGTCCCCATTTACCCTCCGCACCAGGAGTACCTCAGATTTGTGGTACAGGACTGTCACTATCAGTTCCAGACGCTGCCGTTCGGGTTATCCACGGCACCGAGGGTCTTTACCAAGGTAATGGCCGAAATGATGATACTCCTTCGCAAGAAGGGAGTTTTAATTATCCCGTACTTGGACGATCTCCTGATAAAGGCGAGGTCCAAAGAACAGTTGATAGTGGGGGTGGCACTTTCTCAGGAAGTGCTACAACAGCACGGCTGGATTCTAAACATTCCAAAGTCACAGCTGGTCCCGACGACACGTCTTCTGTTCCTGGGAATGATTCTGGACCCAGACCAGAAAAGAGTGTTTCTTCCACTGGAAAAAGCCGAGGAATTGTCATCTCTGGTCAGAGACATCCTAAAACCAGGAAAAGTGTCGGTAAATCAATGCACACGAGTCCTGGGAAAAATGGTAGCTTCGTGCGAAGCAATTCCATTCGGAAGGTTCCACGCAAGGACGTTCCAGTGGGACCTGTTGGACAAATGGTCCGGGTCCCATCTCCAGATGCAACAGCGGATAACCCTATCGGCCAGAACCAGGGTGTCGCTGCTGTGGTGGCTGCAGAGGGCTCATCTACTAGAGGGCCGCAGATTCGGAATACAGGACTGGGTGCTGGTGACCACGGATGCCAGCCTTCGGGGCTGGGGGGCAGTCACAAAGGGAAGAAATTTCCAAGGACTGTGGTCAAATCAGGAGATTTCTCTTCACATAAATATCCTGGAGCTAAGGGCCATTTACAATGCCCTAAGCCAGGCAAGACCCCTGCTTCAAAACCAGCCGGTACTGATCCAGTCAGACAACATCACGGCGGTCGCCCATGTAAACAGACAGGGCGGCACGAGAAGCAGGATGGCGATGGCAGAAGCCACAAGGATTCTCAGATGGGCAGAGAATCATGTGTTAGCACTGACGGCAGTGTTCATTCCGGGAGTGGACAACTGGGAAGCAGACTTCCTCAGCAGGCACGACCTCCACCCGGGAGAATGGGGACTTCATCCAGAAGTCTTCCAAATGCTGGTCAACCGGTGGGAAAAACCACAGGTAGACATGATGGCGTCCCGCCTCAACAAGAAGTTGAAAAGATATTGCGCCCGGTCAAGAGACCCTCAGGCTATAGCGGTGGACGCTCTAGTGACACCATGGGTGTACCAGTCGGTTTATGTGTTTCCTCCTCTACCTCTCGTACCCAAGGTACTGAGAATAATAAGAAGGCGAGGAGTGAAAACCATACTCGTGGTTCCGGATTGGCCAAGAAGAGCTTGGTACCCGGAACTTCAAGAGATGCTTACAGAGGACCCTTGGCCTCTGCCGCTCAGACAAGACCTGCTGCAGCAGGGACCCTGTCTGTTCCAAGACTTACCGCGGCTGCGTTTGACGGCATGGCGGTTGAACACCGGATCCTGAAGGAAAAGGGTATTCCGGAGGAAGTCATCCCTACCCTGATCAAAGCCAGGAAGGATGTCACCGCAAGACATTATCACCGCATTTGGCGAAAATATGTTGCTTGGTGTGAGGCCATGAAGGCCCCAACGGAGGAATTTCAACTGGGTCGATTCCTGCACTTCCTGCAAGCAGGGGTGACGTTGGGCCTCAAATTGGGGTCCATAAAGGTCCAGATTTCGGCTCTGTCGATTTTCTTCCAAAAAGAACTAGCTTCACTACCCGAAGTTCAGACTTTTGTCAAAGGAGTACTGCATATTCAGCCTCCTTTTGTGCCCCCAGTGGCACCTTGGGATCTCAATGTGGTTTTGGCATTCCTGAAATCACATTGGTTCGAACCACTTAAGACTGTGGATTTAAAATATCTCACGTGGAAAGTGGTCATGCTGTTGGCCTTGGCGTCGGCCAGGCGGGTTTCAGAATTGGCGGCTTTGTCTTGTAAAAGCCCTTATCTGATTTTCCATATGGATAGGGCAGAATTGAGGACTCGTCCTCAGTTTCTCCCAAAGGTGGTCTCAGCTTTTCACTTGAACCAACCTATTGTGGTGCCTGCGGCTACTAGGGACTTGGAGGATTCCAAGTTGCTGGACGTAGTCAGGGCCCTAAAAATTTATATTTCCAGGACGGCTGGAGTCAGAAAGACTGACTCGCTGTTTATCCTGTATGCACCCGCTAAGCTGGGTGCTCCTGCTTCTAAGCAGTCTATTGCGCGCTGGATTTGTAGTACTATTCAGCTGGCGCATTCTGCGGTAGGCTTACCGCAGCCTAAATCTGTAAAAGCCCATTCCACACGGAAGGTGGGCTCATCTTGGGCGGCTGCCCGAGGGGTCTCGGCTTTACAACTTTGCCGAGCAGCTACTTGGTCGGGGGCAAACACGTTTGCAAAATTCTACAAATTTGATACCCTGGCTGAGGAGGACCTGGAATTCTCTCATTCGGTGCTGCAGAGTCATCCGCACTCTCCCGCCCGTTTGGGAGCTTTGGTATAATCCCCATGGTCCTTACGGAGTCCCCAGCATCCACTAGGACGTCAGAGAAAATAAGAATTTACTCACCGGTAATTCTATTTCTCGTAGTCCGTAGTGGATGCTGGGCGCCCATCCCAAGTGCGGATTGTCTGCAATACCTGTACATAGTTATTGTTACAAAAATCGGGTTTTGTTGTGAGCCATCTCTTCAGAGGCTCCATTTGTTATCATACTGTTAACCGGGGTTCCTATCACGTGTTATATGGTGTGATTGGTGTGGCTGGTATGAGTCTTACCCGGGATTCAAAAATCCTTCCTTATTGTGTCAGCTCTTCCGGGCACAGTTCCTAACTGAGGCTTGGAGGAGGGTCATAGGGGGAGGAGCCAGTGCACACCAGATAGTCCTAAATCTTTCTTAGATGTGCCCAGTCTCCTGCAGAGCCGTCTATTCCCCATGGTCCTTACGGAGTCCCCAGCATCCACTACGGACTACGAGAAATAGAATTACCGGTGAGTAAATTCTTATTTTTGCGATAGATTAAGGGAATTTACTTGCTGTTCTGTACTGCGTAAATTTCTCCTTTTCCTACGGAGAACAATAGGACAGTGTCAACAATGGAGGCCAGGGAGTGTCCTGCGATAAGCGTAACGCGTACGGATCAGGGTGGATACACTATTGATCTGTTACACCACGGCAGGTGGGTTCTCATTACAACACCTCGCCCTCCGTGGGGAACGTCATCACATTGTCTAACATTTGACTGTCAGGTCTGGGTTTGTGTCTGTTCCGGAGGTGTCACCAGTGGGTCAGTGGTGGTGCTATAGAGGAAATGAGGCTGAAGTGAGTTCCTGCACATGTGCGCAAATGGTATTTATTGAGTACACACAGGAAATATAAGTAACTGGAGCAATGTAAATGCAAACATATGAGTCAGCATGGAAGCTGATAGAGTCTCTGAAATAGAGAGTCACTAACTAGGGTATTCAATTATCCGCAAATTCGCGGCAATTTTTCGACCTATTTAATTCCAAACGGGTTTCACGTGAAAATTCTTGCAGTGGAAAGTGCAGGTGAAGATGGGGAAATCAGCCTGTACCCCAAAAAATGCTAAACTAACATAGGAAAACAGAAGAGTAGTGTATTAGAGATCACATTTGAGAGGTTTAGGGGACTTAAATTGTGTGAAATGGCTGTTTATATGCATTTTTTTAAAAATGCAAAAAAATGATAGAAAGCAAGTTTTTTTGAGCAAAATAAATGCTCTCATTAAATTTGGGGTACATGAAAATGGGTATAAGTATATATTTGGGTCATTTTTAGGGTACTTTAAAAAAAAGTGGAAACAGACCGATTACTCCCATCTGCAAGCCTAAAAACACCTGTCCCACTCATAAAGCACCCCAATATACCTGTCCCATACCTTGAACCCCAATTTCCATCACTTTGTACTTTTTCACCCCAAAAATGACATGTCATTATTGGCCAATTAAAAATAATTAAAAACCTCAACGTGCCTAATTAGTCATTAAGGGGGGTGTCCCAGGAGTTCTGTACCATATCCAAACATTTTTACCTTAAATTAGTGACTTTTCCCAACTTTTCACCTGCTTCAGAGTAGGTGAAGTGAAATTAGTGAAAAAATGATCACCGATAAATTTTCCCGGAAAATTGAATAGGCTGTAATTGCGTTTCGCGGGAAAACTCCGGTTTTTCACGCGAAAAGTCCGTTATCGCTGCTAATTGAATATACCCCTTTAGAGATAGTTTGGTCTGGGTACTGATGGTAACTGGGAGCAACCGATGACCGGACTAGGAACCGATAGTGACTTGGAGTTACCGATGATCGGTCTGGGAACCGATGGAGACTTGGAGCATAGGACGATCGGCCCGGGAACCGATGATGAATAGGAACAGATGACTATCGGCCTGGGAACCGATGATGAACAGGAACTATCGATGGTCGGCTTAGGAGCGGATGGTGAACAGGAACAAATGACTATTGGCCTGGGAACCGATGGTGACAACTTGGAATAAACGATGGTCAACTTGGAATAAACGATGGTCGGCCTGGAAGCCGATGATGACTTGAAACGGAGCTTTACACAGATACTTGGCAATATCGATGATCGGCCTGGAAACCGATGGTAACTTTAAACAGGAATTGTATAGGCCAGTGGTTCTCAAACTCGGTCCTCAGGACCCCACACAGTGCATGTTTTGCAGGTAACCCAGCAAGTGCACAGGTGTATTAATTACTCACTGACACATTTTAAAAGGTCCACAGGTAGAGCTAATTATGTCACTTGTGATTCTGTGAAGAGACCTGCAAAACATGCACTGTGTGGGGTCCTGAGGACCGAGTTTGAGAACCTGTGGTATAGGCAATTGATAATGCAGATGATCAGCCTGAATACTGATAGGAACTTGCCACAGAGGTAAACAGTCAATAGGCAATGCTTGCATACAACCACAGAACCAGGTTAGGTTATTGCAGGAGACAGCTGAACTGGATGCTTTAGTGCAGGTGGAATAGCACAGTGCTGATGCAGAGTAGTAACAGGTGAGAATGATATGCAGCACCTGGAGAGAGTCTCCTACTGCCAGTGATTGTAGGAGCAGAGTGGAACTGATCCTGAAGACAAACTGGAAGGCTGGTACCTGTAGTTCCATGGAGCACTGACACAGGAGACTGCTAGTGAATGCTGGAGCAGAATGCAGATGGAGCTGCAACTGAACTGGATTGCTGGTGCCTGTAGTTCCACGGAGCACTAACACGGGAATCTGGGGCAAGGAGACGGGAGCCAGGAGACGCTTGTTCACAGGATGTGACGCGTTGTTCAAGGCAATGATACTGAGCAGGAACTCTGGATATATACCCCCTGGACAGCAGAGATCCTAGAATCAAGTCATGTGAGCACTCCAGTGCTCAGGAGTGGATAGCACCAAGTCAGCTGACTACAGGTGTCATGGCGGAGATGGTGGGAATACATTGGGGGTACACACTGGAGAGAGTCCCCACACACCGCAGGCAAACATGGAACATGCGGCCAGGCTGAGGATGTGACCTCCGGAGACCAGCACATCAGAGCACCAGTAAGTGACGTGATGCAAAATGCAGATTCCTGACATTGACATGACAGGTCACATAGAAAATGGCAGCATTATTTGTTGACTCAATAGACTGCTGTGAATAATTCATAGAGGATTGGTGGATTCAAAAACAGGGACTGAGTCAGTGATGTCACAGCAGCTCAAATGACTGCAGACTTAGCTTTTTGGCAAGTCCCATAAGGATGTAGGGAGGGCTTCAACTATCTGTAACTGGGGGGCTGCAGTGGATTGTCAGGCTGAACAGTGTACTTTACCTCCATGGTTCATAGATTTTTGTGCTTGGTGCACTTTTCAGAACTTTTGAAATTTTTTTTGTTTTCACGTCACTATCTCCCTATAAGGTTCCTTAAAAAATAAATACATTTCGTTCTACCTTTCCATTTAACTTCCGCCAGCGTTTTGAACCTCTTTCCGCTTTCCCGTAGCCTCGTTAAGAGGTGTTTCGGCCTCTTATCTGATGTCTGAGAAATAATGATGCCTTCTTTAATTGAGTGATTGAGATAGGATGTTGGAAGTGTATTTGGCATAAGCAAGTCGGCGTTGGAAGGCGACATCTGCTGACTCTTGCGTCCGTCTTCCACCGCTCGCTGCGTTAAGCTGGCAGCTGTTTGCTGCTCTCCTGAAGAGAAGATTTTATGTTACCTGCTGGTCATTTCCAAGCACTGAATTATTAATTCTGTCTGCAGCTCTTGAGCGAAAGAATTTCAGTGCTGCTTCTTCAGTGGGAGGTGGGGGGGGATGCGGATTTCTCTTAAATATTTTATTGTGCACCCCCCACATCGCCGGCAGGTCAGCTGATCGCGCAGATTTATTTTTGGGGGTTTCTTCTTTCAATTTATGGTTCCCTCCCCTTTGTTGCTTTGTGCATTTTGTAGGTTTTACAAAGTTCTTAAATGCCATTTAATTTGCATTTTCACCTGTAATCCGTCAGGAAATCTCTGATGCTTGTTACACAGTGGGGAACCCCCGGACATTGCAAAACCATGCTGCGTTGCAGGTGGGGCAGATGTAACATACAGAGAGAGTTAGATTTGGGTGGGTTATATTGAAACCTGAATAACCCCCCCCATAGTGTCACCTTTTGTCCGTAAACCTAGAATTTCTCCTTCATCCATTAGGGGACACTGGAGCATATAGACAATGGGGTATAGACGAGTGGATAATTGGAGCCTGGCACTTTAATTTTTCACAATTGTTCTTATCATTTTATTTAGAAGATTTGTTCTATTGTCTATGTGCGGCTTATATAAACAAATAGATTAGTTGAGTATTTGGGATCTGATGCCTATTGGCTTTCAGAGCATGCTGGAAGTTGTAGTTCCACAAGTTCAAAGCCCCCTCATAAATGATATACATTGTATTATCTTGCGTTCATCAAGAATAATATCCCCTCTGCTAGATGCTGGGGAAGGCATGGCAATTATATTACACAATCACTTAATGCGTGAGTATTGGAAAATATTTTACATACCTGTAGTTCTAAAATAGTTTTTTATCAAAAGTATAAGAATCAAAGAAATATGATAAATGCACCTCTTGGTGTTTATTTACTAAGCCGCTTTTCTGCATGTGAAAGTCTGGAATTTAAAAGGGCAACGCTCTTATTTGCAGAGCACAAGGTATTCTGCTATCGTCGTAAGCGTTGAGCCTGAAGTGTAAAAGAACAAGCAGTTCTTTGTCTTTTTATGTTGCATTAACACAAAGTGAAATCTTCAATTCACAGGTAGATTGGTGACAAACCACCTTAATATATGCGTTTTCCACCATAAGACGGCGAACCGTTCGTAGCAGTAAATCACAAATGATGGTTTATTTTCTGGAAATATATTTTTCTTTGTTCTCTTTTTTTTTTTTTTTAATTATGTTGTTTTCCCTGTTCATTTTCCTTCTTTCTTCTTCTTTCCAGTTTTTGTGCCTGAAAAATATCCGAACATTTCTGAAAGTTTGTCACGACAAGTTTAGCTTAAGGAACTGTGAGCTCTTCGACCCTTTTGATCTCTTTGATGTCCGGGATTTCGGAAAGGTAAGAAGCCGTTTCCTCTTATCGCAGTACCGTTATAACTCTGTCATTGCGCGTTGCCGGGCTTTATACTGGCGATTGCACCTAGACTATGTGATTCAGGTAGGCGAGTTACAATCATCCGGTATTGCCGCTCGACCAGTGCGGTACCGTATTACTGTAAAACTTTTTTTGTTTATTGCTGCAGAAACTTTTTCTAATGTTAATCTGTGGTCACCGTTCTGCACATAAAAGAATGGAGAGAGGTGGTATCTTCAAATTTGCAGACCCATTACTCATTGTTTAAATGTTCTTTTGTGTGTGTGTGTGACTAATGCAGCAAAGCCAATCTCCTCCTCGACCAGGAATGCTGTCTACACCGCACAGTGCATGATAAATAGGTAAATGAAATGTTAGGCGTTTGATTTCTGACAACGGACCTTCGCGCTGTGTCACCGGTGACCCTTCTCTGCGGCCGGGTGTGCGCAGCCTTTTTCAGCACCCCGTCTTCTCCTGTGGCCAGTTCTCTCGGTCTGATGTACACAATACCAGGGCCGGGTTTTGTCCTGCGCTGCTGAACGGTGAGAATGCATCTCGCTACGCTGTGCTGGTTTGCTGCACTGCTCCCTGGCACCAGATGTATTTTTATCTCAATGTGACCTTCCTCGGTGCCTTTACTCAGGGTTTTACCGATGGTGCAGCTGAGGAATTTGCTCCGTCAATGATTACATGGTGTCTCCATTAGGTTGATAATGAACTGTTGGATTGTGCATTAGGACAAACCGCAATGGTGTGCTGCGCGGGTCTGGGACTCCAGGTCGACAACAAAAAGGTCGACACACCTTAGGTCGACATGGACAAAAGGTCGGCATGGACAAAAGGTCGACAGGAACAAGGTCGACATGGAAAAAGGTCGACATGAGTTTTTTATGTTTTTTTTGGTGTCGTTTTCTTCGTAGAGTGACCGGGAACCCCAATTAGTGCACCGAGTCCCCTCGCATGGCTCGCTTCGCTCGCCATGCTTCGGGCATGGTGCCTTCGCTCTGCTTCGCTCGGCACAGATTACCGTTCCAATCGTAGTCCACATGGATCGTTAAGTATGAAAAAGTTCCAAAAAAGAAAAAAATTGCGAAAAACTCATGTCGACCTTGTTCCTGTCGACCTTGTTCCTGTCGACCTTTTGTCCATGTCGACCTTTTGTCCATGTCGACCTAAGGTGTGTCAACCTTTTTGTTGTCGACCTGGAGTCCGGATACCGTGCTGCGCGTTAGCTGTTTCTGGGGTTTCTGATTATGGGGAAGGGGTACAGCTGTTTTTTGTGGTGAGATGTTAGTACATGCCTTGCGTTTTAGACTCCTGTTCCCCTAATGCAACATGATTGAGGAATCCGTGGCCAGCTGTAATCCTCACAGAAATATAAAACTTCCTCCCGGCGGTGTAGACTGTTTAATAATATTAGACCCCAAAAACGGTACCTTGCCAGCATGGCTGGCCGTGTGCAATCTATCAATGGTCAGAGCGAAATCATTGCAACTGCAACTGAAACCCCCAATAATCAGCATATATAGTTGATCGCACCAAGCAACTTTTTTTTTTTTCATCAATAGTTTTTATTGAAATCAAGTTTTCTTTTTGCAAGGGGAAGGGGTACAGAAAGAAAGAAGGAAGGGGCGGGAGGGGGGAAGGGTACAAAGAACCAAGGGAACGGGATGTAAACATGCAAATATCAAAATTGTCAGAAGTCAAATATAACAATCCAATATAGATACAATAGGAAAAATACTAAGTCATCTTGGAAAAAGATACAGATAAAGATAAACACGGGTCAAACATGAAAACATATCAATAAACGGATCATCAATAATAGACACAGGGCTAGTAAGGCACAGCCGGTGCACGGAGCGGAAGTATAAGCCGAGTCCGATAGGGGGAAGGCGAAACACCCCCTCCAGCAGTGACGTAGTCATGCCATGCTCTCCATTTCACCATTGGGGAGGAGGCCGCAGAAGAGTAAGGCATGAACTCCGTTTCCATAGTAAAATGGTATTGAACTTTGTTGGTGACTAGTGTTAGAGGAGGGGGAGAAACCAAGCAACTTTTTGCTGCTGGTGCGATCAACTAATCTCCGCCTATGGGGGGAGTGTATTTTAGCATAGCAGGGCTGCGATCGCTTGTGCAGCCCTGCTATGCTAAAAAAGTTTCACACAAAACAAGACCAGCCCTAGACCTACTTACCCTGTGCGACGGATCCAGCATTGCAGGTCCCGGCTTTGACGTCAGACATCCGCCCTCCGTTCGCCTGGACACGCCTGCGTTCTTCTTACCACTCCCCGAAAAGGGCTGGAAACGGTGAGTTGCCGCCACAGAACGCCTCCCGCCTGTCCATATTCTTGCGATCGCCGCTGCGATCACATTTGTCACTGGCGGCGTTGGCGTTGCCCAGCACAGACGTGCGTGCGCAATGCGTCCGCCGGGCATGCGCATTTCCGACCCGTTCACACTGCAGTGAAGAACCGCTGCATGCGAACGGGTCGGAATGACCCCCATAATAATAGGCAACTATCCAGAATATAATGCTATATATTATACATCCAATATATCATACATCATTGGAGGTTTATTTGCAAAGCGTCCGGTTGTAAAATCTCTGTGGTTGGGATATTTCAGGTCTGCTGTAACGCTTTGCGGTGGACGCACTCCTCCGGATTGCGGGGAGTAAGGTTGTTGTTTCTGATGGCTGAGGAGACCCAGTAACAACAATAATGTATAATTCATGTGTCCTGCGCTGGAAATAGAGGAAGACGAGGCCAGAATATAATGAGGCCACCTTGCCTGCCGCCACGTGCCAAATCCTGGGTGTCTGGCTGGGAGCCGCGCTGTATAA
Source organism: Pseudophryne corroboree (assembly GCF_028390025.1). NCBI lineage: Eukaryota > Metazoa > Chordata > Amphibia > Anura > Myobatrachidae > Pseudophryne > Pseudophryne corroboree. The sequence goes on from NC_086451.1 coordinate 14,025,450, forward strand.
TGGAGATTATTAATACGACGCGAGTGACCCAGTAGCTAGCCTGGAGCACGGCGCATTTATCACCGGATTCTAATTTACTGCCACCTACCATTCAGAATATAGGAACAAGCAGGGGGAAAAGGAATGGATACTGCAGCTAAGAAGTAGAAATTACTCTTACTTTACGTTTTCCTGGGGGTAAAAATGACAGATGTTAATTATTTTGTGGCCGCAGCCCATGTGGCGTTCTCCGATGAGACGCGCTTACTAGCGCTGTGGGAACGGTGGCAGTCCCAGTGACGGGACGTCTGCATAAAACATCTGTGTGGCGACTGTCAATATTGCTGCCATGGGCTTTTTAAAGACACCACCGTGAAATCCCCCGCCCATAATTTAAATACTTCGCTTTAGTGTGTAAGATTGGGCTCCACTCTTACAAAAAAGGCCGCCCCTGTACCATTTGCAGCGATGAGGGGGAAATTGGGGGTTCCGGTAGAGCCTTCCCCCATCCCTGGCATTGCTGGTCCTGCCACTTAATCACCAGGTCGGTGAGTATTTTATTTCTCGTCTAAACGTTACTTTTAATCTGCATTTGGACCTGGTTTTGCCATTGAAGGTCAGACACCTATGGTATAATATCGGTGGCTGAGCCCGGTGGGGAAACACAAATGCATTTGGTGCTTGTTTGCGTACTGACTGCGCATGTGTAAAACGCATGCCCTGGGTGGCATCTTTCCGACGGCCTGAAAACCAGTTTTTTTATTAATACACGTCTCCTACTCAACAATGGAACCTTATATACAGGTACAAAGCCCAAATATAAGCATCTTGTTTGGGAGAGCGCTCAGCCAGGGAAGCGTAGGAGAGGATTAGATGAGCAACAGAATAAATGTTAAAAAGACAAAACCGTTTCCTCACCCGACAGATGTCCTGCCGTCCATCTGAACCCAGTGGGGGGGGGGGGGGGGGGGTGACCTTTGAACCTGGGCACTTTGGCTAATTGACAGAAGATGGGGATGCTTTGATCTGCAGTGTAGTAGACCATTCATTGTTCTGTCTTTGCACCTGTTCTACAGGGCATTAATTACCTGCCTTAAAGTGCATCCGAGTAGTTAATGCGGATGGGTGTATTGGATACAGTAGGGCTGGGCGAGTGGGCGTGGCATGTCTGTACTACTCTGCTTTTGTATTTTAAAGGTAATATTTATATTACAATTAGAGATGGAAGACAAGTCATGTCATCTAGATGTATAATTAATTGCTCCTGGGCATACACCGTATAAAACATAATTAATAATAATAATTAAGTATGTATGTATGTGTGTGTGTGTGTGTGTGTGTATATATATATATATATATATATATATATATATATATATATATATATATATATATATATATATAATTTTATACATGTATAAATACTTTGTTTGTGTCTGTGTATATGTATAGATTTACATATTTTATAATCTTGTATTTTAACTAATTGTAGTGTAATCTATGTATTCTCGAAACATCTGATATTACAATGATCTGGTAATCCTATTGGACAATTATCACCTGTGTAGCCCTTACTTGGATAATTACTGAAGCCTATTTCCATTCCCTTGTGAGTCTGGGGGGAACTCAGTAGAGAGAGGGAATTTGGCTCTAGTTGGGGGAAGATTAAAGGCCATTAACTACCTTTCAATAGTAATCACTTTATTCCTCTCAATAATTGATACTCCCCAGCCCTGACAGGTCCTCACCTGTCTTGTGGCTGCATTATTCTCCAGTGTCATTAGGGAGGAGGCTACATCCAGCTGGGTCCTAGTGAACTCCATTCAGTATAAGTGATGTGGTACCAACTGCGGCAGGAGTACCGTTGCTCTGAGTAACTGTGGGAGCAATGTGTGTGTGTGTGTGTGTGTGTGTGTGTGTGTGTGTGTTGCCGGCAGTTTATGTAGAGACTGAAGTTTCCTAAAGTTGCAGCCGGAGGAGCAGAATGTTATGAACAGTTTATTCGTATAGCACCTAGCATAGAATGTGACGGCAGATAAGGACCACTTGGCCCATCTAGTCTGCCCATTTAGTCCTCCCGGCCTCAGTATCCAATCCCATGCTTTCAAGTGTATTTAACAGTCTGCGACTACAACTCTGCCTATATATCAGGCAGCGCAGTACAGAGAATCATTTCTATCAGTCGCTGGCCAGTGGAGCTTACAGTCTACACTATATTTCCTCAGGCACTCACTAGGAAGTTGCTCTGCCAGTATGTATAATGTGGGAGAAACCCCACGTACACACAGCCCATATAATAGATAGGGATGAAAACAGTGGCTGCTGCTGGTGCTGTAATCTCAGGGTATTACGTACACACAGCCCATATAATAGATAGGGATGAAAACAGTGGCTGCTGCTGGTGCTGTAATCTCAGGGTATTTCCGCCGGTAAACAAAACGCGCTTTCAAGATTCTTTCCTGTATAGTCCATAACATTCCATAGATCCGTATCTTCCTGCGGCACACGGAGATAAGCCGGTGATGAATCACAATTGCACCTCTAGGGATACCCGGAAACATCTCCTGACCTGTCTATCTCCCTGCAGGCAGTAGAGAAAACATGCTGGGTATTTTAGTTCCACAACCTCAGCGCTGCCACATATTTCCTTTCCTGCTGTTTTTTTTTCTTTCTTTCTAATTAAGAGATTATTTTCCCATTCAGACTGGAACTCTCGCAGCCACTTGGTCACGCTGGTTTTAGTACATCTAATAATGAAATATGAAAGGCGCTTTCCTCTGCCCGTCTGCCTACATCTACAGGCTCTGGCGTCGGCTGTCCTATTTCTGTTCCATCCACCAGATCTCCTGCTGAATCTGTCTCCCCTTTCTGCCGCACAGTGGCCTGTAGCGTTTCCTCAGTACTACACAGAGGGATATATAGGCAGCTGTAACTGTACTGAATGCACAGCTCCGACCGATTGGACATGAAAACACGTGAAAATCATTTGACAATGGGAAAATTCAGACGATACCATACCCCCACCCAGATCTGCTGCCGAGCATGTCAGGGTCTGAGTGTCCGCTTTCTGTACACCCGGCAATGCAGGGGTTACACTGTGATATACACCCTGTATTACTGTCAGGGTCTGAGTGTCAGCTCCTGTACACTCGGCAATGCAGGGGTTACACTGTGATATACACCCTGTATTACTGTCGGGGTCTGAGTGTCCGCTTCCTGTACACCCGGCAATGCAGGGGTTACACTGTGATATACACCCTGTATCACTGTCCTGCATGTCAGGGTCTGAGTGTCAGCTTCCTGTACACCCGGCAGTGCAGGGGTTACACTGTGATATACACCCTGTATTACTGTCAGGGTCTGAGTGTCAGCTTCCTGTACACTCGGCAATGCAGGGGTTACACTGTGATATACACCCTGTATTACTGTCAGGGTCTGAGTGTCAGCTTCCTGTACACCCGGCAATGCAGGGGTTACACTGTGATATACACCCTGTATCACTGTCCTGCACGTCAGGGTCTGAGTGTCAGCTTCCTGTACAGTCGGCAGTGCAGGGGTTACACTGTGATATACACCCTGTATTACTGTCAGGGTCTGAGTGTCGGCTTCCTGTACACTCGGCAATGCAGGGGTTACACTGTGATATACACCCTGTATTACTGTCAGGGTCTGAGTGTCCGCTTCCTGTACACTCGGCAATGCAGGGGTTACACTGTGATATACACCCTGTATTACTGTCAGGGTCTGAGTGTCCGCTTCCTGTACACCCGGCAATGCAGGGGTTACACTGTGATATACACCCTGTATCACTGTCCTGCATGTCAGGGTCTGAGTGTCCGCTTCCTGTACACCCGGCAGTGCAGGGGTTACACTGTGATATACACCCTGTATTACTGTCAGGGTCTGAGTGTCAGCTTCCTGTACACTCGGCAATGCAGGGGTTACACTGTGATATACACCCTGTATTACTGTCAGGGTCTGAGTGTCAGCTTCCTGTACACCCGGCAATGCAGGGGTTACACTGTGATATACACCCTGTATCACTGTCCTGCACGTCAGGGTCTGAGTGTCAGCTTTCTGTACACCCGGCAATGCAGGGGTTACACTGTGATATACACCCTGTATTACCGTCCTGCATGTCAGGGTCTGAGTGTCGGCTTCCTGTACACCCGGCAGTTCAGGGGTTACACTGTGATATACACCCTGTATTACTGTCCTGCATGTCAGGGTCTGAGTGTCAGCTTCCTGTACACCCGGCAATGCAGGGGTTACACTGTGATATACACCCTGTATCACTGTCCTGCATGTCAGGGTCTGAGTGTCCGCTTCCTGTACACCCGGCAATGCAGGGGTTACACTGTGATATACACCCTGTATTACTGTCAGGGTCTGAGTGTCAGCTTCCTGTACACCCGGCAATGCAGGGGTTACACTGTGATATACACCCTGTATCACTGTCCTGCATGTCAGGGTCTGAGTGTCAGCTTCCTGTACAGTCGGCAGTGCAGGGGTTACACTGTGATATACACCCTGTATTACTGTCAGGGTCTGAGTGTCCGCTTCCTGTACACCCGGCAATGCAGGGGTTACACTGTGATATACACCCTGTATCACTGTCCTGCATGTCATGGTCTGAGTGTCCGCTTCCTGTACACCCGGCAATGCAGGGGTTACACTGTGATATACACCCTGTATTACTGTCAGGGTCTGAGTGTCAGCTTCCTGTACACCCGGCAATGCAGGGGTTACACTGTGATATACACCCTGTATCACTGTCCTGCATGTCAGGGTCTGAGTGTCAGCTTCCTGTACACCCGGCAATGCAGAGGTTACACTGTGATATACACCCTGTATCACTGTCCTGCACGTCAGGGTCTGAGTGTCCGCTTCCTGTACACCCGGCAATGCAGGGGTTACACTGTGATATACACCCTGTATTACTGTCAGGGTCTGAGTGTCAGCTTCCTGTACACCCGGCAATGCAGGGGTTACACTGTGATATACACCCTGTATTACCGTCCTGCATGTCAGGGTCTGAGTGTCGGCTTCCTGTACACCCGGCAGTTCAGGGGTTACACTGTGATATACACCCTGTATTACTGTCCTGCATGTCAGGGTCTGAGTGTCAGCTTCCTGTACACCCGGCAATGCAGGGGTTACACTGTGATATACACCCTGTATCACTGTCCTGCATGTCAGGGTCTGAGTGTCCGCTTCCTGTACACCCGGCAATGCAGGGGTTACACTGTGATATACACCCTGTATTACTGTCAGGGTCTGAGTGTCAGCTTCCTGTACACCCGGCAATGCAGGGGTTACACTGTGATATACACCCTGTATTACCGTCCTGCATGTCAGGGTCTGAGTGTCGGCTTCCTGTACACCCGGCAGTTCAGGGGTTACACTGTGATATACACCCTGTATCACTGTCCTGCACGTCAGGGTCTGAGTGTCGACTTCCTGTACACCCGGCAATGCAGGGGTTACACTGTGATATACACCCTGTATTACTGTCAGGGTCTGAGTGTCAGCTTCCTGTACACCCGGCAATGCAGGGGTTACACTGTGATATACACCCTGTATCACTGTCCTGCACATCAGGGTCTGAGTGTCAGCTTCCTGTACACCCGGCAATGCAGGGGTTATACTGTGATATACACCCTGTATCACTGTCAGGGTCTGAGTATCAGCTTCCTGTACACCCGGCAATGCAGGGGTTACACTGTGACATACACCGGTCAGGGTCTGAGTGTCAGCTTCCTGTACACCCAGCAATGCAGGGGTTACACTGTGATATACACCGGTCAGGGTCTGAGTGTCCGCTTCCTGTACACCCGGCAATGCAGGGGTTACACTGTGATATACACCATGTATCACTGTCCTGCACGTCAGGGTCTGAGTGTCAGCTTCCTGTACACCCAGCAATGCAGAGGTTACACTGTGATATACACCCTGTATTACTGTCCTGCATGTCAGGGTCTGAGTGTCGGCTTCCTGTACACCCGGCAATGCAGGGGTTACACTGTGATAAACACCCTGTATCACTGTCAGGGTCTGAGTGTCAGCTTCCTGTACACCCGGCAATGCAGGGGTTACACTGTGATATACACCCTGTATCACTGTCCTGCACGTCAGGGTCTGAGTGTCGGCTTCCTGTACACCCGGCAATGCAGGGGTTACACTGTGATATACACCCTGTATTACCGTCCTGCATGTCAGGGTCTGAGTGTCGGCTTCCTGTACACCCGTCCGTTCAGGGGTTACACTGTGATATACACCCTGTATCACTGTCCTGCACGTCAGGGTCTGAGTGTCGGCTTCCTGTTCACCCGGCAATGCAGGGGTTACACTGTGATATACACCCTGTATTACTGTCAGGGTCTGAGTGTCAGCTTCCTGTACACCCGGCAATGCAGGGGTTACACTGTGATATACACCCTGTATCACTGTCCTGCACATCAGGGTCTGAGTGTCAGCTTCCTGTACACCCGGCAATGCAGGGGTTATACTGTGATATACACCCTGTATCACTGTCAGGGTCTGAGTATCAGCTTCCTGTACACCCGGCAATGCAGGGGTTACACTGTGACATACACCGGTCAGGGTCTGAGTGTCAGCTTCCTGTACACCCAGCAATGCAGGGGTTACACTGTGATATACACCGGTCAGGGTCTGAGTGTCAGCTTCCTGTACACCCGGCAATGCAGGGGTTACACTGTGATATACACCCTGTTTCACTGTCCTGCACGTCAGGGTCTGAGTGTCAGCTTCCTGTACACCCAGCAATGCAGAGGTTACACTGTGATATACACCCTGTATTACTGTCCTGCATGTCAGGGTCTGAGTGTCGGCTTCCTGTACACCCGGCAATGCAGGGGTTACACTGTGATAAACACCCTGTATCACTGTCAGGGTCTGAGTGTCAGCTTCCTGTACACCCGGCAATGCAGGGGTTACACTGTGATATACACCCTGTATTACTGTCCTGCACGTCAGGGTCTGAGTGTCAGCTTCCTGTACACCCAGCAATGCAGGGGTTACACTGTGATATACACCGGTCAGGGTCTGAGTGTCCGCTTCCTGTACACCTGGCAATGCAGAGGTTACACTGTGATATACACCCTGTATCACTGTCCTGCACGTCAGGGTCTGAGTGTCAGCTTCCTGTACACCCAGCAATGCAGAGGTTACACTGTGATATACACCCTGTATCACTGTCCTGCACGTCAGGGTCTGAGTGTCAGCTTCCTGTACACCCGGCAATGCAGGGGTTACACTGTGATATACACCCTGTATTACTGTCAGGGTCTGAGTGTCCGCTTCCTGTACACCCGGCAATGCAGGGGTTACACCGTGATATACACCCTGTATTACTGTCAGGGTCTGAGTGTCAGCTTCCTGTACACCCGGCAGTGCAGGGGTTACACTGTGATATACACCCTGTATCACTGTCCTGCACGTCAGGGTCTGAGTGTCAGCTTCCTGTACACCCGGCAATGCAGGGGTTACACTGTGATATGCACCCTGTATTACTGTCAGGGTCTGAGTATCAGCTTCCTGTACACCCGGCAATGCAGAGGTTACACTGTGATATACACCCTTTATTACTGTCCTGCATGTCAGGGTCTGAGTGTCAGCTTTCTGTACACCTGGCAATGCAGGGGTTACACTGTGATATACACCCTGTATCACTGTCAGGGTCTGAGTGTCAGCTTCCTGTACACCCGGCAATGCAGAGGTTACACTGTGATATACACCCTTTATTACTGTCCTGCATGTCAGGGTTTGAGTGTCAGCTTCCTGTACACCTGGCAATGCAGGGGTTACACTGTGATATACACCCTGTATCACTGTCAGGGTCTGAGTGTCAGCTTCCTGTACACCCGGCAGTGCAGGGGTTACACTGTGATATACACCCTGTATTACTGTCAGGGTCAGAGTGTCGGCTTCCTGTACACCCGGCAGTGCAGGGGTTACACTGTGATATACACCCTGTCCATCCCGTGGTGCCTCTGCTGTTCCTGTGTTTGGGTAAGCTGTTCCCAGTTAGAGTGCGGGCAGCTGTAGGTCAGTTTATACTTGTCCAGGAGAGATTATGATGCATTATTATCACCTAGTGTAACTCTATCTCCAGCATTCCAAGGCTGATGCGGGTCTCCCTCCTTAGCCGGGTATACGCCCTGCACTAGGGTTACCCAGTGTACATACAATTATCCATCTATTAATGGGAGACGTCAGCGTCACTTCCGGAGTTACAAAAGTGTTTTTTTTCCCTTTTATGGATTCCATTATCTTTCCTCCATTTTTAGGGCCATTTACCCCCCACTGACCGCTAGAAATACTTGGTGCTTTCTCTGTGTAAACCCGTTCTATGTAGTACATAATTCACTCTCGTGAAAATGGGGATTAAATTCTGTTAGGCTAGTGGCAAGGACCTATTTACTAACTAGCCTGGCACAGAGAATCATAGGATGTGAATGCACCTATTTCTCCAGAGCAATTCAATTGTATTTGCAGCTGGATGCCCAAACTCCGCATGCCCTGTAGTTTTCTCTGGTTTATCAGCTTTATGTGGCTATTGGCTAAACCCAGTTCATTAGGACTGGACACGCATGATAATTAATGGGCGCACGCTCACACCCATCAGTAAATCATTGAATATCGCCCATTGGGTGCACAAGACAATTGAATTCCTCGCCACTGAGAGGAGAGAATTATATCTCCATATCCCTCAGTGCTCGTTATTACGTAGGTCGTTACTGTACCATGGTATCCGATCTGTCTTCATACGCTAAGCAGCCTACTTGTACAGTTGCGTCCGTATAATATTTGACCCTGTGACATGTTGCGAGCGGCTGCACAAGGATTGATACTGGCCTATCACAGCCCTTCTCCCCCCTGATTCCTATCATAGGAACATCGTTTGATATGAAGAGAAAGCTGCAGCTACCGGCTTTATTAAATATGTATGAGCTGACCTGGAAGCCGGATAGAGGAAGACCATATGGCGGTCATCCGTGCATGACAGGGTGCCTCTGTGGCATAGCATTAGCATTCTGTCTCCCCCCTGAATGCAGACTGCCAGCGATTCATCAGATAGGAGATGAGGACTGTGTGATGCTGTGCACGATTATATTACCCACTAATTCGTCTTTGGTGAAACACAGCAGACACCCATAGACAGGGCTCTAATAGGACCCAAACAGGAGCCCGTCCGTCACTACTCAAACACTGGGGGTCATTCCAAGTTGTTCGCTAGCTGCATTTGTTCGCTGTGCAGCGATGAGGCAATAAAACGGCACTTCTGCGCATGCGGCGCAATGCGCACGCGCGTCGTACTATTACAAAGAACGATGTAGTTTCACACAAGGTCTAGCGAATCTTTTCAGTCGCACTGCTGGCCGCAGAGTGATTGTCAGGAAGTGGGCGTTTCTGGGTGTCAACTGACCGTTTTCTGGGAGTGTTTGGAAAAACGCAGGCGTGCCAAGAAAGACGCAGGCGTGGCTGGGCGAACGCAGGGCGTGTTCGTGACGTCAAATCAGGAACTGAATGATCTGAAGTGATCGCAAGCGCTGAGTAGGTTTTGAGCTACTATAAAACTGCACAAAAAAAATTTGCCGCCGCTCTGCGATCCTTTCGTTCGCACTTCTGCTAAGCTAAAATACACTCCCAGAGGGCGGCGGCATAGCGTTTGCACGGCTGCTTAAAACTAGCTAGCGAGCGATCAACTCGGAATGACCACCACTGTGCAGCGTCTTAACCACCCCCGCTGCACGTCTCAGACCTACTTAGAGCAACAGGCCCTCGGCCGACTGAACTAATTACATATTTAACATTGACATGCGTATTTTTAAATAGAATTTGAGAGGATTTTCTCAGAAACATATGGTCTAGTTTTTGGCTTTTTCCCCCCGCAGTTATTGGCCTCTTTCAAATGCAAAGTATCCGAAGATTTTCCTGCTCCTGTTCAGCCCTAACGCATAAATATCCTTTCCAGACAGAATAAATATATCTATATTCGCCTGTAAAACGGAAACAACAAAATCTCCTCGCTTTTTCGTATTTGGCTGCGTCATATTATTACGTTGCATAATCCTTCACTGGAAGAAAACCTATATATGCTTGGATAAGCAGAGCGTCGCAGAGGCCGGTAAGCAGTGACATCACGGTTACAGTAAGCGTCGGGAGCGTTGTCTGGCGTCCCTCCCCGGGGATTGGATGCTCTTCAGCAGAAATGATTTGTTTTATGGTGGGTATATAAAGCGGAGATACGTTTCCAGTGCCTGGGTCAATATCTCATGTGAGCGAAGCTCATCTCATGTCCCGTTCTGCCCCCCACCGCTCCTAACACCATGATCATTGATCTGCATTGAAGTATCTCTAGGCTTGTGTAAGACCCCAATAAGATCCATATGACCTTAATTTTATTTATTCCACTTCATGAGGCAGCTCACCTCCTAGGGCGCTCTCTGTCGTCGCTGCCGTCTAGTGACAATAACAAATCTGTATAAGGGACCGCGGCCTGGGCTGGGGATTACAGTGTAAATCGCTGCCGGGAGACACTTGTGTGGGGCTGACACCAAAGGGGTTCGCTAGCTGGTGCGGCCATTATTTTGGGCGCAGTTAGTAGGATAATTGGGCACGTCTAGAATACGATCATGCGGTGCCAGCTTCTCGGATAATCCCCCCCCCCCACTTAGTTTTCCAAGGACTCTCCTGGTCTTGCCAAGGAAAACGTTGGAAATTCTGCTTTGCTGCGATGTGGCGTTGTCTCGCTCATGGCAGATCCCACTCCTGTATTTGGAATTTTGGGAAATGACGCATTCCGCCTCGTTGCCGCTGGCACGAGGAATGGAATAGGGATTTCAGACATAACACGCTGAGGATTTTGATTTTGGGGGAAGATTTATAAAGTGCAAAAAAAAAAAAAAAAGTGATCACATTTAATAGAAGGGCAATCGCTGCGTTACCATCAGAGCGACCTGTCCTGTCTCCGTCGTGGGCTTTGTGTTGTTAATTCATTGCACGGCTGTTTGGGTGGTTAGCATGTAAATTGGGCAGGGGGAAGGGTTACGCCAAGTATCCGGGGCCTCTCTGTGGGACCCGCTTATCACAGCCCGGCATTCGCCGATCTGTCCTTCAGCTCTCCGCTGACAAATGCTGAAATGGAAAGGGGAGAGATGAAAGAAATCCGAATAACAATTCACAATAATTACTTCTGCAATCCTGCTCCACCTGTGCTCAATTAGCCTCCAGCAGATAGCGTCACCATTTACGGAGGAGACGGACGCATTAGCATAAGCCGAATGCATAAGAAGCAGCCACATTTTTTGGGGCAGTGGGGAAGAGACTTTAAGTTGTTTCCACTTATAATGTGGAACATGACATTCTTTGTATTATGTTATGGTTGCAGGGACGCGGGGCCTCATCACAATGTACGTTTCGGCGCGGAGTTGGGCCGGCGCACAATGGTTTTGTATAAAATAATGCACATGAAAACAAAAACGCTTACGCTACTTCCATTGTTTCCCCTGCGGCTGCCACTAGTGGGCTCCCAATGGAGCAATTCAATTGTTGCTTCATTCAGGCGTGAGTGGCGCTTGTGGTGTGGGCGGCATACGTCTTTCTGCTGGTAGCCTCCTGAAGTAGCGAGAAGAAATTTGCGCAAAGTCAGAGGTTTGGGCTCTCTAACCAGGACTGTAGACGGGTTGGCCACTATATGCGGCTTAACCCAGTCTGTTTGGGTGTGTTAAGCGCGATAATTAGTAGACACCAGGAACAAATCAATTGCTCCATTGGGCGCCCATTAATTATAGCGGCATCCAAAGCGATTGAATTCCTGCCAAGTACGGTGGGTCACATGTCTCTAGTGGTGTCTTCCTGATCCGGTGGTTACATCGTGATGACTTCTATCTCATCCTGCAGCGGTACTCTGTGCTCAATGCCTAACCCTAAGCCTCCCCCCTAGTGCCTAACCCTAAGCCTCCCCTTAGTGCCTAACCCTAACTCTCCCATAGCCTAACCCATAGGTCTGCAAACTCGGTCCTCATTACCCCACACAGTGCATGTTTTGCAGGTCACCCAGCTGGTGCACAGGTGTATTAATTACTCACAGACACATTTTAAAAGGTCCGCAGGTGGAGTTAATTATTTCACTTGTGATTCTGTGAGGAGACCTGCAAAACATGCACCGTGTGGGGTAATGAGGACCGCGTTTGCAGACCTATGGCCTATCCCTGACGCTCCCATAGCCTATCCCTGACGCTCCCATAGCCTATCCCTGACGCTCCCATAGCCTATCCCTGACGCTCCCATAGCCTATCCCTGACGCTCCCATAGCCTATCCCTGACGCTCCCATAGCCTATCCCTGACGCTCCCATAGCCTATCCCTGACGCTCCCATAGCCTATCCCTGACGCTCCCATAGCCTATCCCTGACGCTCCCATAGCCTATCCCTGACGCTCCCATAGCCTATCCCTGACGCTCCCATAGCCTAACCCTAACCCTCTCCTCCCATAGCCTAACCCTAACCCTCTCCTCCCATAGCCTAACCCTAACCCTCTCCTCCCATAGCCTAACCCTAACCCTCCCCTCCCATAGCCTAACACTAACCCTCTCCTCCCATAGCCTAACACTAACCCTCTCCTCCCATAGCCTAACACTAACCCTCTCCTCCCATAGCCTAACACTAACCCTCCCCTCGCCTAACACTAACCCTCCCCTCCCATAGCCTAACACTAACCCTCCCCTCCCATAGCCTAACACTAACCCTCCCCTCCCATAGCCTAACACTAACCCTCCCCTCCCATAGCCTAACCCTCCCCTCCCATAGCCTAACCCTAACCCTCCCCTTCCATAGTCTAACCCTCCCCTCCCATAGCCTAACCCTACCCCTCCCATAGCCTAATACTAACCCTCCCCTCCCATAGCCTAATACTAACCCTCCCCTCCCATAGCCTAACACTAACCCTCCCCTCCCATAGCCTAACACTAACCCTCCCCTCCCATAGCCTAACACTAACCCTCCCCTCCCATAGCCTAACCCTCCCCTCCCATAGCCTAACCCTCCCCTCCCATAGCCTAACCCTAACCCTCCCCTCCCATAGCCTAACACTAACCCTCCCCTCCCATAGCCTAACACTAACCCTCCCCTCCCATAGCCTAACACTAACCCTCCCCTCCCATAGCCTAACACTAACCCTCCCCTCCCATAGCCTAACACTAACCCTCCCCTCCCATAGCCTAACACTAACCCTCCCCTCCCATAGCCTAACACTAACCCTCCCCTCCCATAGCCTAACACTAACCCTCCCCTCCCATAGCCTAACACTAACCCTCCCCTCCCATAGCCTAACCCTAACCCTCCCCCCCCATAGCCTAACCCTAACCCTCCCCCCCCATAGCCTAACCCTAACCCTCTCCTCCCATAGCCTAACCCTAACCCTCTCCTCCCATAGCCTAACCCTAACCCTCTCCTCCCATACCCTAACCCTCCCCTCCCATAGCCTAACCCTCTCCTCCCATACCCTAACCCTCCCCTCCCATAGCCTAACCCTAACCCTCCCCCCCCATAGCCTAACCCTAACCCTCTCCTCCCATAGCCTAACCCTAACCCTCTCCTCCCATGGCCTAACCCTAACCCTCTCCTCCCATACCCTAACCCTCCCCTCCCATAGCCTAACCCTAACCCTCTCCTCCCATACCCTAACCCTCCCCTCCCATAGCCTAACACTAACCCTCCCCTCCCATAGCCTAACACTAACCCTCCCCTCCCATAGCCTAACACTAACCCTCCCCTCCCATAGCCTAACACTAACCCTCCCCTCCCATAGCCTAACACTAACCCTCCCCTCCCATAGCCTAACACTAACCCTCCCCTCCCATAGCCTAACACTAACCCTCCCCTCCCATAGCCTAACACTAACCCTCCCCTCCCATAGCCTAACACTAACCCTCCCCTCCCATAGCCTAACACTAACCCTCCCCTCCCATAGCCTAACCCTAACCCTCCCCTCCCATAGCCTAACCCTAACCCTCCCCTCCCATAGCCTAACCCTAACCCTCCCCTCCCATAGCCTAACCCTAACCCTCCCCTCCCATAGCCTAACCCTAACCCTCCCCTCCCATAGCCTAACCCTCCCCTCCCATAGCCTAACCCTCCCCTCCCATAGCCTAACCCTCCCCTCCCATAGCCTAACCCTAACCCTCCCCTCCCATAGCCTAACCCTAACCCTCCCCTCCCATAGCCTAACCCTAACCCTCCCCTCCCATAGCCTAACCCTAACCCTCCCATAGCCTAACCCTCCCCTCCCATAGCCTAACCCTCCCCTCCCATAGCCTAACCCTCCCCTCCCATAGCCTAACCCTCCCCTCCCATAGCCTAACCCTAACCCTCCCCTCCCATAGCCTAACCCTCCCCTCCCATAGCCTAACCCTAACCCTCCCCTCCCATAGCCTAACACTAACCCTCCCCTCCCATAGCCTAACACTAACCCTCCCCTCCCATAGCCTAACACTAACCCTCCCCTCCCATAGCCTAACCCTAACCCTCCCCTCCCATAGCCTAACCCTAACCCTCCCCTCCCATAGCCTAACCCTAACCCTCCCCTCCCATAGCCTAACCCTAACCCTCCCCTCCCATAGCCTAACCCTAACCCTCCCCTCCCATAGCCTAACCCTCCCCTCCCATAGCCTAACCCTCCCCTCCCATAGCCTAACCCTCCCCTCCCATAGCCTAACCCTAACCCTCCCCTCCCATAGCCTAACCCTAACCCTCCCCTCCCATAGCCTAACCCTAACCCTCCCCTCCCATAGCCTAACCCTAACCCTCCCATAGCCTAACCCTCCCCTCCCATAGCCTAACCCTCCCCTCCCATAGCCTAACCCTCCCCTCCCATAGCCTAACCCTCCCCTCCCATAGCCTAACCCTAACCCTCCCCTCCCATAGCCTAACCCTCCCCTCCCATAGCCTAACCCTAACCCTCCCCTCCCATAGCCTAACCCTAACCCTCCCCTCCCATAGCCTAACCCTAACCCTCCCCTCCCATAACCTAACCCTAACCCTCCCCTCCCATAACCTAACACTAACCCTCCCCTCCCATAGCCTGCCCCTCTCCTCCCATAGCCTGCCCTTAACCCTCCCTTTTCGCAGCCTAATTACAACCCTCTCCTCCCATAGCCCAACCCTCTGGTGTAACATTGGGAGGCAATCACTTTGCCGGCTGCCGGGATCCCGGCTGTCAAGATACGGACACTGGAATTCCGACACCCAGTGAAATGCCGCCGGTCAAAATACCGACCTCCTCCCGGAATCCCCCCATGGGTGGTGGTCCACGCCACCGTCCGAGGGGGTATAGATTAGTGTGTTGACCAAAGGTGAGGACACGAGAGGACATGCTGCACTCGCCGCTGGGATTCCGGGTGTGCTGACCGCCGCGATCTTGACAGCCGGGATATCCTGCTGATTCCGTCACAATATTGACATTGAACTGTACTGACATTCTGCAGATGCCGGCGGTTCAGTGTTGACATGACTGCACCCCTATGTAGAAGGCGGTAAGACAGCAGCGTGCGGCCTTTCCTGGTCTGTAGACAGGTGAATAATTGCAGGGGCCGGGACAATATATACTTCACAGGCATGTGGTCATGTGACTGGCGGTCCAACCCCTTACACATACTGCGTCAGATGTATTCAGCCTGGGGAAGGCATAAGTAAGTGATAAACCGGTGATAAACGCCCCAGCCAATCGGCTCCAATATGTAAAATGACAGTTATGAGCTGATTGGCTGGTGCGTTATCACCTTGCATTTATCACCGGTTTATCACTTCTTTATGCTGTCTCCAGGCTTAATACATCTGCCCCACTGTTTGCACACATTACAATGTACTTGCCCCGGGGGCTCGTTAGAATTGGTTTTCCAATAATGGCAAATTGATTTGATAACGCTGCGTTGCAGGGGAACCATCTCGTCCTCTCAGTGATAATACACAGACAGGAGTGTACACTGAATAATCTCCCAGCAGTCACTGTTTAGCTAACCAGTCTCCCACCAGTGGTAGTGGAACTACAAGTCTCAGTATGCCCAGCCAGCTTTGTCAGCTTGGCAATGAGTGCCAAATCACCATCATTTAGTGGGTAGGTAGTTTTATAAATTCTGGCTTTTGGTGACCTGTATGGGGTCAGAGAGGAAGCTGAGAACATAGACGCCTCATAGGCAGACAGAGCTGCAGGCTTCACTTTCTGCAGCTAGGCACACCTCGAAATATACTGAGTTACTGACACGGCGTGCTTTGCTGTTTCACTTGTTTGACCCATTTGTCCTCCGCTCTCCAGCCCCTGGCTGTATTCCACTTTATGGGGAAGGAATATTCTGTTACGCTACTGGTAAGCGAGTGCGTTGCCTGCCTCAGATTGTGACATTATACCTCTATGCTGTCAGTTGTAAGTGTAGGGTAGTTTTACACTTTGTGCGTCTGTCGGGCGGTATCTGCAGTTGCGTATTATATTGCATTGTTCCCCAGAGTATCATTACCGTGCTAATTATCGGGGCGCAGAGCCCTCCCACGGCCTTTCTTGTGTGTATGAGCGTTCCTCTCTTCCCCCATTGTGATATCACTATTATATCGGAGTATGGAGATAGCAGGTTACAGGAAATGAGAGGCTGCCGGATAATACACGTGAGTGACAGCGGCGGGGGGACTTCTGTGGCTCCTCATTTGTTAGCTCCTGCCAGGGTGTCTCGTTCATTCCAGTGCCGACTGTCTCCCAGCTGCCGTGTCTCATGTACCTCGCACCTAGGTGTTAATAAATCAAAGTCCCCCCCCCCTGCCTCCGGGCCTTGCAGAGCGCTTATTAAATCTGCTGCATAAAGCACGGCGCTGTCACCGTTTAGATCAGACGCTGCTTTATATCCGCTGCCTTCTCTCTGGGCTGCGAGTCAGGTTTTATTAAAAGACCTTATTGGGCTCAGCCAGCAGCTCCTGTCAGCGTTTTCCCGCGTACGCCGCCTCTTTGGTGTAGCTTACTACCAGTGTGCTGCTGTTCTTTATTATATTATTATTTCTAGGTGTAAATATAGGCAGATGGCCAAAAACGTGTGCTCCCCGCACATGAAACCATTATTCGTGGCCGTGCAAGCCCGTCCATTCACTGAGGCACGAGGCCCTTCAGTTGTCTTGTACATGCCAGTTTGTTTTTAATGCTTTTTGCTTTCTGTCTGTGCTTCACAGCCAAGTCTCTATATCACCAGGGTGAGTGGGAACGGGACATAAAGCTACTCCCTGTGGTTATCACTGTATGTAATGCAGCGAAAACTCAGCAGGAGGGCGTCCTGGCTGATATAAACCCTGGCTGATAATGTACATGTATGGCTGAAAAGCAAAGGAGGAAGCTTCAGAAGTAGAACAGTGTTCTTGGTAAAAATCGCAGGAAGGTGTAGAGAATATGACACATTTTGGGGCATCTGAAGGAAGAACACCCCCTTCCTCCCTCTCGCCTTGTTCTTCACTGCTACAGACCCCACCTTGGAAGATGACCTGTATGACACATTGGCTTTTCCTGTGAGGCCTGGAATGGCTGCTGGACTGCGACGATGGGATGGAGGCGACCCCTATACCCTGTGCGCCATTCCTGTATACTGGAAATAATGAGGCACAACCCTTTTGTAGCCCTACGTCCCTGTGCATCACAGGATCATACATGATTGATGTGTATATATATACATATATATATATATATATATATATATATATATATATATATATATATATATATATATATATATATATATATATATATATATATATATATATAGACTGGCCTGGTTTTCTCCATGAGTCCGTGTCCCTCTGCAGGTCAGGTGGATTTATTGTATGCAGTATATGCAATTATCCCAGACCATGGGAAAGCCTCCCATATATCCCAAGGGTGAGATGCGTGCAGTGATCCTACATATTGTGTGTCCTCAGGGCAGGATTACAGCCTGATTCCCCCTCCCCCAAATACTTTCTCCTCTGGCGGGAAACGTGTTATATGTATTTCCATGTTACGAGTCATATGATACCGTATCACAAGGAGCCGGAAGTCTTGCAGGTGCATGTCATATTTTGTCTTCAGATTTTGCTTGTCTGGAATATCCCCTGTTATGCACCCAATCACATCACCAGAATGTACACAGCAGCACAGAGTATATCAGGAGATGAGTGATGTGTCAGTGAGGACAGGGCTGCATGTGACGGGGGCAGTGACATGATGTGAGGAGGGGAATGGAGGCAGCAGGAAGCCACAGACTGAGAGTTATATAGTGGGAGGAGCAGGGTCCCCAGCAGCACAGAGTATATCAGGAGATGAGTGATGTGTCAGTGAGGACAGGGCTGCATGTGACAGGGACAGTGACATGATGTGAGGAGGGGAATGGAGGCAGCAGGAAGCCACAGACTGAGAGTTATATAGTGGGAGGAGCAGGGTCCCCAGCAGCACAGAGTATATCAGGAGAAGAGTGATGTGTCAGTGAGGACAGGGCTGCATGTGACAGGGGCAGTGACATGATGTGAGGAGGGGAATGGAGGCAGCAGGAAGCCACAGACTGAGAGTTATATAGTGGGAGAGCAGGGTCCCCAGCAGCACAGAGTATATCAGGAGATGAGTGATGTGTCAGTGAGGACAGGGCTGCATGTGACAGGGGCAGTGACATGATGTGAGGAGGGGAATGGAGGCAGCAGGAAGCCACAAACTGAGAGTTATATAGTGGGGGGAGCAGGGTCCCCAGCAGCACAGAGTATATCAGGAGATGAGTGATGTGTCAGTGAGGACAGGGCTGCATGTGACAGGGGCAGTGACATGATGTGAGGAGGGGAATGGAGGCCGCGGGGTTCCTCACTTCACAGAAACGACTGCCATTACTGGCCATGGTGACAGGTGTACTCCTCCTAATTTTGAGCGCTATAATTCTCCAGAAGAACATTTCTGTGTATTTGGAGCCTAAATGAAGTGTCGGAGCGATGTCTAATTCTCGTCTTCGGTCTCCCGCCAGCCTGGAAATAGATAGCCGGCGTATTTGCTCCCCTGTCGTTCTCCGCGCTCTGGTCTCGCACTGCGACTCTGCGGCTGCCAAGTCTGAGAGCCCATTAACCTCTGCGTCTCTCCCACAGGCGGGCACGGCCGGGACCCCCACTGCGTGGTGAGAGAAATTGATTTGCCTGCACAGCGCGCTGTCTATAAAATGTCAATTTCACTGTCAGGAGTTTTACATTTGTTCAGGTTTCTGTCTGGTATTCATCAGCCTGTGCTGAGGGGAAGCATAGACTCTGCAGGACATTACGCACATCCTAATGGTCCAGCACAGATAGCTGTTCATTGATTGATATGTGATCTTTACGGACGTTGTAGTTATTTATTCTGAATGGGGAGAGATGATGTTGGTAATTCCAGTCGCCCACTTGGAAGGTTTCTGATGTGATTAAGTTGGCGATTTCGCGTTGCAACCGGTGTCGTCGTCACTAGCTCCGGTGACTGCAAATCATTTCCTTGGCGCATAATCTGTATTGTTAATAGGAGATGCAAAACAAAGCTTTGAATCATTTAAATTTGAGCAAAAATAAATTTTCCCCAGCATTTAATTATGTCGCCTTGCACAGTTTATTTTTATTTTTTGGGGTGGGGGGTTATTTTTAGCTTCAATATTATCCCTCTAGACCAGTGATCTCCAACCCTTAGCTCGCGAGCTACCGGTAGCTCGCAGTAGTATTTTCGGTAGCTCATAGAGCGCACGGGCTTGGGCAGTCACTGGCACTCCTCCTCCCTTCATTTTTAATAAGGTGCCGGCCGCCAGCCAATTAGAGCTCAGCCGCTCTCCGCACTTCACAGGAGAGGTGCGCGCTGCACTCTCCTACCCTTTCCGTCCCTCGTACAGGAGGTCTAGCACCGGCGGCAGTAGAAGAAGCCAGCAAGGGTCATCACTGTGTGGGGCACTGTATAGGACACTGCGGGGGGGGGGGGGGGGGGGGGGGCATTTTATCTGGTGCTGCAGGGGGAATTGTATCTGGCACTGGTGGGGGCATTATTTGTGTATCTGGCACTGCTGGGGGGGCATTATTTGTGTATCTGGCACTGGTGGGGGCATTATTTGTGTATCTGGCACTGGTGGGGGCATTATTTGTGTATCTGGCACTGCTGGGGGGCATTATTTGTGTATCTGGCACTACGCGGGAGGGCATTACGCGTAGTTGTGCGGCCACACCCACTTTTGTGAGGCCACACCCACTTTCGCAGCAACGCATGCGCATTGGGGGTAGGGGGTAGCTCCTTCACAGGTTATATTTTGATGGTTGGGGCATATGCACATGATCATATTGTATTATTTGTGAGTGTGGTTTATTGGGTTGATCCTAACTAGGTCGACAGTCATTAGGTCGACCACTATTGGTCGACAGTGAGTAGGTCGACACCTGAAATAGGCTGACATGGAAAAAGGTCTGTCCACGCTGAGAGAAAAGCAGTGACCCATCCACGGCCATCACAAATAAACAGCTCTGACCGATGATATAATAACATGGTGGGAATGCACAGAAAGAAGCTAGTAAAAGCTGCAGTACGGCATATACGGGCTAGTAGAAGACATCTGAGGGCAGAGAGGACTCTCTACAGCATTGGATGCTTTTTTGGGACGTTCAAGGTCATTTCTGACGCACGGCTTAGTATCCCAAAACATTGCAGTGTAATCTCGCTGTTAGTCATTGAATCTGCTCTTCCACCCAGTAGCATTAGCAGAAACATTGTGAAAAACGTCTTCATTATTGGGTTTGATTTGAATGAAACCCCTCTATTATACAGCAGGTATAATCTTCCTTCTCGCGTACGAGCGAAAGTAGCAAAATAGTCATTTTAAACGTCTGTTTTGACAACTTGCGTTCAGCGTGAGGTTTGATCTTCTGTAGCGCAGCAGATTTAATTGTCCTACTCGTGCATGAATGGAAGAAAGAAAAGGGTTTGTAAAATATGCCCGTGAAATCATGTACTGTGAGTCCATGAAGAGAGCGCCCATATGTGTATACTGTTATGTCCGTAGTATATACAGCAGGTAGCGTGTCCCAAGCAGATGCACAACGGCTATCCCTTGTTATGATTTGTAAATGTTAATATAGCGTTTGTAATTTTTAAAACTGTCTCATGCTCTTTGTGTATAGCTTATTATTATTATTATTATTATTATTATTATTATTATCCTTTATGGCGCCACAAGGGATCCGCCGCGCCAAATTACAAAGTACATAAATCGATAATCAAAACCGGAAAATTGCGTCTTACAGCTTAAGACATAATAGGACAAGTACAGGGTACATAAACCTAACTACAGGGTACATAAACTTAACTACATCAGCAGACGACACTGACATAAGTATCAGCTGGTCAGAAAACCGCGGGATTTGATTTCGTTGAAGATGTTTTATGTGAGAGAAAGATAACATGGGGGTTGAGGGCCCTGCTTGTGAGAACTTACGTTCTACATTTGCCTGCTTCTTTCACCTCTGTCTGTGGATGGCTGCACAACCCATATTATATTCTCCCCATCTTGACTTTTCAGAACAGGTCATTCATTTTTTTTTCTTCTGGTGTCCGCTTGCCAGCTGCCATGGAACTATAAGTCCCAGCATGCTTTTTCAAACTGCATTAAAAAAATGACGGTTATGCTTTGTACTCTATTATACCCATTCTATAAACCCCCCTCAGCTACAATTTATGTATTTCACATTGAAGCGGTGATATTATCAATTAAACCTCTGACTTCATTTCTTTTATTTGGTTCATACCAATTTATAGGAATTATGAAATTGAACCCCTAATCTAGATGAGGACATGGTAAATCCGGATCGAATGAATAGGGACTCCATGACCTTGTTTAGCACTCATATTGTCACAGATGTGTGAGCCTTTGGCGGCTAGTGACTGGTCGCTGATTATGGTCCACAAAATGGCGGCCTCCATTCAGTGACGGGTACATGTGAATGTTTGTGCTCCGGTGATCATCTGAGGCGCTCAGGAAGTCTGTATTTGGGATGTTGGCGCTCTGCCCCTCAGGAAGGCGTTCTGTATGAGTAAACGGAATATATTGTTTATTTTCATCACGTCGCCATTGCTCATGCAGATATTCCAGCGTCTGATCCTGGATACTGACAAACGGGGTTTCTAGAGCCGTGCCCATATAAGTGCCCTGGCTGCAGAATACCGCCAGACTGGCACACACTCTGATAGCGCCAGGTGGTGCTAGGCACACGTCGGGGCGCGGCAGCACTGAGGAACACAGCGATATTATTGCATTTTTATGCCTATAATCTGATCTTGGAAATCTCTGAACTTTCTTCTCAGGACTCATTGACCGTGTGCTGCTGTAGCCTCCATTTTTCCCTGGTTGTGCAGGTGACAGTAATATCCTGGATCTGTCTGTGTAATTGTCCTTTAGCCGTCAGCTGTTCTGCTTGCTCTGCCATCTGTTGTATGTAATGGAGATCTGTGCTGCAGAAACATGAGCAAGTGTCACTCTCTCTCGTCTCATTATCTGTAAAGAACAGTAAATCCCGGCTCCTCCCCCCTCCCGGGACGCCTCTGTGATGGTGGCTGCTGTAGTCAGAGGATCTGAGGTTGTTCCTCTACTCCTGTGAGTTGGCGTCCAGTGCCAGGATGCATTCCGGCCAGGGACGGATCTAGACTTTTCTCTAGGGGGGGGCGGTTTACTGTTTAATCTTGACTCCTCCCTCTACAGTCCCAACTCCTCCCATCTGCAATCCTAACTCCTCCTCTCTCAATTCTGACTGAACTTTTTGAGTGAGACTGAGATAGAGCTTTGTGATTGTTCTATGTACATGTGACTGTGCTATGAGGTAATTGTATTTATTAGCCCTAGTACCCACACACCAGCAAGTGAGAGGCAAATGCTCTGTAACCCTTGCTCTCCTGGCTCCTCTGTGCTGCTGTGGTGTAAGCTGCAACACATCGTTCTGCCTCAGGCTCTCCCAGGAGAGCTCTTTTCTGCTCAAAAGTGGGCGTGGCCATGACTGTGTTAGGGGGGGGGGGGCGGTCGCCCCCTTTGCCCCCCTCTAGATCCGGCCCTGATTCCGGCCACTCCCGGTGCACCCCCCTCGTCTCCAGGAGCTGCAGGAAGAGGAAGGGAGCTGGCAGCGGTGACTTCTTCCTAATCAAAGACAGGATCCTGCTGCTAATCAGGGGGGGTTTCTGTTCCCGCACGGCTGGCTTTCAATTTTATTATCAATTTTATTGCGAAAAAACGGCGTGACTCACTATGGATCTATAGGAAGCGAGCGGGGAACATGGGATTTTATGGGTTTCTCCTGGAACAAACTGTCCAGCCAGAAAGGGCGCTGTGATCTGGTGGGTTCCATTCGCATTAAATGCTTTCCGGAACAGATAGGGTTAAAACGGATCTGCTGCCATGAAGCCGTTTTTTCCTCTCCGTATTTAATACTTGTCACTGCAAGAAATTATTTTTCTTTTCTTAGTTTCCCGCTTGCATTGCCCTCCATAACGCCAGTGGTGTGTAAATGAGACTGGGGGAGAGATCGGGCGGCATTCTGGTAGTTTATAAAGTCATTTTGAAATATACTTTGGAGAGACTTATAAACAATCCGGTTGCTCTGCAGGTGGCGGTGAATTACTAGGCCGCGCTGTTGTGTTACCGGTTCGGCCCATGTAAGGAATGGCTGCATATTGATGTGACACTGAAAGGCCGTACAGTGTCCTATTATTCCGTGCACACAGGGGCAGCGGTCCGTCTAGGCCACCACAGCAGTATTTGGCTGATTATTATCTCTGCTGGGTTTGCAAACGGCTGATGAATAAAGTCTTTGTTGGATCAATTGTGTCAGACGGGCACAGTGGCCTTTTCATTCTGGGCCTCCGTCCCCTCATGCCCACCTCCCCTTAGACCGCCCCGAGTCATAATATACCGCCTTTTCTGAGGCGAAATGTTCTGTGAACGCTGGCACGGACAGGGTTAAATTAATCTCCCCCCTCTGTTTCCCCCTCAGTTGCCCTAGAGACCCGTCCACACACAGACCCGCATACTATTGGGGTCTCCACGCATGACACTGTTCCCTTTCATTGCCTCCAATGTGACAGCCCGCCATAACGTCAATGCTGTTTCTGTTGGCCGGGGCCAAGGGGCCACTCTCCCATTTGTCTCTCCAGCCCTAACACACCAGTGTTTGTGCTCCAAGCCAGGGTCCTGTCCGCCCCTCTGCACACAATGAGGGGTTTTGTCCTACAGCTGCCAGAGAAAGGGCTTCGGCAGCTCTCAGGACGGTGATTGGCGTTTACCGGGCGCCGAGTGACCGTTGTGTGCAGAGTGCCGTCGCATGTGCTCCCTGTATCCATTACATCCTATGAGGGACGCCTTCTCTCGCCCCTATCTCGCGTCACCCGGCTGAGCGCTTGTGCGATGTGCATTATTTATTATTTCATTATTAATTCATCTATTAGTGTAATGTTCTTCTTGTATTATGGTCCCACAGAGAATGAGAGAACAAGGTGATTTCTCACCCACCAATCAGAATATACTACACTGCGTTCTTGTAAGAGGTCACCTGGGGCTTTAACTTATTACTGTTATACTGGTTTTAGTTAGAAGTTATTTATATAGCGCCTACAAAGGATGCAGCGCTGTACAGAGAATCGACAACCGTTCTGGAGCTTACAGTTTATATTCCTTCCCCAAAAAGGCGCGTACACTGGGGTTAATGCGGTCAGCAGCCAATTAACCTAGTAGTACGTCTGTGGAGTGTATATAAATAGGACATTACACCCCCAACTTGTCAGGGCTGCTGCTAACATGATCCAGTCTAATTGTATGGTAAACAGTCGCCTCCAGCAATTAGCCAATTACGTGACGTGCAGACTTGCTGAAACTGACAGCGACCGCACAGGGGGATGTCTGCACCATGGTGCAGCAGCACAAGGACGGTGCACCCGTACCAAGACTGCTGAAACTGGCAGCGGCCGCACAGAGGGATGCCTGCACCATGGCGCAGCAGCACACGGAGGGTGCACCCATACCAAGACTGCTGAAACTGGCAGCAGCCGCACAGAGGGATGCCTGCACCATGGCGCAGCAGCACACGGAGGGTGCACCCATACCAAGACTGCTGAAACTTGCAGCGGCCGCACAGAGGGATGCACCCATACCAAGACTGGGACAAGATAAGTCCCATCCCGGCCAGCTCTTGGGTAGATAGAATTTGTGCATTTGTTTGCGAAGAAATGGTCTCCTGTTTTATTCAACCTCATTCCATAGTGTGCCTGCTTTGTGACCTAGAGTTCCATCGTTAATGTTAATCCGTTGCCTTTCAAGCTGCTGATGAACTACACATCCCAGCATGCCCTGCCACAGTTTTAGCATGCCCTGATAGCAAAGCTTTGTGTAACGCACCCTACGGGTCTATGACCTTGTGTTTTTTTTCCAGTGAAGCATTAATATACTTTTGGAAAAAGAAAGCGTGAAAGGGAATTGCTGCTGTGCACTTGTTACAGCTACTTTGGCCCAGATTTATCAAGCTTCGGAGAGTGATAAAGTACCAGCCAACCAGCTCCTAACTTCCATGTCACATGCTGTGTTTGGAAAATGACAGTTAGGAGCTGATTGGTTAGTATTTTATCACCGTGCTATTACTCTCTGAGGCTTGATAAATCTGGGCCTTAGAATGACATTTAGGCTGCAGAATAAGACCAGTGACACGGAGGAGCTGATGGACACTAATGGTGTAACTTGACCAATATGGCTGCTCCCAGAATAACATGTCTGTAACCTCGTTATTGGTATTTGTAGGGTAAATATATCCCTACGATGAGCCTTGGTGCTCTGTTATCCTCCAAGCTCACCGGCGAGGACAGCGTATGCTGAACGGTCTTCACCTGAAGGTACTGCCAGATACACTCTGCTAAAGAACGTATCTGACTCTTTGAGGCTGTAAATGAAAAATAAAAGTTCAAGGCATACCATTCACAGGTCACGTCATCTCCTCCGCCTGAATCACACGTATAATCCATTGGCTCGTGTGATCTCCCTGTGACCTCATGCGTTTGATCCCTGCCCGGTAATACCTCGTCTCCCACATAAGACATGCACAGACGGCTGGGGCTAGGTGACGAGAGATGAAGGAGCCGTGCTTGCATTAGTCAGGGATGACTAAGAATTACAGGTGTCCCTGGGATATCTTCATCATGTTTATCTTGGCTGTGGTCGGGCATTCCAGCTGTCTGATACAGAACGAATATCCTTTTTGGAGGAGTATGTCACCCAGAGGTAGGTCCCCCCCCTAGAGTATCCTCCGACTCCAGAGATGATGTCAGCTCTTTGGGGCTCGGAGACACCCACAAGCTAATGAAAAGAGACAGGTGCTACAACTGATCCTGTCTCGGCGAAGCTGGTTAGATGACGCTCCGTGACAGATCCTAACCCCAGGTGGTCAGGGAACGGGGCAACAAGGCTGCATTCTGAGAAGAGCTCTCGTCTTTAGTCAACTGAGAACTTGGTGAAATAATAATAATAGTTATCCGTTTTATTTTTGGAAAGCCGGATCACTCGGAGGAAACCCAATGACCACGGGGAGAACATACAAACTCCTCACACACAGCGCCCTGGTGGCAAATGATCCTATGACCTCGGCACTGCGAGACAGCAGTGCGATCCCCTGTGCCACCCTACGTATGTAATGCTGACCCCTGTGCCTCAGTTGGTCAGGCTGCATTATTGGCCCAATGCTATACAGTAAAAGTGCTGACATTGGGGGTCATTCCGAGTTGATCGCTCGCTAGCAGTTTTTAGCAGCCGTGCAAACGCTATGCCACCGCCCACTGGGAGTGTATTTTAGCTTAGCAGAAGTGCAAACGAAAGGATCGCAGAGCGGCTACAAAGTTTTTTTTTTTTTTTTTTTTTTTTTTGTGCAGTTTCAGAGTAGCTCAAAACCTACTCAGCGCTTGCGATCACTTCAGACTGTTCAGTTCCTATTTTGACGTCACAAACACGCCCTGCGTTCGCCCAGCCACGCCTGCGTTTTTCCTGGCACGCCTGCGTTTTTCCGAACACAGCCGAGCTCTGCAAAAACATTTTGTGCAGTTTCAGAGTAGGTCTGAATTTACTCAGCCCTTGCGATCATTTCAGCCTGTCTGGTCCCTGAATTGACGTCACACACCCGCCCTCCAAACGCCTGGACACACCTGCATTTTCCCTACCACTCCCAGAAAACGGTCAGTTGACACCCAGAAACGCCCTCTTCCTGTCAATCACTCTGCGGCCAGCAGTGCGACTGAAATGCTTCGCTAGACCTTGTGTGAAACTACATCGTTCGTCGTAATAGTACGACGCGCGTGCGCATTGCGCCGCATACGCAGAAGTGCCGTTGTTTAGCCTGATCGCTGCGCAGCGAACAAAATCAGCTAGCGATCAACTCGGAATGACCCCCTTAGTCTTAGCCTCATTGTCTTAATCTGTGCAGTACTAAATACCCCTAAAGGGTCACAAATGGCAAAATAACAGCATCAGCTAATGTTGACACTAACCAGCATCCTAAGGGGATGCAGTGGTTGAAATCCTGACGGTCTGAATCCTGTTGGACCGCTATGGTAAGTACTGGTGTTAGGGGTTAGGGTTGGGCTGCAGGGGGGACATTTAGGGTTAGTCTTCAGGAGGGGTGGATTAAGGTTAGCGTTATAATACTCCCCGGGATCCGTTGGGATTTTGAACGCTGGGATCTCTCTCTCCTCTTGTTATATCGCTATTGCCTGCGTATGATCATTGAAATTACTGGTATAATACGTATCTGCCACCCAGTCAGTGACTGCCTGTCTCTCTCGCCCGTAACTGACCACCGCTGTGTCCCCCCTACCCCCCCCCCTTTTTGGAGGTTTAGTAAGGTCTTTATATCAGTACATTTATTTAATGGCTGTTTAATATACCGCCACCTGTTCTCATGCAGGAGAAAGGGGTTCCGTGCGTCTCTCTCCCCCATCCTGTCTGCTCTATAAACACGGAGCATAAATAAACTGCGTTTCCCAGACTTGTCATTGTAACCTCCAGAGTTCATTACTCGGGGAGGAGAGAGACTCAGCTGGGCCAAGTATATAGCAGACAGTGGCCACAATAGGCTGCATGAATAATCTGATTAGGTGCCATTAGCAATGATAAGGCTGCGTTACGCCAGGCTGGCCCAGGGGACGCCCCGGCGAGCTGGCGTAATGACCAGTGAATGGAAGACGGCCCACAGCATATGTCTGCGGTCCGGCCCAGCTGGTCGGGAAAGAAAGGATGTTATAATGGGTGTTAACCAGCTCCAAATACACAGCGTTTTAATGGACAAACCCTGCCTGGTTTAGCTCATTAAAGGTCACGTGAGCCTGTTAACACCTTCTCTGCCTGACGCCCTCAGCTGTTCTCGCCACGCGGATGTTTTTACCTGACGCTGCCTTTAGTTTGAGGGTCCCGTAGGTTTCGAGGCCACGTTTTCTCCCGGCGCATTGATCTGTGTTGGAGTAGTGTTAGATAAACCTGAATATCGTCCGATTAACTGGTTACCAAATATTTGTTTTACGGTTTTCATTGTGAATTCAAAGTCCCTTTTTACACAGGATTAAAAATGTTCCCTTTTCTCCACCACCTTCCGTGTCCTCTTCCGTCATTTTATAGCGCCGGATGATTGCCCTGTAGATGGGAAATTAGATTGTAAGCTCCTCTGGTACAGAGGCTGATTGAAACGTATAAACATTCTCTGTGTGCAGCACTGCGTAATATTCTGGCGCGATGGCAATTATCCGTAATCATATTTGGTGAAGCCATCAACGCATTATCTTCTTCCTACAGCCAACTAATACCATTTTGGCGACTTTTCACCTGCCGCAGTATTGTGGGGCCACTGGTAACTTTTCATCCCCCCCCCCCCTCCTCTCTCTCCGCTGTGTCTGCTCCCCAAACCACCTTGACAGAGGCTCAACAAAACGTCATTTCTTCCAAGTAAACCTAAAATATACACATTACAGAGGCTTAATCTGAATTTCCGCTGCCGTTCTGTTGTAAAGTGTAATGGTATACTTTATGCCCAAGTGACCTGGAGAGGAAGAGGTTAAATCGGCTTCGCTGGATTCTCAAACTATTTGCACCCCGGCGTGTCAGATCTTGAGCACAGGTGGAACTAAAATCTGTTGTTTTTGTATCGAAGGAAGCCATTTTGGATTCTTCCACGTAGTGTTTTATTGGCGAGTTGTATAGTTCTACATAAAATTATATTTGCGCATACAGTGTGGCGGCCATTACTGATGTGCATATTTTAGCATTACACCAATATATGGCGTTTTACACCTGCAGGGACACTATAGAGGCAGACAGGCTACATGAAACCAGCGGGACAAGGAGCTTGCTCATTAAAAGAAGACACCTTTTTGCTTTATTTTGGGAGAGAATGACCCCCACCCTACACCTGTCTACACTAAACTGCAGGTTGTCGTCTTGACTTTCCAGTTGAAGGCGTACCGCAGGAACTGTGGTAGCGCAACTAAGGGGGTAATTCAGACCTGACCGCCAGGTTGCGTTTTCTCACAGTCTGCGATCGGATCCGAACTGCGCATGCGTATGCACCGCAATGCGCAGGTGCGACGGACGGCTACAATGTGAATCGGTGCCCTACGACGGGATTGTGCGAGGAATCCATTGGCCCAGGCGTTTGCAAGGAGATTGACAAGGAGAGGGCGTTTGTGGGAGGCAACTGACCGTTTTCAGGGAGTGTTTGGAAAAACGCAGGCGTGTCCAAGCGTTTGCAGGGCTGACGTCAATTCCAGCCCCGAACAGGCTGAAGTGATCGCAGCGGCTGAGTAAGTTTGTGCAGCTCTGCTACACATGCGATCGCACACTTGCACACCTAAAATACACTCCCCCTGTAGGCAATGACAATCTGATCGCAGCAGTGCAAAATTCGCAGCTGCCCATACCAACTGTGGCAGAAAACAACTGAGGAATCTTATAAAAATAGCATTTCCAGCACATAATGTAGAGGTAGCCGCATCATGCTGTTTATAAATTGAACACCTGACCCACAGGGCTTGCAATCTAAAACAACGCATGCTGCGCAAGCACTCGCACATGAGGTTGATATATGGCACATACTGGTTTTCCACATCTACCCGGATGGACCAGTGTTCGCAAACGGCCTCAGTGAAGTCTATTTCAAGTAGCATTCAGATCCTGCTTTCTTATAGAATTTTGGTCAACCAACAAAATAACTGCCTCCGCTGTTTGTAGGCGCTGCGCTAAAAGCGTTCACCATCCGTCATTCTCCTTATCGAGGGATTTTCAGCTGCTGCCGGCGATTTTACAGAAGAATCCCTCCTTTGTAAGAGTGGAGCCTCCACCTAACGTTGTGCTCCCGCGTCCCCGCCAGCTCGACCTCTCCTGTTTCAGATGTTGAAGTCTCCTGCAATTAAGCAAATCCACTTTGATCCCTAAACTGTATTTAACCTTCCAGAGGAATAAACCTGTTGGCTGTGCGCTGTCTGGTTATATAAATGTGATCTGAACGTAATTGCGCTGTGTGGATCGTGTAAGGCAGCCAGAGACGTCACGAGAGTGGCTGCAAAAGAGCAAAACCGTGCTTAGAACCTGAAGATATTTGTTATGCAAATGACGAGCGCTGCTGAAATATTAATGTATGCCAGGCTCAAAGTCCCAGCCCAGGAACGCTGTATGAAAGAGCGTCTCGTAAGATTATTTTATATGTGTGTGTTTGATATTCGTTAGTATTTTATTCACACTGTTTTAAGAATCGGCCAAAATGACACACGGGGGGGGGGGTATTCAATTGCTAGGAAAGACAGGTGGGTGTCTGTTTTTTCCTATCTAATAGACTGGAAAAAACAGGCACCCGACCGACTTTTCAAACAATTGAATTCCCCCACAGTGTTAGACAAGACGTACACGCACCCTCCGCTTTACTGAGCGCTGCTGTGTGTCAGTGATCAGCCCAGTCCACAGACGTCACCATTCCAGACACACAGGGGCAGATTTACCAATGAGTGATATTCTTGGTCTCACTCGATCCGAATGATATATGCTGATGCAGCCAATCAGCTCCTCATTGTCATTTTTCAAACACACGACAGGATCTGATTGGCTGGAGCTCCATTTATCATTCGTAACGGAAATCACTCATTGGTAAATCTGCCCGTACTCTTCTGTGAGGAAATTATTTTTCAATGTCCTCGTTGTTCCCTGACGTAGGCGAGTACAACAAAAGCGCGTTGGCGCAGTTGGGAACTGGAGCACACAGAGACATATACGCCAGGGAGCGCCATATTATATGCAGGTGGTATTTATGCAACGTGCTGCCCTCTGGCTGCTGTGGGACTACACATCCCAGGATGCGCTGCAACAGGTTCAGCATGCCCTAATAGGAACACTGTGGCATTGCATGCTGGGATGAGTAGTTCCACAGCAGCTGGTGGGTTGCATGTTGAATTATACCAGCTAATGATGGCAACAAAGAAATGTATGGCAGAGGACAGAATAATTCTGTAAGGGCTAGCTAAGCCCTCCCAGTGGGGCGGAGGCGCGCAGGCCCTCCCAGTGTGACGGAGGTGCTCGGGCCCTCCCAGTGTGACGGAGGCCTCCCAGTGTGACGGAGGCCTCCCAGTGTGACGGAGGCCTCCCAGTGTGGCGGAGGTGCTCGGGCCCTCCCAGTGTGGCAGAGGTGCGCGGGCCCTCCCAGTGTGGCGGAAGTGCGCGGGCCCTCCCAGTGTGACGGAGGCCTCCCAGTGTGGCGGAGGTGCTCGGGCCCTCCCAGTGTGGCGGAGGCCTCCCAGTGTGGCAGAGGTGCGCGGGCCCTCCCAGTGTGGCGGAAGTGCGCGGGCCCTCCCAGTGTGACGGAGGCCTCCCAGTGTGGCGGAGGCCTCCCAGTGTGGAGGAGGTGCGCGGGCCCTCCCAGTGTGGCGGAGGTGCGCGGGCCCTCCCAGTGTGGCGGAGGTGCGCGGGCCCTCCCAGTGTGGCGGAGGTGCGCGGGCCCTCCCAGTGTGGCGGAGGTGCGCGGGCCCTCCCAGTGTGGCGGAGGTGCGCGGGCCCTCCCAGTGTGGCGGAGGTGCGCGGGCCCTCCCAGTGTGGCGGAGGTGCGTGGGCCCTCCCAGTGTGGCGGAAGTGCGTGGGCCCTCCCAGTGTGGCGGAAGTGCGTGGGCCCTCCCAGTGTGGCGGAAATGCGCGGGCCCTCCCAGTGTGGCGGAAGTGCGTGGGCCCTCCTAGTGTGACGGAGGCCTCCCAGTGTGACGGAGGTGCTCGGGCCCTCCCAGTGTGACGGAGGTGCTCGGGCCCTCCCAGTGTGGCGGGGGTGCGCGGGCCCTCCCGGTGTGGCGGGGGTGCGCGGGCCCTCCCGGTGTGGCGGAGGTGCGCGGGCCCTCCCAGTGTGGCGGTGGTGCGCGGGCCCTCCCAGTGTGGCGGAGGTGCGCGGGCCCTCCCAGTGTGGCGGTGGTGCGCGGGCCCTCCCAGTGTGGCGGTGGTGCGCGGGCCCTCCCAGTGTGGCGGTGGTGCGCGGGCCCTCCCAGTGTGGCGGTGGTGCGCGGGCCCTCCCAGTGTGGCGGAAATGCGCGGGCCCTCCCAGTGTGGCGGAAGTGCGTGGGCCCTCCTAGTGTGACGGAGGCCTCCCAGTGTGACGGAGGTGCTCGGGCCCTCCCAGTGTGGCGGAAGTGTGCGGGCCCTCCCAGTGTGGCGGGGGTGCGCGGGCCCTCCCAGTGTGGCGGAGGTGCGCGGGCCCTCCCAGTGTGGCGGTGGTGCGCGGGCCCTCCCAGTGTGGCGGTGGTGCGCGGGCCCTCCCAGTGTGGCGGAAGTGCGCGGGCCCTCCCAGTGTGGCGGTGGTGCGCGGGCCCTCCCAGTGTGGCGGAAGTGCGCGGGCCCTCCCAGTGTGGCGGTGGTGCGCGGGCCCTCCCAGTGTGGCGGTGGTGCGCGGGCCCTCCCAGTGTGGCGGTGGTGCGCGGGCCCTCTCAGTGTGGCGGTGGTGCGCGGGCCCTCCCAGTGTGGCGGAGGTGCGCGGGCCCTCCCAGTGTGGCGGAGGTGCGTGTGATTGACACTATGGAGGTACATTTACTAAAGCTTCTAAAACAGACAAGTGGAGATGTTGCCCGTAGCATCCAATCCGATTCTGTCTATCATTTTCTGGAATACAGTAGTAAATGGTAGGTAAAATCTGGTTGGTTGCTATCACTTTTTTTATTTTTTATAACCTTTAGTAAATCTACTCCTGGGTGTAGCAATGACCACACATGTTTTTTTCGAGTGTTTATCGCTCAATGGCCAGTCTGTTACATCAGTAGTTCTCAGTCTTGTTCCTCAAGTACCCCCAACAGTTCATGTTTTCCAGGTCTCCTCACAGGATTGCAAGTGAAATAATTTGCTCCACCTGTGGGTCTTTTATAATGTGTCAGTGAGTAATAAATACACCTGTGTAACTGCTCGGTGACCTGGAAAACATGAACTGTTGGGGGTACTTGAGGACCGAGGCTGAGAAACACTGCGCTAAATGATATAACTCCTTATTCCATCGCTGCTACTACTCAAAGCAGAGGGAGTGACTCCAAAAAAGCATAATTTAATAGTAAATTGCTTGGAAAACAAGACCATTATAATATTAATGCGTTACCTGAGAAATAAACAGAAGAAAACCTATTAAATAAAGCAATCTGCAGAGCAGACCAAAGTAGAATTTATAGATTGCGGTTCTTTCATTCCTGCCGGGATGGTTTTCCTGCCCGGTAGGTGTCTCCAGGCGGCGGTTGCTCTGGTGCGTTGGTTTTCTGTGCAGAGACTTTAGAAAGATAAGATTCAATGAGCGCTCGGCTGGGGACTCCGGCTAATGCAATGGCTCCCGGCTGTAAGCTCGCACCGTCCCTGGTCGGCCAGCTCATTATCAGGGATAGCACGGGGCATTGTCTGAGCAGTGTGAATTAATGAGAACATCCGTCGCACACAATTCATTATCACTCTCCTTGGTTTCCTTCTGCAAGGGAAAATAAGGGCCTTTTCTGCTTTGTAGGAGCCATTGAAATAATTTGTTATTTGTGTTATGGAGAGAATTTGTCACCTTCAGATGTCTTTAATGTTTCCATGGCAAACCCGCAAAGGTCGCTAAACAATGTGCTTTTCAGTCCATATCGCCAGAGTTGTATCACGGTTGAACCGTTTGAAATCCTTGCTGCGAAAAACAAAAGGAAACTTCCTGATGATATGAAGACATGGCTAAAAGGCACAGAAGGAAGAAAGAGCTGCACATATGGTTAAAGTTGCAGGATTTGCACCCAGATATAGAATAAGAAGGGGCTGTAGTGTAAATAAAGTGTGTTCTGTAAATCAGGGCACCTCTGTCATTGTTTGCAGGCATACAGCAGTTTTACCTAAAAAAATAAAAAATAAAAAAATAAATAAAAAAGGGGGGGGGGGGGGATGCTAATCCTGAACTACACATCTTAATTGTAAATATGATAAGAACTAAGTACGCTGATAGTCAAAACAGTTATGCTACAATTAACATGTATTGTAAATGAGGTTCTTGGCACATATTTGGCCAAACGTGAGCCCATTCACCACGTCAAGGTGAACCACATGAAATGGGACCTGTAAGTGAGGTAATATTATATAGAAACATAGAATGTGACGGCAGATAAGAACCACTTGGCCCATCTAGTCTGCCCCTTTTTTTTATCCTTTAGGTAATCTCAACCCTTTTTTAACCTTAATTCTTTGTAAGGATATTCATATGCCTATCCCAAGCATGTTTAAATTGCTCTACAGTCTTGGCCTCTACCACCTCTGATGGGAGACTATTCCACTTATCCACTACCCTTTCTGTGAAGTAATTTTTCCTTAAATTTCCCCTGAACCTCCCCCCTCCAGTCTCAGTGTATGTCCTCGAGTTCTAATATTTCTCTGACGTCCTAGTGGATGCTGGGACTCCGTCAGGACCATGGGGATTAGCGGCTCCGCAGGAGACAGGGCACAAAAATAAAAGCTTTAGGACAAGGTGGTGTGCACTGGCTCCTCCCCCTATGACCCTCCTCCAAGCCCCAGTTAGGTTTTTGTGCCCGTCCGAGCAGGGTGCAATCTAGGTGGCTCTCCTAAAGAGCTGCTTAGAAAAAGTTATTAGGTTTTTTATTTTCAGTGAGTCCTGCTGGCAACAGGCTCACTGCAACGAGGGACTTAGGGGAGAAGAAGTGAACTCACCTGCGTGCAGGATGGATTGGCTTCTTAGGCTACTGGACACCATTAGCTCCAGAGGGATCGAACACAGGCCCAGCCATGGAGTCCGGTCCCGGAGCCGCGCCGCCGACCCCCCTTGCAGATGCCGAAAAGTGAAGAGGTCCAGAAACCGGCGGCAGAAGACTTTTCAGTCTTCATGAGGTAGCGCACAGCACTGCAGCTGTGCGCCATTGTTGTCAGC
The DNA here is from genome assembly GCF_028390025.1 of Pseudophryne corroboree. Taxonomy (NCBI): domain Eukaryota; kingdom Metazoa; phylum Chordata; class Amphibia; order Anura; family Myobatrachidae; genus Pseudophryne; species Pseudophryne corroboree. Next base: position 14,060,894 of record NC_086451.1, read on the forward strand.
ACACTTCACACCAGCGGTCACTGAGGGTGCAGGGCGCTGGGGGTGGGCGCCCTGGGCAGCAATGATAATACCTTGTTCTGGCTAAAAATACATCACATATAGCCCCTGGGGCTATATGGATGTATTTAACCCCTGCCAGGTCTCACAAACACCGGGAGAAGAGCCCGCCGAAATAGGGGGCGGGGCCTATCTCCTCAGCACACAGCGCCATTTTCCTGCACAGCTCCGCTGCGAGGAAGGCTCCCAGGACTCTCCCCTGCACTGCACTACAGAAACAGGGTAAAAAAACAGAGAGGGGGGGCACTTTTTTGGCGATATTGATATATTAAGCTGCTATAAAGGAAACAACACTTCTGTAGGGTTGTTCCTATATATTTATAGCGCTTGGGTGTGTGCTGGCAAACTCTCCCTCTGTCTCCCCAAAGGGCTAGTGGGGTCCTGTCTTCGATAAGAGCATTCCCTGTGTGTCTGCTGTGTGTCGGTACGTGTGTGTCGACATGTATGAGGACGATGTTGGTGTGGAGGCGGAGCAATTGCCGGTAATGGTGATGTCACCCCCTAGGGAGTCGACACCGGAATGGATGGCTTTGTTTATGGAATTACGTGATAATGTCAGCACGTTACAAAAATCAGTTGACGACATGAGACGGCCGGCAAACCAGTTAGTACCTGTCCAGGCGTCTCAGACACCGTCAGGGGCTGTAAAACGCCCATTACCTCAGTCGGTCGACACAGACCCAGACACGGACACCGAATCTAGTGTCGACGGTGAAGAAACAAACGTATTTTCCAGTAGGGCCACACGTTATATGATCACGGCAATGAAGGAGGCTTTGCATATCTCTGATACTGCAAGTACCACAAAAATGGGTATTATGTGGGGTCTGAAAAAACTACCTGTAGTTTTTCCTGAATCAGAGGAATTGAATGAAGTGTGTGATGAAGCGTGGGTTAACCCCGATAGAAAACTGCTAATTTCAAAGAAGTTATTGGCATTATATCCTTTCCCGCCAGAGGTTAGGGCGCGCTGGGAAACACCCCCTAGGGTGGATAAGGCACTCACACGCTTATCAAAACAAGTGGCGTTACCGTCTCCTGAAACGGCCGCCCTCAAGGATCCAGCTGATAGGAGGCTGGAAACTACCCTGAAAAGTATATACACTCATACTGGTGTTATACTGCGACCAGCCATCGCCTCTGCATGGATGTGCAGTGCTGGGGTGGTTTGGTCGGATTCCCTGACTGAAAATATTGATACCCTGGATAGGGACAGTATTTTATTGACTATAGAGCAATTAAAGGATGCTTTTCTTTATATGCGAGATGCTCAGAGGGATATTTGCACTCTGGCATCGAGAGTAAGTGCGATGTCCATATCTGCCAGAAGAAGTTTATGGACGCGACAGTGGTCAGGTGATGCGGATTCCAAACGGCATATGGAAGTATTGCCGTATAAAGGGGAGGAATTATTTGGGGTCGGTCTATCGGATTTGGTGGCCACGGCAACAGCCGGGAAATCCACCTTTTTACCTCAGGTCCCCTCCCAACAGAAAAAGACACCGTCTTTTCAGCCGCAGTCCTTTCGTTCCTATAAGAACAAGCGGGCAAAAGGACAGTCATATCTGCCCCGAGGCAAAGGAAAGGGTAAGAGAGTGCACCAAGCAGCTCCCTCCCAGGAGCAGAAGCCCTCCCCGGCTTCTGCAAAGCCCTCAGCATGACGTTGGGGCTTTACAAGCGGACTCAGGGGCGGTGGGGGGTCGACTCAAGAATTTCAGCGCACAGTGGGCTCACTCACAGGTGGACCCCTGGATCCTGCAGGTAGTATCTCAGGGTTACAGGTTGGAATTCGAGAAGTCTCCCCCTCGCCGGTTCCTAAAGTCTGCTCTGCCAACGTCTCCCTCAGACAGGGCGACGGTATTGGAAGCCATTCACAAGCTGTATTCTCAGCAGGTGATAGTCAAGGTACCCCTCCTACAACAGGGAAAGGGGTATTATTCCACGCTGTTTGTGGTACCGAAGCCGGACGGCTCGGTAAGACCTATTCTAAATCTGAAATCTTTGAACCTGTACATACAAAAATTCAAGTTCAAGATGGAGTCACTCAGAGCAGTGATAGCGAATCTGGAAGAAGGGGACTTTATGGTGTCCCTGGACATCAAGGATGCTTACCTGCATGTCCCAATTTGCCCTTCACATCAAGGGTACCTCAGGTTCGTGGTGCAAAACTGTCATTATCAGTTTCAGACGCTGCCGTTTGGATTGTCCACGGCACCTCGGGTCTTTACCAAGGTAATGGCCGAAATGATGTTTCTTCTGCGAAGAAAAGGCGTATTAATTATCCCTTACGTGGACGATCTCCTGATAAGGGCAAGGTCCAGAGAACAGCTGGGGGACGTAGTAGCACTAACCCAAGTAGTGCTGCAACAGCACGGGTGGATTCTGAATTTTCCAAAATCTCAATTGACCCCGACGACACGTCTGCTGTTCCTGGGAATGATTCTGGACACGGTTCAGAAAAAGGTGTTTCTTCCGGGGGAGAAAGCCAGGGAGTTATCCGAACTTGTCAGGAACCTCCTAAAACCAGGAAAAGTGTCTGTGCATCAATGCACAAGAGTCCTGGGAAAAATGGTGGCTTCTTACGAAGCGATTCCATTCGGCAGATTCCACGCACGAACTTTTCAGTGGGATCTGCTGGACAAATGGTCCGGATCGCATCTGCAGATGCATCAGCGGATAACTTTGTCTCCACGGACAAGGGTGTCTCTTCTGTGGTGGTTGCAGAGTGCTCATCTGTTAGAGGGCCGCAGATTCGGCATACAGGACTGGGTCCTGGTGACCACGGATGCCTGTCTGAGAGGCTGGGGAGCGGTCACACAGGGAAGAAACTTCCAGGGAGTGTGGTCAAGCCTGGAGATGTCTCTTCACATAAATATACTGGAGCTAAGAGCGATTTACAATGCTCTAAGCCTGGCAAAACCCCTGCTTCAGGGTCAGCCGGTGTTGATCCAGTCGGACAACATCACGGCAGTCGCCCACGTAAACAGACAGGGCGGCACAAGAAGCAGGAGGGCAATGGCAGAAGCTGCAAGGATTCTTCGCTAGGCGGAAGTTCATGTGATAGCACTGTCAGCAGTGTTCATTCCGGGAGTGGACAACTGGGAAGCGGACTTCCTCAGCAGACACGATCTACACCCGGGAGAGTGGGGACTTCATCCAGAAGTCTTCCACATGATTGTGAACCGTTGGGAAAAACCAAAGGTGGATATGATGGCGTCTCGCCTCAACAAAAAACTGGACAGGTATTGCGCCAGGTCAAGAGACCCTCAGGCAATAGCTGTGGACGCTCTGGTAACACCGTGGGTGTTCCAGTCAGTGTATGTGTTTCCTCCTCTGCCTCTCATACCAAAAGTACTGAGAATTATACGGCAAAGGGGAGTAAGAACGATACTCGTGGCTCCGGATTGGCCAAGAAGAACTTGGTACCCGGAACTTCAGGAGATGCTCACGGAAGATCCGTGGCCTCTACCTCTAAGACGGGACCTGCTTCAGCAGGGACCGTGTCTATTCCAAGACTTACCGCGGCTGCGTTTGACGGCATGGCGGTTGAACGCCGAATTCTAAGGGAAAAAGGCATTCCGGAAGAGGTCATCCCTACCCTGGTAAAAGCCAGGAAGGAGGTGACTGCACAACATTATCACCGCATTTGGAGAAAATATGTTGCGTGGTGTGAGGCCAGGAAGGCCCCGACGGAGGAATTCAACTGGGTCGATTCCTACATTTCCTGCAAACAGGATTGTCTATGGGCCTCAAATTAGGGTCCATTAAGGTTCAAATTTCGGCCCTGTCGATTTTCTTCCAGAAAGAATTGGCTTCAGTTCCTGAAGTCCAGACTTTTGTAAAAGGAGTACTACATATACAGCCCCCGGTTGTGCCCCCAGTGGCTCCGTGGGATCTTAATGTAGTTTTGGATTTTCTCAAATCCCATTGGTTTGAGCCACTCAAATCGGTGGATTTGAAATATCTTACATGGAAAGTAACCATGCTACTGGCCCTGGCTTCAGCCAGGAGAGTGTCAGAATTGGCGGCTTTATCGTATAAAAGCCCATATCTGATTTTCCATTCGGACAGGGCAGAACTGCGGACGCGTCCTCAGTTTCTGCCTAAGGTGGTTTCAGCGTTTCACCTGAACCAGCCTATTGTGGTGCCTGCGGCTACTAGCGATTTGGAGGATTCCAAGTTGCTGGACGTTGTCAGGGCATTGAAAATATATATTTCAAGGACGGCTGGAGTCAGAAAATCTGACTCGCTGTTTATACTGTATGCACCCAACAAGCTGGGTGCTCCTGCTTCTAAGCAGACGATTGCTCGTTGGATTTGTAGCACAATTCAACTTGCACATTCTGTGGCAGGCCTGCCACAGCCTAAATCTATCAAGGCCCATTCCACAAGGAAGGTGGGCTCATCTTGGGCGGCTGCCCGAGGGGTCTCGGCATTACAACTCTGCCGAGCAGCTACGTGGTCGGGGGAGAACACGTTTGTAAAATTCTACAAATTTGATACCCTGGCTAAAGAGGACCTGGAGTTCTCTCATTCGGTGCTGCAGAGTCATCCGCACTCTCCCGCCCGTTGGGAGCTTTGGTATAATCCCCATGGTCCTGACGGAGTCCCAGCATCCACTAGGACGTCAGAGAAAATAAGATTTTACTTACCGATAAATCTATTTCTCGTAGTCCGTAGTGGATGCTGGGCGCCCATCCCAAGTGCGGATTGTCTGCAATACTTGTACATAGTTATTGTTACAAAAAAAATCGGGTTGTTATTGTTGTGAGCCGTCTGTTCAGAGGCTCCTACGTTTGTCATACTGTTAACTGGGTTCAGATCACAAGTTGTACGGTGTGATTGGTGTGGCTGGTATGAGTCTTACCCGGGATTCAAAATCCTTCCTTATTGTGTACGCTCGTCCGGGCACAGTATCCTAACTGAGGCTTGGAGGAGGGTCATAGGGGGAGGAGCCAGTGCACACCACCTAGTCCTAAAGCTTTTATTTTTGTGCCCTGTCTCCTGCGGAGCCGCTAATCCCCATGGTCCTGACGGAGTCCCAGCATCCACTACGGACTACGAGAAATAGATTTATCGGTAAGTAAAATCTTATTTTCTCTTCCTTTGAAGAATGTTTCCCTCCTGAACTTTGTTAAGACCCTTGATATATTTGAAAGTTTCTATCATGTCCCCCCTTTCTCTTCTCTCCTCCAAACTATACATGTTAAGATCTTTTAGCCTTTCCGGGTACGTTTTGTGATGTAGGCCATGCACCATTTTAGTTGCCCTTCTTTGTACACTCTCTAATGTATTTATATCCTTCTGGAGATATGGTCTCCAGAACTGGACACAGTATTCCAGATGGGGCCGTACCAATGACCTATACAGTGGCATTATCACTTCTTTTTTCCTACTACTGATTCCTCTCCCTATGCAACCAAGTATCTGACTTGCCTTTCTCATTGCTTTGTTGCATTGCTTTCCTGCCTTCAAGTCACTTGAAATAGTGACTCCTAAATCCCTTTCCTCCTCAGTAGTTTCCATTATAGTACCCTTGATACTATATTTAGCCTTTGGGTTTTTGAGACCTAAGTGCATGATTTTGCATTTTTTAGCATTAAACTGTAGTTGCCACGTTCTTGACCATTTCTCAAGCCTACCTAGGTCATTTATCATTTGTTTTACCCCTCCCGGTGTGTCTACCCTGTTGCATATCTTTGTATCATCTGCAAAAAGGCATACCTTCCCTTCAATACCATCTGCAATGTCACCAACAATGATATTAAAGAGAACTGGACCAAGTACAGATCCCTGGGGTACTCCACTGGTAACATTTCCCTCCATAGATTGCACTCCATTAACTACAACTGTCTGTTTCCTATCCTGCAACCAGGTTCTTATCCATTTAACTGTTTATAATCCACCCCCACGCTTTCAAGTTTATTTAGCAGTCTGCGATGTGGGACAGTGTCAAATGCCTTACTAAAGTCTAGATATGCTACATCTACAGCTCCCCCTTGATCTATTATTTTCGTCACAGAGTCAAAAAAGTCACCGCTAGCTGACCAGATTACACACATCTCAGGGTGTGACCTGTAAGTGAGGTAATATTATATACACCGCTATCTGACAAGATTACACACATCTCAGGGTGTGACCTGTAAGTGAGGTGATATTATATACACCGCTATCTGACAAGATTACACACATCTCAGGGTGTGGACTGTAAGTGAGGTGATATTATATACACCACTATCTGACCAGATTACACACATCTCAGGATGTGACCTGTAAGTGAGGTAATATTATATACACCGCTAGCTGACCAGATTACACACATCTCAGGGTGTGACCTGTAAATGAGGTGATATTATATACACCGCTATCTGACCGGATTACACACATCTCAGGGTGTGACCTGTAAGTGAGGTCATATTCTATACACCGCTATCTGACCAGATTACACACATCTCAGGGTGTGACCTGTAAGTGAGGTAATATTATATATACCGCTCGTTGACCAGATTACACCCATCTCAGGGTGTGACCTGTAAGTGAGGTGATATTATATACACCACTAGCTGACCAGATTACACACATCTCAGGGTGTGACCTGTAAGTGAGGGGATATTATATACACCGCTATCTGACCAGATTACACCCATCTCAGGGTGTGACCTGTATGTGAGGTAATATTCTATACACCGCTATCTGATCAGATGAAACACATCTCAGGGTGTGACCTGTAAGTGAGGTGATATTATTATACACCGCTATCTGACCAGATTACACACATCTCAGGGTGTGACCTGTACGTGAGGTAATATTATATACACCGCTGTCTGACCAGATTACACACATCTCAGGGTGTGACCTGTAAGTGAGGTAATATTATATACACCGCTATCTGACCGGATTACACACATCTCAGGGTGTGACCTGTAAGTGAGGTAATATTATATATACCGCTTGTTGACCAGATTACACCCATCTCAGGGTGTGACCTGTAAGTGAGGTGATATTCTATACACCGCTATCTGACCAGATTACACACATCTCAGGGTGTGACCTGTAAGTGAGGTAATATTATATATACCGCTCGTTGACCAGATTACACCCATCTCAGGGTGTGACCTGTAAGTGAGGTGATATTATATACACCGCTATCTGACCAGATTACACACATCTCAGGGTTTGACCTGTAAGTGAGGTGATATTATATACACTGCTATCTGACCAGATGAAACACATCTCAGGGTGTGACCTGTAAGTGAGGTGATATTATTATACACCGCTATCTGACCAGATTACACACATCTCAGGGTGTGACCTGTACGTGAGGTAATATTATATACACCGCTGTCTGACCAGATTACACACATCTCAGGGTGTGACCTGTAAGTGAGGTAATATTATATACACCGCTATCTGACCAGATTACACACATCTCAGGGTGTGACCTGTAAGTGAGGTCATATTATATACACCGCTAGTTGACCAGATTACACACATCTCAGGGTGTGACCTGTAAGTGGGGTAATATTCTATACACCGCTAGCTGACCAGATTACACCCATCTCAGGTTGTGACCTGTAAGTGGGGTAATATTATTTCTCTGACGTCCTAGTGGATGCTGGGAACTCCGAAAGGACCATGGGGAATAGCGGCTCCGCAGGAGACTGGGCACAAAAGTAAAAGCTTTAGGACTACCTGGTGTGCACTGGCTCCTCCCCCTATGACCCTCCTCCAAGCCTCAGTTAGATTTTTGTGCCCGAACGAGAAGGGTGCACACTAGGTGGCTCTCCTGAGCTGCTTAGTGAAAAAGTTTAAGTATAGGTTTTTTATTTTCAGTGAATCCTGCTGGCAACAGGTTCACTGCACCGAGGGACTAAGGGGAGAAGAAGCGAACTCACCTGCGTGCAGAGTGGATTGGGCTTCTTAGGCTACTGGACATTAGCTCCAGAGGGACGATCACAGGCCCAGCCATGGATGGGTCCCAGAGCCGCGCCGCCGGCCCCCTTACAGAGCCAGAAGAAAGAAGAGGTCCGGGAAATCGGCGGCAGAAGACGTCCTGTCTTCAATAAGGTAGCGCACAGCACCGCAGCTGTGCGCCATTGCTCTCAGCACACTTCACACTCCGGTCACTGAGGGTGCAGGGCGCTGGGGGGGGGGGCGCCCTGAGACGCAATAAAAACACCTTAGATGGCAAAAAATACATCACATATAGCTCCTGGGCTATATGGATGCATTTAACCCCTGCCAGTTTTTCCTTAAAAAAGCGGGAGAAAGGCCGCCGAGAAGGGGGCGGAGCCTATCTCCTCAGCACACAAGCGCCATTTTCCCTCACAGCTCCGCTGGAAGGACGTCTCCCTGACTATCCCCTGCAGTCCTGCACTACAGAAACAGGGTAAAACAAGAGAGGGGGGGCACTAATTTGGCAGATAAATCAATACAGCAGCTATATAAGGGAAAAACACTTATATAAGGTTATCCCTGTATATATATAGCGCTCTGGTGTGTGCTGGCAAACTCTCCCTCTGTCTCCCCAAAGGGCTAGTGGGGTCCTGTCCTCTATCAGAGCATTCCCTGTGTGTGTGCTGTGTGTCGGTACGTTGTGTCGACATGTATGAGGAGGAAAATGGTATGGAGGCGGAGCAATTGCCTGTAATAGTGATGTCACCCCCTAGGGAGTCGACACCTGACTGGATGGTCTTATGGAAGGAATTACGTGATAGCGTCAGCACTTTACAAAAGACTGTTGACGACATGAGACAGCCGGCAAATCAGTTATTACCTGTACAGGCGTCTCAAACACCGTCAGGGGCTCTAAAGCGCCCGTTACCTCAGATGGTCGACACAGACCCAGACACGGACACTGACTCCAGTGTCGACGGTGAGGAAACAAACGTATTTTCCAGTAGGGCCACACGTTACATGATCACGGCAATGAAGGAGGTTTTGAACATTTCTGATACTACAAGTACCACAAAAAAGGGTATTATGTGGGGTGTGAAAAAACTACCCGTAGTTTTTCCTGAATCAGATGAATTAAATGAGGTGTGTGATGAAGCGTGGGTTTCCCCCGATAAAAAAACTGCTAATTTCTAAAAAATTATTGGCATTATACCCTTTCCCGCCAGAGGTTAGGGCGCGTTGGGAAACACCCCCTAGGGTAGATAAGGCGCTCACACGCTTATCAAAACAAGTGGCGTTACCGTCTCCTGATGCGGCCACCCTCAAGGAACCAGCTGATAGGAAGCTGGAAAATATCCTAAAAAGTATATACACACATACTGGTATTATACTGCGACCAGCAATCGCCTCAGCCTGGATGTGCAGTGCTGGGGTGGCTTGGTCGGATTCCCTGACTGAAAATATTGATACCCTGGACAGGGACAGTATATTATTGACTATGGAGCATTTAAAGGATGCATTTCTATATATGCGAGATGCACAGAGGGATATTTGCACTCTGGCATCAAGAGTAAGTGCGCTGTCCATTTCTGCCAGAAGAGGGTTATGGACGCGACAGTGGTCAGGTGATGCGGATTCCAAACGGCATATGGAAGTATTGCCGTATAAAGGGGAGGAGTTATTTGGGGTCGGTCTATCGGACCTGGTGGCCACGGCAACGGCTGGGAAATCCACCTTTTTACTCCAGGTCACCTCTCAGCAGAAAAAGACACCGTCTTTTCAGGCTCAGTCCTTTCGTCCCCATAAGGGCAAGCGGGCAAAAGGCCACTCATATCTGCCCCGGGGCAGAGGAAGGGGAAAAAGACTGCAGCAGGCAGCCTCTTCCCAGGAACAGAAGCCCTCCCCCGCTTCTGCTAAGTCCTCAGCATGACGCTGGGGCCTTACAAGCAGATTCAGGCACGGTGGGGGCCCGTCTCAAGAATTTCAGCGCGCAGTGGGCTCACTCGCAAGTGGACCCCTGGATCCTGCAGGTAGTATCTCAGGGGTACAAATTGGAATTCGAGACGTCTCCCCCTCGCCGGCTCCTGAAGTCTGCTTTACCAACGTCTCCCTCCGACAGGGAGGCGGTATTGGAAGCCATTCACAAGCTGTATTCCCAGCAGGTGATAATCAAGGTACCCCTCCTACAACAGGGAAAGGGGTATTATTCCACGCTGTTTGTGGTACCGAAGCCGGACGGCTCGGTGAGACCTATTTTAAATCTGAAATCCTTGAACACTTACATACAAAGGTTCAAATTCAAGATGGAGTCACTCAGAGCAGTGATAGCGAACCTGGAAGAAGGGGACTATATGGTGTCTCTGGACATCAAGGATGCTTACCTCCATGTCCCAATTTGCCCTTCTCACCAAGGGTACCTCAGGTTTGTGGTACAGAACTGTCACTATCAGTTTCAGACGCTGCCGTTTGGATTGTCCACGGCACCCCGGGTCTTTACCAAGGTAATGGCCGAAATGATGATTCTTCTTCGAAGAAAAGGCGTCTTAATTATCCCTTACTTGGACGATCTCCTGATAAGGGCAAGGTCCAGGGAACAGTTAGAGGTCGGAGTAGCACTATCTCAAGTAGTACTACGACAGCACGGGTGGATTCTAAATATTCCAAAATCGCAGCTGATTCCGACGACACGTCTGCTGTTCCTAGGGATGATTCTGGACACAGTCCAGAAAAAGGTGTTTCTCCCGGAGGAGAAAGCCAGGGAGTTATCCGAGCTAGTCAGGAACCTCCTAAAACCAGGCCAAGTGTCAGTACATCAATGCACAAGGGTCCTGGGAAAAATGGTGGCTTCTTACAAAGCGATTCCATTCGGCAGATTCCACGCAAGAACTTTTCAGTGGGATCTGCTGGACAAATGGTCCGGATCGCATCTTCAGATGCATCAGCGGATAACCCTGTCTCCAAGGACAAGGGTGTCTCTCCTGTGGTGGTTGCAGAGTGCTCATCTTCTAGAGGGCCGCAGATTCAGCATTCAGGACTGGGTCCTGGTGACTACGGATGCCAGCCTGAGAGGCTGGGGAGCAGTCACACAGGGAAGAAATTTCCAGGGCTTGTGGTCAAGCATGGAAACGTCATTTCACATAAATATCCTGGAACTAAGGGCCATTTACAATGCCCTAAGTCAAGCAAGGCCTCTGCTTCAGGGTCAGCCGGTGTTGATCCAGTCGGACAACATCACGGCAGTCGCCCACGTAAACAGACAGGGCGGCACAAGAAGCAGGAGGGCAATGGCAGAAGTTGCAAGGATTCTTCGCTGGGCGGAAAATGATGTGATAGCACTGTCAGCAGTATTCATTCCGGGAGTGGACAACTGGGAAGCAGACTTCCTCAGCAGACACGACCTCCACCCGGGGGAGTGGGGACTTCACCCCGAAGTCTTCCACATGATTGTGAACCGTTGGGAAAAACCAAAGGTGGACATGATGGCGTCCCGCCTCAACAAAAAACTAGACAGATATTGCGCCAGATCAAGGGACCCTCAGGCAATAGCTGTGGACGCTCTGGTAACACCGTGGGTGTACCAGTCAGTGTATGTGTTCCCTCCTCTGCCTCTCATACCCAAAGTACTGAGAATCATAAGAAGGAGAGGAGTAAGGACTATACTCGTGGCTCCGGATTGGCCAAGAAGGACTTGGTACCCGGAACTTCAAGAGATGCTCACGGAGGACCCGTGGCCTCTACCTCTAAGAAAGGACCTGCTTCAGCAGGGACCCTGTCTGTTCCAAGACTTACCGCGGCTGCGTTTGACGGCATGGCGGTTGAACGCCGGATCCTGAAGGAAAAAGGCATTCCGGATGAAGTCATCCCTACCCTGATCAAAGCCAGGAAGGATGTAACTGTGCAACATTATCACCGTATTTGGCGTAAATATGTTGCGTGGTGTGAGGCCAGGAAGGCCCCTACAGAGGAATTTCAACTGGGTCGTTTCCTGCATTTCCTGCAAACAGGAATGTCTATGGGCCTAAAATTAGGGTCCATTAAGGTTCAAATTTCGGCCCTGTCGATTTTCTTCCAGAAAGAACTAGCTTCAGTTCCTGAAGTTCAGACGTTTGTCAAGGGGGTACTGCATATACAGCCTCCTTTTGTGCCTCCAGTGGCACCTTGGGATCTCAATGTAGTTTTGGGGTTCCTAAAATCACATTGGTTTGAACCACTCACCACTGTGGACTTAAAATATCTCACATGGAAAGTGGTAATGCTGTTAGCCCTGGCTTCAGCCAGGCGTGTCTCAGAATTGGCGGCTTTATCCTATAAAAGCCCTTACCTAATTTTTCATACGGACAGGGCAGAATTGAGGACTCGTCCTCAATTTCTCCCTAAGGTGGTTTCAGCGTTTCACTTAAACCAGCCTATTGTGGTACCTGCGGCTACTAGGGACTTGGAGGACTCCAAGTTGCTGGACGTAGTCAGGGCCCTGAAAATATATGTTTTCAGGACGGCTGGAGTCAGAAAATCTGACTCGCTGTTTATCCTGTATGCACCCAACAAGCTGGGTGCTCCTGCTTCTAAGCAGACGATTGCTCGTTGGATTTGTAGTACAATTCAGCTTGCACATTCTGTGGCAGGACTGCCACAGCCAAAATCTGTTAAAGCCCATTCCACAAGAAAAGTGGGCTCATCTTGGGCGGCTGCCAGAGGGGTCTCGGCTTTACAACTTTGCCGAGCAGCTACTTGGTCAGGGGCAAACACGTTTGCAAAATTTTACAAATTTGATACCCTGGCTGAGGAGGACCTGGAGTTCTCTCATTCGGTGCTGCAGAGTCATCCGCACTCTCCCGCCCGTTTGGGAGCTTTGGTATAATCCCCATGGTCCTTTCGGAGTTCCCAGCATCCACTAGGACGTCAGAGAAAATAAGAATTTACTTACCGATAATTCTATTTCTCATAGTCCGTAGTGGATGCTGGGCGCCCATCCCAAGTGCGGATTGTCTGCAATACTTGTACATAGTTATTGTTACAAAAATCGGGTTATTATTGTTGTGAGCCATCTTTTCAGAGGCTCCTCTGTTATCATGCTGTTAACTGGGTTCAGATCACAAGTTGTACGGTGTGATTGGTGTGGCTGGTATGAGTCTTACCCGGGATTCAAAATCCTTCCTTATTGTGTACGCTCGTCCGGGCACAGTATCCTAACTGAGGCTTGGAGGAGGGTCATAGGGGGAGGAGCCAGTGCACACCAGGTAGTCCTAAAGCTTTTACTTTTGTGCCCAGTCTCCTGCGGAGCCGCTATTCCCCATGGTCCTTTCGGAGTTCCCAGCATCCACTACGGACTATGAGAAATAGAATTATCGGTAAGTAAATTCTTATTATACACCGCTATCTGACCAGATTACACACATCTCAGGGCGTGACCTGTATAATATTATATACACCACTATCTGACCAGATTAAACACATCTCAGGGTGTGACCTGTAAGTGAGGTAATATTGTATACACCGCTATCTGACCGGATTACACCCATCTCAGGGTGTGACCTGTAAGTGAGGTCATATTCTATACACCGCTATCTGACCAGATTACACACATCTCAGGGTGTGACCTGTAAGTGAGGTAATATTATACATACCGCTCGTTGACCAGATTACACACATCTCAGGGTGTGACCTGTAAGTGAGGTAATATTATATACACTGCTATCTGACCAGATTACACACATCTCAGAGTGTGACCTGTAAGTGAGGTAATATTATATACACCGCTATCTGACCAGATTACACCCATCTCAGGGTGTGACCTGTAAGTGAGGTAATATTATATACACCGCTATCTGACCAGATTACACCCATCTCAGGATGTGACCTGTAAGTGAGGTCATATTATATATACCGCTCGTTGACCAGATTACACCCATCTCAGGGTGTGACCTGTAAGTGAGGTGATATTATATACACCACTAGCTGACCAGATTACACACATCTCAGGATGTGACCTGTAAATGAGGTAATATTATATACACCACTAGCTGACCAGATTACACCCATCTCAGGATGTGACCTGTAAGTGAGGTGATATTATATACACCGCTAGCTGACCAGATGAAACACATCTCAGGGTGTTACCTGTAAGTGAGGTCATATTCTATACACCGCTATCTGACCAGATTACACACATCTCAGGGTGTGACCTGTACGTGAGGTAATATTATATACACCGCTGTCTGACCAGATTACACACATCTCAGGGTGTGACCTGTAAGTGAGGTAATATTATATACACCGCTATCTGACCGGATTACACACATCTCAGGGTGTGACCTGTAAGTGAGGTAATATTATATATACCGCTTGTTGACCAGATTACACCCATCTCAGGGTGTGACCTGTAAGTGAGGTGATATTATATACACCGCTATCTGACCAGATTACACACATCTCAGGGTGTGACCTGTAAGTGAGGTGATATTATATACACTGCTATCTGACCAGATTACACACATCTCAGGGTGTGACCTGTAAGTGAGGTAATATTCTGTACACCGCTATCTGACCAGATTACACACATCTCAGGGTGTGACCTGTAAGTGAGGTAATATTATATACACCGCTATCTGACCAGATTACACACATCTCAGGGTGTGACCTGTACGTGAGGTAATATTATATACACCGCTACCTGACCAGATTACACACATCTCAGGATGTGACCTGTAAGTGAGGTAATATTGTATACACTGCTAGCTGACCATATTACACCCATCTCAGGGTGTGACCTGTACGTGAGGTAATATTATATACACCGCTGTCTGACCAGATTACACACATCTCAGGGTGTGACCTGTAAGTGAGGTGATATTATATACACCGCTAGCTGACCAGATTACACACATCTCAGGGTGTGACCTGTAAGTGAGGTCATATTATATACACCGCTAGTTGACCAGATTACACACATCTCAGGGTGTGACCTGTAAGTGGGGTAATATTCTATACACCGCTAGCTGACCAGATTACACCCATCTCAGGGTGTGACCTGTAAGTGGGGTAATATTATATACACCGCTATCTGACCAGATTACACACATCTCAGGGCGTGACCTGTATAATATTATATACACCACTATCTGACCAGATTAAACACATCTCAGGGTGTGACCTGTAAGTGAGGTAATATTGTATACACCGCTATCTGACCGGATTACACACATCTCAGGATGTGACCTGTAAGTGAGGTAATATTGTATACACCGCTATCTGACCAGATTACACCCATCTCAGGATGTGACCTGTAAGTGAGGTAATATTGTATACACTGCTAGCTGACCATATTACACCCATCTCAGGGTGTGACCTGTACGTGAGGTAATATTATATACACCGCTATCTGACCAGATTACACACATCTCATGGTGTGACCTGTACGTGAGGTAATATTATATACACCGCTATCTGACCAGATTACACACATCTCAGGGTGTGACCTGTAAGTGAGGTGATATTATATACACCACTATCTGACCAGATTACACACATCTCAGGATGTGACCTGTAAGTGGGGTAATATTATATACACCGCTATCTGACCAGATTACACACATCTCAGGGTGTGACCTGTACGTGAGGTAATATTATATACACCGCTATCTGACCAGATTACACACATCTCCGGGTGTGACCTGTAAGTGAGGTAATATTATATACACCGCTAGCTGACCAGATTACACACATCTCAGGGTGTGACCTGTAAGTGAGGTAATATTATATACACCGCTATCTGACCAGATTACACACATCTCCGGGTGTGACCTGTAAGTGAGGTAAAATTATATACACCGCTAGCTGACCAGATTACACACATCTCAGGGTGTGACCTGTAAGTGAGGTAATATTGTATACACCGCTATCTGACCAGATTACACACATCTCAGGATGTGACCTGTAAATGGGGTAATATTATATACACCGCTATCTGACCAGATTACACCCATCTCAGGGTGTGACCTGTAAGTGAGGTAATATTATATACACCGCTATCTGACCAGATTACACACATCTCAGGGCGTGACCTGTATAATATTATATACACCACTATCTGACCAGATTAAACACATCTCAGGGTGTGACCTGTAAGTGAGGTAATATTGTATACACCGCTATCTGACCGGATTACACACATCTCAGGATGTGACCTGTAAGTGAGGTAATATTGTATACACCGCTACTTGACCAGATTACACCCATCTCAGGATGTGACCTGTAAGTGAGGTGATATTATTAAACACCGCTATCTGACCAGATTACACACATCTCCGGGTGTGACCTGTAAGTGAGGTAATATTGTATACACCGCTAGCTGATCATATTACACCCATCTCAGGGTGTGACCTGTACGTGAGGTAATATTGTATACACCGCTAGCTGATCATATTACACACATCTCAGGGTGTGACCTGTACGTGAGGTAATATTATATACACCGCTATCTGACCAGATTACACCCATCTCAGGGTGTGACCTGTAAGTGAGGTGATATTATATACACCGCTATCTGACCAGATTACACCCATCTCAGGGTGTGACCTGTAAGTGAGGTGATATTATATACACCACTATCTGACCAGATTACACACATCTCAGGGTGTGACCTGTAAGTGAGGTGATATTATATACACCACTATCTGACCAGATTACACACATCTCAGGGTATGACCTGTAAGTGAGGTAATATTATATACACCGCTATCTGACCAGATTACACCCATCTCAGGGTGTGACCTGTAAGTGAGGTCATATTCTATACACCGCTATCTGACCAGATTACACACATCTCAGGGTGTGACCTGTAAGTGAGGTAATATTATATACACCGCTATCTGACCAGATTACACACATCTCAGGGTGTGACCTGTAAGTGAGGTGATATTATATACACCACTAGCTGACCAGATTACACACATCTCAGGGTGTGACCTGTAAGTGAGGTAATATTGTATACACCGCTATCTGACCAGATTACACAAAGTCGTGGACCAGTCTTCATCCCACCTGTTCCCTAGTAAGTGTCTAGATGACGGGGACATGACCTACACACATGGAAGTCTGTAAATACCGCGGGCCATCTAATATGACCTTTTCTATAAAGGCTCAGCTGCAGTCTATGACCCAGCACACCTGCACGGGGGATGCCGGACTCTTCTGCCTGAACACCCCCAACCCCCGTATTTCTAGGATTGATGCTACAGAACCATCAGTGGTACATACGAGATGTGTTTTGTCACAGTCAGATATTATTAATTCAGACCATTACCTCCAGAGCGAGCCGTCGGAGCGTGGCATGTGAATGATGGAACGCCTGATGTGCTCAGCGCGCTCAGACAGGGCTGCGGCCTTCCTTTGGGGAGCAGAGAGTCAGCGGAGGTCTGTACTGCTGGTTAGGATACAGTATCTGGTAAATGTCATTGTGCTGTGATACAAGGCGTATAGGGAGCCTGATCTAGTCACCGAAAGCCGGGATGAAGATCTGTTAATAACTAGGGGGTAATTCAGATCTGATCGCCGCTCTGCGTTTTCGCACAGCAGGCGATCAGATCCGAACTGCGTATGCATTGCACTGCGCCAGCACATCGCACAGCTACAACGGGCTTCGCCGGTCAGCGACGGTATGGTGCGAAGGATCCGTTCGCACGGGCGTTCGCAAGATTGACCGGAAGAGGCCGTTTGTGGGTGGTAACTGACAGTTTTCAGCGAGTGTCCAGAAAAACGCAGACGGGCTCAATCGTTTTCAGGGCGGGTGTCGGACGTCGGCTACGGCCCAGATCCTGGGCTTCGCAGGGACTGCACAATATCAGTTTGTGCGTCTCTGCTACACGAGATCGCACACTCGCACAGCGAGAAACCACTCCCCCTAGCGATCAGATCTGGATTAGGCCCCTGGTGCCTTTATCACATGAGTAAACTAACAATGGTCAAACTCCGTTATGTAAAGTTCTATCTGTACGTTGTAGTTCTTTTCTCTTGTGTCAGGATATTTTCTGCGATATTATACTTATTTCCAGCTACGGGGCAGTCGGACATGTTCCTTATGAGGCCTCATATTTGGATGCGCACATTGGAGAGATCTGGTTGCGGAGCACAAATGCGCCATTTGCGTCTGTGCACATTGAGCCGTCCGACTCTGAAGCAGGCCCAAAATGCGCTATGGGTGATAATCTCATTACTAAATAACAATTTCCAATTTCTATAAACTGTTCTCTCTCCTTGTGTGTGTAACAGCAGGTCACCGCAGAAATATTCCGAATGACTGTAACCTTGTCGCTATAACAGCGGCCAATGATCCATTTTACACTTAAGGCCTGATAAATGTATTTACAGGTCATAAACCCGGCCAAATGTGTCCTCGGATCGACGTTGGGGTCGGCAAACCTGATTGCTTTATTTTATCATGCGTGCTTTATTTATTTTATTCATGTTTCATTCATCGTTCTGTGCTTTTGGTCTGAGTTGACTCTCGCCCATCTAATTAATCTGCGACCTGTTTAATAATGCGTCGCGTAATCACTGTTATTCTGTTGTTTGTTTTGCAAATAGCCGTTGCCCTACTTACGCATAACCTGGTAAATAAAGGATGCCAGCTTCCTCGTATAGGGAGGGAAGAAAATGATTAGCTAACGAGGCGCTGCCAAGTCTACTGGGGAAAAAATTGATCAAAAGGATAATGAAATTGTTGTCAAGATCATTTCCGCCGCGGCTATGCAGAAAGACGACTAAAGGGTGTATGTACTAGGTTTGGAGAGTGAGAAAGTGGAGAGAGCTAAAGTACTAGCCAACCAGCTCCTAATTGTCATTTTTCACTGTGGAGAAGTGAGCCAGTGGAGAAGAACCAATCAGCATTGAAGTAACATTTATAATTTGCATACTATAAAATTCTACAGAGCTGCTGATTGGTTGCCAATGGCAACTTCTCCACAGTTTTCACGGCTTCATGAATAGACCCTTTTATCTCTCTCCAAGCGTTGATAAATACCCCTCTAAATGATTTCTCTTTTAATTCACACATTTGGCTTTACCAATATTTTTTTTTGTTACAATCACCTCTGCTGATATCTATGTAATGTAGAAAGCGAGGCACCCGGTTAGGGAGAAGGTGCGGTTACCAGGGTTTTATCAGCGCGGTGAGATAACTATATGCAAATAGTAATATCTGGCTGGCATTGACGCTCTGATGCGCTACACTCCTGTACAAGGGAACACCAGTCACCGTGGCTTTCTCTGCTTTTATTTTGTGGGATTAGCTGCAGTCCGTGTTGCGGGGAAAAAAGAAGTTCCAGTTAGTTCGTTCTGAGCCTGGGGGAAGCCTGTGTGCATTATAAGTATACACAAGAGCTAACGGTCGCTCGTAGGAACCTGGTAACTGGAGGTCAGCGCTAAATATATTCCTCTGTATAGAATGAAATAGGCTCTCACTGGTGGGTTTCAGATACTGGTGATTTTTTAGGGGCATATTTATAAAAATATGTCGATCCGTCTCTGAGTGCCGCTGACGTTTTTTCACCTTTTCCAGACTTAGGCTGCAGAAGCGGGGGTGGGGGGTTTAGGTACTTGGTGGAGGGTTAGGGTTAGGTTTATTCTGCAGTAAGGGGAGGGTTAGGTTTATGCATTAGGGGCAGGGTTAAGGTTAGGCTAGGGAAGGCTGATGCTTCGGCTGCAAAAGGAGGAGTGTAAGAGTTAGGAACTAGGAGGAGGGTAAGGGTTAGGCACTAGGAGGAGGGTAAGGGTTAGGCAATGGGGGGAGGGTAAGGGTTAGGCAATGGGGGGAGGGTAAGGGTTAGGCAATGGGGGGAGGGTAAGGGTTAGGCACTAGGAGGAGGGTAAGGGTTAGGCAATGGGGGGAGGGTAAGGGTTAGGCACTAGGAGGAGGGTAAGGGTTAGGCACTAGGAGGAGGGTTAGGGTTAGGCACCAGGAGAAGGGTTAGGCACTAGGAGGAGCATGAAGGGTTAGGTACTAGGGTTAGGGTTAGGCAATAGGGGGAGGGTTAGGGCTAGGCTGCGGAGGGTTGACAGGGTTGGGCTGCAGAAGGGGCGTGTTAAGCACTAGGTGGAGGGTTTAAGGTTAGGCACTGGGGGGAGGGTTTAAGGTTAGGCACTGGGGGGAGGGGTTAGGGTTAGGCACTGAAGGGAGGGGTTAGGGTTAGGCACTGGGGGGAGGATTAGGGTAAGGCACTAGGAGGAGGGTAAGGGTTAGGCACTGGGGTGAGGATTAGGGTTAGGCACTAGGAGGAGGATAAGGGTTAGGCACTAGGAGGAGGGTAAGGGTTAGGCATTAGGAGGAGGGTAAGGGTTAGGCACTAGGAGGAGGGTAAGGGTTAGGCACTCGGGGAGCGTTAGGCACTAGGGAAGCATTAGGGTTAGGCACTAGGGGTAGGGTAAGGGTTAGGCACTAGGGGAGCGTTAGGCACTAGAGGGAGGGTTAGGCACTAGGGGAGCATTAGGGTTAGGCACTAGGGGGAGGGTAAGGGTTAGGCACTAGGAGGAGGGTAAGGGTTAGGCACTAGAGGGAGGTTAAGGGTTAGGCACTAGGAGGAGGGTAAGGGTTAGGCACTAGGAGGAGGGTTAGGGTTAGGCACTAGGAGGAGGGTAGGGGTTAGGCACTAGGAGGAGGGTAAGGGTTAGGCACTAGGAGGAGGGTAAGGGTTAGGCACTAGAGGGAGGGTAAGGGTTAGGCACTAGGAGGAGGGTAAGGGTTAGGCACTAGAGGGAGGGTAAGGGTTAGGCACTAGAGGGAGGGTAAGGGTTAGGCACTAGGGGGAGGGTAAGGGTTAGGCACTAGAGGGAGGGTAAGGGTTAGGCACTAGAGGGAGGGTAAGGGTTAGGCACTAGGAGGAGGGTAAGGGTTAGGCACTAGAGGGAGGGTAAGGGTTAGGCACTAGAGGGAGGGTAAGGGTTAGGCACTAGGAGGAGGGTAAGGGTTAGGCACTAGAGGGAGGGTAAGGGTTAGGCACTAGAGGGAGGGTAAGGGTTAGGCACTAGGGGGAGGGTAAGGGTTAGGCACTAGAGGGAGGGTAAGGGTTAGGCACTAGGGGGAGGGTAAGGCTTAGGCACTAGGAGGAGGGTAAGGGTTAGGCACTAGGAGGAGGGTAAGGGTTAGGCACTAGGAGGAGGGTAAGGGTTAGGCACTAGGAGGAGGGTAAGGGTTAGGCACTAGGAGGAGGGTTAGGGTTAGGCACTAGGAGGGAGGGTAAGGGTTAGGCACTAGGAGGAGGGTAAGGGTTAGGCACTAGGAGGAGGGTAAGGGTTAGGCACTAGGGGAAGGGTTAGGGTTAGGCACTAGGAGGAGGAGGGTAAGGGTTAGGCACTAGGAGGAGGGTAAGGGTTAGGCACTAGGAGGAGGGTTAGGGTTAGGCACTAGGGGAAGGATTAGGGTTAGGCACTAGGAAGAGGGTTAGGCACTAGGAGGAGGGTTAGGGTTAGGCACTAGGAGGAGGGTAAGTGTTAGGCACTAGGAGAAGGATAAGGGTTAGGCATTAGGAGGAGGGTAAGTGTTAGGCACTAGGAGAAGGGTAAGGGTTAGGCACTAGGAGGAGCGTGAAGGGTTAGGCACTAGGAGGAGCGTGAAGGGTTAGGCACTAGGGGGAGGGGGAGGGTTAGGCACTAGGGAGAGGGTTAGGCACTGGAGGGAGGGGTTTGGGTTAGGTACTGGGGGGAGGGTCAGGGTTAGGCACTGGGGGGAGGGTCAGGGTTAGGCACTAGGAGGAGGGTTAGGCACCAGGGTTAGGGTTGGGCACTAGGGGGCAGAGTTAGGCTGGGGAGGGTTATGCGTAGGCTGCAGAAGGTGATGGTTAGGGTTAAAATAACAACAAAAATCATCTGTCAACCGCTTACTTGTTGACCTTTTTCACCATATTGACCTTTTGACCCTGTTGACCTATTCCCTGTTGACCATCTGGTGTCAATCTATTGACTGCCTAAACTAAATTTAGGTGTCACATAGACTATGCAATGTTTTTGGGCTCTTGCCTTGACAAAGCTCCCAGGAATGTTGAATAGTCTGTGACACCTCAGTATAGCGGTTTTCCACGAGTCTGAGTGCCGCTGTCTTCTTCACCTTTTCCATGACTTTAGAGGCCTTGTGACCTGCTTCTGATTTGCCTATAGTATGGACACGGTTCTGGACGAGCCCTGCGAACAGAATGTGATTTTACGCTTATATTCTGGGACCTACGCATCTGTGTGACCGTCCCCCCACCTCCGACTGCGAGCAGAGCGGTCATCACTAACATCAGCACTTACGCTGACACCACGTTAGGGGCCGCAGATATGAGAATTTGGCGTCTGCTTTGCATACCAGAACAGCGAGCGACTCTGGCCACACGCCCACGGTACACCCAGGGGCCGCAGAGATCCTAAATGCGTACAACTGAGTCGTTCATACATCGAATCGCTAGATGCAGACGCATTCTTGTGTGCGGCTCAGGGTCAGCACTTAGGCCCAGATTTATCAAGCCTTGGAGTGTGATAAAGTAGCAGACAATCAGCTCCTGACTGTCATTGTTCAAACACAGCCTGTAACATGGCAGTTAGGAGCTGATTGGCTGGCACTTTATCACCGTCCACTTAATCACTCTCCAAGACTTGATAAATCTGGGCCTTAGTCTTCGGTCCATGATTACACGGGGATCAGGCTGTTTATGGAAAGCGATGGCTGCCCAGCACTCTCTCTGACACCCCGCCAACTTCCACATCCACTCACTGACTTAGTTCCTGAGCGGCGACCGGTGGCCTCTGTCATCTTCTCCCAAGCCCGGGATGTTTGCAGAACGCCAGCGTCCAGCCTGTAACAGAGGGGCCTTTTTAAAATGGGAAATGTAATCAAAGCAAATGGAAGTTATTTCTGTATATCCCCTTCCTGTCGCTCTCGGACCTTGCCGGGGCCAGTCGCTGCTTTCTCTTCTCACTTACAGATCAGAATCGACGTTGTTTTTGGCAGTGGTCTCTGGTTCCTCTTGTTTGCCCCCTTTGTGCTCGTCTCTTGTTTTCCGCTTACGGTAATGCTTTTGCTGAATGTTTTAAGTCAGGTAATTAATTCACTTATTCTGGGCAGGGTCATAGATACAATCAGGACAGATGGAAGCCTGGGTCTGTTGCTGATTATTGGCTGAGTCGACACTTTTTTGCTTTGTATGATATAAATAAAAAAAAAAACGTATTACGTATCCTTGCTATACATCTCCGCTATTTTACTGCATTGTTCAGTATGGATTCCCTGCAGTTCCTGTTATTTATTAGGTGCAGAGACCTTCTGGCTAGTCGTC
The DNA here is from genome assembly GCF_028390025.1 of Pseudophryne corroboree. Lineage (NCBI taxonomy): Eukaryota > Metazoa > Chordata > Amphibia > Anura > Myobatrachidae > Pseudophryne > Pseudophryne corroboree. Next base: position 14,084,149 of record NC_086451.1, read on the forward strand.
ACTTCTGCTAAACTCCCATGTTGTGCGGAATTATTGTATAGAAAATCAGCTTGCATATTAGATTTTGGGGGTCTTCCAGTTGCCCCGCACCCTTCCTCCTTGCATTCCTATAGGAAATACATTTCTGTTTGTAAAAAGTAGAATCTCAGCTGTCATCACCTTTGTTGTGTTAATCGCTCAGAGATGGAAGAAAAAATCCTCTTTAGGAGCTGACTCTTCTGTGTTCTATCGGCAAGATGCCTCAGCCCAGCGAGAGCTGAAGATTACATTCTGCAAAGTGGCCGAGTGCTTAATACATATGTTATTTCCAGCCTGACTGTTCTCGCTGAGTGGCCCTGAGCTATAATCTTTCCATGACCTCTGAGCTTAGTGGCCTGACCGTAAGATGTGTCAGATGTCCGTCACACTCGCCATATTCTCAGGGTCTTATCTCAGCGGTCTTTGTTGGGTGTCCGGGAGGAATTCTGGGTACTTTTATGGTGTTCTAATGGAGGGCAATCCTTTCCGAACAAAAGCTTAAGTGTCCAGGCATTGCTACATGCGGCACTCCAGTTTTGTGTGTGGGGGGGGGGGGGGGGGGGATTTTAAAGCATGTAATAGGTCAGACTTTGGCAGTTGTTATTTTTAGGTTCCCAACCATGGTCCTCAAGGCACTCCAGGTTTTAAGGATAGCCATGCTTTTGAGCGCAAGCTACATCAGTATATCAGCTATTTTCAAATAACCATCTGTGCTTAAGCATGGATAACACTAAAACCTGGGGGTAATCGATTTTGGGCGATTAAAATCGATCTTAATCGATGTTGCGTTTGCAGGGCTAAAACATACACTGACTAACATTTAAGAATTAATATAAAAAAAAAAGAATAATACATTTTTTTTAGTAAATGTGTGTTTTAGCCCTGGAAGACTAACATCGATTAAGATCGATTATAATTGATCTGAAATCTATTAAAATCGACTTTTAGTAAATATACTGTCAGTGGGGCTTGAGGAATAAGATTGGGAAATACTGTAGAAGACTAGGCTGCACCACAAAACGCACTGAGGTAAGTGTCTTATTGACAGGCGGATTATCGCTTGGATTTGTGTATCGCTTATTAGTCTCTGCCGCGGAGCGTACAGGGGCTGTAACATTAACTGATACCCGCAAGTGTTTCTCACATTTCATTTTCCCACACGATGGAATAAAAACAGATGCACTCGGGAATTTGCGCCGCTGATGGAAAGCGAATACTTTGTATTGTCAAATAATCCTCTCTAATTCCAAACAAAAACAGGCAAATCATTTACCAAGTGTTCACTCCCACTTGTAGCTACACGGTAGCCATCCGTGTTCCCCAGACAGTTACAATGGTTCTGTGTAAATACATAGGTCTGTGGATGGAAGTCTCCTGTACCAAGCGGAGGGAGAGCTAGATAACCCCAAGAGTGACCTTATGACCTCTGCCAGGCGCTATATATATATGATGCAGACCTAACATCCTGAGAAGTTTATCCCCACCATGAAGTATGGTGACCATTGGTCAAAACTGAGATGGAGCAAGATACAGATTCAAATTGTGACTCCTCTGAAAGGCCGAATTCGTTTTCCGCTGGGATCCATCCCATGATCCTCTGCGATTTCATACCGAAAGTGTTACTCTGTTACACTCTGATTTTGCAGGGAAAATAATGGACTGGATTGCAGTAGCCAGATGGCTGTGTAACACTTTACGGATATCACTGTAGCACAGTGATTTTCAACCTTTTTTTTTTTTACTCGCAGCACACCGAACAATATTTTAAAATTGCCATGGCACACTATCAGTTCCCCACAGGAAAAAACAAAACACACACATTGGCCCTCACAGTAAAAAAAAAAAATGAAAAAATCCACACATATATTGGCCTACACAGAAAAAACAATCACATTGCTCCCCACATAAATCATGTTGCTCCCTACATAAATCCTATTGCTCCCCACATAAATTCTATTTAAATCCTATTGTTCAAATATTATCAGCTGTCCTCCTCCCTGTCCCTCAGTGGCGGCGGTTGTTCAAAGTGGAGTGCTGCGAATACTGAGCAGCGGGCGGTTGGCCAGGTGTGGATGTGGGTTGGCAAGGAAAGCTGTGTATGCAGGCGGGAACTGGAAGATATGTATGCAGGCAGGAACTGGAAGATGTGTATGCAGGCAGGTGGGCTGGTTGGGTGGTGAGACACGGCGGCCGTGACCTATGATATCACATCGTTTTCAAGGCATAGGTCATGGCCGGAGCACGACTGATCCTTTAAGAAGAGGCCGGGCCAACAGTTCACTCTGAAGGTGCAGGAAGCTGCTCTGGCTCCGCGGCACACCTTGCAACTGGTCGCGGCACACTAGTGTGCCAAGGCACACTGGTAGAAAAAGCCTGCTGTAGCAGAAAACATGAACACGGACCATTCGGAAGCACCACCCGAGTCCATGAAAGTTGCAGAGTCGCTGTATATTGATTCCCATCGCAGCGTATGTTATAGACAGTGCCCAGAGCTCGGTGTCCGCAGTGTGAGTTATCGAGCGACCGTGCAAGTCTGGATAATTGCCAGTCCGGATCCCCAGCGGATTCGGATCTATACACTGAGATATGGAGAAGTAAAGCTATAATTATCTGGGGCAGAGAGAATAGGTCACGGCCGACGTCTGTGAGAGGAAACCGTACGTCACGTGGTATAGTTATCATCAACATCATCATCATCAGTTATTTATAATACGCCAGTCATTGCAGACGGACAAAACTTGTGTCTTTATATAAACCCGAGAACTTGTGAGTTGCAGAAACAGGACCCAACCCTAAATGAAATCACCAGGACCTGCTGCAGACTCGGAAATATTCTACTTTATGCAGTACGTCACATTAACGCAGAGATTCATAGTGGGCCACAGTATGGGCGTATTTAGTTATGGCCACAATATTAGGGCAGTAAAATCACCTTTTTCAGTCTACTCCGTGATGGTCTCCCGTTGGCCAGGCCAGTACACTAGGGAAGAAGTGCCAGGGAGGGTTAAAGAATTTTTGGATGGCATTTAATGAATTAATATCAAAATAAAATTGTACATAAATTGGATACAAAGTTCCCCAGATCTGCTAGGTTCCACCCCTCGATGGCTATAGGAGCCCATGTCCAAACTTCTCTGTTCTCTCACTGCCCGGCCTGGTTCCTGCAGGCTGAGAGCGTGGTGATGTCCCTTGCCGCCATAACTTTATCATTGGCGAGGTTTTTTTTTTTTTTTTTTTAATATTAGATTTTTATTGAAATTTTGTACAAATTATAAGTACAATTGAATTTGTAAATGAAAAAATAAAACAGAAATAGGGGGGAAGACAAGTACATAACATAACATAACTAATTAAGACAAGGGAAAGGAAGGTTAGGTATCAGGGACATCCGTGAATAGCAATAAAATCAGAGTGTAAACATAATGAAAGTGGGGAGATCTGAAACCCGTAATGAATTGAGTTAAGTTAAGTTAAGTTAGGGGCCATCTTGATTTGGGGAGTTAAGCTCAGAAGGGTCAGGTGGGGCAATCATGGTACCGGATAAACTACTTTGGCCCGATTTTTCTCTATATAGGAACCACTTATCCCATTTCCTACTCATCTTGGGAGTCCCGAGGGGAAATCCGCCCTCCGACGTTTCAAACACATAGTGTTGATGAACTTTTTGTTCTATCATTAATAGCGTGGGAACGACCGCCGACTTCCATTTGGAGGCAATGGCGGCCTTAGTTGCTATGAGTATGTGACCTAAAAGATATCTGTCGTTGTTAGACATCTCACCACTGTAGTAATGAAATAGTGCTATTAGGGGGTCAGGTGTGAGGGATACTCCCAGGACTAGCGACATGAAAAGAAACACATCTCTCCACAGTGACCGGATTGTTGGGCATAGCCAGAAAATGTGTAGAATATCCCCCACCATTCCACAGTTTCTCCAGCAACTGGCAGAGACCTCAGGCCAAATCTTGTGTAAGCGTTCCGGCGTAAAGTACACCCTATGAACCAATTTGTAATACATTTCACAGTGATTTGTACATTTAGAGATTTTAAAGCAGGATTGAAAGATAGTTTTCCAAATATCCTCGGTGAAGACCGCAGGGAGGTCTTTTTCCCATTTGGTCTGTGAGGGGAATACCCCACGCCGGGCCTCAGTCACGAGATATTGGTACCATCTGGAGATACCGCCTTTATTTCTGACAGGCAACAAGAGTGACATCAGCAATTTAGAGGGGCCAATATGGGGGACTCGGTTGGGAGAAAAACTTTGAAGCCAATGCCTCAATTGCAGATATCTGTGAAAATCTTGTTTAGGTACCTGGAATTGTTCCTGAAGTAGGGAAAATGGGACTAATACACCGTCCCGCAGGACATCCTTCAGGGTGGTTAGGCCTCTGTCACGCCAATGGTGTAGGTGAAGGTCTGGGATCATTGTGGCTATGGTGTGGAGAGACAATTGGGGGGAGGGAAGGGCTCCGGTGGGGAGGGATTTAGCTACGATTTTCCATGCTAACAACGTTGCCTGGACCGCCGAGTTTTCCACCCCTTCTAGAGGGATAGAAGTTGTAGGCAGCCAAAGCAAGTCAGATAGTGCGAAGGGGGAGACAGCACTCCGTTCCAGTGACACCCATGGTTTTGGGGCGTCTTGAGTGAACCAGTCTCTGGCCTGAGCGAGTAAACAAGCATTATGGTATCTCTCTAGATCTGGGTAGGCCACTCCCCCGTCACACTTCCGCGCAACTAGGGTGGATTTTGCTATCCTCGGTTTTGAGCCCCCCCACACATAGTTTGATAGTAAACGGTTAAATCTATTGCAAATATCTTTAGGGAAGGTCCTAGGAATGGTACGGAAAAGGTACATTAGTTTGGGTAAGAGCACCATCTTCGCAGCCGCTATTCGTCCGACCCATGAAACCTCCTGCATCATCCAGTCTTTAATAAATAGCTCAAATGTTCTAAAAAGGGGGTCATAGTTACATCCCATTAAATCTCGCCCTCTGGAGATTTGCACACCCAAGTATTTAAGTGACCTGAGTTGCCATGCGTATTTGTAGGTCAACTTTAGACGCCTAAGAACGTCATCCGACATGTTCAGAGGAAGGGCCTCAGTCTTGGTGGTATTTAGCTTATAATAGGAGATCGCTGCATAGGAGTCTAAGAGAGAGTGTAAATGCGGTAATGACGATTCAGGGTCGCTAAGGCATACTAAGATATCGTCAGCAAAAAGACATATTTTATGGTGCGTCCCTTCCACCACAGGGCCAACAATGGGGTCTAGTGTCCTGATCCGCTCCGCCAAGGGCTCAATAGCCAGTACAAAAATGAGGGGTGAAAGGGGGCAACCCTGACGGGTCCCATTTGTGATATTGAATGTATATGAATTGCAACCATTGGTGAACACCGAGGCCGATGGGGAGGAGTACAGGGCCAATATGGAGTCGAGTATCCTGCCTGCAAATCCAAAGCAGTCCAGGGTAGCCCGTAGATAGTCCCAGTGCAGCCTATCAAAAGCCTTTTCTGCATCTAAAGAGAGAAGCAAGAGAGGCTCGTCCCGGGCTTGGCAGCGTTCAATCAAATTGATAACCCTCCGTGTGTTATCAGATGCTTGTCGTCCAAGAACAAAACCTACCTGGTCAGGGTTAATTAGATTGGGTAGGAGTGGGGATATCCTATTTGCGACTAGCTTAGCGAACAATTTAAGATCCGTGTTTAAGAGTGCTATCGGGCGGTAGTTCTGGACCACAGCAGGAGATTTACCCGCCTTAGGGATGGTAACTATACGGGCCTCCAACATCTCTTTCGGGAAGCATGTGGAGTCTGAGGCTTCGTTGAAAACTGACACTAAAAGCGGGGCAAGAGTAGATTTAAAAGTTTTATAGAAGTTGGCGGGGTATCCGTCTGGGCCCGGGGCCTTGTTTACTGGGCAGGATTCAATAGCTGCCACAACTTCCTCATGTGCCCAGGGCAAACTAAGGGATTCAAGGGTCTGAGGGTCAATAGTGGGGAGGGACAACCCCTCCAAGAAACCAGCAATATCTACCAAGGAAGGCTGGGGGGTATCGGGATCCTCTCTAAGGTTGTACAACTGTGCATAGTATTCGGCAAACGCATTTGCTATCTCTCCCGGGTCGGTTACTTTAACTCCCGATGCCGTATATACAGCATGTATGCGTTCTTTAGCTCTACGTCCCCTTAGTTTACGCGCCAGCAAGCGTCCCGCTCTGTTGCCAAGCCTATAATATTGTTGGTTGAGACGCTGCAGATTGCGATGTACCTCCGCTAGGGCAAATACGTTCACTTTGTCGCGGGCAGCAAGGAGTTCCTTAAAGAGGGCTTTATTATTGGGGTCACTTTTGTGTGCAGTTTCCAGGCGAGCAGCCTCCCGTTCGGCCGAGGCCTGTCTACTTTTGAACTCACGTTTAAGTCTAGCTGCTATTTGGATTGCAGAGCCTCTAACCACTGCTTTCAGAGAACACCAATGGTTGAAAACGTTTGTGTCCTTGGGGCAGTTAGTAGCTAAATATAGGTCTAAAGATTGCTGAATGGCCTGGCGGGCCTCAGGGCGGGATAGAAGGTGCGGGCCCAGTCTCCAGGGGCCATGGGGGACCACTCTCTTGTCGGCTTCCCAGTTCACAACGAGTGGTGAGTGGTCTGACCAAGACATGGGTAGTATGTCCACCTTACTAATGGCAGCTAACGTCCACTTATCAACTAACGCCAAGTCTATTCTAGAGTACGAACTGTGAACGTGGGAAAAGAAGGTGTAATCACGTTCTGCAGGGTGTTTGGCTCTCCATGCATCATACAGCGAATATTCAGCTAACAATTGGCCGAATCTGCCTGAGGGATCCTGGGCCGGACTGCTACGTAAAATTCGGGTTGGGCGAGAGCGATCTATATTTGGGTCCAGCACCATGTTGAAATCTCCGAGGATCAACAGGGCTCCTTTCGTATGCTCTTGAAGAGTTTTACAAAAGGTTCTAAGGAATTTTATTTGTTTGGTATTGGGGGCGTAGCAAGAGACCAGAGTGGTCTCCACATTATCTAGTCGACCTACTAAAATTAAATATCTCCCGTCAGGGTCTTCATATTTAGAGGACAGGACAAACGGGCAGTGTTGTGCTATGAGAAGGGCAACGCCGGCTTTCTTGGTGGGTCCATTTGCAGTGTAGCAAAGGGGGTAGCGTGAATTAGTGAAGAGGGGAGGATTTTGACTCTGAGAATGGGTTTCCTGAACAGCTACTACTTGTGCTCGTAGCTTATAAAAATAGTTCAAAGCTACTCTACGTTTTTGAGGAGAGTTAAGCCCCTTGGCATTAATGGAGACTATCTTCACCATTTTCAATTACAGGAGAAACTGATACCTCTGATAGCCAATATCTGTGTTGAGACCGGTATACCTGATAGGGAGGGGGAAACATATAGGAATACATGTGGGGAGACAAACATAAAATATAGGACAAAACTAAACTAAATTGATCTCTCGTGAGATCACGTCCAGTCGCCATACTAAGGCGACTGTGTAGGCTAAGGGAGGGGTTAGCGGCATAACTCCCACCCACTGCCATACTTATTCACTTTAAACCAAAGAATATAAGGACATCTTGATAACATAATAACAGATGTATGCACTTCTGTAGAAACGGAACCTGAAGAGCAAATACGGCGGAACACAAGTGCTCCAACATAAAAAGAGACAAAAAAAACCCAGAACTATTACTTCTAACATGAGAACTGGACCAGCGGCTCATGTAGCTTATCCCGCTTTAAGAACTAATCCCACAGGCCAGTATAATATAAACAGTCATATCCAGAGGGGCGCCAGGCACAGTTCCCCAAAGAGAAAAAGAGCAGCTAATTGAGCCTAGCAGGGAATCATTGAAATGCTTCAAAACACGCACATTACTTTCGCTATGTCCAGCACCCCCCATCTCAACAGACTATGGCCCTTTATGCATGGGATAAAGCCTTTATCTGAAGAGTCGCTGGAGTCGTAACATTATTACTATGACGGTAAAGTATCTGTCACAGAGCCAGCATCCTCATTTCACCGACGACCAGTCCTGCTGAAGACGTCGGGGGGAGGAGCCCGCCGTGGGTTCCGTGATGTTCCAAGATTTAAGCAGCTTTTCTCCTTCATCTGCAGTGGAGACAGAGACAGTGGAGCCATCCCGGTGGATCAGCAGCTTGGTGGGGAAACCCCATCTGTATGGGATGTCCGCCTTTCTGAGGGCCGTAGTGATCTGGTGAAATGATCGCCGCTTATAAAGAGTGGCCGCAGATAGATCCCCAAAGAGTTGAAGTCCTTGTAGGGCTGAAGATGTATCAGACGTCGGTCTGGATGCTTTCAATAAGGCCTCTTTAACATGGAAGTAGTGCATCTTCATGAGGACGTCTCTCGGTGCATCTCCTGGGGCTGCTCTGGCCTTCGGTAGCCGGTGTATTCGGTCAATAATGAGGTCTGTAGATGTAAACTGAGGCGTCAGGGCCTTAAAAATGGTCACTGTGTAGTCGTGCAAACTACTGTGTGACACCGATTCGGGGACTCCGCGTAGCTTAAGATTGCTGCGACGCGATCTATCTTCCAGATCCGTGACCTTGTCCCGTAAAAGCTTCACCTCTGCCTCCAATGCATCATGAGAGTCCAGTAAGTTGTTATGGGACCCCACGACTTCTTCCATTTTAGTTTACAAGTGGTCCGTACGACCACCCAGATCATCTATAGATTGTTGGCACGCCGTTAAGGTGGTGCGGAACTCAGCTGCAACTTCCTCTTTAAAGCGGGTCAAAAGCAACTTCATAGTGCCCACCGTGAGGGCCTCCCCGTCTCCAACCTTATCCAAGGACGTGGCTGACGGACGCACCTCCAGTGACGGAGGGGTCTGGGGAACTGCCCCTGCTGTAGAGGGCCTGGTGACTTTAGGGCCCGGCATTTTCGGGGATGATTTGAAAAAAGAAAGCTGCTGTGCAGGTTTTGACGGTTTGCTACGCCTAGTGGGCATGGTAAAGCCCAGATGAAGATAGCTTAATATATCCAAACACTGAAGATGGAGAAACCGGGAGGCTCCACTTTTCCAAAAGCTAACAAGACATCACGTGGATAATGGCAGAGGTGGGAGAAATCTCTTGGTTTACATTGGTATGAGCGGTGCAGACAGGGCCATTACGCTAGTTGCCCTCACTTTAAACAAGGAATTCCTGGCCGTCTCAGGAGCAGGGTCAGGGGGTGTACTCCCCTCGTCAGGAAAGATTCAAACCGAGATAGGTATGAGGCGGTCGCGGTAGGGACAGGAGTCGCTCCCTTTTTATTTACCCCTTTTCTGCCTTGGTGTGTTAGGCCTCTATGTTGCAGCCCCGTGAAGGCTGATGGTTGTGGGAGGTCAAGCCAATCGTCAGGCCCTTCCGGCCAGCCACCCACGGCCGTGGGAGGCCACTCTGGAAAGCAAGGGTGTCCCAAGGCCCCCAGTCGTGGGCAAGGGTATCCGCAGGGGGGGGGGAACCCTCCACCACCCACCAAGGGCAGCACTCACTCCAGGGCACGGACAGGTGATGTAGGCAGGTTAGATGTTTGCAGGGAGCGCACCTGCAACAGTTGTCGTCTCTCTGAGCCCCAGTCAGTCTGATGTCGGAGGGAGGGAGGGCGCCCGCAGCGGCGCCAGGCGGACGCCGGCTAAATCTTACGGGGAGGGAGGAGAGACCCGCCGTCTGCTCGTCCGAGCCGGGTCTGAGGTTCACACTCACCCGGGGGGCCGTCAGCTGTCTCCTCCTTGCTGCAGCCGGATCGCCTCTCCAGCTCCCGGCACCCAAGATGGCCGCCGCTCGCGTAGCGGAGCTCGTCGAGCAGCTCCGATCCGGGACTCACTCCTCCTCGTCTCCCGGCGATGGGCACTGGTAGGTTGCAGGGGATTCACCAAGGGGGTAGGGGTCGAGCGGGTCCTCCAGGCGTCCCGGCAAGGCAGCCGCCCAGCCGACGGATGTTATCTGAAATTGAGGTCCCGGCTTCGGGGCAGGGAGTAGGCCGCAATCCGCGGGAGCCAGAAAACTGGCTCCCCGATTCCGCAGCTCCACTTCCCCGCTCTCTCACTGCTCCAGCACCGCAGCTAAGTGTCACAGGGTCTTATTTGGGACGTGGGGAGGGTATTATTCTGTATTTAGCTCCCAGGTCCCTGAGAGCTCACTGAGATTGCTGCCTACTCGCTCAGCATCCAGGCCACGCCCAGAGGTTTTTTTTTTTTATATATATAGCGGCTACTGATCATATAAACATTAATACAGTAATAGTCACTGTTCTGTGTAACGCTCACAACAGTGAGGATAATATCCGCAGTAGAGAAGGATTAGGTGCGCTGTCAGGGACCTCGAGGGAATTGTTTCCTTGTCTGCTGTTAATGAAGAGCGCACTTACATGTAGGTCTACAGCGCCCGAGGACATGTCTTACAGACTTTATCTTTGTTGCTATTTTACTATTTAGAAGTAGTGAATTATAATCATGACACCATGTTATACATAAAATAAAATTGTTTAAATTGAAATATTAGCTTATTACTAAATGTCCCCTCTGGTTTTTATACAGCCATCAGTGTCTCCAAAATCGCACAATTATGTGGACCTGTGTACTGTTGTGTACATTATGGGGTACAAACCTTCTTTGTCTGATGATATATAAATTATATATATATATATATATATATATATATATATTTATTTATTATACCCATTACCTACAGACAGTGATCACTGAGAGTGCAGCCTATCCCTTCACCAGGAGCCAGTGACATCACTGAGATTGTAGCCTATCCAGTCACTAGGAGCCAGTGACATCACTGAGATTGTAGCCTATCCAGTCATTAGGAGCCAGTGACATCACTGAGATTGTAGCCTATCCAGTCACTAGGATCCAGTGACATCACTGAGAGTGCGGCCTATCCAGTCACTAGGAACCAGTGACATCACTGAGAGTGCGGCCTATCCAGTCACTAGGAGACAGTGACATCACTGAGAGTGCGGCCTATCCAGTCACTAGGAGCCAGTGACATCACTGACAGTGCAGCTTATCAGGTCTTTAGGAGCCAGTGACATAACTGAGAGTGCAGCCTATCCAGTCACTAGGAACCAGTGACATCACTGAGAGTGCGGTCTATCCAGTCACTAGGAGCCAGTGACATCACTGGGGCATAAAGCGCTTTGCTCAGCAAGTAAAATGTGTGTAACATCATCTTTGTATATCCTGTATAATAAAAGGCTGACGCTGCTCGTCATGCTTTGGGCGAGGTTACTACTCCCAATCGTAGCCGTTACCTTGTAGCAGTAGTAACTATGTTCCGGCATAATGCATGTAACCAGTGCTTCCTCTGAATAAGGGCTGGTGCTTATTTGTCTTCATTTCTGAAATGATTTCACCGATTTCCTCCAGTTTCCTGGAACTAGTTCTAAGAATTAAAAATGAGACCAATGAAAAAAAAAATTACCGCTGAGCACCGCCGCAAAAGAAGCGCCGATATAACCGTAACCCGTTATTTAAAGTGTTGCCGAAGTACTAGTGTCGTTTTCAGTTGTTCTAGAGTAGAACGAGTTAAGAGCCTACAATATGACCCTCTGTCACCCCCCCCCGCCACATAAACCTTTTTCCTTTCACTTTCGGAAGCAGCCTCCCTAGACAAACGGGGGCTTGTTCCCTACACAGAGGGCCCACGGTGGGCCAGCAGCCAATTACAGGGGAGCAGGGACCAGTAATTACAGGGAGTCGTTGTTACTAAATAAAAAGTCGGAGAACAGAGGGAATATTTCTGGAGTGATCTCATGCTGGAGTGTAGTTAGAATTATATTGCTGGGGACTAATTAACTGAGCTGGAGACTTGCTTAAACGGACCCTGCGGGGATTGTTACTATAGAAAACCTTTAATAACTGGGTCCTATCCAACATATGGAAGGTTCACGCGTTGCTGACCCCATCCTTCTCCTATGAGAGCTTATCCTGGTAATAAGGCATAGTAAGAATCACACAGGGGAAATAAACCTGTACCTACTGTATAAGTATTAAATCCACCAACATGTTGAACGGAACGGCTGTGGGTGTTTGTAACACAAATGTTGGTGTAAAGACTCTGAGCCCCGCAATCCTGACATTTCCCCCAGTATAGGCCCCCGCTATTCCCACGCTGAATCAGACCTGTGTCTTATATGCCCTGAAACTTTGTTTAGGTGAGGAAGCCTGCTGCTGTCATTATGGAATAAGTCATCTGGAACTTCGCTTTATAAATACCGTGCCAGCTTTATTCTCCCTTATCAGAGCTTAACCTTTAAGAACTCAGATGTAGGAACTTCCCCCCCCCCCCCGGGGGACAGCGACTTCTGCGCTTCCTGCCCGCTGACAGCCTATGTAGATGTGTGCGTCCAGCATATAAAGTACCGCTAAACCTGATCTGAGAAGACGTGCGAGCAGAATAGCATTCAGAATTATATACTTTTCCATACTATGATGGAATATAAAACATATAAAACATTTGTCACTCTGTAACTATTTGTAAGTTGTACCTTGTTGTTTGCGCCTTTATAGTAGTCAGCAAAAGGCTCTCATCGCTAAAGTTACTAAAAAACAACAACTTATAGTACATAGGAAAGAAGACTTCCACCGACACTCACCTTTCACTGAATAACTTGTAACTTTGAGAAAGGCCGTTTATTTTAGTTGTGCCTTTTACAGGGAAATACTGTGTGGCCACGTTATTATATACATCTGCTCAATAATGCAAATATCTATTCAGCTAATCATGTAGCAGTAACACAGTGCTTTAATAGCATGTAGACTTGGCCAAGAGGTTCAGTTGTTGTTTGGGACAAACCCTAGAATGGTGAAGAAATGTGATCTCATTGGCTTTGAATGCAGAATGATTGTTGGATCCAGACAGGATGGTGTGAGTCGGTCATTCACATTGGTTCAAGTTAACAGGTAGGCGACAGTAACTCAAATAAGCGCTCTAACAGTGGTATACAGAATGCACAAGCAGAACCTACAACAGCAGACAGCCACACCACTTCCCCTCCTGTCGGCTGAGGCTGCAGCGGCCATAGGTCCCCACTCACATGAAAATGCCGCACACAGCTCTACTTGTTACCCCAGATGTTACACCCTATTCAGTGGATGTAACTCTTGCTAGACCAACAGGAGTTGTGCGGAAATTAGTGAGATGAAAGTCAGACCAATTACAGGGAATAGACAACATACGGTTCTGCAGCGATGGTAGAGCTACAAGTCCCAGCATGCTGCCAGTTCCTCCATTTTTTTTGTCAAAGGGTTGGAACAGGCTCTGGTTCTGTATCGGTTTTCTGACTCTCTTTATACGGTTTTAGTAAGCATATTTATTATTTTGCTAAAATGATCAATCTAAGTTAGAGAAAATGTATGGGAAACGCCGTTGTGACGGCCTGTGTGATTACTATTGTATTATATGCACAGTTAGCCGTATACCCTGGCCTGGTATTATTCCGCAGAGCTGTACAGGGGAACAGCCAAAGGTTTAGCTATGAGATTGGAAAAAGAAAAGTCCTTTCTGTTACATTTACAATGAATCCAAGATCCGGATTAACCAGGTCAGAGCTCACAATGGCGCGTCAGCCGTCACCTGCGGTGTTTATGCGCGGCCCCCTTACCCCTGATAAGGGATCAGTCAATCATTCTCAGGTCCAGGTTTCATGTTGCTGATGTACGGATGGGGAACCTGTTGGCGGAGCGCCTTATCAGTCTTCAGAACAAGCCGAACACCACCTTCCTGGCTTTATTTCATTTTGATGTTTTCTTAGTGGAATTACCAGTCTCATTTGTCACCGGATGGAGTAAATGTCATCTTTATGCTGCTTTCCCTGACAATTTAAAGCCCTATATATACCCAAATAGTTTGATAGGATGTTATGAATCAGTGGTTTCAGGTATTTGGAGGTGATTTGTTGCGCGCTCGTCCTGGAGCTGACAGACTAGATCATTCATCTGCTATAGTCTGCTCTGTGTTATCCAGAGAAGAAATAGTGTTTGGTGCTATTTTGCCTCGTTCTGTGTGTGATAAAGAGAGATACCAGCTGCCGTTCTGGATGGGCCAGGATATGCTCTGGATCCGATCGGGTCAGGAATGTTGGAAATGCCGATAGGTGATGAAGATGGTGTACCGCCATCGTCTCATTGACCAATTGCGCCTGGTAGAGGTCAGCAATGGCGTTTTCTTGACAATCCGAAGGTTAACTCACAAGCGCTTGTGAAAGGGATTGGAAAGTATCATGCTAAATCAACCAATACCACGCTTCTGATCGCCTCGCATCCAATCACATGTCTCTCTACCCATGACCTGGGGCTTCAGTCTTTCATGATGTTCTTAGTGCTACAGATTGCAGTGGATAGGGCTATAGTCTGTCCCCAAGCTAAATGATCTGTCGTCCGTGAATCTGTATGGGACCAGCCATTTCGGTATAAAAGTCGTATGTGTAGGCGCATCCATAGGGCGCTATTAGTACATATTCTGTAATATAACGAAGAGCTGTGGAAGAGTGGTGAAACGTAGATGTTATTCCTTGTGACAGCATTGTATAGGATTACTGACTATAATGTGTCCGGTTTATATAAATGCAATGGGACAACCACCTGGGCAGTTGTCTAAAATTATGGTAGTGACCCCGGCTTTGCTTGGAGAGAGAGACATTGATCCATTAAGTAAGAGGCGCAAGGACTACTGGTAAAGGGGGCCTGGTGCGGTTAGCCCATCCAACGGTGAGGGGGGCCTGGTGCGGTTAGCCTATCTGCTGGTGAAGGGGGCCTGGTGTGGTTAGTCAGTCTACCTGTGGGGGAGACTGGTGTGGTTAGCCCATCTGCCAGTGAGGGGGGCCTGGTGTGGGAAGTCATCTGATGTAGAGGGGGGGCCTGGTGCAGTTAGCTCATTTGCCGATGAGGGGAGACTGGTGTGGTTAGCCCATCTCCAGTGAGGGGGGGGCCTGGTGCAGTTAGCCCATCCACTGGTGAAGGGGGCCTGGTGCGGTTAGCCCATCTGCTGGTGAGGGGGCCTGCTGAGGCTAGCCCATCAACTAGTGAGGGGGCCTGGTGTGGTTAGCCCATCTGTTGGGGAGGGCTAATTGACTTGTAGTGCATTGTTTCAGCTTTTTGTCTCATACTACCCACTGACTATAAATTACAGGATGTGGCTTTTTGTTGCTCGTTCTATAATCATTATTGTTATTTATATATTATGAGATAATCATGATTCCAATAATAATTTCTCTAACGTCCTAGTGGATGCTGGGGACTCCGAAAGGACCATGGGGAATAGCGGCTCCGCAGGAGACTGGGCACAAAGTAAAAGCTTTAGGACTAGCTGGTGTGCACTGGCTCCTCCCCCTATGACCCTCCTCCAAGCCTCAGTTAAGATTTTGTGCCCGAACGAGAAGGGTGCAATCTAGGTGGCTCTCCTGAGCTGCTTAGAGTAAAAGTTTAAATAGGTTTTTTATTTTCAGTGAGACCTGCTGGCAACAGGCTCACTGCATCGAGGGACTAAGGGGAGAGAAACGAACTCACCTGCGTGCAGAGTGGATTGGGTTTCTTAGGCTACTGGACATTAGCTCCAGAGGGACGATCACAGGCCCAGCCATGGATGGGTCCCGGAGCCGCGCCGCCGGCCCCCTTACAGATGCTGAAGCAAGAAGAGGTCCATAAATCGGCGGCAGAAGACTTTCCTGTCTTCATAAGGTAGCGCACAGCACTGCAGCTGTGCGCCATTGCTCTCAGCACACTTCACACTCCGGTCACTGAGGGTGCAGGACGCTGGGGGGGGGCGTCCTGGGAAGCAATGAATTTACCTTATTTGGCAAAAAATACATCACATATAGCTCCTGGGCTATATGGATGTATTTAACCCCTGCCAGTTTTCCAGAAAAAAGCGGGAGAAGAGCCCGCCGTGAAGGGGGCGGGGCCTATCTCCTCAGCACACAGCGCCATTTTTCCCACACAGCTCCGCTGGTAGGAAGGCTCCCAGAATCTCCCCTGCATCCTGCAACTACAGAAACAGGGTAAAAAAGAGAGGGGGGCACTTATTTGGCAAAATAACAGATATAAGCAGCTATAAGGGATAGACACTTATTGTAAGGTTGTCCCTATACATATATAGCGCTCTGGTGTGTGCTGGCAAACTCTCCCTCTGTCTCCCCAAGGGGCTAAGTGGGTCCAGTCCTCTATCAGAGCATTCCCTGTGTGTGTGCTGTGTGTCGGTACGTTTGTGTCGACATGTATGAGGAGAAAAATGATGTGGAGACGGAGCAGAGTGTCTGTAACAGTGATGTCACCCCCTAGGGGGTCGACACCTGAGTGGATGTACTGTTGAAAATTACGTGACAGTGTCAGCTCTATATAAAAAAACAGTGGTTGACATGAGACAGCCGGCTACTCAGCTTGTGCCTGTCCAGACGTCTCATAGGCCGTCAGGCAGATGGCAGATACAGACGCCGACACGGATACTGACTCCTGTGTCGACGGTGAAGAGACAACCGTGATTTCCAGTAGGGCCACACGTTACATGATTGAGACAATGGAAAATGTTTATACATTTCTGATAATACGAGTACCACCAAAAAAGGGGTATTATGTTCGGTGAGGGAAAAACTACCTGTAGTTTTCCTGAATCTGAGAAATAAAATGTGGTGTGGGATGATGCGTGGGTTTCCCCCCGAGAACAATTAATAATTTCTTAAAAAGTATTGGCTGCATACCCTTTCCCGCCAGAGGTTAGGATGCATTGGGAAACACCCCCTAGGGGGGATAAGGCGCTCACACGCTTGTAAGAACAAGGGCTCTACCCTCTCATGAGATGGCCGCCCTTAAGGATCCTGCTGATAGAAAGCAGGAGGGTATCCAAAAAAGGTATTTACACACATACTGGTGTTATACTGCGACCAGCTATCGCCTCAGCCTGGAGGTGCAGTGCTGGGTTGGCTTGGTCGGATTCCCTGACTGGAAATATTGATATCCTAGATAAGGATAGTATATTATTGCCTATAGAGCATTTAAAAGATGCATTTCTATATATGCATGATGCACAGCGGAATAATTGCCGACTGGCATCAAGTATAAGTGCGTTGTCCAATTCTACCAGTAAAATGGTCAGGTGATGCGGATTCCAAACGGCATTTGGAAGTATTGCCTTTGAAAGGGGACATTTGGGTTCGGTCTTTTAGACCTGGTGGCCATGGCAACAGCTGGGAAATCCACGTTTGTACCCCAGGTCGCCTCTCAAAATAAGACGCCGTATTATCAGGCGCAGTCCTTTGTTGGCAAGCGGACAAAAGGTTCCTCTTTTCTGCTCGTGACAGAGGGAGAGGAAAAAGGCTGCAGAGATCAGCCAGTTCCCAGGAACAGAAACCCTTTCCCGCCTCTGCCAAGCCCTCAGTATGACGCTAGGGCTTTACAAGCTCAGGCACGGTGGGGGCCCGTTCTCAATGAATTTCAGTGCGCAGTGGGCTCACTCGCAAGTAGACCCCTGGATCCTTCAGGTAATATCTCTGGGGTACATATTGGAATTCGAGACGTCTCCCCCTCGCCGTTTCCAAAAGTCGACTTTACCGACGTCTCCCTCTGACAGGGAGGCAGTTTTGGAAGCCATTCACAAGCTGTATTCCCAGCAGGTGATAATCAAGGTACCCCTCCTGCAACAGGGAACGGGGTATTATTCCACACTATTGTGGTACCGAAGCCAGACGGCTCGGTGAGACCGATTCTAAAATCTAAAATCTTTGAACACTTACATACAGAGGTTCAAATTCAAGATTGAGTCACTCAGAGCAGTGATTGCGAACCTGGAAGAAGGGGACTACATGATGTCTCGGGACATCAAGGATGCTTACCTTCATGTCAAAATTTACCCTTCTCACCAAGGGTACCTCAGGTTTATGGTACAGAACTGTCACTATCAGTTCAGACGCTGCCGTAGGGATGGTCCACGGCACCCCGGGTCTTTACCAAGGTAATGGCCGAAATGATGATATTCCTTCGAAGGAAGGGAATTTTAGTTATCCCTTACTTGGACGATTCCCTGATAAGGGTAAGATCCAGGGAACAGTTGGAGGTCGGTGTAGCACTATCTCAGGTAGTGTTGCGGCAGCACGATTGGATTCTCAATATTCCAAAATCACAGCTGGTTCCGACGACGTGTCTTCTGTTCCTAGGGATGATCCTGGACACAGTCCAGAAAAAGGTGTTTCTCCCGGAGGAGAAAGCCAGGGAGTTATCCGAGCTAGTCAGGAACCTCCTCAAACCAAGCCAAGTCTCAGTGCATCAATGCACAAGGGTTCTGGGTAAAATGGTGGCTTCCTACGAAGCAATCCCATTCGGCAGATTCCACGCAAGAACTTTCCAGTGGGACCTGCTGGACAAATGGTCCGGGTCGCATCTTCAGATGCATCAGCGGATAACCCTGTCACCAAGGACAAGGGTGTCCCTCCTGTGGTGGTTGCAGAGTGCTCATCTTCTAGAGGGCCGCAGATTCGGCATTCAGGACTGGGTCCTGGTAACCACGGATGCCAGCCTGCGAGGCTGGGGAGCAGTCACACAGGGAAGGAATATCCAGGACTTATGGTCAAGCCTGGAGACATCACTTCACATAAATATCCTGAAGCTAAGGGACATTTACAATGCTCTAAGCTTAGCAAGACCTCTGCTTCAAGGACAGCCGGTGTTGATCCAGTCGGACAACATCACGGCAGTCACCCACGTAAACAGACAGGGTGGCACAAGAAGCAGAAGGGCAATGACAGAAGCTGCAAGGATTCTTCGCTGGGCGGAAAATCATGGGATAGCACTGTCAGCAGTATTCATTCCGGGAGTGGACAACTGGGAAGCAGACTTCCTCAGCACGACCTCCACCCGGGAGAGTGGGGACTTCACCCAGAAGTCTTCCACATGATTATAAACCGTTGGGAAAAAACTCGACAGGTATTGCGCCAGGTCAAGGGACCCTCAGGCAATAGCTGTAGACGCTCTGGTAACACTGTGGGTGTACCAGTCAGTGTATGTGTTCCCTCCTCTGCCTCTCATACCCAAGGTACTGAGATTGATAAGATGGAGAGGAGTAAGCACTATATTTGTGGCTCCGGATTGGCCAAGAAGGACTTGGTAACCGGAACTTCAAGAGATGCTCACGGAGGATCCGTGGCCTCTACCTCTAAGAAGGGACCTGCTCCAACAAGGACCCTGTCTGTTCCAAGACTTACCGCGGCTGCGTTTGACGGCATGGCGGTTGAACGCCGGATCCTGAAGGAAAAAGGCATTCCGGATGAAGTCATCCCTACCCTGATCAAAGCCAGGAAGGATGTAACCGTACAACATTATCACCGTATTTGGCGTAAATATGTTGCGTGGTGCGAGGCCAGGAAGGCCCCTACGGAGGAATTTCAACTGGGTCGATTCCTGCATTTCCTGCAAACAGGACTGTCTATGGGCCTCAAATTAGGGTCCATTAAGGTTCAAATTTCGGCCCTGTCGATATTCTTCCAAAAAGAACTAGCTTCTGTACCTGAAGTTCAGACGTTTGTCAAGGGAGTACTGCATATACAGCCTCCTTTTGTGCCTCCAGTGGCACCTTGGGATCTCAATGTAGTGTTGGGATTCCTAAAATCACATTGGTTTGAACCACTCACCACTGTGGACTTGAAATATCTCACTTGGAAAGTGGTAATGCTGTTAGCCCTGGCTTCAGCCAGGCGTGTATCAGAATTGGCGGCTTTATCCTATAAAAGCCCTTACCTAATTTTTCATACGGACAGGGCAGAATTGAGGACTCGTCCTCAATTTCTCCCTAAGGTGTTTTCAGCATTTCACTTAAACCAACCTATTGTGGTGCCTGCGGCTACTAGGGACTTGGAGGATTCCAAGTTGCTGGACGTAGTCAGGGCCCTGAAAATATATGTTTCCAGGACGGCTGGAGTCAGAAAATCTGACTCGCTGTTTATCCTGTATGCACCCAACAAGCTGGGTGCTCCTGCTTCTAAGCAGACGATTGCTCGTTGGATTTGTAGTACAATTCAGCTTGCACATTCTGTGGCAGGCCTGCCACAGCCAAAATCTGTAAAAGCCCATTCCACACGGAAAGTGGGCTCATCTTGGGCGGCTGCCCGAGGGGTCTCGGCTTTACAACTTTGCCGAGCAGCTACTTGGTCAGGGGCAAACACGTTTGCTAAATTCTACAAATTTGATACCCTGGCTGAGGAGGACCTGGAGTTCTCTCATTCGGTGCTGCAGAGTCATCCGCACTCTCCCGCCCGTTTGGGAGCTTTGGTATAATCCCCATGGTCCTTTCGGAGTCCCCAGCATCCACTAGGACGTTAGAGAAAATAAGAATTTACTTACCGATAATTCTATTTCTCATAGTCCGTAGTGGATGCTGGGCGCCCATCCCAAGTGCGGATTGTCTGCAATACTTGTACATAGTTATTGTTACAAAAATCGGGTTATTGTTGTTGGGAGCCATCTTTTCAGAGGCTCCTTCTGTTATCATGCTGTTAACTGGGTTCAGATCACAAGTTGTACGGTGTGATTGGTGTGGCTGGTAATGAGTCTTACCCGGGATTCAAAATCCTTCCTTATTGTGTACGCTCGTCCGGGCACAGTATCCTAACTGAGGCTTGGAGGAGGGTCATAGGGGGAGGAGCCAGTGCACACCAGCTAGTCCTAAAGCTTTTACTTTGTGCCCAGTCTCCTGCTGAGCCGCTATTCCCCATGGTCCTTTCGGAGTCCCCAGCATCCACTACGGACTATGAGAAATAGAATTATCGGTAAGTAAATTCTTATTTTCCATACGAGGGTATAAAACAGTAGGCCTGGATGACCTGTGCTAATTCTGGAGAAAGTCTACAGTGTTGTGCTTCCTGGCAGCTCGCAGTATCTGTGGCTAGACACGGTTCTAGGACACTTGTTGCCCGTATTAGCCGCTTAAGCCTCTGCCACCAAGAACGCCGCAGAGATCACCAGAGGAGGAACCGAGATGATAGGAGCAGTGACCGTTGGATTCTGTGGGTCCAGCAGCTGGATTGACTTCTCAGCCCCATCTCTGTAATTCCCCACTCCCTGACCGCCCTCTTCACGCCACGCCATCTTCTTCATGACAAATCAGCAGAGAACCTTATACTTTACCTTCATCCTTTTATATGTGGAAATGACAATTTGTCATTTTGTACAGTAATGAGAACAGAGCGGATTGCCTGATGTAGCACGGAGGAGACGTCTGAGGGATTGTAGACGCTTGTTTATCTTACTACACAACCTCTGAATTTACACAATTACAGCGGAAACTCTTCAGATCTCTCTTCAGAGTGTAATTGGCAGTTGCAGCCGTCAGGCCGGTTATTTTGCGATCAATCATCGCTGGTTATATGGACATGAAACTTGTGCTTTACAGCGTTTTATAAATCACACATTTCATGTCCCAGAGCAGGTTTCTCAGCAGAACTAAAGTACGTTCTGATTGCACCGGCTGCAAGCCCATCACATCTCCAAGACTTCATCTCCGTCCGGAGACTGCGGCTCGCAATCTTCATCGTAGATTAATATTTCACGGGTGTTAGGACGCATTGCTGATATAAGGAGAGATCTGGGATGTTCTCGCTGAAGTCAGAATATTGTCTAGTAACCTGGTTTCAGGACATTACACGATTTATGTTTCCGTGAGGTTATTAAGGTAATGACCAGAGGGTTGTGTAGGGCAGAGGTCCCCGAGGCGCCCCAACTGTCCAGGTTTTGAGTATATACATGCTTTTCCACAGGTGACTTAATTACTGCCTCAATCAATTCCCATTCCAGGCGCAGGAATTTAGCATCCATTGTTCATATGCACAAATTCAAATTTCTTTATTTATTAACATTTTCTTATATAGCGCAGCATATTCCGTTGCACTTTACAATTAAAACAACAGTAATAGAACAAAACTGGGTAAAAACAGACAGACATAGAGGTAGGAGGGCCCTGCTCGCAAGCTTACAATCTATAGGGAAATAGGCATTGATACACAAGGATAGATGCTACCCATTGCATAATGGTTCCCCAGATTGCTAGGTTCTTAATGGGTTGTATGATATAATCACCCCGCAATGTTGGCCAAGGGTCAGGAGAGTGGGTGTGGTATGGAAGGTAGATAGTAACTAGGTCGACTGTGTCTAGGTCAACCACTATTGGTCGACAGGTTCTCTAAGTCGACATGGTCTTGGTCGACCGTCAAAAGGTCGACATGAGTTTTTTATGGGGAGGAGGGGAGGGGGTTGTGTCGTTTTCTTCGTAGAGTGACCGGGAACCCCAATTAGTGCACCGTGTCCCCTCACATAGCTTGCTTCGCTCGCCATGCTTCGGGCAAGGTGCCTCACTCCGCTACCGCTTCGCTCGCCACAGGTTACCGTTCCAATCGTAGTCCACGTGGACCGTTAAGTATGAAAAGGTTCACAAAAGTCGTGAAAAAATCATGACCTGTCGACCTGGAACATGTCCACCTAGATAGTGTCAACCTAGTTACTGTCGACCTAGAGACCGGATCCCGTGAGAGTAAAGAAAGACAAGATATGTGATGTTATATGTATACTGTACATAGAGGATGTAATTAGATAGAGAAGCACTGAAGGTTATGCGGGTGGGTCTGGAATTTGGTAGGCTTGTCTGAAGAGGTGAGTTTTCAGGGAACGTTTAAAGGTTTGGAGGCTAGAGGCGAGTCTTATTGTGCGTGGGAGGGCATTCCACATATAGGGGGAGATTCAAATGTTTGAAAAGTCGGTTGGGTGTCTGTTATTTCCTGTCTATTAGATAGGAAAAAACAAACTCCCATCTGACTTTTCAAACATTTGAATCTCCCCCATAGAATGTGTTTCTGACTATACAACCATGAGACACCGATGGAAGGGTTTACTAGCGTACATTCGCATTGCTGCCGCTTGCAACCCAGAAACACGCTTTTGTTTTCCGCAGAGATGCTTACCAGTATGGAACCGGCGGCATCCGAAAGATCGCTAGATGCGGCCAAGCAAAATCAGGCCGACTCCAATATAGCACCCATACTGTAACCAATGACAGGTGAAGGTTTATTGACGATTAGTGGTCACCCTGAAATAATCTGTGCTGCTGTGACATTCTAATCTTACTTATTATTGTTCTGTGTCCACCTATTTTATATGTTTTTTAAAATTATTTTTTAGTTTTTCTTCGCATTTAGAAATATACATTTATTTATGAACACTTAATTATATAGCGTCAGCGTAGTCTATTGCCCAGCACTAACAAAGAACAGTTTCCATTAACATTTAAGGCACTGTTAGTGTTTCTGTGAAAGGAAGCGTATGATAAATCTGTGTTTTTATTCTCTGCTGTTACTAACCAGGAGCTGCTGTCATGGCTAATACTGTGCTGTATAAACTAAGATTACATTGTGACTGGGTCCCGTGCCCTGGATTTGAACCTTAGTGTTCGGTCACCTGGTCGTGGTTGGTGGGGCAATATCTTTTTGGCCAAAATTATGCTGAGCACCTCAATTTTACTTTGTTATAATGCCGAGTTCATTTATCATTTTCTGATTGAGTGCTTAGTATTTAGAGTGTGCACCTGCATTTTCTCTTTTTAATTGTGACCGGGCTGTCCACTTGGGGGCCCATGGGGTCAGATAAGACACACCAAAGCTTTCTTGTAACCCTGAGGTATGATATAATTTGCTGGGACAGAATTCAGCCAGAAAACACATAGTTAAGTTAAAGAATAGATTTGTTCTATTTCAGAATTTATTTGCTTTTCTTTCCGTTTATGAAATAAAGTTAGTGATTCATTGGGAGTGACAGACATTCAAAGAAATATGGCAGTGGGCGCAGAGCAACTTTCAGAGTCCTTTCCTGAGTTAATAGCTCTCTTGGCAATGTAGGGATGGTGAGACATAACAGTTCACCTCTGTCTTCCACATATCACCATAACTGCTCAGGTTTGGTTCTAGTATAAGTTCATCGAGGCCGTGACCCTATATATTAATTACGCCCTAGGTGTCCTCAGCGTTTTGCTCGCCGTTAGCTAATATGTAGAATATTCCGAGCAATTGATGCAGGCTGACGGATGAATAATAAAAGAGAATAAACGGAGGGTTATGAGAATTTTCCGGAGAGCGTGACTGTAGAACGTTTCCCATTGTAAATAAATCGTATACTAAGTTAGATTTGCTTTCAGATGGTGCAGCTTGATTTTCATAATGAAGAGTGATAACGGCTGCCTCGGGGGGGTTCACAATGTGTTGCCGGTCTCCATTGAAATCCGCCATTCGTGTAAATCACACAGAGGTCGTCCTGGGCACGCCTGGGGACCACATCCATCTCAGCGCAGCGTCTCCATTATGCTGAGATCATGAGACGATGAAGGTGCAGAGTCACCATCCAGCAATGGGGGGGGGGGGTTCAGACTAATGAAGTATTCGTGCCCCATGTGCGGCTGGATGAGGGGGAATAGAGTCTCTTCAAAGAGTTCCTTTTCTTCTCCGCCTCAGTCCAAAATGCCTCTCTGTTCCCCCTCTCACCCAGAAATCAATATACATATTGGATGCTTCCTCGCCGCCAGCTGCCAAATCCATTTAATCTGTCCTCTTCCTGCATTCTCCATTGTCGGAGCGATCACTATGCAATGTTTAACCCCATTGATAAAGCTAAATATTTATCTTATTTAAAACCCTTTAAGAGGCCTTTGAACACTGTACGCTATTGACGTATGGAGTACCGTAAGGGTACGCACGTTGCGTAACAATCGCTTAGCCGAGGTCGAGACGCTCAAGCGTCACGTTCGCTCACGGCCAAGAGATCACAGACAGGCACGCTATTGGCTGCTGACTAACGTAATGGTTCGCTATAGCGTAGCGGACGCTCGGGACCACGAGGAGATCACCAGCGGCGCAGACGCTCACTATGTTAAACCTTTATATCTAAACAATAAACAATGTAATATGCAGTAAAACCTTAGTGTAGAGATAGGGTGTAGATGCAACACAGTGTAACCTTATTAACTTAAAAGCTGTTTGAGCGTCACCGACGCTCTGTGAATACTTAACACTATAATAAATACACAACTACCGGGCTTAGGGTCTAACGCCTTATATGAATGTTATACTTGCAAAAAGAATAATACAGTACAAGTCACACACTACAATATAACATAGACTAACTAACCAGGTAACTACACGTGAAATACAATACAATACTATTACGTTTAAGAGAATATGAGAGAAAGAGAGAGAGATATGGCCCATAATAACAAGAAAGACAATATGATTGCGGAGAAAACTTACGCACAAAGGGGAACGATCGCATGCGCCTCTGGACATCCAGCTCCCGATTATCAGCAATGATAACCGTTGAAGAGTGAGAGCTGGATGTGATCGGCTTGTCTATTTATGCCCCACACACAATACAATTCAATGGTCCCTACAATCTCATTGTTCATTGGACACAGGAATTCCTCCTCGCATTATAACAAAAGGTCATAGGTTGATTCATACAGGTGGGCTGTGACTATTTCCAACAGCTCAGGTGGGAGGGAAACTAGGTTTCCCGCCGCATGGATAAGTAAGTGCAAATAATAGTAAATGGACATAAACGTCTTATGTCCATAACTATTCGCACGAGCGATTAATCTGTTTCAAACCAACACCGGAATATTGCTAATTAAATACTCTTCCGATGGATACTAAACACCACTGTATTACTCCTGTCTGACCCTTCGTATCAAACAAAGAGGGATTTCTCTGTCCATGAACATGCTACATTAACTAAACTTTCAGAATCTATCAAAGGGACCATAATCTACAAAATACATTATATGGTGAAAATATGTAACGATTGAGTCGCACGCTACGAACACATGAACTCTACCGTAAATGCACATACCGTGCGCCTGCGGGTGCCCGCAACAGCGAGTATGCGCACGCACGGGAGAGCGCACGCATGCGCAGCGCGGACCTGTATGAGGTGCAAATATGGCAGTGTGCATCGTGATATTTTTCTGACTTTGACACCATCCATGCTGTGCCAAGGGGACGGGCAACCTCTCTCCATTACCAGCCGAGATCCAACTGCCAGCGTGCCAGGAGGCAATAGTCCACAAGTGGTGGGCAGTCGTTATAGGGGTTTCCCTCACTTTCAGGGTTTTTTTATTTATTGACATACATGGCTACTGGCGTTCCCTGTATATCCGTATTATCAGTGGTGTATTCCTCTTCCCCTGAGATACCAGTGCCGATAGCACAACGCGCTGTCAGGTATTTTCCAGTGGCGTCGGAGCTACTCTGCCTGATGATATAGAAGCATTTCGGGGGCAACCAGAAAGACCACGGTTGTTACTGATGAGGAATGCCCCATGTAACACCTCACATATGGCGCTTCCTAGGTAACAAGAGTTGGTGAATTGAAAAAACGCGGAAGGTCTCTGTGGTGGGTTAGCACAGTGGTTAGTATTGCTACAGATTAAGGGCCTGATTTAAGAGTTGGAAGCAAACCCAGGGACGGATCTAGACTTTTCTTTAGGGGGGGGCGGTTTACTGTTTAATCTTGACTCCTCCCTCTACAGTCCCAACTCCTCCCATCTGCAATACTAACTCCTCCTCTCTCAATTCTGACTGAACTTTTTGAGTGAGACTGAGATAGAGCTTTGTGATTGTTCTATGTACATGTGACTGTGTTATGGGGTAATTGTATTTATTAGCCCTAGTACCCACACACCAGCAAGTGAGGGGCAAATGCTCTGTAACCCTTGCTCTCCTGGCACCTCTGTGCTGCTGTAGTATAAGCACATCGTTCTGCCTCAGGCTCTCCCCGGAGAGCTCTCTTCTGCTCAAAAGTGGGCCCCCCCCCCCCCCCCTAGATCCGGCCCTGAGCAAACCCGATTGTTTTTGCACAGTTCAGCAAGACCCCTGTGGGCGTCTCACTACAGATTTAGGCTACTGCGGCATTTGCATATATTCGCACAGACTCCTGCATACTCCTTGACACCTGCGGCGACATTATCGTACACGTCTGTAAAAGGGTCAGTGTCCGGGTAGCGTGGAGCCTCTAGTTTAAAATGAGCTTCCTATGGGGCTCTGGTTCTCTCCAAAAATATACCATGTACTGGTCCGTTAATGGCCTTATAACTAAACTGTCCCTATTGCCTGCAGCTGTGGTGCAAAAAACTAGTGTGGAAGTTTTACTGGGCACCGGTGTCAATATATAACAGGTTGTGCCAGATGAATAGACAGAGAATCTTCATTTAGCACTTTCTGTTCCCTCTCTTCCTCCCCGTGTCCCCCCCCCCCCTTCCCCCTTCCCCATTTTGTTGTTGTTGTTGATCACTTTTATAATCTACCGGTGTATATTACTAGGCGAAGTCACCAGCGCATAGGGGGATCACTTGCTAAAGCGATAGGTTCCCGGAGGCCCGTTAGCCGCCCTGATGTACAGAATTGGTGTCTTCTAATTGCGGCGGCTCTATACTGCATTACACTCAGCCAGATGCTCACATAGTGGTTCTCTCATCTGGAAAGGGTTCGGCAGAAGAGCTTTAACCTTATTATCCGGAGACTGGTGAGCACTTGCGGTCTCCATACATGTTTAATAGATGCGGAACGTGACGCGTGAGTGACCCCCCCCGTGGTGTGAAGTGTTTTGCCTTCAAGGTCACGAGAGCGACCTTTCTACAGGAACTGTTGCTTGCTTTGTACAGGCTGTGTTTGAAATGTGACAGTTTGGAGCTGATTGGTTGGTACTTTATCACTCTCCCCCTGTGTATTTGTACAGTGGATGCTCCTACAACTTGCTGTACTGTAGATTTCATGTAAATCTAGTTCTGTTTGTGAGACCCCCTCAGACGTCCCCGATATAAAACCCTGTAATTTTGATGTTCCTCTGCGGGGGATCTTTTATCTCCTACAGCATTAAAAAGCATAAAAAGTGTTCTGCGATTGAACTGCGCGGTAATAAAGTCTGATGCGTCCTCATGTATAATGTATACCCACTGCTTTGCTCCAGGGGTTAGCCACCCTCCGGCCTCGTCGTATTTGTATTCCCAGGCACCCGGCTGAGAATCCGCCTTTGATGTGATCTCTTTGCTGGAAAATAAATGAGCCTTCATCATTGAATGTATTCCAGTGTGCGGTAACAAGGCCTCCCAAATCCTACGTGACGGCTTAATCAGGCGCAACAGATGGATGGGATGGGGCTGCAATGATTTCTGTCACCGGTGTGTCCGCTAGACTACATTGTGTCTATGGACTGTCAGTGCAAAGTGCGTGGGGTGCGCAAGAAGTTTCTAGATGCACAAAAAGTATTATATTTACAAACAAAGTGAACGTTACTTTTTTTCAAGTATTCGCCAGAAGAATCCATGTAAAGTTGCATGCGCTGAAACCGCTTGGTGAAGCATGTGGACCAGGTATGTCTTCTACATATTGGATGAAAGTCTCCACTGCAGCTACGCTAATGCACGCTGCCTCTCTTGCCTACTGATTACCTCCTCCCACTCCAAGATTTCTCACGTGCTGCTCCCTTTCTCTGGAATTCTCTCCCCCTCAGACTCTCCACCTCTCTATAAACCTTCAAATGGACTCTCAAGACCCACTTCTTCCCCAAACCCAGCCGTCTCTCATCCTAAGCCCTCTGTGGCCCGCGCTCACTTTCTACCCCATCTGTGTCACCCCTGTCTGTCAGCCCCTCCCCTTTAGAATGTAAGCTTTCACGAGCAGGGCCCTCTTGCCTCATGTGTTTTTACACTTCTTACTTAACCTATCTTCTTTTCAATACTCCCTTTGATAGCACCAAATCCCTCGGTTTTCTGCCGCCCTGATACTTATTTCAGTGCTGACGCAGCTATGTTGACATACCCTGTACTTGTCCTATATTTTATTGAATTGTAAGTCACTGTCTTTATGTTTTGTCGGTCACATAACTACATCCGATTGGGTGGCGTACAAGTGACGATGCACCGCTGCATGAGTGGTACAGTAGCGACAGTATATGACTAGTCTTGCCCACAAAAACATCCACCATCTGCTTGGCCACTCTGCGCTAACGTCGGAACGTCTGTGACGGTGCATCTCCAACTGGGGTCCACTGGGCCGACTGTTTGGTCTCGGGGGTGAAACTGTATATAGCACAGTATATAACATCATATAACCTGTAAATCATTGTATGTATAATGCAGGTGTACAACGCCATCCATATGTCGCAGTATAACGCATATGTACATGAAACAGTATAATATAACACACTGTATAATGCTATAACAGTATAACATATAACAGTATGACATAATAACATAATATAACATCATATAACAGTATAACATATAACAGTATAACATAAAACACTGTATAATGCTATAATAGTATAACATATAACAGTATGACATAACATAATATAACATCATATAACAGTATAACAGTATAACATAATAACATAATATAACATCATATAACAGTATAACATATAACAGTATAACATAAAACACTTGATAAAGCTAAATATTTATCTTATTTAAAACCCTTTAAGAGGCCTAAGAACACTGTACGCTATTGACGTATGGAGTACCGTAAGGGTACGCACGTTGCGTAGCAATCGCTTAGCCGAGGTCGAGACGCTCAAGCGTCACGTTCGCTCACGGCCAAGAGATCACAGGCAGGCACGCTATTGGCTGCTGACTAACGTGATGGTTCGCTATAGCGTAGCGGACGCTCGGGACCACGAGGAGATCACCAGCGGCGCAGACGCTCACAATGTTAAACCTTTATATCTAAACCATAAACAATGTAATATGCAGTAAAACCTTAGTGTAGAGATAGGGTGTAGATGCAACACAGTGTAACCTTATTAACTTAAAAGCTGTTTGAGCGTCACCGACGCTCTGTGAATACTTAACACTATAATAAATACACAACTACCTGGCTTAGGGTCTAACGCCTTATATGCATGTTATACTTGCAAAAAGAATAATACAGTACAAGTCATACACTACAATATAACATAGACTAACTAACCAGGTAACTACACAGGAAATACAATACAATACTATTACGTTTAAGAGAATACGAGAGAAAGAGGAGAAGAGAGAGAGATATATGGCTCACAATAACAAGAAAGACAACATGATTGCGGAGAAAACTTACGCACAAAGGGGAACGATCGCATGCGCCTCTGGACATCCAGCTCCCGATTATCAGCAATGAGAACCGTTGAAGAGTGAGAGCTGGATGTGATCGGCTTGTCTATTTATGCCCCACACACAATACAATTCAAAGGTCCCTACAATCTCATTGTTCATTGGACACAGGAATTCCTCCTCGCATTATAACAAAAGGTCATAGGTTGATTCATACAGGTGGGCTGTGACAA
This sequence comes from Pseudophryne corroboree, assembly GCF_028390025.1. Taxonomy (NCBI): domain Eukaryota; kingdom Metazoa; phylum Chordata; class Amphibia; order Anura; family Myobatrachidae; genus Pseudophryne; species Pseudophryne corroboree. The sequence continues at coordinate 14,114,547 of NC_086451.1, forward strand.
TTTCCAACTGCTCAGGTGGGTGGGAAACTGGGTTTCCCGCCGCATGGATAAGTAAGTGCAAATAATAGTAAATGGACATAAACTTCTTATGTCCATAACTATTCGCACGAGCGATTAATCCGCTTCAAACCAACACCGGAATATTGCTAATTAAATATTCTTCCGATGGATACTAAACACCACAGTATTACTCCTGTCTGACCCTTCGTATCAAACAAAGAGGGATTTCTCTGTCCATGAACATGCTATATTAACTAAACTTTCAGAATCTATCAAAGGGACCATGATCTACAAAATACATTATAGAGTGAAAATATGTAACGATTGAGTCGCACGCTACGAACACATAAACTCTACCGTAAATGCACATACCGTGCGCCTGCGGGTGCCCGCTACAGCGAGTATGCGCACGCACGGGAGAGCGCACGCATGCGCAGCGCAGACCTGTATGAGGTGCAAATATGGCAGTGTGCATCGTGATATTTTTCTGACTTTGACAGTCCACCCTTTGGCAGTCAACAATAACTGCCACTTCCTAAAACATTTCAAAACGAGAAAAATATATGTCAGGGGTTAATACATTTACATGGTTGGGTAGGGGAGGAGAGGAGAAGGTAGGAAAAGGGTATGACCTAGTGAGATAGCAGAAGCATGTGTGTATGAATCCGTGTTTGGGGGGTCATGTATCATCGTGCCGTACGTGTTTTAAATCAAGCTTCGAGGTATTGCGAAGTATACATTTGAATTCCTTCTTATCCCGTGGTACGGGTCTGTGGATGGGCTGTCAAACTTTACCGAGCTCTTTTCGGCTGTGGTTGTAACAAAATGGGGAGCACATTTTAGTTGATGATACATGAATGGGGGAATATGTGATTGCTGATATCTGTGCCTGTATTCTCTATCGACCATGTGTGTAATTACCTGAAGGTTGTAGAGATGAAGAAAAGACATAATTACGGTAAATGCAGTGGTATTCTATGTCAGGTTAATGAACATTTGTCGGTTGAAGTCTTGTTCGGTGTCTGTTGAATGCAGTCTTCTTTGTGCTTTTGCCCAAAAGGCGTGTGGGCAAAAAGCTTTGTCAATGTCCATAGACTTACAAAAGTGTTGGGCTAGCGTAATTTTAAAATTTCTAGGGAAACTGGGGGTCTATGGCATAGTTCATCAAATATCTGTGTATAAGGTTGTCAAAACTTCTTCTTTAATCCATCCGTTGTCTGTATACAGGGTCATCAAATTCCTCGTCAAACGTAGGTCTTGTTACCTTGGAGAAACCGGAAAAACAGGTGAAAGAAACGGACCGTAGAAATCGCATTTTCATCACATCATTGTTTCTACAGTTGGGTCATAAATCAAATCCATTGGAATTACAATTTCCTCACTCCTTAAACTCATTACCCTAGTACTACGTTTGCACTTCATTAAAGCCTGACCGCATCTAAATATCAAGCCAATCGTTATGACAACACCTAAGATACATAGAAGAAACTTCCCAACATCCATTATGACTCCTTGAGCCCATTCTCCTAAACCAGAGAACCAATTTCGCGGGTTCAACCATGACACCCAACTAGTCAGCTCATTACCTACAGCAGCAAGAGTGAGATTGTGTCTCCTGCGAAATTCCCATTTCAGTTGGAGAATATCGTCCATCTTTTGGTCTATGACCTCGACCGGGTCCTCGGTACTATTCGTTATATATGTGCAGCATTTCACGCCGTACTGCGTTGCCAGTGTGACACAATATCCAGCTGTCACTGCTGTGAGATAATTGAGAACCATTCTATGCTGAACCAGTTCTGTTTTATAAGCTTGAAGCTCTCTTCCAGTATACCTAAAAGTGTCATCATACATTTCTGTGATATTGTCTAACAAATTTGCGAGCGCAGATATGTATTTATAATTCAACACTCCTCTGGCGGTGCGAGTGATGTCTAACGCAAGTAAAACCTGAATCCCGGTGGATTCATGGATCATGTCAGAGGCCGGATGCTCTGTCCTTTCTGTCAGTTGCCTTTTAACGACGTGCTCGTAATGAGTGTGAGTATAAGATGCTTGGGCACCATGGTGTATATCTTTCATTTTGGCATGTGATACAGTCATTACTTCAGGCAATACTTTTCCAATATAACACAATCCTTCTGAGTTTGGGGCAAGCCGCTCATACGCCTTTCTCCCGCATATGAAATATGCATCATCGGGGAGAACATATGGGACCGAGTAGGACATTACCATGTTACACATTTTCCATGTGAACTCTCCTAACCCTAATTCCCCCATCTGTCTAGTACACGTATCAGCTTGTATGATATGTGCACAGTATCCTGGTGATACCTCTCCAACTCTCGTAATCCTACTTCCTAGGGTATACCTATATCGGAAAGATTTTCCTCTACTGGCTATGTGGCGTATAAGCTCTGTATCTGTAGGCATTCTATCTGCTCTATATGAAAAGGTCATGGTTTGGTTACTCCATGACACTTCCCAATTTCCCGGCTTTCGGGGATTGGAAATGTTAAAACATATTAGGGATCTATCCACATGATATTGGTGGAGCTTCAAACTAGGAGGACTGGAGATATTAAACCTCCTGTCCACCGGCCTCCCACCACTTAGCTCAAGTACCTCACCTATCGTTAAAGGAAATGGTACTAGTCCTGATTTGCTATGACCTTGAGGTACTTGAGAGCATACCCAACAATCTGTCTGATTTAACACACTACCCACTAAGGAGTGATAGTCACTCAAGGGATGCCGGTCCATGTGGATATTAAAACTGGATTGGCATTTCTTGATGCACCCATCCTCAACCACATTGTCACAGAGCCTACAGATACAGTTTTCTTCAGCTAACAATCCTTCACAATTCCTTCTATGGTCTATGTTATCGGACCGTTTTCTGATACTCGCCTTTGCTTGTTGATTATGTTGTTCTCGGGAAACTACGCCTCCATCTCTGTCATCAGAACCCATTCCAGAACCTCTCTCGACCTCCATGGTACTCTCGCCGGAACAGACTGCTCTGGTCAACATCATGGTCAACAGGAAAATCCGGATCACAGTCTCTTGAGGCAAGTCCATCTTAGGAGGAAACGAAGAAGAATGAGAAGGGGGAAAAAAATAATTTGAGGGAGAGGGGATGGGAAGTGGAGAAAAACACTAAAAGGGAAACAGGGGATCGACAACTGCTTTTGATCTTGTGATTCTCAATGCTCAGGTGCCGCCTCAGTCCTCCTGGAACAGACACTCCAGTGATACAACTTCCTCTACCGTCTGTTCCTTATCACGGGACCTCTCTGGATCAGCAACCTTCTTACAATGGGACGAATGAACCCAAGTCTCTCTCTCGGCAACTTTCAATGCTGTAGTGCTAGTCAATAAGACTTGGTATGGTCCTTCCCATCTGTCAATAAGGCAACCTGAGCGTAGAAAATTCCGTATCATTACATAATCCCCAGGTTCAATGTCATGACAATTACTATCTGGTAAATCAGGAATCACTAACTTCAAATTATCATTCTGATTCCTTAACTGTTTACTCATGTTAATTAAGTATTTTACAGTCACTTCATTGTTACACTTCAAATCATCCTGAGGGTTAATCATAACATGCGGTTGTCGACCAAACAAGATTTCAAAGGGAGACAGATTAAGAGGGGACCTGGGAGTGGTTCTGATGCTGTACAGTACAATGGGTAAAGCTTCTGGCCATGTCAATCCTGTCTCTGCCATAACTTTGCTCAGTTTATTTTTAATAGTGCTGTTCACTCTTTCCACCTTCGCACTCGCCTGTGGACGGTATGGAGTGTGCAGCTTGCTATCAATTCCCATCAACTTACACATTCCTTGAAAGACATCACCTGTAAAATGGGTACCCCTATCACTTTCAATTATTCTAGGGATACCATATCTACATACAAATTCCTGCACAATTTTCTTAGCAGTAAACATAGCGGTATTTGTGGCCGCAGGAAATGCTTCGACCCAATTTGAGAACACATCTATACAAACAAGTACATATTTCAAATTTCGACAAGGGGGTAATTGAATAAAGTCAATCTGTATTACCTGAAAAGGACCGCCTGTAGGTGGGATATGAGATGGTTCTGTTGGTATTGCCTTTCCGATATTCTTTCTCAAGCATGTAAGGCATGACATTGCTCTCTTACTTGCATGAGATGAAAATCCTGGGGCGCACCAATATGCTCTTACCAACTTGCACATTCCTTCCTTGCCCAGATGAGTCAGCCCGTGAGCTGCCTCAGCTAAACATGGAAGATATGCTCTGGGGGCCACCGGTTTACCTTGTCCATCCGTCCTGAGTCCTGAGGACTCCTGGCCATATCCCTTTGCCTTCCAGACTGCCTTTTCCTGTGTGGAACACAAATTTTGCATTTCACACAACTTCTGTGTGTTGATGGTATTAAATACCATCAATTGTGTGGTGTCTGTCTGTCTGGGGGTACCAGCTGCTAACTTAGCTGCTTCGTCTGCTCGGCTGTTACCAAGTGATACTGGGTCCTGGCTATATGTGTGTGCTTTACACTTGATAACAGCCACTCTGTCGGGTTCCTGTATCGCTGTTAGAAGCCTTTTGATGTGAACTGCATGCGCTACCGGTGTACCAGCTGCCGTCATGAAATTTCTGAGGCGCCATAGGGCTCCGAAATCATGGACTACCCCGAATGCGTATCTAGAGTCGGTGTAGATATTGGCTGATTTGCCCTTAGCCAATTCACATGCTCTGGTTAGGGCGACCAGTTCAGCAACCTGGGCTGAGTGAGGTGGGCCTAGCGGTTCCGCTTCTATGGTGCCTTGGTCATCTACGACTGCGTATCCAGTACACAAGTCTCCCGAGTCTGACTGTCTGTGACAACTACCGTCCGTGTAGAAAGTTAGATCTACATCTTCCAGTGGGTTGTCACTGATGTCAGGCCTTGCGGTAAAATTTTGGGTCAAATATTCCATACAATCATGTGTGTCCTCCTTTGTATTAAATTCTCCTTCCCCACCACTCTCATCCTCCACCCTTTGTGCCTGTCCAGGCACACCTGGGAGATATGTTGCAGGATTTAATGCACTGCATCTCCTTATGGTGATGTTTACGGGGGCCATTAGTGCCAATTCCCATCTTGTAAACCGCGCTGATGAGACGTGCCTGGTTTGGGCAGAATTTAGCAAGGCTGACACTGCATGTGGTGTATGAATTGTGAGGTTGTGACCTAGCACTACATCTTCGCTTTTCGTTACTAGCAATGCTATCGCAGCAACGCTTCGCAAGCATGTGGGGAGGGATCGCGCTACCGTATCTAGCTGAGCGCTATAGTATGCTACTGGCCTGTTGGCATCACCGTGCTTCTGGGTTAAGACGCCTGCCGCGCAACCAGCACTTTCTGTTCCGTACAGCTCAAAGGGTTTCCCATAGTCTGGCATACCTAATGCTGGTGCCTGCGTTAGGCACTGTTTAAGTCTCTCAAATGCCATCTCGGACTCGTCTGTATGCGAAATCCGATCAGGTTTGTTTGAGGAGACCATCTCCTGCAAAGGTAACGCTAGAATGGAAAACCCTGGGATCCAGTTACGGCAATACCCACACATTCCTAAAAATGTTCTGATCTGTTGCTGGGTTTGTGGCAGAGTCATGTCTCTAATTGCTTGAATTCTATCAGCGGTCAGGTGTCTCAGTCCTTGTGTTAGACAGTGTCCCAAATATTTTACCTTAGTTTGGCATAATTGTAACTTGTCTTTGGAAACCTTGTGTCCTGTGTCTGAAAGATGAAACAGGAGCTGTTTCGTATCCTTCAGGGATGCTTCCACTGAATCAGAACACAGTAGTAGATCATCCACGTACTGTATTAATACTGATCCACTCTCTGGTTGGAAAGACTGTAAACAATCATGCAAAGCCTGGGAAAATATACTTGGACTGTCTATGAAACCTTGTGGTAATCGAGTCCATGTGTATTGGACTCCTCTGTATGTAAATGCAAACAAATATTGGCTGTCAGGGTGCAGAGGTACCGAAAAGAAAGCGGAGCAGAGGTCAATAACAGTGAAAAATTTCGCAGTGGGAGGGATTTGCATAAGGATGACAGCTGGATTTGGCACTACGGGGAACTGACTCTCAACTATTTTGTTAATCCCCCTTAGATCCTGCACTAGCCGGTAACCCCTCCCCCCACTCTTTTTTACAGGGAAGATGGGACTATTGGCAGTGCTGGACGTTCTTACCAGAATGCCCTGTTGTAGCAAGCGCTCTATTACGGGATAAACTCCTAACTCCACCTCTGGCTTCAGAGGGTACTGTGGGATTTTTGGAGCTATCCTACCATCTTTTACTTGTACAACTACCGGAGCTACGTTTGCCATTAATCCAGTGTCCTGTCCATCTTTAGTCCAAAGTGACTCTGGTATCTGGGATGTCATTTCTTCTACTTGGGATGGAGTCCTATTTGTCATAATGGTATGTGACATTAATTTTGATGGGGAGTCTAACATGTCTCGCACTTCCTGAGCGTGATTCTCAGGTATGTCCAAGAATACACCTTCAGGAGTACAATAAATGACGCACCCCATTTTACACAATAAGTCTCTTCCCAGAAGATTAGTCGGTGCCGATGCAGCCAGCAAAAAGGAATGCTTGGTATGTAAAGGCCCTATTGTAATCTCGGCTGGTTTGCTAACAGGGTAGTGCTGGACTACTCCCGTTACCCCTATGGCTGGAATTGTCTTACCAGTGGTTCTCATGCCCACTGTCGAATTTATCACTGATTTGGCCGCCCCCGTATCTACAAGAAAGTTTAATGATTTACCAGCTACATTTATTGCAATCTCGGGTTCACTTCCAAGATTTGCAATCAATTTTACTGGCTGCAGATTACAGGTATGGCCACACCCCTATTGGGTATGGTGACCTCCCTGAATCCCGCTGGCAGCAACTACTTGTGAAGGGGTTAAATGGGAACTGCCAGGAGTTTGCCAGTCTCCTTTTGGGGGATATCTTTTTGTTTCCCCTGTATGTGGCTCATAACTCCGTCTCTGTGGACCCTGATCCCAATTTCGTGTGTCATGTCGTTGTCTAGGGGGTTGGTATGATCTTTGTGAATTTTTCGCTCTACAGTCTCGTGCTATGTGTCCCTGTTTATGACAAAAATAACATGTTACCACATTTGACTTACCCACAGGGTTGGGTGATCTATACAAAGGCTGCTTTGTGGTCAGGGCCTGTATACTTACGGCCATTAACTTATCACCTTGTGACTCCCTGTGTCTGGTGATATTCCGGTCGTGATCAATAGCAGCCTCTCTCAAAGTAGCCACCGACAGACCTCGCCAACATGGTTGCGTGGTCTGTACCCTTGTCTTTAATGCTTCTTTTAAACCATCCATTAGCACAGATACTGCTACTTCTTGATGATTTGCATTGGTCCTAATGTCCTCTATGCCAGTGTATTTTGCCATTTCTAATAATGCCCGGTGAAAATAATCAGCAGCTGTTTCTGACTCTTTTTGTTTAATGGAAAAAATTCTATTCCATTTGGCTACAGCTGGGAAATACTCCTTTAACTGTAAATTTATCCTTTTTACATTATCTTTGTTGTACACATCTGTAAGAGGTACATCCTGATCCAGTCCACAGTCAGCTAAAAATTGAGCTGCGTCGACATTGGAGGGTAAACATGCCCTCAGCAATATCTGCCAGTCTTTGTTATTGGGCTCTAAAGTGTTCCCTAGGTCTCTGATGTATTTCTGGCTAGCAACTAAGTCTTTTCTAGGATCAGTGAATTCAGACACTATAGTTCTTAATTCCATTCGGGAAAACGGGCTGTACATGGCAATGTTCCTGATAGGAGTGACTCCTGTAGTGTCCGTTTTCCCATTTGGAACAGCTATTACCCTCACGGGAGCAAGTTTAACAACATCATTCTGTGTAGATTCTACAGTCTGTGGTGAAATGGTTTCAGCATAGTGTATGGTGCCGTACTTACCCGTTGATACGACCTCACCTGTCCCTCCGCTAGGGGGCTTTGTTACTAATCTTATGGGTTGGGCCGTGCCTACTGTTGTTTCTGATATGGTGGCTGCTAGAGAGAGAGCCGATATTGTTGCCGATTCGTCCTCTTGATCACACTCCTGGGGAAAGTTCAAAACAGGGTACAACTTGCACGGGTTAATACTTGCATTGGTTAACTTATTAACATTATCCTTAACATTTATACAGTTGCTAAGTGCCTGTTTGTTACCCCCTGATGCGTCATTCTCCGCAACCAATTTCTCTCCTGATATGTATGGTGGCGGCGGGGCCGTGGCTACCAGTTTCCTGATAGGATTAGATCCCGCCGCCTGAGCCAATCTTCTCTGTATTTCACCCTCCTGTTGCCATAACTGCAAATAATCATAATGTTGGATTCGTCTCTTTGTTGATTTAATGAGACATATCCTCCTCCTTAAATTCATTAACACTTCTGGGCTGAAGCTACCTACTCTTGGGAATTTCTCCCCGTCATGCATTGTCATTCTTTCCCATTCATCACATAAAACTTCTGTGTGTGAGCCGTATTTTTCACACATTACGTACCTTGCCGACCCGATTGGTCGGTTCACTAAATCAACCCGAACCGAGGTTGATCGCCCCCTTCCTGAACAACTGGCCCCCATAATTTGCAGGTGTTGCTTGCTCTACCTCTGACCTTTATATCAGGGTCTTCAGCGAACCCTTACAAAAAACCAAAATGTTCACGATAGGCTGACGGTGGTGGTTTACCGAGTACCCCACTTACTCGCCCACGCCGACCAATACGCCCACACACTGATATAGTGCTGGCGTACTCGACCCAGGGCCCCTATGAACCTTTGTTTACTGGAACATGTGGGTGTGATCCGCAGAGCATTAACCCTTTCCAGTAACTGTGGGGTTGTTGGATAATTCCTGAGTGACCAGCGAACTTCCCTTTTAAAAAATAAAAAATTACACAAATCGCGTCAGAATGTACAAATAGCGTTTATGACCGGGCTCGTACACAAATGGTACTGGTCAGACTAACTAATGCACACAATTACGTGCGGTACAATCGTTCAGTACATAAGCAACTAATCTTATGTACGGAGCGACCAGTGGAATCGACATTCAGCAGCTGCGAATTCCTTCAGCCTGAGCTTTATGGCCTATATGGGTTCCGCTCCAACCCTTCTTGGTGTTGGGCTACTTGACTCTATAGCGGACTTCCTTGTCTGCTGTACCTGGACCTCCTGGTCTGTTATGCGACCTCCTGGTCTGACCTCCTGGTCTGTTACAGTATGACCTCCTGGTCTGCTACACTCTAATGCTCTTTATATGTTTAACAAGGGATGCCTCCCTAGCCACCATGTATGTCACTTACACGTATGTACTTCACGAGAACTCGATGATTTCTGTGGTTCAATCCCCAAAATTGTAAAACTTATATAATTGCAAAACACTCACTCATCACATGTACACTTTTGTTTCTATTTCTATTTCTGCGCAGAAATTTTTTCTTTAGACCAGATGTGTTGTAAATTTGGAGAAGGATCTGTTAATTTAAATTTCGGATATTAAAATAGATTTGCGCTATTTATCGCCTGTTGCGCTATTTATCGCCTGTTGCGCTATTTATCGCCTGTTGCGCTATTTATCGCCTGTTGACAATCAACACTATCGTGTGACTTGAGTTACGTGGGCGTACCCAGACGCTCCGTTGCGTAATTTACGCTGCGTGCGTCGGCCTTTGCGTACGCGAGTCTCAGCCCTTTGTTAGAGACACGTGTACACAAAACCAATGTCCACCGTAACACAATGTACACGTTTATCAATGTAGATGATCCTCGATCCTCTACTGAACCCCACACCAATCTCTCCTTGTACCTTTAGGTAGAGCTGCGTGTGTGCTTTACACTTTATCCCTTAATGCATTACTTTTACACTTTAACTATGAAATAGCGACAAATCTCTCTTAGCACGTTTATCAATTATAAAATGGCAAACAGGAGAGTGATATATGAAAATACACGAATGAAAAAGAAATGCAGATATGTGCGTGCGTACGCAAGATAGAAATAAACAGTTTTAAAAGACACTAGCGTGTTGTTCTTACCTCCGGTTCCGGATTCCTTCAGCACCCTTTACTAAGCGAAGCAGACGCTTATCCCGTCAGCACTGCGAAGAATATGATCTCCCGCCCTTTGCTGATGGATAATGTCTGCTGAAATTACCTAGCAGAGATATGTGAAGGACGGACGAGCCGCCAATTGATAAAGCTAAATATTTATCTTATTTAAAACCCTTTAAGAGGCCTAAGAACACTGTACGCTATTGACGTATGGAGTACCGTAAGGGTACGCACGTTGCGTAGCAATCGCTTAGCCGAGGTCGAGACGCTCAAGCGTCACGTTCGCTCACGGCCAAGAGATCACAGGCAGGCACGCTATTGGCTGCTGACTAACGTGATGGTTCGCTATAGCGTAGCGGACGCTCGGGACCACGAGGAGATCACCAGCGGCGCAGACGCTCACAATGTTAAACCTTTATATCTAAACCATAAACAATGTAATATGCAGTAAAACCTTAGTGTAGAGATAGGGTGTAGATGCAACACAGTGTAACCTTAACTTAAAAGCTGTTTGAGCGTCACCGACGCTCTGTGAATACTTAACACTATAATAAATACACAACTACCGGGCTTAGGGTCTAACGCCTTATATGAATGTTATACTTGCAAAAAGAATAATACAGTACAAGTCATACACTACAATATAACATAGACTAACTAACCAGGTAACTACACAGGAAATACAATACAATACTATTACGTTTAAGAGAATATGAGAGAAAGAGGAGAAGAGAGAGAGATATATGGCTCACAATAACAAGAAAGACAACATGATTGCGGAGAAAACTTACGCACAAAGGGGAACGATCGCATGCGCCTCTGGACATCCAGCTCCCGATTATCAGCAATGAGAACCGTTGAAGAGTGAGAGCTGGATGTGATCGGCTTGTCTATTTATGCCCCACACACAATACAATTCAATGGTCCCTACAATCTCATTGTTCATTGGACACAGGAATTCCTCCTCGCATTATAACAAAAGGTCATAGGTTGATTCATACAGGTGGGCTGTGACAATTTCCAACTGCTCAGGTGGGTGGGAAACTGGGTTTCCCGCCGCATGGATAAGTAAGTGCAAATAATAGTAAATGGACATAAACTTCTTATGTCCATAACTATTCGCACGAGCGATTAATCCGCTTCAAACCAACACCGGAATATTGCTAATTAAATATTCTTCCGATGGATACTAAACACCACAGTATTACTCCTGTCTGACCCTTCGTATCAAACAAAGAGGGATTTCTCTGTCCATGAACATGCTATATTAACTAAACTTTCAGAATCTATCAAAGGGACCATGATCTACAAAATACATTATATAGTGAAAATATGTAACGATTGAGTCGCACGCTACGAACACATAAACTCTACCGTAAATGCACATACCGTGCGCCTGCGGGTGCCCGCTACAGCGAGTATGCGCACGCACGGGAGAGCGCACGCATGCACAGCGCGGACCTGTATGAGGTGCAAATATGGCAGTGTGCATCGTGATATTTTTCTGACTTTGACACACTGTATAATGCTATAATAGTATAACATATAACAGTATGACATAACATAATATAACATCATATAACAGTATAACATATAATATAACATCATATAACAGTATAACATATAACAGTATAACATAAAACACTGTATAATGCTATAATAGTATAACATATAACAGTATGACATAACATAATATAACATCATATAACAGTATAACATATAACATAATAACATAATATAACATCATATAACAGTATAACATATAACAGTATAACATAAAACACTGTATAATGCTATAATAGTATAACATATAACAGTATGACATAACATAATATAACATAATATAACATCATATAACAGTATAACATATAACATAATAACATAATATAACATCATATAACAGTATAACAGTATAACATATAACGGTATAACATAATAACATAATATAACATCATATAACAGTATAACATATAACAGTATAGCATAACACACTGTATATATACTACTATAACACAGTATATAACACCATATAACTTGTATAACACATATACTGTATATATAATATGTACGCAATATAGGATACATGCGCACACAATAATGTGGGGAATTGTTCTTTAGGCTGATGTGGCACATTATGAGCAGACCCCCTTATCGGGCAGCGGTAAGTCCCAATAGTAGAGATTATTACTCTTATTATATACATTATATGTGCTCCGCGTGCAGCCTCCGGCCATTGTCCGCTTGCTCCTTGTGCATTAAATATATTACGACTGTCTCTGGACTCTTGTCAAGGAAAGATTTAATTAAAATGTTCTGCACCTAATTACTCACGTTGTAGACACCTACTGTACAGTGTGGTTTAATCTACATATGCTTATTTTCATTATCCTCAGAGTTTTATATTTTGCTTAATGAGCTCGTTATTTTGGCGCTCAATAATTAATGAGTGTCTCCTACACACCGTGGATGAGTGTGCTGATGATACACAATCAAGGTGTTGGCATCTGCTTATGATGTCCAGCAATGTATTATATCCTGGTCATTAGTATTATTATCTAGGTCATTGTCTGTAACCCTTTCTTATCCAGCTGTTTTTATCCCGAATGCCCGGGGACATTACATTTTATCTTATACGGCTGCATTGGGAATAATGACTGTTACCATACATGGAGGGAGGGGGGTTAGTGTGATTCCTCCCACATATTCGGGGGTACATGAGGACTGGAGTCGAAAACTCCTGTACTAGACTACAGTCCTGTACCAGTAATCCATTGATCATGTCATGTGATCTATCCTTATAAAAAACATATCTACAATTTTTCAGTGATGTCCCTGGCTTCTAGTGATTGGATAGGCTGCACTCTCAGTGATGTCACTGGCTCCTAGTGACTGGATAGGCTGCACTCTCAGTGATGTCACTGGCTCCTAGTGACTGGATAGGCTGCACTCTCAGTGATGTCACTGGTTCTGAGTGACTAGATAGGCTGCACTCTCAGTGATGTCACTGGGTATTAGTGACTAGATAGGCCGCACTCTCTGTGGTGTCACTGGCTCCTAGTGACTGGATAGGCTGCACTCTCAGTGATGTCACTGGCTCCTAGTGACTAGATAGGCTGCACTCTCAGTGATGTCACTGGGTATTAGTGACTGGATAGGCTGCACTCTAAGTGATGTCACTAGCTCCTTGTGACTGGATAGGCTGCATTCTCAGTGATGTCACTAGCTCCTAGTGACTGGATAGGCTGCACTCTGTGATATCACTGGCCTCTAGTGACTGGATAGGCCGCACTCTCAGTGATATCACTGACTCCTAGTGACTGGATAGGCCGCACTCTCAGTGATGTCACTGACTCCTAGTAACTGGATAGGCTGCGCTCTCACTGACGTCACTGGCTCCTAGTGACTGGATAGGCTGCACTCTCAGTGATGTCACTGGCTCCTAATGACTGGATAGGCTGCACTCTCTGTGATGTCACTAGCTCCTAGTGACTGGATAGGCTGCACTCTCAGTGATTTCACTGACTCCTAGTGACTGGATAGGCTGCACTCTCAGTGATGTCACTAGCTACTAGTGACTGGATAGGCTGCACTCACAGTTATGTCACTGGCTCCTAGTTCATTAGTAGAGCGGAGTATGTTTGTGTCATCAGGATGGTTGTTGTTAAAAGTATCTTTATAACAACTTTAATAGAATTAATTAAGTCCATATTCTATTTCTCATACTTTTTTAATATGAAGGATGATTCAGACAGAATTATTTTAGCACCACGATGGGTTATCGGCCAATCTGTACAGGGTTGGGGCTCTCTGTCAGTGGTAGGGGGCTGCAGGAATGAGTAAAATGTCACTTTCACACTGTTTGTTTCCCCGAGCGCCATATTCACACTGCTTTTTCTTTATCTTTCAGGTGATATCTGCGCTGTCCAAGCTCTCGTATGAGGTCATCGCACAAAACAAAGGAATTCGGTAATACTTCCTTTTACCTTTATATTCATGGAGAATAACTGCATAATAAAGGGGAATTTGCATTTTCAAATTTTCTTGGTGCAAAAGTCTAAATTATTATCTACACTGTTACCAAATGTAATAATGATTCAATATCACGTATGTAATAACTCAACGTGTGGTTCAGCCCTTGTTCCACATGTACAGGTCATGGTCAAACTTCCGAGTTGTTCGCTCGCTAGCTGCTTTTAGCAGCATTGCACACGCTAAGCCGCCGCCTACTGGGAGTGTATTTTAGCATAGCAGAATTGCGAATAGAAAATTCTTAGCAGTTTCTGAGTAGCTCGAGACTTACTCCTACACTGCGATCAGCTCAGCCCGTTTCGTTCCTGGTATGATGTCACAAACACGCCCTGCGTTCGGCCAGCCACTCCCCCGGTTCTCCAGACACTCCCGCGTTTTATCCTGGCACGCCTGCGTTTTTCCGCACACTCCCAGAAAACGGTCAGTTTCCGCCCAGAAACGCCCACTTCCTGTCAATCACACTCCGATCTCTTCAACAATGAAAAATCTTCGTTCGGACGTGAGTAAATTTACTAAGTTTTGTGCTAAAATACTTAGCGCATGCGCACTGCGTACCATGCACATGCGCATTTTTGCCTTAATCGCTCCGTTGCGAAAATCGGCAACGAGCGAACAACTCGGAATGACCCCCGTAATGTTTACATTGTGACTATTTACCTTTATTATCATATGGAACAAGCATCATTACCACTGTCTGCTCTTTAAATTGTGACCCCCTTTGTAAAATGATGCATGAGAGTGATACACTTAGCAGCAGGGAAGACACGTTATACCCTCTGATACTTCATCCCCACTGTCTGCTATGTGTCTGAGCTCATCAGAAGTTATACACCCGTGCTCTCCTCTTCTCCTCAGACTTCATGTGCCTGTAGCTGGGATGTAATAGGTTGTCATTTGCAATTGCAACGACTTATAAGTCACAGTAAATCGAGGCGACATTCCCAAAACGTACGTAAATGCCAAGGGGAGCCATTTTCAGATGTTTGGCTGCTTGTTGCATTATACTGCATTCCTTTGAGGTGCAGGGATTTCCGGGTTTAAGGAGTCCTTCTGCACATGCGTCATATGGCACACGCGCTGCAGGGGGTGCTGGGAAGGATCGGATTGGATCCGTCTCGGGGGAAAATGTGAATAGAAACCTATAGGATCTTTAGATGGTGTTACCCACTGGGACAGAGCTTGGTACATACAGATGTGTCCTCTTAAATCCTTTGCTGCATTCATGCTAAACAGCCTTTGAAGACTCACGGTCACGGCATGGTGTGCCACAAAAAAGCGTCTTAGGTGTACATTAATGTAATAGGACGCACGGGCATCTTCTGCTGATTAAAGTGATATGGGACATGCTTATATTCTGTGTGTAATTGCGTCTCTGTCTGCATCCGAACTGCCACGTTACAGTGTTTTCCAGGAAGACACTGTAGCATAGCATTTTAAATGCAAATACAGTCGCACACAGAATATAGGCATGGTGCATACCATTTATTCAGCAGAAGCTGCTCGTGCGTCCTAGTATATTACCTTGCGTCGAAAAAAGACTATAAGCGCTAACGAGTTACACGGCACTTGTTTTATGTGTAACGCGACTTGTAGCGCACAGAGCAAAGATGTAAGAGGAAAAGCTCTGAAAACTGCATTTTTGTCGGTTTGACAGCAAAAAAGAGCTTTCACGCACCCTGCCCAAAGAGGTGTTGTATTGGCCTCCAAATTCCCCAAATCTGAATCTAATCAAGCATCTGTGGGATGTGCTGGAAAAGTAAGTCCGAGCAATTCAGGCCCCACCTGACAGCTTACAGGATCTGCTGCTAACATCTTGGTGCAAGATATAGGACACATTCAGAGGTCTTGTGGGTTCCATGCCTCCACAGGTCAGAGCAGTTTTTGTGGGGTCGATGGCTCCGCAGGTCACAGCAGTTTTTGTGGGTTCCATGCCTCCACAGGTCAGAGCGGTTTTGTGGGGTCCATGCCTCCGCAAGTCAGAGCAGTTTTTGTGGGTTCCATGCCTCCACAGGTCAGAGCAGATTTGTGGGGTCCATGCCTCCACAGGTCAGAGCAGTTTTTGTGGGTTCCATGACTTCACAGGTCAGAGCAGTTTTGTGGGGTCCATGTCTCCACGGGTCAGAGCAGTTTTGTGGGTTCCATGCCTTCACAGGTCAGAGCAGTTTTTGTGGGTTCCATGCCTCCACAGGTCACAGCAGTTTTGTGGGTTCCATGACTCCACAGGTCACAGCAGTTTTGTGGGGTCCATGTCTCCACGGGTCAGAGCAGTTTTGTGGGTTCCATGCCTCCACAGGTCACAGCAGTTTTGTGGTTTCCACGCCTCCACAGGTCAGAGCAGTTTTCTTGGGTTCCATGCCTTCACAGGTCAGAGCAGTTTTGTGGGGTCCATGCCTCCACAGGTCAGAGCAGTTTTTGCGGGTTACATGACCCCACAGGTCAGAGCAGTTTTTGTGGGTTCCATGACTCCACAGGTCAGAGCAGTTTTGTGGGGTCCATGTCTCCACGGGTCAGAGCAGTTTTGTGGGTCCATGCCTCCACAGGTCAGAGCAGTTTTTGTGGGTTCCATGCCTCCACAGGTCACAGCAGTTTTGTGGGTTCTATGCCTCCACAGGTCACAGCAGTTTTGTGGGTTCCACGCCTCCACAGGTCACAGCAGTTTTGTGGAGTCCACGCTTCCACAGGTCACAGCAGTTTTGTGGGTTCCATGCCTCCACAGGTCACAACAGTTTTGTGGAGTCCATGCTTCCACAGGTCACAGCAGTTTTGTGGGTTCATGCTTCCACAGGTCACAACAGTTTTGTGGGTTCCATGCCTCCACAGGTCACAACAGTTTTGTGGGTTCCATGCCTCCATGGGTCACAGCAGTTTGTGGGGTCCATGCCTCCGCAGGTCACAGCGTTTTTTTGGGGTCCATGCCTCCGCAGGTCACAACAGTTTTTTGGGGTCCATGCCTCCGCAGGTCAGAGCAGTTTTGGGGCACGAGAGGGACCTATACAATATTAGGCAGGTGGTTTTAATGTTATTACTGATCGGGGTGTGTGTGTGTGTTTGTATACACACACACACACACACACACACACACACACACACACACACACACACACATATTATGGGGTGAATATGCGCTGTCTGAAGGGGTTTAATATATAACTTTTAGTAAAGTGAGTCTTTATCTCTTCAGTCAAGTTTCAAAGTCTCTGGCTATTGGCGACTTGCGCCATCTACATTAGAAAAATCAGGATGGCGACTTTGCGGCTATCCATATTCAGCGCCATTCAGCAATTTGCATCTCTTCGGAAAGCCTCTGGAATTGCACCTGTTTCATAAATGGAATTCTATTGCATCCCGGCCTCTGTCTCCTCTCCACATGTTACGCAATGAACTCCCCCCGAGCGGAATACAAGTTTACTAGATTTAAGTTGCCAGGTTCCACATTGTTTCAGGTCACTGAGCGCCCGCGCCAGTCTCGGGAAGAACGCCCGAGATGAGACGTGACTGATCACCGCAGTGGTAAATTATCTGTGACACACTTCCCAGCGTTTAAGACGAACTGCGCCGCATTGCCCGTTGTGTCACCTGGAGGGACCTTGACTCGTTTATATGGTTCACCGTCTCCCCATCTGCGGCTGTTGCGCTGCCCTGTTCACCTTGCCTGTAACTCGCACATTGTTCTGGCGGCATTTTATAGGGAAATTAGTTCTTCTTAGACTTGTTTCATCAAGCCAGGATCACATAATTGCACAGGACAGTCCGAACGTTCATAGGAAAGTACAGCTGAAGCAGGACTATAAAGGGAAGGTCTGACAGTGATGCCCCAGCTGGACATCCCTTGGCTGAGTGACCGCTGGTGAACCTGGCCTCTTTGTCTGCACAGGTTGGGGGATTCCAGCTGCTAGGATGGGGTGGGGGAGTGGGGGGGGGGGGGGGGAGCAGGGCTGCGGTCCTAGGCCGGATTCCTCTACATCTCTTATACAGCTGTGACACGTGCACTGCATAACATTCTCTGGTCGTACAGCGCTGTGTACACAAGAGGATAGTAATCACCGTTCACTCTGCCGTTGTCACTTTGAGCTGTGCTATTCCTCCTCACAACGTGACCTAATAATTCGTCCATTGTATCTCTCGCTCTTTTTTCACACTTTGATCTCACCCCGCGTTTATTGTTTCTTGCACGTTGTCCGTTCTCCTCAGCCTCCACCAATTTATCGCTCACCCGCTGTCCGTATTCTCCGGCTACTTGTCACACTTATGGTGACACCTGCGATTTTCACAGGGCAGAATGGCGGGATACGAAGCTGTCACGTATGGCTTTACACTGACCTAAATACGCTGCTTCAGGGACTGGTGATTGGTATCCTGGTGACTGGTGGGCCTGAGGCCTCTCGACGGCGTCGGGGGACCAAAATCACCAGCGACGAGGGACCCCACTATGGAAACGCTGAAATCCTGCGTCCTCTTGTCATTCAACGCATGCAGGTGTCTCATCCCCCATTTCCCCATACCTGGCCAGGATAATAGACAGTACCCCCCCCCCCCTGAAGCGTTCTCTTGAGCAATGGGTGTAATTCAGAGTATCACGGCCCTTTGGGGGTCGGCGACAGTAACTTTTATACAATACGGGGGCTTTTAATCAAAACAGTTATTATAAACTCTACAATTGAAAGTGGAGTATATACATTAAGTTCTTAGCACATGTTTGCCCCAAAATGCATGCCCACCTACCACGTCAAGATGACCTCATCAGGTGGGTCCCTAACATTTCTAATACTTACGCATTATATAAATTCATCCAGGACTTTGCTTGACGTGGTAGGTGGGCATGCATTTTTGTCCAAACATGAGCTAAGAACCTGATAGATACACTCCATATTATAGTGTAGAGTTTATAAGAATTGTTTTGATTATCAGCATTGCAAGTGCTTATAGTGTGCGCCTGTATTTTTTGCTTTTTCCTGCGTGGCACTATAAGTCTCAGCATGGTAGCACCACTTATGTTTTAAAATGAGGGTGTGTCGTCCTATCCCCCCTTTTAGAATGAAGGTTACTCATATGGGTGGTGTTCACTCAAGAAACTTCCGACGCTGCAGTAGATCACAAAAATATCCATCGCTTGAAATAAGCAAATCCACTTTTTGCAATTTGTAGGCTCTACAGACGGGCAACATCGATGGTCACTGCGAGATAGTGCCGGATACATAGACTGAATTGACGTTAAACACACCCGCGCGTTCCTGGCTTTCGGTAACCTATTACATTGTACAATTCCTCCGCTACGATGATGATGTGTTTTGATGTGGCAATTGGTACAAGTCACAATAGAATGTTCTTTCTTCCTGTAAATGGGCAAGAAGCTGACAGCTAAAACTGCCGTTTCTAGCGGATGGCATAACCTTACACGCACCTAAAGCAGAGGCCCCCCCCCCCCCACACTGTCCTGCGGCAACCTCGGATATACAGCGATAACAGGTCTGCAGGAGCCGAGCCGCAAAGAGAGTATATGGAAATTTCCTCTCCACAAAAACTGACTCTTATAATGACAGTGGGGGAGACTTACCAAAGTTTTGGAGAGAGATAAAGTGTAGAGAGAGAAGGTCTATTTATGAAGCAGTGAAAACAGTGGAGAGACCAACCTGTGGAGAAGTTGCCCATGGCAACCAATCGGCATCTCCCTTACATTTTGTAGACTGTACTTGATAAAGGCTTCCTTCAAATCTCATTGGTTGTCATGGCTTCACTCTCTTCAGTGCTTCACGAATAGACCCCTAAGTACCAACCAATCAGCTCCCAACTGTCATGTTTCAAACAGAGGCTATAACATGACATTTATGAGCTGATTGGCTGGCACTTTATCTCCGTCCACTTTATCTCTCTGCAAGGATTAGTGCATAGACCCCACAGTCGGTAAAATGACAGAAGCTGATTATCTCCAAGCTTCGATATATCTCCCCCAGTGTCTCTTTTCCATTATCACAGGTTTTGCTGTTGAATCTACTCACAGTGCCCATTACTGACAAATATATGGATAACGAGATTGTAACAGGACTATTGTATTTACTCCCGTTATATTTATATAATTGGGGTAAATTTGCACAGCAAACGGACTAATCAGCAGTAATGAGGGTAAATGATTGGTCTGTTAGTCACTGCCTGTTCCCTGTAACCAGTTTTCTGTGCCGGTCACACATGACGCTGATTTTGCAGCTCTGATAATTAAGTAATTGACTGGGGGAACTGACCTTAGCCAGCATTGGCTGGCTGATGTCCAGCACATGGATTTTGGCAGCCGCCTCGAACGATAATACGCTTTGTGTGACTGTCTGCCCTGCAGCCCTGTAGGCCAAGCCTTGGACCATTAGGTGCAGGAGCCGATGCGTTGTCACGGTCATACAGCGGTCATGTATTAATTTCTGCACAGTTTATACATCCAGATATTGCTGTCCCGTTCCTCTGCCACACAGGTGGGAGCCTCTTAGGGCTCAGTGTATAATGAGGTATCGGTCATCTCTGCAGTGTACGTTATATAGTCATACAGAGCAGTACACAGAAGCACTGGGCAGCACCTTCTGTACTATTATTACAGGGTAGTATAGCATGGCGCCGGTCACCACATTACATGGTATAGAGGCAGTGGAGTATAGCGCCGGTCACCACATTACATGGTATAGAGGGCAGTGGAGTATGGCGCCGGTCACCACATTACATGGTATAGAGGCAGTGGAGTATGGCGCCGGTCACCACATTACATAGTATAGAGGGCAGCCGGTCACATTACGTGGTATAGAGGGCAGTGGAGCATGGCGCCGGTCACCACATTACATGGTATAGAGGGCAGTGGAGTATGGTGCCGGTCACCACATTACATGGTATAGAGGGCAGTGGAGTATGGCGCCGGTCACCACATTACATGGTATAGAGGGCAGTGGAGTATGGTGCAGGTCACCACATTACGTCGTATAGAGGGCAGTGGAGTATGGTGCCGGTCACCACATTACATGGTATAGAGGGCAGTGGAGTATGGCGCCGGTCACCACATTACATGGTATAGAGGCAGTGGAGTATGGCGCCGGTCACCACATTACATAGTATAGAGGGCAGCCGGTCACATTACGTGGTATAGAGGGCAGTGGAGCATGGCGCCGGTCACCACATTACATGGTATAGAGGGCAGTGGAGTATGGTGCCGGTCACCACATTACATGGTATAGAGGGCAGTGGAGTATGGCGCCGGTCACCACATTACATGGTATAGAGGGCAGTGGAGTATGGTGCAGGTCACCACATTATGTGGTATAGAGGGCAGTGGAGTATGGTGCCGGTCACCACATTACATGGTATAGAGGGCAGTGGAGTATGGCGCCGGTCACCACATTACATGGTATAGAGGGCAGTGGAGCATGGTGCCGGTCACCACATTACATGGTATAGAGGGCAGTGGAGCATGGTGCCGGTCACCACATTACATGGTATAGAGGGCAGTGGAGTATGGTGCCGGTCACCACATTACATGGTATAGAGGGCAGTGGAGTATGGCGCCGGTCACCACATTACATGGTATAGAGGGCAGTGGAGTATGGCGCCGTTCACCACATTACATGGTATAGAGGGCAGTGGAGTATGGCGCCGGTCACCACATTACATGGTATAGAGGGCAGTGGAGTATGGCGCCGGTCACCACATTACATGGTATAGAGGGCAGTGGAGTATGGCGCCGGTCACCACATTACATGGTATAGAGGGCAGTGGAGTATGGCGCCGGTCACCACATTACATGGTATAGAGGGCAGTGGAATATGGCGCCGGTCACCACATTACATGGTATAGAGGCAGTGGAGTATGGCGCCGGTCACCACATTACATGGTATAGAGGCAGTGGAGTATGGCGCCGGTCACCACATTACATGGTATAGAGGGCAGTGGAGTATGGCGCCGGTCACCACATTACATGGTATAGAGGGCAGTGGAGTATGGCGCCGGTCACCACATTACATGGTATAGAGGGCAGTGGAGTATGGCGTCGGTCACCACATTACATGGTATAGAGGGCAGTGGAGTATGGCGCCGGTCACCACATTACATGGTATAGAGGGCAGTGGAGTATGGCGCCGGTCACCACATTACATGGTATAGAGGCAGTGGAGTATGGCGCCGGTCACCACATTACATGGTATAGAGGCAGTGGAGTATGGCGCCGGTCACCACATTACATGGTATAGAGGGCAGTGGAGTATGGCGCCGGTCACCACATTACATGGTATAGAGGGCAGTGGAGTATGGCGTCGGTCACCACATTACATGGTATAGAGGGCAGTGGAGTATGGCGCCGGTCACCACATTACATGGTATAGAGGGCAGTGGAGTATGGCGCCGGTCACCACAGTACATGGTATAGAGGCAGTGGAGTATGGTGCCGGTCACCACATTACATGGTATAGAGGCAGTGGAGTATGGCGCCGGTCACCACATTACATGGTATAGAGGGCAGTGGAGTATGGCGCCGGTCACCACATTACCTGGTATAGAGGCAGTGGAGTATGGCGCCGGTCACCACATTACATGGTATAGAGGCAGTGGAGTATGGCGCCGGTCACCACATTACATGGTATAGAGGCAGTGGAGTATGGCGCCGGTCACCACATTACATAGTATAGAGGGCAGTAGAGCTTGGTAACCAGAGGCTAGGGAGCGCAGCAATTGCAGGGCCAATCCCCGATAGGCCTGGGCTGCCATGACAGATCCTTCCTCCTAGATTTTGGATTTATTTTGTTGTACAACAGAAAAATGTAAAATGTACACCTCATACGGCGTGGTGATCATAGGGAGCGTGAGACTCCCGGCGTGGCTCAATTTGCCCTTGCAGCTTCCCCAGTGAGTATGAAGGGGTAATACTATGTGGGAGATTATTTATTTATTAACAGTTTCTTATATTATGCAGCAAATTCCGTTGCGCTTTACAATTGGGAGATGTTCTAAACCATGGAGAGAGAAAAAGGGGAGAGAGAGAAGTATCCGTCAGTCAGCCGCTAACTGCCATGTTACAGGCTGCATTTGACAAATGACAGGAGCGGATTAGTTGGTACTTTATCTCTCTCCAAGGCTGAGTACAGGCAGACAGACGGTCTGGGTGGGCACATTTGTCGCTCGCCTTGCCAGAACACATTTAACCCGTTCTGTAAAGAGCAGCAGATTGAGAGCTGCTGGGGAAATGTCAGTCTAAGGACCTCTGCATTACAAAACCCATTAATGCGTCGGCTACTGATGTCGGCGAGCCGATGCAGCTACCTGAAGGTAATGTAACTGGTGCCTCGCTAGCCTCCCTTCCTGTGCACATGGAGTAGAACACTGGTCAGGTTGCAAGGACAAACTGCAGTAGTCTATACATTCTGCTGAATTGCACGGTGCAGCGGTCTGTGACCTGACCTATGACCCCCACAAGCCAGGTCACCAGTGATATGTTAAGGTCAATTTGCTTTCAGTAAAGTGCATTGATCACCAGTTTTGGTTGCTAAGGAACAGTTTAGCAGACCAAATCCTCGTGCCCACATGCCCTGGCACGCCGTAACTGGCACATCAGTAACAGGGGGTCCTGATTGCGGAGATCCATCTGCTTCCCATTTTGTTACCTCTCGGTGTGAAGGATGGAAGTCTGCAGACAGCGCCTTCTGTCCTTATGTGCCCGGGGTCCCTTTGTTTCAGCCCATTGCAGGCTGCATACGGTGCCCGGTCTGGTGAGCGCAGTGTTTCCCTGTGCGGGGATCCACAGTCGTCTCCCTTTGTTTTATTGTATTTGTGTGTAACTGCCTGATGCTGTATACTGCAAAACCTGCATCACCTGGTGCGCCGCCCCTGCAGCCATGCTGAGATTTGTAGTTCCACGCCAGTTAGCGATGCTCAGGCATCCTTCCTCTGCCCTAGGCGTCAGTCCTCCTTCGCTGCTGATGGGTGGCAGGAAAATCCTTTCTCTGCTTTTTAGAGTCAATTTAGTTTCATTAAGGGGCAAGCAAAGCTCAGGATCTGGGTGATATGGCGGAGATGTGTCTGCCAAGATAAGCAGCCGGGTAACACTACAGATTGGCCATGGATGGCACCCGATACATAAACCGTCTGCCAGGCTCCAGGTCTGCCTTTGAACATGTGCAGCGTTCATGTAATGTGGGACTGAATGCTATATGCCCGTTACTGACCCTAGGAGCCTCACTATTGGTACCTAATCTGAAGGCAAGGTGGATATGCGCTGTTATCCAATAATGCTCATTCTGTAATCAGGGAAGTGTAATGTGCCCGATTCAAATGTTGGTACTCCCAGGTGAAGGTCAGGACACTCCGCCCCCAGCAATGGAACACCTGTGTCTTGCCATTCGGACACTCTTCCATCCCATTGTATTGTGGGAGTACAGTCACAACTCTGTTATGCTGACCAGGGGAGGAGACAAAGGGATCTATTTACTAAGCCGCGGAGAGAGATAAAGTACCAGCCAGTCAGCTCCAAACTGTCACGTTACAGGGTGTTTGAAAAATGACAGGAGCTAGTTGGTTGGTACTTTTGGGTCTATTTACTAAGCCTTGGAGAGAGAGAGAGAGTACCAGCCAGCTAGCTCCTGTCATTTTTCAAACACCCTGTAACATGGCAGTTTGGAGCTGATTGGCTGGTACTTTATCTCTCTCCCAGGCTTAGTAAATAGACCCCAAAGGCATTATGGGAGAGAGAAAATAACTGCTGAGCTTTGCAGGCAGATTTCCCAACACCATGGTAAAAGCTAGGCAAAGTATTTTATTCATTCATCCCTTAATGATTATATTCCAGACATAGGTCCCTTTTATAGGTAGATAGTAACGGCTGTGGTTGGGTGTCGACCACTATTGACACGTCTGTGCCGTCATCTACCGCCACTGATACGTCAAACAACTACTCAGACTGAAGGCCTGGATCTTGTCTAGGTTGGCGGCACTTGTGCTGTAAATCGGGACCGCAGTCCTGTCCCCCGGACCAGTGAGTATAAGGCTTATTTTTATTTCTTTGTAAATACTATTTATTGTTTTACAGTTTTGTGGCGCTGATGGTATTCCATTCCTTACATGGCTGATCTCTGCTCTGCAGTAAGTCACTATTTGTTTATATTACTGGTTGTGACGCGGTGAGCTGTGAAATTGGTAATAAGCTCATTACTAGGGGTCTCAGATCTCTGGGGAAAGTCCCAGCATCAAAGCAGACATGGTAGATTTACAACACAGCATTTCCTCTTGCATGGTGCGTTGGGGGCACTCAGTTGCCCTGTTACCTCTGACTTCCAGGAAAGATACAGATCAGCTTTTATACCCTGAGATGGGGGATCTCCAGCTCCCGTTCCCTGAATCTACTTTTCCTGCATTGCTCACTCTTGTCTCTGACTGGGACAATAAGCATCCTTTGTGTCTGCAGGTTCTCTTGCCAGACTGTCCTCGTGGTATTGTTTGTGCGTCTTGCAGTATTCGTGCCATAGAGAAGTTGTTTTTTTCTTAGATTTTTTTTTTTACCTAGTGAATTGATTGCTTTTGTGTTGATGAATATCGGAATGACTGCGTCCACAGCGCCTGAGAACGTCAAGACGCTGTTTGCATTAAGTTAAGTTGCATTAAAGGTATGTGCCAACTTTAACCATGCGTGAAAAAAATAATAGAATAACTAGGCTTACCATGCCATCCCTTTAAACCGGGTCGCTTCTGGATTACACAGGTTCTGTGACTGATTAAAACCAGAATTGCAAGCTTGAAGTCACCCAGCCACAGAACCTGTGTAATTCATAAGTGTCCTGGTTTAAAGGCATGGCAAGCCTATCAATAACTCAACTCTGAGGTATGGGAGTACTTTCCTTTTATTGAGCGAATCTGATGCAATATATGGCAATTAATGTCTTGGACTGTGATTGGTCAATCTGTGATCCAGTCTATAAGATGAAAGATGGTTTGGAATGGTGCTGTGCTGACAAATAACACCCTTGGCTCCTCTCTGTCCATATGAATCCTGTATAAGAGAGAATACACAAGCTGTTTATGTATTGCAGTGCTATAAGACCCTCCGCCGTGGTGCATTATGGAACAGTGGCTGCTTGTGGGTCACAGGTCTGCACACACGATTCTGCATTGGATTTGATGGCTGTCAATGGAAGATAAAAATGTCTCCTTCCACCTCCCAGAGGACCTCAAACCCTTCCCTTTAGCTAAGTGCCCTGGAAAGGCTTTTCTCCAGTCCGTGCATTACAGTGGAAGACAATTCCCTGAGTGATGATCTCATCAGCAAATAGCGATGGCCGGTGGCTGGAGAGGACTGAACAGGAGGATTATTGGTCAAGGTCGTTATAAAATCCAGAGGATCACTTATAGCTTGGTCAGTCTCGCGGTAAGGGTGGCACTGCTGGTTAAACCACATTAACAACAAGAGGAGTTATATGGAATGTTGATTGGGCCGTAGCACGTCGGAGCCCTGGCTGAGTCTCCCTGGTCCTGCGCTGGTGCCAGCACTACACGTCAGACTGTAACCGAGCACAGCAGACGCATTATTACATGTTTGGCGTGTCTGTGAATTATTTCTTGTTTCATTTCATTCCTTAAGCGTTCCGTCACTCTGCTCTCACAGCGTGGAACTAATCTATCTGGGAACCATGGACTGAGTGCCTGGTTTCATTTGGAAAGCTCTCACTGGATTTATCATTGTCCTGGATTTAGGGGAGTTTGGTAATGCTAACTTTGTGAGAAAGTGCTACTGAAACCCAAGTCCAGATGCAGCCTTGTGCCCTGTCCTGTGTCATGTCCTTGTTGTAGGGTGCACTGTCCTGCGCCATGTCCTTGTTGTAGGGTGCACTGTCCTGCGCCATGTCCTTGTTGTAGGGTGCACTGTCCTGCACCATGTCCTTGTTGTAGGGTGCGCTGTCCTGCACCATGTCCTTGTTGTAGGGTGCGCTGTCCTGCACCATGTCCTTGTTGTAGGGTGCACTGTCCCGTGTCATGTCCTTGTTGTAGGGTGCACTGTCCTGTGCCATGTCCTTGTTGTAGGGTGCACTGTTCCGCACCATGACTTTGTTGTAGGGTGCACTGTCCCGCGCCATGTCCTTGTTGTAGGGTGCACTGTCCTGCGCCATGTCCTTGTTGTAGGGTGCACTGTCCTGTGCCATGTCCTTGTTGTTGTAGGGTGCGCTGTCCCGCGCCATGCCCTTGTTGTAGGGTGCACTGTCCCGCGCCATGTCCTTGTTGTAGGGTGCGCTGTCCTGCACCATGTCCTTGTTGTAGGGTGCACTGTCCCGCGCCATGTCCTTGTTGTAGGGTGCGCTGTCCTGTGCCATGTCCTTGTTGTAGGGTGCACTGTCCTGTGCCATGTCCTTGTTGTAGGGTGCGCTGTCCTGCACCATGTCCTTGTTGTAGGGTGCGCTGTCCCGCGCCATGCCCTTGTTGTAGGGTGCACTGTCCTGCGCCATGTCCTTGTTGTAGGGTGCGCTGTCCTGTGCCATGTCCTTGTTGTAGGGTGCGCTGTCCTGCGCCATGTCCTTGTTGTAGGGTACACTGTCCTGTGTCATGTCCTTGTTGTAGGGTGCACTGTCCTGTGTCATGTCCTTGTTGTAGGGTGCACTGTCCCGCGCCATGTCCTTGTTGTAGGGTGCACTGTCCGGCGCCATGTCCTTGTAGGATACACTGTCCTGTGTCATGTCCTTGTTGTAGGGTGCACTGTCCCGCGCCATGTCCTTGTTGTAGGGTGCACTGTCCCGCGCCATGTTCTTGTTGCTGTAGGGTGCACTGTTCCGCGCCATGTCCTTGTTGTAGGGTGCACTGTCCCGCGCCATGTCCTTGTTGTAGGGTGCACTGTCCTGCGCCATGTCCTTGTTGTAGGGTGCACTGTCCTGTGTCATGTCCTTGTTGTAGGGTGCACCGTCCCGTGTCATGTCCTTGTTGTAGGGTGCACTGTCCCGCGCCATGTCCTTGTTGTAGGGTGCACTGTCCTGCGCCATGTACTTGTTGTAGGGTGCACCGTCCCGCGCCATGTCCTTGTTGTAGGGTGCACTGTCCTGTGTCATGCCCTTGTTGTAGGGTACACTGTCCTGTGTCATGTCCTTGTTGTAGGGTGCACTGTCCCGCGCCATGTCTTTGTTGTAGGGTGCACTGTCCCGTGTCATGTCCTTGTTGTAGGGTGCACCGTCCCGTGTCATGTCCTTGTTGTAGGGTGCACTGTCCCGCGCCATGTCCTTGTTGTAGGGTGCACTGGCCCGTGCCATGTCCTTGTTGTAGGGTGCGCTGTCCTGCACCATGTCCTTGTTGTAGGGTGAACTGTCCTGCGCCATGTCCTTGTTGTAGGGTGCACCGTCCCGTGCCATGTCCTTTTTGTTGTAGGGTGCACTGTCCCGCGCCATGTCCTTGTTGTAGGGTGCACTGTCCTGCACCATGTCCTTGTTGTAGGGTGCACTGTCCCGTGTCATGTCCTTGTTGTAGGGTGCACTGTCCTGTGCCATGTCCTTGTTGTAGGGTGCGCTGTCCTGCACCATGTTCTTGTAGGGTGCACTGTCCTGCACCATGTCCTTGTTGTAGGGTGCACTGTTCCGCACCATGACTTTGTTGTAGGGTGCACTGTCCCGCGCCATGTCCTTGTTGTAGGGTGCACCGTCCCGTGCCATGTCCTTATTGTTGTAGGGTGCACTGTCCTGCGCCATGTCCTTGTTGTAGGGTGCACTGTCCCGTGTCATGTCCTTGTTGTAGGGTGCACTGTCCTGCACCATGTCCTTGTTGTAGGGTGCACTGTCCCGTGTCATGTCCTTGTTGTAGGGTGCACCGTCCCGTGTCATGTTCTTGTTGTAGGGTGCACTGTCCCGCGCCATGTCCTTGTAGGGTGCACTGGCCCGTGCCATGTCCTTGTTGTAGGGTGCGCTGTCCTGCACCATGTCCTTGTTGTAGGGTGCACTGTCCTGCGCCATGTCCTTGTTGTAGGGTGCACTGTCCTGTGCCATGTCCTTATTATTGTTGTAGGGTGCGCTGTCCTGCACCATGTCCTTGTAGGGTGCACTGTCCTGCACCATGTCCTTGTTGTAGGGTGCACTGTTCCGCACCATGACTTTGTTGTAGGGTGCACTGTCCCGCGCCATGTCCTTCTTGTAGGGTGCACCGTCCCGTGCCATGTCCTTATTGTTGTAGGTTGCACTGTCCCGCGCCATGTCCTTGTTTTTGTAGGGTGCACTGTCCCGCGCCATGTCCTTGTTGGTGTAGGGTGCACTGTCCTGCGCCATGTCCTTGTTGTTGTAGGGTGCACTGTCCTGCGCCATGTCCTTGTTGTAGGGTGCACTGTCCCGCACCATGTCCTTGTTGTAGGGTGCACTGTCCTGCACCATGTCCTTGTTGTAGGGTGCACTGTCCTACACCATGTCCTTGTTGTAGGGTGCACTGTCCCGCACCATGTCCTTGTTGTTGTAGGGTGCACTGTTCCGCACCATGTCCTTGTTGTAGGGTGCACTGTTCCGCACCATGTCCTTGTTGTAGGGTGCACTGTCCTGCACCATGTCCTTGTTGTAGGGTGCACTGTCCTACACCATGTCCTTGTTGTAGGGTGCACTGTCCCGCACCATGTCCTTGTTGTTGTAGGGTGCACTGTCCTACACCATGTCCTTGTTGTAGGGTGCACTGTCCTGCACCATGTCCTTGTTGTAGAGTGCATTGTCCCGCACCATGGGGGTCATTCCGAGTTGTTCGCTCGCTAGCTGCTTTTAGCAGCTTTGCACACGCTAAGCCGCCGCCTACTGGGAGTGAATCTTAGCTTATCAAAATTGCGAACGAAAGATTAGCAGAATTGCGAATAGACACTTCTTAGCAGTTTCTGAGTAGCTCCAGACTTACTCGGCATCTGCGATCAGTTCAGTGCTTGTCGTTCCTGGTTTGACGTCACAAACACACCCAGCGTTCGCCCAGACACTCCCCCGTTTCTCCAGCCACTCCCGCGTTTTTCCCAGAAACGGTAGCGTTTTTTCACACACTCCCATAAAACGGCCTGTTTCCGCCCAGAAACACCCACTTCCTGTCAATCACATTACGATCACCAGAACGAAGAAAAAACCTCGTAATGCCGTGAGTAAAATACCTAACTGCATAGCAAATTTACTTGGCGCAGTCGCAGTGCAAACATTGCGCATGCGCAGTTAGCGGAAAATCGCTGCGATGCAAAGAAAAATACCGAGCGAACAACTCTGAATGACCCCCAATGTCCTTGTTGTAGGGTGCACTGTCCTGCACCATGTCCTTGTTGTAGGGTGCACTGTCCTGCACCATGTCCTTTTTGTTGTAGGGTGCACTGTTCCGCACCATGTCCTTGTTGTAGGGTGCGCTGTCCTGCACCATGTCCTTGTTGTTGTAGGGTGCACTGTCCCGCGCCATGTCCTTGCTGTTGTAGGGTGCACTGTCCTGCGCCATGTCATTGTTGTAGGGTGCACTGTCCCGCACCATGTCCCTGTTGTAGGGTGCACTGTCCCGTACCATG
The DNA here is from genome assembly GCF_028390025.1 of Pseudophryne corroboree. Classification (NCBI taxonomy): domain Eukaryota; kingdom Metazoa; phylum Chordata; class Amphibia; order Anura; family Myobatrachidae; genus Pseudophryne; species Pseudophryne corroboree. The sequence continues at coordinate 14,145,183 of NC_086451.1, forward strand.
TCCTTGTTGTAGGGTACACTGTCCTGTGTCATGTCCTTGTTGTTGTAGGGTGCACTGTCCTGCGCCATGTCATTGTTGTAGGGTGCACTGTCCCGCGCCATGTCCTTGTTGTTGTAGGGTGCACTGTCCTGCGCCATGTCATTGTTGTAGGGTGCACTGTCCCGCACCATGTCCTTGTTGTAGGGTGCACTGTCCTGCACCATGTCCTTGTTGTAGGGTGCACTGTCCCGTGTCATGTCCTTGTTGTAGGGTGCACCGTCCCGTGCCATGTCGTTGTTGTAGGGTGCTCTGTCCTGCACCATGTCCTTGTTGTAGGGTGCGCTGTCCTGCACCATGTCCTTGTTGTAGGGTGCACTGTCCTGCACCATGTCCTTTTTGTTGTAGGGTGCACTGTTCCGCACCATGTCCTTGTTGTAGGGTGCACTGTCCTGCACCATGTCCTTGTTGTAGGGTGCTCTGTCCTGCACCATGTCCTTGTTGTAGGGTGCGCTGTCCTGCACCATGTCCTTGTTGTAGGGTGCACTGTCCTGCACCATGTCCTTTTTGTTGTAGGGTGCACTGTTCCGCACCATGTCCTTGTTGTAGGGTGCACTGTCCTGCACCATGGCCCTCATTCCGAGTTGATCGCTCGCAAGGCGATTTTAGCAGAGTTACACACGCTAAGCCGCCGCCTACTGGGAGTGAATCTTAGCTTCTTAAAATTGCGACCGATGTATTCGCAATATTGCGATTACTAACTACTTAGCAGTTTCAGAGTAGCTTCAGACTTACTCTGCCTGTGCGATCAGTTCAGTGCTTGTCGTTCCTGTTTTGACGTCACAAACACACCCAGCGTTCGCCCAGACACTCCCCCGTTTCCCCGGCCACTCCTGCGTTTTTTCCGGAAACGGTAGCGTTTTTTCCCGCACGCCCATAAAACGGCCTGTTTCCGCCCAGTAACACCCATTTCCTGTCAATCACATTACGATCGCCGGAGCGATGAAAAAGCCGTGAGTAAAAATACTATCTCCATTGTAAAATTACTTGGCGCAGTCGCAGTGCGAATATTGCGCATGCGTACTAAGCGGAATTTCACTGCGATGCGATGAAAAATACCGAGCGATCAACTCGGAATGAGGGCCCATGTCCTTGTTGTAGGGTGCACTGTCCTGCACCATGTCCTTTTTGTTGTAGGGTGCACTGTTCCGCACCATGTCCTTGTTGTAGGGTGCGCTGTCCTGCACCATGTCCTTGTTGTAGGGTGCACTGTCCTGCACCATGTCCTTGTTATAGGGTGCACTGTCCCGCGCCATGTCCTTGTTGTTGTAGGGTGCACTGTCCTGCGCCATGTCATTGTTGTAGGGTGCACTGTCCCGCACCATGTCCCTGTTGTAGGGTGCACTGTCCCGTACCATGTCCTTGTTGTAGGGTGCACTGTCCTGCACCATGTCCTTGTTGTAGGGTGCACTGTCTTGTGTCATGTCCTTGTTGTAGGGTGCACCGTCCCGCGCCATGTCCTTGTTGTAGGGTGCTCTGTCCTGCACCATGTCCTTGTTGTAGGGTGCGCTGTCCTGCGCCATGTCCTTGTTGTAGGGTGCGCTGTCCCGCGCCATGTCCTTGTAGGGTGCACTGTCCCGCGCCATGTCCTTGTTGTAGGGTGCGCTGTCCCGCGCCATGTCCTTGTTGTAGGGTGCACTGGCCCGTGCCATGTCCTTGTTGTAGGGTGCACTGTCCTGCACCATGTCCTTGTTGTAGGGTGCACTGTCCTGTGCCATGTCCTTGTTGTAGGGTGCACTGTCCTGCACCATGTCCTTGTTGTAGGGTGCACTGTCCCGCGCCATGTCCTTGTTGTAGGGTGCACTGGCCCGTGCCATGTCCTTGTTGTAGGGTGCGCTGTCCTGCACCATGTCCTTGTTGTAGGGTGCACTGTCCTGTGCCATGACTTTGTTGTAGGGTGCACTGTCCCGCGCCATGTCCTTGTTGTAGGGTGCACCGTCCCGTGCCATGTCCTTATTGTTGTAGGGTGCACTGTCCCGCGCCATGTCCTTGTTGTTGTAGGGTGCACTGTCCCGCGCCATGTCCTTGTTGTTGTAGGGTGCACTGTCCCGCGCCATGTCCTTGTTGTTGTAGGGTGCACTGTCCTACACCATGTCCTTGTTGTAGGGTGCACTGTCCCGCACCATGGGGGTCATTCCGAGTTGTTCGCTCGCAAGCTGCTTTTAGCAGCTTTGCACACGCTAAGCTGCCACCTACTGGGAGTGAATCTTAGCTTATAAAAATTGCGAACGAAAGATTAGCAGAATTGCGAATAGACACTTCTTAGCAGTTTCTGAGTAGCTCCAGACTTACTCGGCATCTGCGATCAGTTCAGTCAGTTTAGTTCCTGGTTTGACGTCACAAACACACCCAGCGTTCGCCCAGACACTCCTCCGTTTCTCCAGCCACTCCCGCTTTTTCCCCTGAAACGGTAGCGTTTTTTCGCACACATCCATAAAACGGCCAGTTTCCGCCCAGAAACACCCACTTCCTGTCAATCACATTACGATCACCAGACGAAGAAAAAACCTCGTAATGCCGTGAGTAAAATACCTAACTGCATAGCAAATTTACTTGGCGCAGTCGCACTGCGGACATTGCGCATGCGCATTAGCGACTATTCGCTCCGTTGCGAGAAAAAAATAACGAGCGAACAACTCGGAATGACCCCCCATGTCCTTGTTGTAGGGTGCACTGTTCCGCACCATGTCCTTGTTGTAGGGTGCACTGTCCTGCGCCATGTCTTTGTTGTAGGGTGCACTGTCCTGCGCCATGTCCTTGTTGTAGGGTGCATTGTCCCGCACCATGTCCTTGTTGTAGGGTGCACTGTCCTGTGCCATGTCCTTGTTGTAGGGTGCACTGTCCTGTGCCATGTCCTTGTTGTAGGGTGCACTGTCCTGTGCCATGTCCTTGTTGTAGGGTGCACTGTCCTGTGCCATGTCCTTGTTGTTGTAGGGTGCACTGTTCCGCACCATGTCCTTGTTGTAGGGTGCACTGTCCCGCACCATGTCCTTGTTGTAGGGTGCACTGTCCTGCACCATGTCCTTGTTGTAAGGTGCACTGTCCCGCGCCATGTCCTTATTGTTGTAGGGTGCACTGTCCCGCACCATGTCCTTGTTGTAGGGTGCACTGTCACGCGCCATGTCCTTGTTGTAGGGTGCACCGTCCCGTGCCATGTCCTTATTGTTGTAGGGTGCACTGTCCCGCGCCATGTCTTTGTTGTTGTAGGGTGCACTGTCCCGCGGCATGTCCTTGTTGTAGGGTGCACTGTCCTGCGCCATGTCCTTGTTGTAGGGTGCACTGTCCTGCACCATGTCCTTGTTGTAGGGTGCACTGTCCTGCACCATGTCTGTTATGATTCCCGTACTCCAGACCAGAGGAGATCTTATGGCAGAGGTCTGAGTACTGGAAAGATATACTGGTTGTGGGAGCAGGAGAGCCTAGTAACCCCTGGCGCCCTAACTCCGTTGTCTCGCCCGTGTTATCAGAAATCCCCTGCGAGACTATGGTTGCTTGAGCCCATGGCAGCCGCGTTCGAAGGGCGGATTATGTCTGCCCAACCCCGATGCCCCCTCAGGTCTTAATGGGAGACAAAGGGAAATCCGAGACAGGGTGATAACAAGGGGCCCTCTGACTAAGCAACCAGGCCAGGGGTTACAAGCTAACTAACTAAACCAAAAAGTATGTGCGGACTAGCCGCCAGGGAAAAGGACAACCAAAGATCCACTGATCCGTAACTCCTATCCAGCACCGCTGGATACCAGAGTGGATCAGGGGGGGCGGAATCCTCCGCAAAAGCTCCAGAACACAAAGATACAAAATAATAAACAGTAAGCGGTCAAGCCGCAACACACGGCTACGCCGCGACTCACGAACACCACAGGATGTTAAAGGTGCTCGGTCAGACTCCAGGAACAGATGACAATTTCCGAGTACAGGATCACTGAGGACAGGAACAACCGGATTGAGCAGGACTGGAAATTCTCTGTAACCAACACAGGCAAACAGGAAGCTATCACCGGCGTCTGTGAGAAGTCCAAAGGGTGCTTAAAACTGTGAGCTCCCCAATCAGGAGCCAGACTGGGTAATCACAAGTAATGCCGTGCAGCTTGCATGCTGCACGGCCAGCACACCATTATACAATTAGAAAAGACCCAGCAACGGGGAACGCGGCCCGAACGTGGCGTCCCCGTTGCTAGGGTCTGAGCGGCTCCGTGCGCCCGGCGTCTAGCGTTGCCAGGGAGCCGGCGGCTGTACGCGCACGGCGTCCCTGGTTGCTAGGCGCCGGGCCGCACCGACGAGCGGACCCCGGCGCCTAACAGTACCCCCCCCTTGAGGAGGGGTCAAGGAACCCCTAAAGCCCGGTTTCCGAGGAAATTCTCAAAAAAATGCCCTCTTGAGCCTCGGGGCATGGAGATCCTTATCCAGGACCCAAGACCTTTCTTCTGGACCATAACCTCTCCAATGCACCAAAAAATAAAGCCGACCCCGGGACAACTTGGAATCGAGAACCTTCTCCACCAAGAACTCCTGCTGACCCTGTACAACAATTGGTGATCTCCCCTGAGATATCTTACGAGGAAATCTACTGGACGAAACATATGGTTTCAGCAATGAGCAATGGAAAGTATTTCCGATCCGTAAAGTTTTTGGTAAACGTAACCGGAAGGCAACTGGATTGACTTTTTTGATAATGTGAAATGGTCCAATAAATTTAGGACCCAATCTGGCTGAGGTTTGTCGAAGTTTAATGTTGCGAGTCGACAACCACACCCTATCTCCTACTTTAAAAGTGCACGGCCGCCGGAGCCTGTCAGAAAATCTCTTTTCCTGAAATGCCGCTTTTCTGAGAGCCAGGTGCACTTTTCTCCAAATGAGCCTAAGATGAGAGGTCAAGGTCAGTGAGGAGACAGAGGAATGTTGAAAAAAGGAATTAGCTCTGGGGTGAAAACCAAAAACTGCAAAAAATGGAGACACATTGGTGGAGGAATGACAGGCATTATTGTAAGCGAACTCCGCCAATGGAAGAAACTCAGACCAGTCATTTTGGAGTTTGGCCGAGTACAACCGCAAATATTGTTTTAGTGATTGATTAACTCGCTCAGTCTGCCCGTTGGATTGGGGATGGTAGCCTGACGTTAAAGATAATTTCATCTTCAGTGAGACACAAAAAGATTTCCAAAACTGTGCAATGAATTGTGGACCCCGATCGGAAACAATATCAGTGGGTAACCCATGGAGTCTGAAAACATGGCGGAGGAACAAGACTGCCAATCCCTGGGCAGATGGCAATCGGGGAAGGGCAATGAAATGGGCCATTTTACTAAAACGGTCCACTACCACCCATATGACTCGGCATCCGGCTGACAGAGGGAGGTCCACCACAAAATCCATGGAGATATGAGACCATGGCCTAAGAGGAACATTCAAGGGCATAAGCTGACCGATAGGCAAAGAACGGGGAACTTTATGCTGTGCACAGACCTGACACGAAAAAACAAACTCCTTAATGTCTTTGGAAAGACCAGGCCACCATACTGAGCGGGAGACTAATTCCAAAGTCTTAGCGATTCCCGGATGCCCGGCAACTTTGCTATCATGAAACTCCGTCAAAACAGTTGCTCTCAAAAACTCAGGGACAAAAAGACGACCAGCAGGAGTATTTCCAGGAGCCTGATGTTGAAGCAGCTTTAACTGGGTAAATAAATCCTGTGTGAGGCCTGCCCGAATGACTGAAGACGGAAGTATGGGAGTAACAGGACTGTTGTCTTGAACTGGAAGAAAACTGCGTGACAGGGCATCTGCCTTGGTATTCTTGGAACCTGGCCTGAAGGTGATAATGAATTTGAAACGAGTAAAAAATAAAGCCCAACGAGCCTGCCGGGCATTCAGTCGTTTAGCTGATTCAATGTATTGAAGATTTTTGTGATCAGTCAAAACTGAAATGATATGAGTCGCTCCCTCAAGCCAATGCCTCCACTCCTCGAAAGCCCATTTAATAGCCAGCAATTCCCGGTTACCAACATCGTAGTTGGACTCAGCAGAAGAGAATTTTCTGGACATAAAGGCACAAGGGTGTAATTCAAGGGAATCCGGATCCTTCTGAGATAGGATAGCCCCTACTCCAACCTCTGAGGCATCAACCTCAACAATGAAAGGCAATTCTGGGTTGGGGTGTCTGAGGACAGGGGCTGAGACAAAGGCCTGTTTCAAGGCCTGAAAAGATAGCTCGGCTTCACGTGACCAATTGGTAGGATCCGCTCCCTTCTTAGTCAGTGCCACAATGGGAGCAACTAGGTCAGAGAAAGAGTGAATAAATCTTCTATAGTAGTTCGCAAACCCTAAAAAGCGCTGAATTGCTTTTAAGTTGGTGGGTTGCGCCCAACTAAGGATGGCTTGGAGCTTCTTTGGTTCCATACGGAATCCCCGAGGGGAAATAATGTATCCTAAAAAGGATACCTCCGTGACATGAAATTCACACTTCTCCAGCTTGGCATATAGGTGATTTTCACGTAATTTTTTTAGAACCTGACGCACCTGGGTAACATGTTGTTCTACAGAGTCAGAATAAATCAAAATATCGTCCAAGTAGACTACAACGAATTTTCCAAGAAATTCACGGAGCACATCGTTAATGAGATCCTGGAAAACTGCCGGAGCGTTAGACAGGCCGAATGGCATAACCAGATACTCATAGTGGCCTGACTGAGTACTGAATGCCGTTTTCCACTCATCCCCTGACTTGATTCTGATGAGGTTATATGCTCCTCTCAGGTCAATCTTAGAAAAAATCACAGCCGAACGTAGCTGATCAAAGAGGACAGAGATCAGTGGCAGAGGGTAAGTATTTTTTACTGAGATTTTATTCAAGGCTCTAAAGTCAATGCAGGGTCTGAGTGAACCATCCTTCTTCTCTACGAAGAAGAAGCCTGCACTTAAAGGGGACTTAGATGGCCTGATAAATCCTTTCCCTAGGCTTTCTTTAACATACTCATTCATGGCCACAGGTTCAGGTCCGGACAATGCATATAACCTTCCCTTAGGCAAAGTGGCACCAGGAATTAGCTCAATAGCACAATCATAAGGCCTATGGGGAGGCAGAATATCCGCATTGCCCTTGGAAAAAACATCAACAAAATCCTGGTATTCCACAGGAATGGGTGCGGGAATGGCAGCAGCTATTCTGATGGGAAGCGTAATACATTCCTTATTACAGATGGTACCCCATTGTGAGATCTCCCCCGACTGCCAATCAATGATGGGATTATGAAAGGCCAGCCAAGGGTGACCCAGAACCACTGGAACTGCTGGGCAATGGGTGAGGAAAAACTCAATTTTTTCAGAATGCAGAGCTCCTACCGAGAGTAGAACAGGAGGTGTACAGAGAGAAATAACCCCATTGGACAAGGGACTCCCATCTAAACCATGCATGGTGATACACCTACCCAAGGCTAACTGAGGAATACCTAAGGTCTTGGCCCATGTCAAATCCATAAAGTTCCCTGCAGCTCCACTGTCCACAAAAACAGAGACCGAGGAACAGAGGCTGCCAAAGGAAACTTTAGCTGGGACTAACAGTGAATTATTTGAGGAGATAAGCTGCAGACCAAAGTGAACCCCCTCACAATTCACTTGGTCGAGACGTTTCCCGACTTGTTCGGACAACTACGGGCAAAATGTCCCTTACCTCCACAGTATAAACAAAGACCAGAATTTTGCCTTCTGGTTCTTTCTTCAGAAGACAGTTTGGAGAGACCTATCTGCATAGGCTCCTCTATGTCCACAGGGATGGAAAAAACACAAGGAGTTGACCCGACAGATGCTCCTTTTTCAGCCCTCCGCTCTCTGAGCCGACGATCAATCTTAATAGAGAGCTCCATGAGTTTATCGAGAGTCTCAGGAGCGGGATACTGAAGGAGACTGTCTTTTATAGACTCAGATAAGCCGAGGCGAAACTGACTGCACAGGGCTGGGTCATTCCATCCACAGTCGTTCGACCAACGGCGAAACTCCGTACAATAAATCTCTGCGGGATTCCTACCCTGTCTGAGAGCACGCAACTGACTCTCGGCGGATGCCTCTCTATCAGGGTCGTCATACAATAGCCCTAAAGACTTTAGAAAGGCGTCTACAGAAAATAAAGCCGGATCGTCTGTCTTTAAACCAAAAGCCCAGGTCTGAGGATCCCCCTGAAGCAGAGAAATAATAATTCCAACCCGCTGAGCCTCCGTACCTGAGGAGACTGGTCTCAAACGAAAATAAAGTTTACAAGACTCTTTAAAATTAAAAAACTGTTTTCTATCCCCAGAAAAACGGTCAGGCAGATGCATTTTTGGTTCAGGAATGACCCTCGGGGAAGTCCGTAACAGATCTTCCTGTGACCTCACCCGAAGAGACAGATCCTGAACCATCTGAGTAAGCTCTTGAATCTGGCTAACTAGAAGCTGGCCAGGATTTGGCCCGACACCGGTGGGATTCATGAGGCCGACAAATCTCCCAACTGAACAAGGGAAAAAATTAACTCCTGTTTAATTTTAAATTTAGTCTGGCCGGTGATAATGTTATGATTCCCGTACTCCAGACCAGAGGAGATCTTATGGCAGAGGTCTGAGTACTGGAAAGATATACTGGTTGTGGGAGCAGGAGAGCCTAGTAACCCCTGGCGCCCTAACTCCGTTGTCTCGCCCGTGTTATCAGAAATCCCCTGCGAGACTATGGTTGCTTGAGCCCATGGCAGCCGCGTTCGAAGGGCGGATTATGTCTGCCCAACCCCGATGCCCCCTCAGGTCTTAATGGGAGACAAAGGGAAATCCGAGACAGGGTGATAACAAGGGGCCCTCTGACTAAGCAACCAGGCCAGGGGTTACAAGCTAACTAACTAAACCAAAAAGTATGTGCGGACTAGCCGCCAGGGAAAAGGACAACCAAAGATCCACTGATCCGTAACTCCTATCCAGCACCGCTGGATACCAGAGTGGATCAGGGGGGGCGGAATCCTCCGCAAAAGCTCCAGAACACAAAGATACAAAATAATAAACAGTAAGCGGTCAAGCCGCAACACACGGCTACGCCGCGACTCACGAACACCACAGGATGTTAAAGGTGCTCGGTCAGACTCCAGGAACAGATGACAATTTCCGAGTACAGGATCACTGAGGACAGGAACAACCGGATTGAGCAGGACTGGAAACTCTCTGTAACCAACACAGGCAAACAGGAAGCTATCACCGGCGTCTGTGAGAAGTCCAAAGGGTGCTTAAAACTGTGAGCTCCCCAATCAGGAGCCAGACTGGGTAATCACAAGTAATGCCGTGCAGCTTGCATGCTGCACGGCCAGCACACCATTATACAATTAGAAAAGACCCAGCAACGGGGAACGCGGCCCGAACGTGGCGTCCCCGTTGCTAGGGTCTGAGCGGCTCCGTGCGCCCGGCGTCTAGCGTTGCCAGGGAGCCGGCGGCTGTACGCGCACGGCGTCCCTGGTTGCTAGGCGCCGGGCCGCACCGACGAGCGGACCCCGGCGCCTAACAATGTCCTTGTTGTAGGGTGCACTGTCCTGCACCATGTCCTTGTTGTAGGGTGCACTGTCCCGCACCATGTCCTTGTTGTAGGGTACACTATTCCGCGCCATGTCCTTATTGTTGTAGGGTGCACTGTTCCGCACCATGTCTTTGTTGTAGGGTGCACTGTCCCACGCCATGTCCTTGTTGTAGGGTACACTATTCCGCGCCATGTCCTTATTGTTGTAGGGTGCACTGTCCCGCACCATGTCCTTGTTGTAGGGTGCACTGTTCCGCACCATGACTTTGTTGTAGGGTGCACTGTCCTGCGCCATGTCCTTGTTGTAGGGTGCACCGTCCCGTGCCAAGTCCTTATTGTTGTAGGGTGCACTATCCCGCGCCATGTCTTTGTTGTTGTAGGGTGCACTGTCTTGCACCATGTCCTTGTTGTAGGGTGCACTGTTCCGCACCATGTCTTTGTTGTAGGGTGCACTGTCCCGCGCCATGTCCTTGTTGCAGGGTACACTGTTCCGTGCCATGTCCTTATTGTTGTAGGGTGCTCTGTCCCGCGCCATGTCCTTGTTGTAGGGTACACTGTCCCGCGCCATATCCTTGTTGTAGGGTGCACTGTCCCGCGCCATGTCCCTGTCCCGCGCCATGTCCTTGTTGTTGTAGGGTGTACTGTTCCGCACCATGTCCTTGTTGTAGGGTGCACTGTCCCGCGCCATGTCCTAGTTGTAGGGTGCACTGTCCCGCGCCATGTCCTTGTTGTAGGGTGCACTGTCCCGCGCCATGTCCTTGTTGTAGGGTGCACTGTCCCGCGCCATGTCCTTGTTGTAGGGTGCACTGTCCCGTGCCATGTCCTTTTTGTAGGGTGCACTGTCCCGCGCCATGTCCTTGTTGTAGGGTGCACTGTCCTGTGCCATGTCCTTGTAGGGTGCACTGTCCCGCGCCATGTCCTTGTTGTTGTAGGGTTTACTGTTCCGCGCCATGTCCTTGTTGTAGGGTGCACTGTCCCGCGCCATGTCCTTGTTGTTGTAGGGTGCACTGTTCCGCACCATGTCCTTGTTGTAGGGTGCACTGTTCCGCACCATGTCCTTGTTGTAGGGTGCGCTGTCCCACGCCATGTCCTTGTTGTAGGGTGCACTATTCCGCGCCATGTCCTTATTGTTGTAGGGTGCACTGTCCCGCACCATGTCCTTGTTGTAGGGTGCATTGTTCCGCACCATGTCCTTGTTGTAGGGTGCACTGTCCTGCACCATGTCCTTGTTGTAGGGTGCACTGTCCTGCACCATGTCCTTGTTGTTGTAGGGTGCACTGTCCCGCGCCATGTCCTTGTTGTTTTAGGGTGTACTGTTCCGCACCATGTCCTTGTTGTAGGGTGCACTGTCCCGCGCCATGTCCTTGTTGTTGTAGGGTGCACTGTTTCGCACCATGTCCTTGTTGTTGTAGGGTGCACTGTTCCGCGCCATGTCCTTGTTGTAGGGTGCACTGTCCTGCGCCATGTCCTTGTTGTAGGGTGCACTGTCCCTCGCCATGTCCTAGTTGTAGGGTGCACTGTCCGCACCATGTCCTTGTTGTTGTAGGGTGCACTGTCCCGCGCCATGTCCTTGTTGTAGGGTGCACTGTCCCGCGCCATGTCCTTGTTGTTGTAGGGTGCACTGTTCCGCGCCATGTCCTTGTTGTAGGATGCACTGTCCCGCGCCATGTCCTAGTTGTAGGGTGCACTGTTCCGCACCATGTCCTTGTTGTAGGGTGCACTGTCCCGCGCCATGTCCTTGTTGTAGGGTGCACTGTCCCGCGCCATGTCCTTGTTGTAGGGTGCACTGTCCCGCGCCATGTCCTAGTTTTAGGGTGCACTGTCCCGCGCCATGTCCTTGTTGTAGGGTGCACTGTCCCGCGCCATGTCCTTGTTGTAGGGTGCACTGTCCTGCGCCATGTCCTTGTTGTAGGGTGCACTGTCCCTCGCCATGTCCTAGTTGTAGGGTGCACTGTCCCGCGCCATGTCCTTGTTGTAGGGTGCACTGTCCCGCGCCATGTCCTTGTTGTAGGGTGCACTGTCCCGCGCCATGTCCTTGTTGTTGTAGGGTGTACTGTTCCGCGCCATGTCCTTGTTGTAGGGTGCACTGTCCCGCGCCATGTCCTTATTGTTGTAGGGTGCACTGTCCCGCGCCATGTCCTTGTTGTTGTAGGGTGCACTGTTCCGCACCATGTCCTTGTTGTTGTAGGGTGCACTGTCCCGCGCCATGTCCTTGTTGTAGGGTGCACTGTCCCGCGCCATGTCCTTGTTGTTGTAGGGTGCACTGTTCCGCGCCATGTCCTTGTTGTAGGATGCACTGTCCCGCGCCATGTCCTAGTTGTAGGGTGCACTGTTCCGCACCATGTCCTTGTTGTAGGGTGCACTGTCCCGCGCCATGTCCTTGTTGTAGGGTGCACTGTCCCGCGCCATGTCCTTGTTGTAGGGTGCACTGTCCCGCGCCATGTCCTAGTTTTAGGGTGCACTGTCCCGCGCCATGTCCTTGTTGTAGGGTGCACTGTCCCGCGCCATGTCCTTGTTGTAGGGTGCGCTGTCCAGCGCCATGTCCTTGTTGTAGGGTGCACTGTCCCGCGCCATGTCCTTGTTGTAGGGTGCACTGTCCCGCGCCATGTCCTTGTTGTAGGGTACACTGTCCCGCGCCATGTCCTTGTTGTAGGGTGCACTGTCCCACGCCATGTCCTTGTTGTAGGGTGCACTGTCCCGCGCCATGTCCTTGTTGTTGTAGGGTGCACTGTTCCGCGCCATGTCCTTGTTGTAGGGTGCACTGTCCCGCGCCATGTCCTTGTTGTAGGGTGCACTGTCCCGCGCCATGTCCTAGTTTTAGGGTGCACTGTCCCGCGCCATGTCCTTGTTGCAGGGTGCACTGTCCCGCGCCATGTCCTTGTTGTAGGGTGCGCTGTCCTGCGCCATGTCCTTGTTGTAGGGTGCACTGTCCCGCGCCATGTCCTTGTTGTAGGGTGCACTGTCCCGCGCCATGTCCTTGTTGTAGGGTAAACTGTCCCGCGCCATGTCCTTGTTGTAGGGTGCACTGTCCCGCGCCATGTCCTTGTTGTAGGGTGCACTGTCCCGCGCCATGTCCTTGTTGTAGGGTACACTGTCCCGCGCCATGTCCTTGTTGTAGGGTGCACTGTCCCGCGCCATGTCCTTGTTGTAGGGTACACTGTCCCGCGCCATGTCCTTGTTGTAGGGTGCGCTGTCCTGTGCCATGTCCTTGTTGTAGGGTGCGCTGTCCTGTGCCATGTCCTTTCTGGAGAGTGATGGAACCAGTGACTTGTAGTGAAAGCAGAGTTTGATTGGTCGGTCATCTGTCCAATCAGGTGGCATATTCACTCCACCGCCCCCCTCTCAGGCAGATTTAAATCTCTCTTCCGGTCCAAAAACTCTCTGCTGTTCTTGTTGTGAACCACCACATGTGTTAGTAAAGTGGCGTATTTTCCTGTCAGTAACCTTAGTGTCGCCGGGCGTCATATTTTCCATACCACTTAATAACAACTTTTCTCTTTTGTTTACACAATGTACCAGTCTCAACTTATTTGTTTTGTGGGCAGGAAAGTAATATGTAACTATAGGCCTGAATCAGAGATCGATGCTACTGCACAGTACTACGACTCTGCGGCTGTGCAATAATATGCTAATGCCGCAGGAGGTCATGTGTACGTAGATGCCTCCTGCTGGCTTCTCTGATCCACTGCTGAGCCTAATGTGTAGCGCAGGTATCGGAGCATTCCAGCCGCAGAAAAATCCGCCTGTTTGTCTGATAGACTAAGAAAAATCACACAGAATGTACCTGACTTTTCCTCTGGGTTCTCAGGATGGCCGGTGTTTTCACGCTGCCGCGGCCTGGGAAGCTGCAGCCAGTGGCCTTATCGCACCCAGAAAACAGGGGGCCAGCACACTCGCGTTTTCTGAAACGCTACCCGCGCTCGCCCCTTTTTTCTGCAGCAGGGAAGGTGAAGAAGGCCAGATTTGGGGGGTGGGGGGTTTACCCTCGTATATAAGAGAATTCCTATATAGAAGGAATATTTTGGAGCTTCAACTGGTGTTTGTAATCCATAGATTGTAAGCTTGCGAGCAGGGCCCTCCTACCTCTATGACTGTTTGTTTTTACCCAGTCTTGTCTTCTAATTGTGTCCAGTTGTAAAGCGCAACAGAATTTGCTGCGCTATATAAGAAACTGTTAATAAATAAATAAATGTTATCACAAAATTTGCAGAAACCTTTATGTACAATGTTTTATATAAATAGATTTTTATTTTTATCGGCATTGGATAACTCGTATGACATAAAGAGAAATGGGGTTAGTGTGTTTTTGATACCTCTCCTAAACACTCTCCGTTCTCCTATAAATCTTATTTCTACATTTGGGTATAAATAAGCGGAATCTGAAGTGCACGTTGACGAATGCAGAAGGGGATTTATGTATGAAGTATCTGATTGTGAAACCCGGCGATTCTGATCGTGTTTATGGCCAATATTTAAAAGAGCAATGCTTCTACTCAATAGACATGGCTAGTAAAAAGCATTGCCCTTTTAAACTTCATGAATAAACACAATGATAATCGCCGGGTTGTTTTGCAAAAAGAAACCCAAGATCTTCTAATAGTAATACTCACAGAAACCTACTTGAGAGACTCTGGACCGTATCAGAATTGTAGATATTTGTGTGAAAGTTGTGAGCATGGGGGTGGGGGAAGCCTTTTCCCGGTGCACACCGGACTTCCTGTCTAATGAAAGACACAAATGGTTGTTAGGATTCTAATATCACCGTTCCATAGTGAATGTAAATGCAATGTAAGACGTATCACGTCCTGGAAACTTTTAGCTCCACATTAGTGGCTGTTACAGGGTGTCCTCTTGTTGATGGTTGATGTTGAGCCCTGATGACCCTTTGTCCTGTCTGTTGATACCGTTAGTAAGTTACCTGCTTGTTTCTTGCAGACCGTTCCCCACTGAAGACACCGCAGAGAATGATGACGATGTGTACAGGAGTCTGGAGGAGCTGGCGGAGTGAGTTTTTAGGAATTACCCATCAATTTAAAATGAAACAAACAGTTTAATATGTGTCAGAAAACAAATGCATCTGTGCTTATTATAGGAAACATCATTTGCTGTTGTTATTCTGTATTTATACGGCACCAACATATTATGCAGCGCTTTACAATATGGTGAAATTGTAGTACAAACTGTAAACCAACTCTGAGGTTCTGGGCCATTTGAGCTATCAATCTAATGGGCTCATTTATCAATGAGTGATGAGTTTCACTGTGAGTGATAAATTGCACCAGCCAATCAGCTCCTAACTGTCATTTTTCAAACACAGCAGTGATAAGAGCGGAGAAGTGAGCCAGTGGAGATGTTGCCCATGGCAACCAATCAGCACTAAAGTAACAGCTATAGTTTGCGTACTATAAAATGATACAGAGCTGCTGATTGGTTGATGGGCAACTTGTCCACTGTCTCACTTCTCCGCTCTTATCACTGCTTAGTAAATGTCCCCCACAGTCTGTAACATGACAGTTAGAAGCTGATTGGCTGGTACAATTTATCACTCACAGCGAAATTTATCACTCATTGATAAATGAACCCATTAATATGAAGGGAAGTATGACAAATAAGGAGTGCGGGAGGGAGACGCTGAGGGGTAGGGGGGGAATGTCCATCAGGTTTGGGGGAGCAGATATACTTGGTCAGCCTTATGCGCATTTTAAATGCGTCAAACTTTACGGCGAAGACTTGCGATTAGCCAGCTGCGTTTGATTCCGCGTCGGTGACATGCACATCTCTGCACGTGCTCAGGAATACGGTGTTTTTCTGCACATGTTTGTTTGGAATAAGGGGGGTCATTCCGAGTTGTTCGCTCGCAAGCTGCTTTTAGCAGCATTGCACACGCTAAGCCGCCGCCTACTGGGAGTGAATCTTAGCTTATCAAAATTGCGAACGAAAGATTCGCAATATTGCGAAAAGACTTCTCTGTGCAGTTTCTGAGTAGCTCGAGACTTACTCTGCCAGTGCGATCAGTTCAGTGCTTCTCGTTCCTGGTTTGACGTCACAAACACACCCAGCGTTCGCCCAGACACTCCCCCGTTTCTCCAGCCACTCCCGCGTTTTTTCCCAGAAACGGTAGCGTTTTTTCACACACTCCCATAAAACGGCCAGTTTCCGCCCAGAAACACCCACTTCCTGTCAATCACACTACGATCAACAGAACGATGAAAAAACCTCGTAATGCCGTGAGTAAAATACCTAACTGCATAGCAAATTTACTTGGCGCAGTCGCACTGCGGACATTGCGCATGCGCATTAGCGACTATTCGCTCCGTTGCGAGAAATAAATAACGAGCGAACAACTCGGAATGACCCCCAATGTACGCCCAATGTGCAGGACAGCGGAGAGGTCACACGGGACAATCGCGGCGCCCTGTAACCTGTGTGGAAGTGCAGAATAACTCTGAGATGAGTGATGAGGTC
This sequence comes from Pseudophryne corroboree, assembly GCF_028390025.1. Lineage (NCBI taxonomy): Eukaryota > Metazoa > Chordata > Amphibia > Anura > Myobatrachidae > Pseudophryne > Pseudophryne corroboree. The sequence continues at coordinate 14,161,203 of NC_086451.1, forward strand.
TGTAGAACGTTGCGGAGTGTAAGAAATTATCCTGCTCTGCGTGATCACGCTGGAGTGCGGAACGTGAGCTGCCGTTATTGTTCCTTTCCTGTTAAACACTTAAGAATGGCACATACCATCTCCATCACATTCCTGGAGACACGTGCGCACAGGTGGGAAAACGTCACGATGCGCTTTTGTTTCAGCGCTCCGTGGCTATCCTGCGCTGTATTTGTATTCATGGTCATTGGGCCTCATGCACAGCTGAAAGCTAGTCAGCCGTTGCACTCTCATTGCGTGGACAGAAAGAAATGAGCCGATTGCAGCGATTTAGCGCGGATGGGGCCGCAACAGCGACTGAAAAGTGCACCGACGGTGGACAGGTCAGTGCGAGCCCTTCATTGCAACAACGTAGCAGGAATTCACCTGATCTGATATTTGTGTAACACATTATAATAATGAATGCATAAAGGGAACATTAACCGTGGGTGTATTCTTAGTGCCTAGGATGGTACCAACTAAACACTGTTCTTCCTGTTCCTGGATCTGCTTCTATGGAAAATGACCTGTCGCGTGGACTACGACGCTTATTATTACCGGCCAGACCAGGCAGCAGATAGTGGGCGTTGTAGTCTATGGACAGCTGGAAATGTGACGCTCTTGGCGTAGACACAGATAGATAATTTTGGAAGTCGTAGAAGCCTTCTGGGGGCCATGTTTTGGGCAGTCTTACAGGATTCCTAAAACCATAAAAAATTGTGCATTATAAAGCAGCCAGAATCTCCAGTTTCTGTGTTTATTTGCTCAGTGTGGTTCTGTGGGAGTCCTGCCGTGTGTGGCTTCGGGGAGGGGCCTTCACATCAAGCCTTGTTCCTGGGGAAGTTTGGAAGCTCAGCCAAAACCTTATCCCGCCCCAGATATGTTCTGTGTTTACTCCAGTCAGCCATGAAGGCCGGCTCTCTCCCCTCCATCCTCCAAGTGTCCCGGGAAGGAGGAATAAGCTGTGGTGTGGGAGGGTGGGATACAGACGCTGCTAAGTCCTCATCTGGTTCATGTAGCTTCTCTCCTGTTCTGTACATAAATCCAGCCGCTCCTCTGTAATGCATTCTCCCCGCTAATCCCACCATCTCCCAGGGCTCTCATTAATTACTAGGGAAGCCCATAAGTGTGTGGGGAGGAAAGCGATTTGGATATTCAGTTTTCTCTGGTGTCCTAATTATCTCCTAGTTATGAACGAGCGTTATTCGGGAGGGCCGTATTCTGGCGGCCTGGTGAGAGAAGAGAGAGAGACAACTTTCTGTGTCTCTGTATAAAGATGGGTCTTGCATTCAGTCCGTATACCGTCCCATCAGATTAGGTACATTCATTATTCAGGGGCAGACTGACAGGCGATAATCCATTTATCCAGTGTCAGTATCACATTCGGCCCGTTAATGTCACCAAACTGTTTCAATCTCCTATATAATAGCCCTGTGATTCTGTGCCTGGACCTCTAAAGCTGGCCGTGGCAAGGAGCTCTCATTGGGTTAGCATCATGTCTATCACACCCAGTCCACAGCTGATTGGGCGAGAAACGCCCTCACACACAGGTTACTTCCAATGGGAGGCTCTGCCCTTTGCCTGCTGTGTTTTCACAGAGCAGGATTAGCAATGGGGCTGATGGAGCTGCAGCTCCAGCCCCACACCCCAAAATAGGCCCCCTGTACCTGCAGCACCATACCCTCCAACACTTTACACATAAACATTGATACAAATCCGAAAGGGGGGGGCGTGGCCACGGGTACAGCAGCGTGGTCACGCCCCTTTTCATATACTTTCAATGGAAGCTTGGAGAGTCAAAAAACGGTACAGTCCATAAAAAAAAAGGTGCAGCTGGAGGGTATGCCACTGCATCTGCAGCAAGTCTCTGCGCTGAAGATAGGGAAAAAACATCCTTTTACTGCAGCGTCCTATATCCTGCTGCCCGTCCGCCTGCACGCCCTTTGTCCGTGCAATATTTAACCACTCACACAATTCTGATTGGATGTAATACTCCATATAATAAAAATATTGCACGTCACAAGGGTGTGCAAGGGTTAATGGGGCGTAGCCCCTTACGACGGTGTGAAGAGCGCCCGTAGGGTGCGATGAATCACCTAGTTTCATATATTGGGCTGGAGGTGCTATTACTGCTGTTTATATGGAAGCGTTAGCACTAATATGGTAATGCAGCAGGGGGCGCCACGCAAAGTACAAAACATTTAGTCAGGACCGAAGGCCCATATTTATTATGGAAGTGATGAAGCAAAATGATCTATCTCTTTGTGTGTTTTCTTTGTTTGGCGTCTGGGACCGGAGCCCCCAAACCTCTGCACTATCCAGGCTGTGCCAACGAAGTCATTCACTATGGGGCTTATTATAATGGGTGGAAGACCTGCTCCAGCCCTTCTTCCAGTATAAGAGCCTAATTCAGAGGCGGTAAAGTGGAGAGGGATAAAGTACCAGCCAAACAGCTCCTAACTGTCATTTTTCTAACACATCCTGTAACATGGCAGTTAGGAGCTGATTGGCTGATATTTTATCTCTCTCCACTTTCTCTCTCTCCCAGGCTTAGTAAATAGAGCCCCCAGATGTCTGATGTGAAACACCAGCACTGGTAATAAATTGCAGACTTGTAAAAGCCGCAGGTATGGAAGGGAGGAGCTGTAGAGGGCCGCGGCAGCAATTCTTGAGACGTTCAGCATTCTGTATCAATGTCCGAGGCAGGAAACACTCATCGCCTCTCTCTCTGGTCACCAGTTCCTGTCACTAGATTCCTGTGGGACTCCAGCGTTCAGAGTGACTGTGGTGTAGAACGTGCGTCCTTCCAGCGGTAATGATAAGACGTGTGACATAGGGTAAAGAGATTAATAAATGGAACTGCAGCCGCCGCGTAGCATGCTTCTTGATCTCAAATGGGTACAGAAATATATAGTAATACATTAGCACAGGGCAAGGCCACCCCCCCCCCCCCCCTGGCTCCCCCCCCCCCCCCCCTGCTGAAATGCTCGCATCTTAAGTTTGGACCCTGCCGTCGCAGACTAGCTGCGAAGGCAGTCGCCAGGCCGCCATACTATGGGTCGCAGAGGCTGCGTGTGACGGCCGTGGCCCGCCCCGCAAATGGTACGGACACGCCTCCGTTGTTCGGACCCCGTCCCCGCCCCCCACCGGGACTTAGACCGGCAGCTGTATTTATAGATTACTATATTCCTCAAGGGTGTGGATCATAAGATCGACAGTGTCTAGGTCGACAATGTTTAGGTCGACAGGGTTTCTAGGTCGACAGGTCAATAGGTCGACATGAGTTTTTCATTTTTTTTGGTGTAGTTTTCTCCGTACAGTGACCGTGAAGCCCAATTAGTGCACCGTGTCCCCTCGCTTCGCTTGCCATGCTTTGGGCAAGGTGCCTCGCTGCGCTGCGCTCGGCACAGGTTACTGTTCCAATCCTAGTCTGCGTGGATCGTTAAATATAAAAAAAAAAACAATAAAAAAACACACCTCATGTCGACCTTTTGACCTGTCGACCTAGTGACTGTCGACCTATAGTGGTTGACCTAAACATTGTCGACCATCAGACTGGATCCCATTCCTCAAACTGCGTAAACATTAGTTTGCAAACAGTGGGGCCCATTTATCATTGATTTTTAGCTATTTAAAACTCGCTGTGTATGATAATGGAGCCAATCAGCTCCTGTCATGTGTTTGATAAATGACAGTTGGGAGCTGATTGGCTGGGACAAGCTAAAACTCATTGATAAATGGGCCCCTCAGTGTGTAATGGTACAGATTGTACTGCCGGAGTGGGGCACGTCACCAAACTGTGAAAATTGGGCTGCTGACGAAGAGAGTGGGCGCAGAATAGGCAGCCATATTGTAGTGTGAAACCATTTTCAGCCTCTCGGGTCACATTAGTTGTGAGATCTGATCCTTGCCTATCAATGTGTATGCACCAGGCCATGACTCCCCCGTCAGGACAGTACAGCATACACTCCCATACCCGATGTACCCCATAATACCTCATAGACCCGACCCCTGACCTCTCTGCATGTGGGAGGCTGCGTCCCCTGTCCCCATATAACGTGACACTACATTTATTTTCCATACACAAGCTGAAGGACAGTCTGCGCCTGTTACTCACATTGCTGGTTATTGTGGGAAACTTATACAGCAGAGCCTGGTCCAAATCTCCTGACGTCGGTGGCAATTCAGATTCTTCATCCTGAACTCAAACATTTATTCCAGACCTGTCTTTATAACATGTTTTACCCTCTGGGCAACAAGGCTTCGGCTCCCTGACTTGTTGCCTGAGGGAGAATGTAGCAGACGGCTAACAGGGCCGCGTACGTGCGCTGAGATCTTATAATGCTCGGCCTGCCCCGTGGAGGAAAGAGTCTTTTTAACTCTTTTTGCGTCTGTGGATGTGCAAAGCTCTGCGCGCCGTCTCTGCCTAAATTAGGTTCCTCTGCAGAGCAGTCACTGTAAGTTAGGTTCCGTTGCATAACTTGGACTGAGTCAACACCAACTTTCAGTGCGTCGACTGTCAAGCGTCTAGTTTTTCCATCATTGCTACCCTCGGTGATGTCACATAGAGATGATACATACCTCAGATTCTTTCTAGGTCACTAAGCTATACAATAGTGAAAACGCCATCCAATTTCATCCCGTAGTTTTTGCGTGATGCCGGAACGAAAAGACAAGAAATCAGAAAGTTTGTCTTTCGCCTCCATAGGTCATAGACAGTCCCTAGAAGTATATTTCTCAAAGAAATTACTATGTACAGACACGACCCGTACATCAAATATATCAATATTGTTCCTAGATATGTCACTGTACAATGTATTGCACTTATGTGTTAAGCTACACTATTACTCTAGCCTGATTAAGAGCGATTTTTCGTTTCCCTGGCTATACAGCAGTAAAGGACTCAATCGTCTGAGAAAAGCGGCCCCAGCATCACCAATGAACGACGAATGACAGGCTAATGTTATCTAAAGCATTTTAACTGTGTTGAGATTATAACGTTAAATATGATGGTAAAGCGTCAATTAACACCATGTCGGCATTTTCCTGTTGACCGTCGACAGCAGTGTCGACTGTTTGACTACCTCACATTTTTGTCTTTGTGTAGTCACAGGCAAGTTCACCGGTACTTTGTGGCTTGTTTGTAAATTTGATACACCATTTTTAAGAGGTCTCCTCACAGTTACATCATCCGTTTCGGCCTCAGGCCTGTTAAGGCCTTGGGTGATGCTGTGGTGACTTCACATAAGGCCGTCCTCATTACTATATCCGGACGTCATGCTCCTGCGTTTCTGCGTGCTTGGCTACGGCGTAGCTGGGCCCAGAATCCCCTGGGAAGTGAGGTTGATGGATACTGTGGAACAGTCTCTCTTGCTTGGCATTAGCGAGCCAGATGGCCTCCTGAAAAGAGCCACTTTCAATTACAAACACAGTGAAGTCAACAGATGGAGGAGACAGAGATGGAGGGGTGTGGGGGTAGAGATGACCACGTGTTACCAGCAGACTGTGACTTGCCTAATTTATCTGACTGACGTCGGAGGAGATGGAGCATGGTCCTTTTGCTGTAGATGACGAGTAGACAAGTCTGTCTTCAGATCTGATCGCAGCAGCAAATTTGTTAGCTAATGGGCAAAACCATGTGCACTTCTGGGGAGGCAGATGTAACATGTGCAGAGAGAGTTAGATTTGCGTGGGGTGTGTTCAAACTGAAATCTAAATGCAGTGTAAAAATAAAGCAGCCAGTATTTACCCGGCACAGAAACAATATAACCCACCCAAATATAACTGTCTCTGCACATGTTACATCTGCCCCCCCCCCCTGCAGTGCACATGGTTTTGCCCATTAGCTAACAAATTTGCTGCTGCGATCAGATCTGAATTAGGCCCTAGGTCTACTTTATGTGAGGACGTGGTCATGAGAAATACATGGCACCTGGCCTCCAGCTATGGCTGAAGGACCGTTCTCATTCAACCCATAGAGAAATCAAAACCTTATCCTCCAGCTGTTGTAGATCCGCTGTGTGACGCCTGGCTGGCTGTTGGATGGTTGGCTGATACTATCGGGGGATAGAAGGAGCTTCTGCTGACCATTTTACCGTTCAGTAGGAGTGCACTGTCTGTCTGTAACGATGTGACATTGAGTGTCCTGGGTTATTTGTCTATAGCGTTTAGGTGAGGATGTGCGAGCCCACTATATATTCTACTCCGTCCTACTAGGCCGACGCCGGTGTAACCGTAATCATAGAAACATTGAAAAACAGAATTTGATGGCAGATAAGAACCACTTGGCCCATCTAGTCTGCCCATTTTTTTTTATCCTTTAGGTAATCGCAACCCTAATCCTCCACAGTGTGGACAGGTCGATGGAACCTTGTCTGATCGTCTATCTCCACATAGGATGTGAGAAGCATACGCCAGCTAAACTTTTATTATTATTATTAACATTGGGTGTAGTAGGGTATGCCGGCGGCCAGCATACCGGCGCCGGAATCCCGACCGCCGGCATACCGACAGCTGGGCGAGCGCAAATGAGACCCTTGCGGGCTTGCTGCGCTCGCCACGCTGCGGGCACGATGGCGTGCTACGCGCGCCACGCTATTTATTCTCCCTCCAGGGGGGTCGTGGACCCCCAAGAGGGAGAAAAAGTGTCGGTATGCCGGCTGTCGGGATTCCGGCGCCGGGATCCCGACAGCCGGCATATTGAAGACCACCCTTAACATTTATCTATATAGCGTTGGGGTATTACATTGCACTTTACTATAGAAACAAAAGGAGTAACTTTGCACCTGGACGGAACCATACCGCAGTGCAAGAGGTGAAAATACATATTTTGCAGGTCGTGTCAATTCTATCTGCTTCAGCATGCAGCCCACGTCCTTGGGGCGCTTCATTTGTATACTATAAGTTAGGGGCAGAGTCAGTTAAGCGCAGTAGGCACCGGAACGGATTCTGTTGTCTCAGGAGCTGCTTTCTAATGTTCAGCCTATGGAGCTACGGGCAGAAAAAGCTACTGCAACTGTATGGAAAATACGTAGCTTGAGCTACCGGTGGTCGCTGGCCCTTAACTGAATCTGCCCCTTAGAGTTTAGGCTAAGACACCTCTCCAACTCTAACACACTCTGCACGTTTTACATCTGCCCCACCTGCAGTGCAGCATGCTTTTGCCCAGATGTGAGGTGCTGCTTTCTTCCACACTTGACCTATTGACTGACGACCTTATCCATGTCGACCTAGCATCTGGATACCATTATACTTTATCAGGCATGCACTGTCCTGACCTAGTGTTGATCCGTATCCTGGGTTCCTCCAATCAGAAATCAGTTTCCTTGACATTCTGGGGCTTATCGTATGACTGAGGCCTAGTCACTGCCAGTGAGCTTAGTGGACAGCAGCCGTCACGGCTGATGGGGTCTCAGACCATTTCTAGGATAAAAATAAAATAAAATTTTTACTTACACTTTCTTGTAAAACGTATAAGATCTGACGTAGACCAATATATTATGCTGGGTCTTGTAGTTCAACAACTGAAGAGCTGCATAATAGAAGTCTGCTTTACGATAACTGGCGTTTGGGCAATGGCCTATACCTGCTTCCTGGTGGTGTCATAAGGGGAGATGTACTAAGCAGTTGCCCGTGGGAATTGGGCTCCTCGGAGTGCGCTTGTCAAACCATTGTGCAAATAACAAGGCGGTTGCGCATTTTGCGTCTGCTTTGGTAATGAACGTTACTTTGTTTAGGCGAGCGGTGTGCTTTAATATGAACATTTTCTCTCTTTTCTGTATAATTTGGAAACACCAGCCGTCGGACATAAGCTCAGGGAACCGTCAGACAAACATGAATGCCGCACAAAGAGGCCTTTCCTCTCCAGCTAATATAAAAGTAGATTGGGAAGAAGGCGCTGTAGTGACTTGTGCGCTGTGCAAGGTGGCCACGGGGGGGCTGAGGTGACCTTGCTCCCTGTGTCCTCCGCCTGTGTGAAATCACACTGACTGCTCTGCGCTGAACAACTCTGGGCAGTAATATTTTCATGATTTAATTCCTTCTGTGAATGTAATGATCATTTTGCATGAGGAGCCCGGCGCACACGCCCGCGGCCGTTCTAGCACAAACCCGTCTGTCACCTGCGATCTTTCACCGGCTGCTTTGCTGTAAAGGGAAGTGTTTTGGCTCGGGGCGTTCCGCAATGATGTGCTTTGCGCGGCATTTTATGCCTTTCTGTAGAACGCTACTTGGAAATGCTTTATAATTAGCTATTAACATAGGGTTCTCCGTTACGGATAGCCTTCTAAGATGGCGGGTTGGGGGATGAATTGGCATTTAGTAGCATTATTGGCAATAACTTGGGCTGAATTGTCATTTTATTATCGCCACCTGCCCTATTGCAGCGTATGTCGACTTTCCGGAAATCCGTCTCTGACCGCCAAATACGTATGTGTCACCTGCCCCTCATTCCTGTGCCGCGGCCTCGCTCCTGGAAGCTGGAGTAATGGATGTTTACCTGCGCGGTTGTATATGAATGCTTTTACATGTGGATAGTGAGAAAGCACCAGCCAATCAGCTCCTCACTGTCATTTTTCAAATACAGCCTGTAACATGGCAGATAGGAGCTAATTGGCCGGTGCGTTATCACTCTCCACTTTATCTCTCGCCAAGGCTTAGTACATATGGCTCTATTGGGGAGGCAATCACGAGACTGCCTATCGGGTTCCTGGCGGTCACAATGCCGACGCCGGAGTTGCGACCGGCAGTGACTTGCCACCGCCGGAATGCCGGCGCCACAGGCTTATCTCCCTCTGTGAGTGTCCACGACACCCATAGAGGGAGAATATAACCTGTGGCGAGCGCAGCGAACCACCGTGCCCGCAAGGGGCTCTCTAGCGTATACTGGCGGCCGGGATGCCGCTGTCAAATGATTATTGTAAACCGGGACCGTCCGGGGAAGGGGGCGTGGTCTTGGTTGGGGGGTGGGGGGGCGTTGCCTCACAACACATTCCCTCATCTTCAGATTTTTGGAGGTGTGCCTAGCAATCCCCGAGCTGCTGGGCTTCAGTGGCGTCACTACGGGGTTGCGGGCAGTACCCGGGTGTCACCCGCCGAGAGGTGACATCAAAGTGCCAACTCCTCCTTAGTGACGGGAGCAGGGTGCTGCAGTGTAACATTACCTGTCACAGTGTATGAGCCGGCACTACACACAGACTGGTGTACGGGGGATCGAGCTGTAAGGCCCCGCCCCCTACATGTGAGGGGAGGTCACACCCCTTTTTGCTGGCTGACGGCTAAGCCGAATGCACTATGTATGTTGTCGCACCTTTAAGGGACGAGCCAACTCCAGGTTCACTTTCCCGCACTGTTTAGATGCACGCCATCTATTCAGGGATCACCAGCTGCTTTGGTGGAGATGTATCAAGCAGTGAAATCAGCGGAGAAGTTGCTGGTAGCCTTTATCAAGTACTGGCCATCTTTTCCACTGGTCCACTTCTCTACTCTTTCCACCGATACATCTCCCCCAGTGACTGCCCTGACATACAACGTTCCCAGTTGTAGTCCACGTGGATCGTGAAGTATGAAAAAGTTGAAAAAAAATTGTGAAAAACATGTTGCCCTTTTGTCATGTCAACTTAGAAACCCCATCGACCTACTGCATGTCGACCAATAGTGGTCGATCTAATGACCGTATCCCCTAACAATTGTGCTTATACTACTCTTCTACACCTGCGTCAGCTGCTCGTTAACCACCTCGTTGTGATCTCCACGCGTCTGAGAGCTGCTTAACATGGACTAACACTCTCTTTGCATGAAAACCTAAGTCTAGTAACTACAAGTCTCAGCATGGCCTGCCATCGTATTTATAGGGAATACGTTTACCTTATGTTGTCCCCCATTGGTTTGGGGGGTGTCGGGTCTGTAAGTGATTCCTGTAAGTCGGCCAGTGTCGCCCGGTGGGCCTGTGTGCGAGACGAGATTGGTGTTGAGCAGTGAAATCCGCGACGCCGTCTCCTCCGCTTCCTTCTGGTGTCAGATGTTCTTCCACTTCATTCCGTGCCTGCCAGCAGGGTTGACACTCCTGACAGATGCCATGTGAATGGGTTACATAAATAGCAGATTGCGGCACTGCCGCGTTTCTGGGCACGGGGGACAGAATTACAGAGAGATATTTTCCTGGTGACAAGGAATCTCCGAGGCTGGATCCACACGAAGCTCTGAGCCGTGCCCGCTGCCCCGGGGGACAGTATAGGCGGCTGTGTGTTACAATCAAAACTGAATAGCAAACAACGATGGCTTATTGTTACACAAAGATGAGTTGCAACATTTCCGTAAGTGTCTGAAGCACTTACCTCCTAAGGGTTCGATTCGAATAGGGGCGAATCTGCTCACCCCATGAGTATGTGCGCGCAAATGCGGCACTTACAGCCTGCGCTGGTGTTTCCATGCCATCGCAACGTCACAACGCGCTGTCACAACGCGCTGTCACATCGCGCTAAGCACACCTTATTTAAATGACTTGTATTTAAATACGGTGCGTTTTGTGCCCGCCTCTAGTAGGGTTATATAGACCCGTTTATAGGGGGTCATTCCGAGTTGATCGCTAGCCGAAATTGTTCGCTGCGCAGTGATGATGCAAAAAAACCCGGCATTTCTGCGCATGCGGCGCAGTGCACACGCGCGATGTACTTTCACAATGGCCGATGTAGTTTCACACAAGGTCTAGCGAAGCTTTTCAGTCGCACTGCTGGCCGCAGAGTGATTGACATGAAGTGGGCGTTTCTGGGTATCAACTGACCGTTTTCAGGGAGTGTTTGAAAAAACGCAGGTGTGCCAAGAGAAACGCAGGCGTGGCTGGGCGAACGCAGGGCGTGTTTGTGACGTCAAAACAGGAACTGAACAGTCTGAAGTGATCGCAAGCGCTGAGTAGGTCTGGAGCTACTCTGAAACTGCACAATTTTGTTTCGTAGCCGCTCTGCGATCCTTTCGTTCGCACTTCTGCTAAGCTAAAATACACTCCCAGTGGGCGGCGGCATAGCGTTTGCACGGCTGCTAAAAACTGCTAGCGAGCGATCAACTCGGAATGACCCCCCCATAGACTTTTATACTATTCTCCCATGGAAACCTCAGGCAAGCATGCATAGACCGAGATGCGTTGGATTTATACCCCTATAAAGGGGCATGTTGGGGCGTCCTGGATAAACTAAATAAGATTTGGGGCAGGTCTGATTGCAGCTACATCTAGCAGGTTACAGCAAATTCCACATGCACATGTTTATACATCTCCGAGCCAGTGTCTATCCGGTGGCAGCGGAACTACAAGTCCCAGCAAAGCCAATGGTTGCCTTATGCTGTAGATGTACAGAGTTCTAAGTCGTATCTTTCTCAGGAAGCGGCATATTTCCCATAGACGAATATTAGAGGAATGTAATCTATCTATTGTAGTATAAACAGTGAATTACAAATGACAAACAACTGTCATTTCATTGTGCAGATTTATATATATTTATATAATGCGCCGATGAAAACGCAGATAGATTTACAAACATGTAGTGGAAATTATCCGTTATTCATGAAGAAATTAAATGCATTGCAAAAAAAAAAAATGTCCATTTTTCTGCTGCACCATTACAGAAAATACAATAAAACCTTCTCAGTCATAGTAATGTGAGCGCATTATGCTAAAGAGAAGGATAATTTAATAACAGTGCGGTAATCTCTGGCAACTGCTGGGTGCTGCTCGGATCTGATTAGTGAAAGTTACAGTATGGAGCGCTGCATTTACCACGCGCCATGTCCATTATAATGCGCCCTGACCGTCTTTGCAGAAGTGGTGACTGACGCACATGACGTTACAGCTCTGTCGCTGGTTGCAGAGCAGGCAGAGTATTATTCCACCCAAAAAGATCTTATCTGACATCCTGTTGCGCTCAGTATTTTTTAATTATCACTGTTAATTCTGGTTATTAATCCTCAGACGATTACGCATTAAATAATCGTTAAGAAATATTTAAAAAATTGTTTCTCTGTCTAGTGAACACGACCTGGGTGAAAACGACACGTATGATGTCCCTTGTGAAGAAGACGACATTTACGAAGACATCATCAAGGTGGAAAATCAACAGCCGATGGTAAGCGCCACAAAGACATACTGCGCATTTATTGGTAATAGGGCGCAAAATGGGGAGGGGGGGGGGGTGTCAGGTCTGCAGCGGCCTAATCTATTGGGTTGGTAATGTCTGTCCCTTAGTCCTAGCAAACTGGGCGTGTTATTTCTGCAAGGCAAAGAGAGAAACGGTGCTAAATATGGCATCCTATACAGCTTCAGATAGAGTCCCGGATACTGATATGAGCAACTGGAAACCTCAGAATACCAAATAAGCATGACAGTAACAATACAGAGGTGCTCTCACTTACTGGTTGTCTGTACGCCACGTGAGACGCCCAGCGCAACAGAGGTGTTCCGAGAGGAGTAGCGTACCGTTTTTTTTTTTTTTTTAACGTTTTGCATTTTAGTTAAATAACAGACGTAGCAAAACGCCACTCGCGGTGTACTAGGAACGGCGGGCTGCGGCTGTAACAGCACAGGATTTGGTTTTACATGCGTAAAAGGTTGCAGATGAAGCACGACAGATCTTGACGCAAGGGAAAGCCGCCGCAGCCGCTGCATCGAAACCCTTTTGCACAGATTGGGGCTCAGTCGCACACAGCTGTACAAATGTCGCACATGGAATTGATCAGTGCAATCCAGCAATGTAGTGTTGTCGCATCTGTGTGATATAATTATGTAAGACGTACATTTTGAGTGAATAAGTCATCCGGGATGTGGCGCGCAGGAGGGGGGGCTTATTTGGCAGGACTGAAGAAACCGTAAGAAAGGCTGCACCTGTAAGTATAGATCAGTCTCAGGTGCTGCTTGTCCACAGTCTGCCTCCTGAGTGGTTTACGGCTGCACAGCACAGGTGGGACGCAGCGTCCCCGTTAATGTGTTAAACATAGTGTCCTTGTGTATGGATGTGTGCCGTTCCCTGCATCCCCCGCTGTCCTTTTCCAGTTGCCCGGGGGAAACACTTACGCCTCCGATGGAGTGGAAGCAGAGAGTCTCGCTCTCTGGAACGCTTCCACTTTGCCAGGAGCTGACAAGTCGGGGAGGGGCGGCAAAAGGGCAAATGTTAAAAGATGGAAGATCCGGAGAGGCTGACTTCCCGTGCAGGCACGCGTCTGTAGTGCGAATGATCTGTCGTGTACTGTCAGAGCCCTCGCCGCGGGCTGCGCAGAGCTGATCTCCTGCTCAGAGGTGCCATGTAAGGTGCCACTTTCCAGCTGTCGCCGGACTAAACCTATATAGAATTCTAAAAATAAAAACTAAAAAGTATTTAAAAATAAAACACACACACACACACACACACACAGACACACACACACACACAGACACAGACACACACACACAGACACACACACACAGACACACACACACAGACACACACACACACACAGACACACACACACAGACACACACACACAGACACACACACACAGACACACACACACACACAGACACACACACACAGACACACACACAGACACACACACACACACACACACACACACACACACACACACTCTCTGTACAGTTTCCCTACGTGCCGGAGAAAATCCAAAGATACAGAATCTAATATCCTGTATATACGTTAGGCGAGTTCTCTTCCAGCCTAGGATAGACATTAGGCAGCAATTAGTAATGGAATAAATAAATGAATAGCGCATTACGCTTCGTTTTTTCATTATGTTGCAGCCGCGGGGCATATTGCAATTAACAATAGACGCTGCATTTGTCATTTTCTCTAAACATGATGTCTCCTTCTCCCTCCCCCAATGCCTCAGATAAGGTACATGCAGGTAAGGAAAGATTCTGTGCAATGATGAATGTTTGGTGGACAGTAAATGGCCTAGTTGTGTGAGACCTTCCCTGACCAAGGAAATGGCGGAGGACGTGTTTTGTGGGCATATTGGATCTATGAGTGGTGGAAGGGGGTGGGGGGGGGGGGGTTGTTTCATCCTGGATGGTGTCTGCTGAGGGGGAAAGGGGTTCCTGCACTAGGTTATGGCTGGTCTGAGAGGCACGGTGACCATTCTGTTGGGGACACATGTTATTTAGGAGATATCAAGGGGGTCTTACTCATGGACGACTAATGCAGCCAGCCCACAAACGCCCACCTCCACTGTATTAGGGTGTAGTTTGAGGTATCAGGGTCCACTGACAGGGTATATTGGGTAAAGGAGCTAACGCAGTCCTGTCCTGATGGAGAGTAGATAGTTTGAGGCATAATGGTGTACCACTAATACGTGATGCCAACTACAGGGGGAATTAATAGTTTCTAATAACCAGAAGTTCAAGTATGACCCCGAGCGCCATAAACACTTGAAAAATATTATTTACCTCACGATTTAGCAATGTTTTGTTCAACCTGCGCGTTAGACGACATCTGCTGTTGCCATTACACATTACGACATCGATTACAGCTGCTGTCCGGGTCGTGCTAGTAGATTTCCGCGTTTAGAGGGGTGTGGGCAATAGTCTGATGGGGTTCTGTCTCCTACACGGAACTTGCTGGAGGACTGTACGTTATACTTGCATTTGGCGCTGATCCTATAGATTTGTGGTATTTCTCTAACGTCCTAAGTGGATGCTGGGGACTCCGTAAGGACCATGGGGAATAGCGGCTCCGCAGGAGACTGGGCACATCTAAAGAAAGCTTTAGGACTATCTGGTGTGCACTGGCTCCTCCCCCTATGACCCTCCTCCAAGCCTCAGTTAGATCTTTGTGCCCGAACGAGAAGGGTGCACACTAGGGGCTCTCCTGAGCTTCTTAGTGAAAGTTTTAGTTTAGGTTTTTTATTTTCAGTGAGACCTGCTGGCAACAGGCTCACTGCATCGAGGGACTAAGGGGAGAAGAAGCGAACTCACCTGCGTGCAGAGTGGATTGGGCTTCTTAGGCTACTGGACATTAGCTCCAGAGGGACGATCACAGGCCCAGCCTCGATGGGTCCCAGAGCCGCGCCGCCGGCCCCCTTACAGAGCCAGAAGGCAGAAGAGGTCCGGAAAATCGGCGGCAGAAGACGTCCTGTCTTCAACAAGGTAGCGCACAGCACTGCAGCTGTGCGCCATTGCTCTCAGCACACTTCACACTCCGGTCACTGAGGGTGCAGGGCGCTGGGGGGGGGGGGGGGCGCCCTGAGACGCAATAAAAAACACCTTGGATGGCAAAAAATGCATCACATATAGCTCCTGGGCTATATGGATGCATTTAACCCCGGCCAGAATACATAGAAAAACGGGAGATAAGGCCGCCGATAAGGGGGCGGAGCCTATCTCCTCAGCACACTGGCGCCATTTTCCCTCACAGCTCCGTTGGAGGGAAGCTCCCTGTCTCTCCCCTGCAGTCACTACACTACAGAAAGGGTTAAAAAAGAGAGGGGGGGCACTAATTACGCGCAGTATTAAAGATACAGCAGCTATAAGGGGAAAAACACTTATATAAGGTTATCCCTGTATATATATAGCGCTCTGGTGTGTGCTGGCAAACTCTCCCTCTGTCTCCCCAAAGGGCTAGTGGGGTCCTGTCCTCTATCAGAGCATTCCCTGTGTGTGTGCTGTATGTCGGTACGTTTGTGTCGACATGTATGAGGAGAAAAATGATGTGGAGACGGAGCAGATTGCCTGTAATAGTGATGTCACCCCCTAGGGGGTCGACACCTGAGTGGATGAACTGTTGGAAGGAATTACGTGACAGTGTCAGCTCTGTATAAAAGACAGTGGTTGACATGAGACAGCCGGCTACTCAGCTTGGGCCTGTCCAGACGTCTCATAGGCCGTCAGTGGCTCTAAAGCGCCCGTTACCTCAGATGGCAGATATAGACGCCGACACGGATACTGACTCCAGTGTCGACGGTGAAGAGACAAATGTGACTTCCAGTAGGGCCACACGTTACATGATTGAGGCAATGAAAAATGTTTTACACATTTCTGATAATACGAGTACCACCAAAAAGGGGTATTATGTTCGGTGAGGAAAAACTACCTGTAGTTTTCCTGAATCTGAGAAATTAAATGAGGTGTGTGATGATGCGTGGTTTTCCCCCGATAACAACTGATAATTTCTAAAATGTTATTGGCATTATATCCTTTCCCGCCAGAGGTTAGGGTGCGTTGGGAAACACCCCCTAGGGTGGATAAAGCGCTCACACGCTTGTAAGGGCTCTACCCTCTCCTGAGATGGCCGCCCTTAAGGATCCTGCTGATAGAAAGCAGGAGGGTATCCTAAAATGTATTTACACACATACTGGTGTTATACTGCGACCAGCAATCGCCTCAGCCTGGATGTACAGTGCTGGGTTGGCGTGGTCGGATTCCCTGACTAAAAATATTGATACCCTAGATAGGGACAGTATATTTTTGCCTATAGAGCATTTAAAAGATGCATTTCTATATATGCGTGATGCACAGCGGAATATTTGCCGACTGGCATCAAGTCTAAGTGCGTTGTCCATTTCTACCAGTAGAAGGTTATGGACACGTCAGTGGTCAGGTGATGCGTATTCCAAACGGCATTTGGAAGTATTGCCTTATTAAAGGGAGGAGTTATTTGGGGTCGGTCTTTCAGACCTGGTGGCCACGGCAACAGCTGGGAAATCCACGTTTGTACCCCAGGTCGCCTCTCAACATGAGAAGACGCCGTATTATCAGGCGCAGTCTTTTCGTGGACAAGCGGGCAAAAGGTTCCTCATTTCTGCCCCGTGACAGAGGGAGAGGAAAAAGGCTGCAGAAATCAGCCAGTTCCCAGGAACAGAAACCCTCTCCCGCCTCTGCCAAGCCCTCAGTATGACGCTGGGGCTTTACAAGCAGAATCAGGCACGGTGGGGGGCCCGTCTCAATGAATTTCACCGCGCAGTGGGCTCACTCGCAAGTAGACCCCTGGATCCTTCAGGTGATATCTCAGGGGTACAAATTAGAATTCGAGACGTCTCCCCCTCGCCGTTTCCTAAAGTCGGCTTTACCGATGTCTCCTTCTGACAGGGAGACAGTTTTGGAAGCCATTCACAAGCTGTATTCCCAGCAGGTGATAATCAAGGTACCCCTCCTGCAACAGGGAACGGGGTATTATTCCACACTGTTGTGGTACCGAAGCCGGACGGCTCGGTGAGACCGATTCTAAATCTAAAATCTTTGAACACTTACATACAGAGGTTCAAATTCAAGATTGAGTCACTCAGAGCAGTGATTGCGAACCTGGAAGAAGGGGACTACATGATGTCTCGGGACATCAAGGATGCTTACCTTCATGTCAAAATGTACCCTTCTCATCAAGGGTACCTCAGGTTTATGGTACAGAACTGTCACTATCAGTTCAGACGCTGCCGTATGGATGGTCCACGGCACCCCGGGTCTTTACCAAGGTAATGGCCGAAATGATGATATTCCTTCGAAGGAAGGGAATTTTAGTTATCCCTTACTTGGACGATTCCCTGATAAGGGTAAGATCCAGGGAACAGTTGGAGGTCGGTGTAGCACTATCTCAGGTAGTGTTGCGGCAGCACGATTGGATTCTCAATGTTCCAAAATCGCAGCTGGTTCCGACGACTTGTCTTCTGTTCCTAGGGATGATCCTGGACACAGTCCAGAAAAAGGTGTTTCTCCCGGAGGAGAAAGCCAGGGAGTTATCCGAGCTAGTCAGGAACCTCCTAAAACCGAGCCAAGTCTCAGTGCATCAATGCACAAGGGTTCTAGGTAAAATGGTGGCTTCCTACGAAGCAATCCCATTCGGCAGATTCCACGCAAGAACTTTCCAGTGGGACCTGCTGGACAAATGGTCCGGGTCGCATCTTCAGATGCATCAGCGGATAACCCTGTCACCAAGGACAAGGGTGTCCCTCCTGTGGTGGTTGCAGAGTGCTCATCTTCTAGAGGGCCGCAGATTCGGCATTCAGGACTGGGTCCTGGTGACCACGGATGCCAGCCTGCGAGGCTGGGGAGCAGTCACACAGGGAAGGAATATCCAGGGCTTATGGTCAAGCCTGGAGACATCACTTCACATAAATATCCTGAAGCTAAGGGCCATTTACAATGCTCTAAGCTTAGCAAGACCTCTGCTTCAAGGTCAGCCGGTGTTGATCCAGTCGGACAACATCACGGCAGTCACCCACGTAAACAGACATGGTGGCACAAGAAGCAGGAGGGCAATGGCAGAAGCTGCAAGGATTCTTCGCTGGGCGGAAAATCATGTGATAGCACTGTCAGCAGTATTCATTCCGGGAGTGGACAACTGGGAAGCAGACTTCCTCAGCACGACCTCCACCCGGGAGAGTGGGGACTTCACCCAGAAGTCTTCCACATGATTATAAACCGTTGGGAAAAACTCGACAGGTATTGCGCCAGGTCAAGGGACCCTCAGGCAATAGCTGTAGACGCTCTGGTAACACCGTGGGTGTACCAGTCAGTGTATGTGTTCCCTCCTCTGCCTCTCATACCCAAGGTACTGAGATTGATAAGATGGAGAGGAGTAAGCACTATATTCGTGGCTCCGGATTGGCCAAGAAGGACTTGGTAACCGGAACTTCAAGAGATGCTCACGGAGGATCCGTGGCCTCTACCTCTAAGAAGGGACCTGCTCCAGCAAGGACCCTGTCTGTTCCAAGACTTACCGCGGCTGCGTTTGACGGCATGGCGGTTGAACGCCGGATCCTGAAGGAAAAAAGGCATTCCGGATGAAGTCATCCCTATCCTGATCAAAGCCAGGAAGGATGTAACAGCAAAACATTATCACCGCATTTGGTGAAAATATGTTGCGTGGTGCAAGGCCAGTAAGGCCCGACGGAGGAAATTCAACTGGGTCGATTCCTACATTTCCTGCAAACAGGAGTGTCTATGGGCCTGAAATTGGGGTCCATTAAGGTTCAAATTTCGGCCCTGTCAATTTTCTTCCAAAAAGAACTAGCTTCAGTCCCTGAAGTTCAGACGTTTGTAAAAGGGGTACTGCATATACAGCCTCCTTTTGTGCCTCCAGTGGCACTTTGGGATCTCAATGTAGTTTTTTGGGTTCCAAAAGTCACATTGGTTTGAACCACTTAAATCTGTGGAGTTAAAATATCTCACATGGAAAGTGGTCATGCTGTTGGCCCTGGCCTGGGCCAGGCGCGTGTCAGAATTGGCGGCTTTATCCTGTAAAAGCCCTTATCTGATTTTCCATTCGGACAGGGCGGAATTGAGGACTCGTCCTCAGTTTCTCCCTAAGGTGGTTTCAGCGTTTCACCTGAACCAACCTATTGTGGTGCCTGCGGCTACTAGGGACTTGGAGGACTCCAAGTTGCTAGACGTTGTCAGGGCCCTGAAAATATGTTTCCAGGACGACTGGAGTCAGAAAATCTGACTCGCTGTTTATCCTGTATGCACCCAACAAGCTGGGTGCTCCTGCTTCTAAGCAGACTATTGCTCGTTGGATTTGTAGTACAATTCAGCTTGCACATTCTGTGGCAGGCCTGTCACAGCCAAAAATCTGTAAATGCCCACTCCACAAGGAAGGTGGGCTCATCTTGGGCGGCTGCCCGAGGGGTCTCGGCTTTACAACTTTGCCGAGCAGCTACTTGGTCAGGAGCAAATACGTTTGTAAAATTCTACAAAATTGATACCCTGGCTGAGGAGGACCTGGAGTTCTCTCATTTGGTGCTGCAGAGTCATCCGCACTCTCCCGCCCGTTTGGGAGCTTTGGTATAATCCCCATGGTCCTTACGGAGTCCCCAGCATCCACTTAGGACGTTAGAGAAAATAAGAATTTACTTACCGATAATTCTATTTCTCGTAGTCCGTAGTGGATGCTGGGCGCCCATCCCAAGTGCGGATTGTCTGCAATACTGGTACATAGTTATTGTTACCAAAAAAATCGGGTTATTGCTATAGTGAGCCATCTTTTCTAGAGGCTCCTCTGTTATCATGCTGTTAACTGGGTTCAGATCACAAGTTGTACGGTGTGATTGGTGTGGCTGGTATGAGTCTTACCCGGGATTCAAGATCCTTCCTTATTGTGTACGCTCGTCCGGGCACAGTATCCTAACTGAGGCTTGGAGGAGGGTCATAGGGGGAGGAGCCAGTGCACACCAGATAGTCCTAAAGCTTTCTTTAGATGTGCCCAGTCTCCTGCGGAGCCGCTATTCCCCATGGTCCTTACGGAGTCCCCAGCATCCACTACGGACTACGAGAAATAGAATTATCGGTAAGTAAATTCTTATTTTTTGTCTTAAACGTCTTAAAAGTGTCCTGCACCTCTTACTCCTGGGGCTAAACTTACTAAAAAAAAGTGCTTTTCTGGGGCAATATTTTGCATTTAATATTATTGTATTTGATATTATTGACCCTTTACATCCAGTGTCCGAAAATGCCGCAGACCCAGTGGCAGCTGGGTAAATTTACCCCCTGGCCTTTATATAAATAATAGAACCCAAAATGTAAAAATTCAGGGTGTATGAGGTGTCTTATTATGCAGCCGTATTGGTGTTTCACACAGTGGGGTAACAGGTGAGATGTGTGATGGAGTCTTCATGTGATAGGCGCAGGAAGGGTATTGGTAGGAGCTGTATTACCCCCTATCACATCGAGCTTTCATCCGTCTGATCTGTATCTTGTGTTACTGTGTCCATCAGAAAATGGTGATGACAGAAGACGACAAAAGGAACTGCTGCCTGCTGGAAATCCGGGATACGGAGGACCGCTACTACAAGACGCTGGATGACATCCGCATAGTGAGTCCGGGGAGATGCGCTACGCGCAGGGGCGGCCGCCCTCCGCTCCTCCATATGTTATTCATTAGTATTGGAGATGGCGTCTGTAATTGTGTTTCCATCCATCGTATCACACGGCACAGGTCTCCGGCAGCTGAGAAGAGTCCGTAGTGGCGCAGGGATACCGTTATCACTGCACGTGTTCTAATTGCACTACAAAGTCTAATAAAAGAAAGTTATTGGTGCCTCTTACAGGCCGGACTTGTTTTATGTGATCACCTACCCTCCCGAGCTGGCAGTGGCCTCTCTGTTAGAGGAAGCCGGGCTTGTACCAAGTGGACACTTTACCACATTATAGCGCTTTGTTTAAGCCACGCCCACTGCTTACATCACTTGGAACCACTGCGGAGCACATAGAGACCCTGAAATAAATGTAACGCTTTGCGTCATCTTGTTGCGCAGTGATGGCGGACTGGAGTAGTGCCAGTAACAACGGGTTCCCAACCTGTGACCTTTATACAGAGGAATAATGCACATATTAAAGGTTTCCCTCATATAGTGGAGTAATTCTCTCCCGCTGTCCTTCTCAATCCTGTGCATTCTCTCCAGTCCCGGTACCTGCAGACAGTAGCCACCGGTCACTGCGCCCGCACTCTCCTGTGACAGGCCAGCATGCCCCTCCCTGCTTTATATATCCTGCTGTATATTCCACTTTCTCTCTTTCAGAATTACATGTTACCCCTGAAGCAGATCCTCTCGCCGGCGGAGATGGCTGTAATCTTCATTAATCTGGAGGTAAAATTATTGTTATTTTGCTCCTAGATATGAGATGAATGTACGTTGCCTACAGATGGTGCAGATCAGGCTGCTGGGGGGTTATAGGGGGGCCCCCTACCCCGCCCACATGGAGGCAGCGCTGTAACGGGGCTGGGGGGTTATAGGGGGGCCCCCTACCCGCACACATGGAGGCAGCGCTGTAACGGGGCTGGGAGGTTATAGAGGCCCCCCTACCCCGCCCACATGGAGGCAGCGCTGTAACGGGGCTGGGAGGTTATAGAGGCCCCCCTCACCCGCACACATGGAGGTAGCGCTGTAACGGGGCTGGGAGGTTATAGAGGCCCCCCTCACCCGCACACATGAAGGCAGCGCTGTAACGGGGCTGGGAGGTTATAGAGGCCCCCTACCCGCACACATGGAGGCAGCGCTGTAACGGGGCTGGGAGGTTATAGAGGCCCCCTACCCGCACACATGGAGGCAGCGCTGTAACGGTGCTGGGAGGTTATAGAGGCCCCCCTCACCCGCACACATGGAGGCAGCGCTGTAACAGGGCTGGGAGGTTATAGAGGCCCCCCTCACCCGCACACATGGAGGCAGCGCTGTAACGGGGCTGGGAGGTTATAGAGGCCCCCCTCACCCGCACACATGGAGGCAGCGCTGTAACGGGGCTGGGAGGTTATAGAGGCCCCCCTCACCCGCACACATGGAGGCAGCGCTGTAACGGGGCTGGGAGGTTATAGAGACCCCCTACCCACACACATGGAGGCAGCGCTGTAACGGGGCTGGGAGGTTATAGAGGCCCCCCTACCCCGCCCACATGGAGGCAGCGCTGTAACGTGGCTGGGAGGTTATAGAGGCCTCCTCACCCGCACACATGGAGGCAGCGCTGTAACGGGGCTGGGAGGTTATAGAGGCCCCCTCACCCGCACACATGGAGGCAGCGCTGTAACGGGGCTGGGAGGTTATAGAGGCCCCCTCACCCGCACACATGGAGGCAGCGCTGTAACGGGGCTTTGAGATTATAGAGGCCTGCTCACCTGCACACATGGAGGCAGCGCTGTAACGGGGCTGGGAGGTTATAAAGGCCCCCTACCCCGCCCACGTGGAGGCAGAGCTGTAACGGGGCTGGGAGGTTATAGAGGCCCCCTACCCCGCCCACATGGAGGCAGAGCTGTAACGGGGCTGGGAGGTTATAGAGGCCCCCCTACCCCGCCCACATGGAGGCAGCGCTGTAACGGGGCTGGGAGGTTATAGAGGCCCCCTACCCCGCACACATGGAGGCAGCGCGGTAACGGGGCTGGGAGGTTATAGAGGCCCCCTACCCCGCCCACATGGAGGCAGTGCTGTAACGGGGCTGGGAGGTTATAGAGGCCCCCTACCCCGCACAAATGGAGGCAGCGCTGTAACGGGGCTGGGAGGTTATAGAGGCCCCCCTGCCCGCACACATGGAGGCAGCGCTGTAACAGGGCTGGGAGGTTATAGAGGCCCCCTACCCGCACACATGGAGGCAGCGCTGTAACGGGGCTGGGAGGTTATAGAGGCCCCCTACCCGCACACATGGAGGCAGCGCTGTAACGGGGCTGGGAGGTTATAGAGGCCCCCTACCCCGCACACATGGAGGCAGCGCTGTAACAGGGCCGGGAGATTATAGAGGCCCACTACCCCGCACACATGGAGGCAGCGCTGTGTATACATGTGTCAGTGTATAAATACATGTGGTGGGGTGTGTATACATGTGTCACTGTGTATATACATGTGGTGGGGTGTGTATACATATGGCGGGGTGTATACATGTGTCAGTGTGTATATGTGTGGTAGGGTGTATACATGTGTCAGTGTGCATACATGTGGTGGGGTGTGTATACATGTGTCAGTGTGTATATACATTTGGTGGGGTGTGTATATATGTACCAGTGTGTATACATGTGGCGGGGTGTATACATGTGGGGTATATACATGTGACAGTGTGTATACATGTGGCGGGGTGTGTATATATGTGACGGTGTGTATACATGTGGTAGGGTGTATACATGTGTCGGTGTGTATATACATGTGGTGGGGTGTATACATGTGTCAGTGTGTATACATGTGGTAGGGTGTATACATGTGGCAGTGTGTATACATGTGGTGGGGTGTGTATATATGTGACAGTGTGTATACATGTGGTAGGGTGTATACATGTGGCAGGGTATATACATGTGTCAGTGTGTATATATGTGGTAGGGTGTATACATGTGTCAGTGTGTATATATGTGGTAGGGTGTATACATGTGGTGGGGTATATACATGTGTCAGTATGTATACATGTGTCAGGGTGTATACATGTGGTGGGGTGTGTATATATGTACCAGTGTGTATACATGTGGTGTGTATACATGTGGTGGGGTGTATATATGTGTCAGTGTGTATACATGTGGTAGGGTGTATACATGTGTCAGTGTGTATATATGTGGTGGGGTGTATATATGTGTCAGTGTGTATATATGTGGTGGGGTATATACATGTGTCAGTATGTATACATGTGGTGGGGTGTGTATATATGTACCAGTGTGTATACATGTGGTGGGGTGTGTATATATGTGTCAGTGTGTATACATGTGGTAGGGTGTATACATGTGTCAGTGTGTATACATGTGGTGGGGTGTATACATGTGTCATTGTGTATACATGTGGTGGGGTGTATACATGTGTCAGTGTGTATACACCCCATTTCAACATGTGTCAGTGTGTATATACATGTGTCAGTGTGTGTGTGTGTGTGTGTGTATATATATATATATATTATGTGTGTGTCAGTGTGTATATACATGTGTCAGTGTGTATATATGTGGCAGGGTGTGTATATACATGTGTCGGTGTGTATATACATGTGTCGGTGTGTGTATATACATGTGTCCGGTGTGTATATACATGTGTCAGTATGTATACATGTGGTGGGGTGTATACATGTGTCAGTGTGTATATATGTATGTGTCAGTGTGTATATACCTGTGTCAGTATGTATACATATGGTGGGGTGTATACATGTGTCGGTGTGTATATACATGTGTCAGTGTGTATATATATATATATATATATATATATATATATATATATGTGTCAGTGTGTATATACTTGTGTCAGTATGTATACATGTGGCAGGGTGTATACATGTGTCGGTGTGTATATACATGTGGCAGGGTGTATACATGTGTCGGTGTGTATATACATGTGGTGGGGTGTATATATGTGGCAGGGTGTATACATGTGTCGGTGTGTATATACATGTGTCGGTGTGTATATACATGTGGTGGTGTGTATATACATGTGGCAGGGTGTATATATGTGGCAGGGTGTATACATGTGTCGGTGTGTATATACATGTGGTGGGGTGTATATATGTGTCAGTGTGTATACATGTGTCAGTGTGTATATACATGTGTCAGTGTGTGTGCCTGTATATATGTACACTAATCACGCTCTGCTCTCCTGTCCCCAGGAACTAATAAAGGTCCATTTTAACTTCCTGCGCACCATAGAGATGTCCATCATGTCGGGCGGAAGCACCATCGGGCAGGTCTTCCTGGACTACAAGGAAAGGTAAGATAAACCAGTCACCGCCTTCCCATTCCTGTGGCTAATGCCCGATCTCCTCTTCTGTCATACATACGTCATTATGTTACACGGCTCATACACGGTACAGTCTGCACTGCAGGTGTGATACAGACACAGCACACGGATCCGTTCTACATATTACACCTGTCCTGCCCAAGAGTAGGCTACAAACCCCATCCGCAGTATCTGGTAACTGTCCCTGCATTGCCACCTGCTGGCAGACCGTGATATTACAGCAGGCTTCCTGTACTCCTGAGGCTCCATTAACTAATAATGACTGTATTACATGATGGAAAACATGACGAGTGTGTAGAATATCCAGAATTACATAAATCTTCCGTACATCAGGGCTCACCAGGTTTTTACTGGGAAAGGCTGAACATATTATATCCACGACACAGTCTGGAGGTTTTACAGATAGCCATAAGGGAAACTTGGAGGACCATGAATAGGCCCACGGGCCACCAATTGGACGGCCGATCTTGTCACTGCTTCGGGTCATCATTCTCTACAGAGATAGATACAGTATACATATGATGAATACAAAGTGGTCTGTATTTGGGTAAAGACGTTTCTATGAGAGACTGGGAGTGGCAGGCTAAATACTGTACTGCAGATAGTGGAATCCGTTCCCCATATAACTGTATTCCACAAAACCAAACTAGATACTGGAAATTATACCCCCTAGACTAGCACAATGGGGTAATAAGGGTATCAGGGGTCTCTCACAGTATGCTGCATCTCCTCGTACAGTTCACAATATGAGCTGCTTGAGGAGACTGTGTGTTACAGTACAGGGACTGTCCAGATGAAGGGAAGTGGTACTGAGCAGGCAAACGTTAAGACCAGATACTAGGACCACCGTGCAGTATATTCTGTAGAGCAGACGTTGTGCTGTGTAGTAGATAGCTACTCTATAATATCACCTGTAAGACATTATTGTGTGTGGACTGATCAGGGCAGGAGAGGATGACTAGCGGATATCGCTGGTCATTGTCACCAAGCTCCCATTAGCCGTGTGGCACAGTGACAGTAGTATGACCTGCTGCATGCAATTACAGCTTCCTCCTGGGGAATATACAATGGCAAAAAGCAATACTGGTCTTGTTATCCACTCAGAGGGACGCATATACGGCCTAATTCAAGGTTAATTGCAAAACAACATTTTCCTCTAATGGGCAAAACCATGCTGCACTGCAGGGGGGGGCAGATATAACTTGTGAAAAGAGAGTTAGATTTGGGTGGGGTGTGTTCAAACTGAACTGGATAGGTTACATTCTCAGTGATGTCACTGTCTCCTAGTAACTGGATAGACTGCACTCTCAGTGATGTCACTGGCTCCTAGTAACTGGATAGACTGCACTCTCAGTGATGTCACTGGCTCCTAGTGACTGGATAGGCTGCACTCTCAGTAATGTCACTGGCTCCTAGTGACTGGATAGGCTGCATTCTCAGTAATGTCACTGGCTCCTAGTGACTGGATAGGCCGCACTCTCAGTGATGTCACTGGTTCCTAGTGACTGGATAGGCTGCACTCTCAGTGATGTCACTGGTTCCTAGTGACTGGATAGGCTGCACTCCCAGTGATGTCGCTGGCTCCTAGTGACTGGATAGGCTGCACTCTCAGTGATGTCACTGGTTCTGAGTGACTAGATAGGCTGCACTCTCAGTGATGTCACTGGCTCCTAATGAAGGAGTAAGCTAAACCCTGTCACAATCCATGCAGATCCTCTTTCCTGCCTGGAGTGTCGCTCTCTTCTCTGGTCTCTCTGTCAGATTGTGCTAGAAGCACCAGAGTGGAGAGTGACACCCCAGACAACAAAGAGGAGCTGCACAGATTGTGGCAGGTGCTGGGTGCTAGAATGAACACTAGTGATAACTTAGCGTTCTATAATAGAGGGATGGGTGGACACCATATCTCTGCGTTCCATGATCACTGCGTCATCATGTAGCGGGGGGGATACCACACCCGTTTACTACATATTGTCACATTTCCCATGATTCATTTCCTGTGTATGTTGACCACATGTTAAGGTCTCTGCAAAGCATGCTATAATTATAAAACACATGTGGTGATCACTGTTACTATCTGGTACATTAACCTTTTATACCTGTCATCCATGCCATAAGCGTGGAAGATCTGTGCATCGTGCTGGGAGATAGATGGGGGAGGTCACGTCATGTATATCAGTCATGGTTGCTGTATGCTACCTCTGCTCATTATTCTGCATGCAGATTCGCCGTACATTCCCAGGATAGAGAGAATTGTAAATGAGATACAGACTGACCCAGCGGTGACCCTTCAGGATTAATTTCTGCTGCTGTCAGCTCCGCATTGTTCTGCGGCGGAGATTCGCCGTGTAAATAAAGCAATAGCCTGCTAATAAGGACATAAGCTGACAGATCGGCATCTTCCTGGAGGAACTCCGCGGCGGATATCGCTGGCTGATAACCTGTGTGAGAGAGACGCGGACTAGCTGTCAGCACACGCAGCCATCGCATCTGCTGCGTATGTACAGAGGCGTGCGGGTCGCTCAGATCCCAGGCTGCGAGGAGAACTCTGCCCTGGCCAGGATTATAAATGTGTATTATTGATCACTAGGCAACCCATTATCTCCTCAATATGCAAGTCTAGGACTGATGACACGTATATAGAGAAGTAACCGGGTCTATGGTCAGGCTCTGGAGGCAGGAGTCTAGGGCAGCACCGACCCGTAGCTGCTTCTTCTCTTCCGTATTGTGCAGCCACTAATATAGTCAGTACAGTAAAGGAAAGGGCCTTTACACATTGCCCAGCTCCTCCTGGTGTGCTTCAGGTGCATTGGGATACCGGGTACCTGTCCATCAGACAAAGACGACTAGTGATATCTTTACAATAGGAGCATTATCATATACAGTGCATCCGGAAAGTATTCACAGCGCTTCACTTTTTCCGCATTTTATGTTACAGCCGTATTAAAAATGGAATAAATTCATTTTCCCCCCTCAAAATTCTACATACAATACCCCATAGTGACAGCATCAAAAAAATTATTTTTTCAGATTTTTGCTAATTTATTAAAAATAAAAAACTAAGAAACCACATGTACATAAGTATTCACAGCCTTTGCTCAATACTTTGTTGATGCACCTTTGGCAGCAATTACAGCCTCAAGTCTTTTTGAATATGGTGCCACAAGCTTGGCACACCTGTCTTTGGGCAGTTTCGCCCATTCCTCTTTGCAGCACCTCTCAAGCTCCATCAGGTTGGATGGGAAGCGTGGTTGCACAGCAATTTTCAGATCTCTCTCTTAAAATCGGTTTTAAGTCTGGGCTCTGGCTGGGCCACTCAAGGACATTCACAGAGTTGTCCTGAAGCCACTCCTTTGATATCTTGGCTGTGTGCTTAGGGTCATTGTCCTGCTGAAAGATGAACCGTCTCCAGAGTCTGAAGTCAAGAGCGCTCTGGAGCAGGTTTTCATTCAGGATGTCTCTATACCAGGCATGTCCAAACTGCGGCCCTCCAGCTGTTGTGAAACTACATATCCCAGCATGCCCTGACACA
Source organism: Pseudophryne corroboree (assembly GCF_028390025.1). Classification (NCBI taxonomy): domain Eukaryota; kingdom Metazoa; phylum Chordata; class Amphibia; order Anura; family Myobatrachidae; genus Pseudophryne; species Pseudophryne corroboree. Next base: position 14,189,890 of record NC_086451.1, read on the forward strand.
GTTTTGCTGTCAGATAATGCTAAAGCTGTGTAAGGGCATGCTGGGATGTGTAGTTTCTCAATAGCTGGAGTGCCGCAGTTTGGACATGCCTGCTCTATACATTGCTGCAGTCATCTTTCCCTGTATCCTGACTAGTCTCCCAGTTCCTGCCGCTGAAAAACATCCCCACAGCATGACGCTGCCACCACTATGCCTCACTGTAGGGATGGTATTGGCCTGGTGATGAGCGGTGCCTGGTTTCCTCCAAACATGACGCCTGGCATTCACGCCAAAGAGTTCAATCTTTGTCTCATCAGACCAGAGAATTTTGTTTCTCACGGTCTGAGAGTCCTTCAGGTGCATTTTGGCAAACTACAGGCGGGCTGCCATGTGCTTTTTACTAAGGAGTGGCTTCCGTCTGGCCACTCTACCATAGAGGCCTGATTGGTGGATTGCTACAGAGATGGTTGTCCTTCTGGAAGGTTCTCCTCTCTCCACAGAGGAATGATGTAGCTCTGACAAAGTGACCATCGGGTTCTTGGTCACCTCCCTGACTTGGGCCCTTCTCCCCCGATCGCTCGGATTAGACGGACTGCCAGCTCTAAGAAGAGTCCTGGTGGTTCCAGACTACTTCCATTTACTGATGATGGAGGCCACTGTGCTCATTAAGTCCTTCAAAGCAGCAGATATTTTTCTGTACCCTTCCCCAGATTTGTGCCTCGAGACAATCCTGACTCAGAGGTCTACAGACATGTCCTTTGACATCATGCTTGGTTTGTGCTCAGACATGCACTGTCAAGTGTGGGACCTTATATAGACAGGCGTGTTCCTTTCCAAATCATGTCCAATCAACTGAATGTACCACAGGTGGACTCTGATTATCTGTAGGAACATCTCAAGTATGATCAGTGAAAACAGTATGCACCTGAGCTCAATTTTGAGCTTCATGGCAAAGGCTGTGAATACTTGTGATTTCTTAGTTTTTATTTTTAATAAATTTTCAAAAATCTAAAAAAAAAAAAATTCACGTTGTCATTATGGGGTATTGTGTGTTAAATTTGGAGGGAAAAATTTAATTCATTTTGAATTAAGGCTGTAACATAAGAAAATGTGGAAAAAGCGAAGCGCTGTGAATACTTTCCGGATGCACTGTATCCATGAGGTGTCTTCATACTCTTGATTCATACAGGATTCCATATTACATACGATTTGGTGTGATTGTAGTTTAAGGTTGAACAGTGATGCGATAATATACTTTACATTACTGTACATTCTGTAGCTTCACTAATAACGCCATCCAGTGGTGAAAACTCAGGCGAGAAAAGAAAACAAAGACGTACTGGGGAGACGATTTATTGGCTCGGGTGTTTCGGGGTTTTAAAAGTCTTTTACTTTGCATTAGGAAGGGGACTCATCTAACCCCCAGATCCCAATTTAAGCGTCTCACACTCCCTTACGAAGCCCTCCCTTTACACTCCTGCAAACTTTACACAAATGAGTGCCACCTCTACTGCAAACTGGTTTCCGCCTCCCTTTCCCGCCTCCAAGATTTTGCCTTTTTGTGCTCCTTACCTCTGGAATTCTCTACCTCTCCCTATGAGACTCTCCACCTCTCTACACAACTTCAAATGGGCTCTCAAGACCCATTTCTTGATGAAAACCTGCTCTTCTCCTACTACCTTATCCTATCCTTACTACCCCATCTGTGTCACCCCTGTCCGTCTTCCCCTCCCCTTTAGAATGTAAGCTCTGATGAGCCCTCTTCCCTCATGTGCTTTTCCTTCCCTCACTTATAGCATCTTCTACTTTAATTTTAGAAGTCCACGTTTGGTTCTACCATTATGAGAAAATGCGTCTTTCACAGCTCAGTGCTTTAACGCTTTCTTTTTCTGTTACTGAAATTGGCTCAGGGTCCCGTGGCTGGCTATATAATACCAGGTGGAGACCCTATTATAGGAATGAATCTATAGAGCAGATGCAGACTCCCCGATGTTCTGTGTAGGCGGTCAGCACCGCACTCTCTCGGAGAATTACAGAACCAGGGCGCTTATTGAATAGTTAAATGATTACAGCGCTGTGAAACCACGAGACTGCATTGTCCGCACTAATTTGTTTCTAATTATCTGCAATCTCCTCTGACAGTCTCATAATTGCTTTTTTTCTTTCTCTCTCTTCTGTGTCTTGTGGAACATTAAATTATATTTTGTTATGTTACTGGCTGTAAGAAACCTATTAATGGTGCTAACTATCGTGTTTATTTTAATGATTGCTTTAAATCTGAGTTGGGAATTTTTTGTTAGACGTTTGGTTTAGTCTGTAGAAACAGGCAGGGGAAGTGGATGCAGAACATTTTAAAGGGACGGCACACTAAATCCCAGCATCTAGGAAATAATATTTTCGTGAGGAAATGAAACACACAATTTTTTTTACATTTTTTTTTACAGAATGTTTCTTTGTTCAAGCATCAACATAACATTGCGGTGCAGATTTATACAATAGAGTACACTGTTACAGCATATGACACAGCGCCACCTGCTGTCCCTCCAGTGTAGTTTCTCAAGCCCTGCTCAGCCTGCAGCTGTTGCTCTATACCAACAGAGTTATTCTAATCCTGCTGCTGGGTGGTGATGATTTTGGCTAGTAGATGGGTGCTGCTTCTTTTCCTGTCTCAGAGTGTATCACATTGTAACGGTCTCCAATAAGTAGTATCGCCCTTCAGACTTTGAACAAGTCTCAGTATTGAGCAAAACTATTTTCATTGGTATTTTATAGATGCGTTTACAATAATTCATGGTCGGCGGGAGTTTACCTTTCAAATTATATTTTTAGTGTTATGGTAGCTTTTAAAGCTGCGTAACTCGTTATTGACACACTTTTCCAAATGTGCTCCTCGCCTTTTATAGGTAGCCAAGGGAAATGACCGGGAGGTTGGGGTTTTTTTATGTGGTGGATACAATTGGCTTAAATCTGAATTGCGCATAATGTGAATGCCGCTGGGGATTCATTTTCCTGTTATTGCTGGCTGGTATTTCTGGTTGGCAAGGCATGGAGAAGTGAGGTGCGGTTATTAATTCAGGGTGTATTCGCTCCCAAAGGGTTGCGTTGGCTCGTACGTCTGTTTTATGTGGCTTAAGATGAGGACCAGTGGATGCAGCAGGTTAGCGTGCCAGCCAATCCCTGTGTTACATAACAGCTGGCACGGCATCACGCGTTACTTATAATACAACGTCTGTTAATGCTGAAAAGTGGCCGCAAATTGCAGCTCCTCTTTGGAAAGGAAAGAATATGTAATTACCGGTAGAGGACGCTTGTAACAGCGCCGCAGTAACTACACGTATCTGATGATTCCCCGTCCGAACAGCCCAGCGTGCTCGGATTAATTTCACAGACTGGCCTTTATATCAGGAGGAGGGCTGGGAGCAGGAAAATTCTACTTTTTGGTTCGTCTCCCAGTTTATTCACTTGTGGTTTGGAAATTGGAACATTTGGTTTTGCTTTAAATCTTCCAGCAATCCTGACTTTATAGTTACGGTTTTCTGGGCCTGGCGCAGCGCCTGCTCGGGCTGAGGATCTCCATATAGAACTGGGCGGAGGTGGCGCAGACGTCAACCGCAGCACAGAATTAGTTTGGTGTCTTTTAGAGATTTACAGATTCTTGGCAATGGGGATATAGTGCAGAACTCGGTGAAGATGAAGATCTCTGCCGTGCATTCGGTCCTTGGCCGAGCGCAGTTTCTGAAGCTGCGTTTTCTACCCCCGCAGAGATACTTTCATGGGTTTGGACGGTTTCTGTAATGTTTGAGGACTTGTCAGATTGTATTGGATTTGTCAGAAATGGCGCGGCGTTATCCAGCCGTAGCATTAGTATAAAGACGCAGATGGCGGCCACGTCAGATTCAGGCCCACAAGAGATAGTAAAGTCTCATTTCCAATGTCAGACAGGGCCGTACGCCACAATCCACTTGTAGGAAATTGTATTAGACAGCGCTCACAGTTACCGTACGCTGGTCCAGGCTGTGTAGGTCTCTCAGGACGCAGGTTAAATCCCTGTGTTCAGGATCTTAATGTGAACCTTCATTGTCCTGAAAGTCCATCCAGCGACTCTCCCTCCAGTCAATGCACAATTTATGTCACCAGTAAAAATATCTTGATGAACTTCTGTTATTAATTCCGTGTATTATTTAACGTCCGACGCTTGTGTACCGCCAGGCTGCTGATATACGGAGAGTACTGCAGCCACATTGAATATTCCCAGAAGACGTTGGACCAGCTGATCGCCACCCGGGAAGACATTAGGATAAAAATTGAGGTGGGTACAGTGGCTGATTCTCCATCATACGCAGCAGCGTTTATTGGCGGTCGCCACCCTGCGACTTTATTCAAATACAGCTACAAACTCCTTCCCTTCGCATGGCCAAATGCACAAGGCCTGAGACGTCCACTTTTAGCGCCCGTGCACGCTGTAATAGCGATTGCTGCATGCTTATAAGCCACCATTGGTCTGAATGAGACCCACCATTTATAATCAACGCTCCACTCACCCCAGTCTCCTCCCTTGTCCCCGCCCACAGGAATGCTCCGTGAAGGTGCAAGATGGGAAGTTTAAGCTTCAAGATCTGATGGTGATTCCTATGCAGAGAGTCCTGAAGTATCACCTGCTGCTTAAAGTACGTATGGACCGTTATTATGAGGTTTCCCGGCTGTGGGGTAATCCTTGTTGCCTGGTGATGCTGTATGCAGAGATTCTCTATGCAGTCTGTGCCTTGTTAGTGCCCCCTGCTGTACACCGTCGCGGTATCTTCTTAAATGTCACTGAGCTAGTGCAGACTTGTGTGTAGAGGGTGTGACGGCATGCTGGGACGTGTAGTTCCACAACAGGTTTTCTGATACTACCGCACTTTGTGCACACACAGGAACTTCTCAGCCACACTGCGGATTGCCCAGAGAGACACACGCTGAAAGAAGCACTGGAAGCCATGCAGGTAAGTGAACCCCTTGTCGTCGTCGGCACAGCGGACCTAGTTTAATGTTTCATTTATATTTCTTATTTCTCTGACGTCCTAGTAAATGCTGGGTACTCCGTAAGGACCAAGGGGAATAGACGGCTCCGCAGGAGACTGGGCACTCTTAAAAGAAAGATTAGGTACTATATCTGGTGTGCACTGGCTCCTCCCTCTATGCCCCTCCTCCAGACCTCAGTTAGAATCTGTGCCCGGCCAGAGCTGGATGCACACTAGGGGCTCTCCTGAGCTTACTAGAAAAGAAAGTATATTTAGGTTTTTTATTTTCAGTGAGATCTGCTGGCAACAGACTCACTGCTACGTGGGACTGAGGGGAGAGAAGCAAACCTACCTGCTTGCAGCTAGCTTGTGCTTCTAAGGCTACTGGACACCATTAGCTCCAGAGGGATCGAACACAGGGCCCGACCTCGATTGTCCGTTCCCGGAGCCGCGCCGCCGTCCCCCTTGCAGAGCCAGAAGACGGAAGAACCAGGAGAAAATCGGCGGCTGAAGACTCCGGTCTTCAATAAGGTAGCGCACAGCACTGCAGCTGTGCGCCATTGCTCCCACAGCACACCACACGCTCCGGTCTCTGGTGGGTGCAGGGCGCTGGGGGGGGGGGGGGCGCCCTGGGCTGCAATAAGTATACCTTTTGGCACAAAAAGCACATAATACAGTGTATAACACTGTATATGTGCAAAAAACCCCGCCATTAACATTATAAAAAGCGGGAGAAGCCCGCCGCTGAAGGGGCGGGGCTATCTTCCTCAGCACACCGGCGCCATTTTTTCTTCACAGCTCCGCTGGAAGGAAGCTCCCCAGGCTCTCCCCTGCAGTATACACTACAAGAAGGGTAAAAAAGAGAGGGGGGCACATAAATTTAGGCGCAAAAGGTGATATAAGCAGCTATTGGGGGAAAATTCACTTTGTGTTAGTGTAAATCCCTCTGTTATATAGCGCTCTGGTGTGTGCTGGCATACTCTCTCTCTGTCTCCCCAAAGGACTTTGTGGGGTCCTGTCCTCAGTCAGAGCATTCCCTGTGTGTGTGTGCGGTGTGTCGGTACGGCTGTGTCGACATGTTTGAGGACGCTTACGTGGAGGCGGAGCAGGAGCCGATAAGTGTGATGTCGCCCCCTGCGGGGCCGACACCAGAGTGGATGGATATATGGAAGGTATTAACCGACAGTGTCAACTCCTTGCATAAAAGGTTCGATGACGTAACAGCTTTGGGACAGCCGGCATCTCAGCCCGCGCCTGCCCAGGCATCTCAGAGGCCATCAGGGGCTCAAAAACGCCCGCTACCTCAGATGGCAGACACAGATGTCGACACGGAGTCTGACTCCAGTGTAGACGAGGATGAGACAAATGTACAGTCCACAAGGGCCAACCGATGCATGATTACGGCAATGAAAAATGTGTTGCACATTTCTGACATTAACCCGGTTACCACAAAAAAGGGTATTATGTTTGGGGAGAAAAAGCAGCCAGTGACTTTTCCCCCATCTGATGAGTTAAATGAATTGTGTGAAGAAGCGTGGTGTTCCCCAGATAAGAAATTAGTGATTTCTAAGAGGTTACTAATGGCGTACCCTTTCCCGCCAACGGACCGGTTACGTTGGGAAACATCCCCTAGGGTGGACAAGGCGCTCACACGCTTATCAAAAAAGGTGGCACTGCCGTCTCAGGATACGACCGCCTTAAAGGAGCCTGCAGATAGAAAGCAGGAGGCTATCCTGAAGTCTGTGTATACACACTCAGGTACTATACTGAGACCTGCAATTGCTTCAGCATGGATGTGTAGTGCTGCAGCTGCTTGGTCTGATACCCTGTCAGATAACATTGATTCCCTTGACAGGGATACTATTTTGCTAACCATAGAGCATATTAAAGACGTCGTCTTATATATGAGGGATGCACAGAGGGACATTTGCCGGCTGGCATCTAGAATTAATGCAATGTCCATTTCTGCCAGGAGAGTATTATGGACTCGGCAGTGGACAGGTGATGCTGATTCTAAAAGGCACATGGAGGTTTTGCCTTATAAGGGTGAGGAATTGTTTGGGGACGGTCTCTCGGACCTCGTATCCACAGCAACAGCTGGGAAGTTGACTTTTTTACCTCAGGTTCCCTCACAGCCTAAGAAAGCACCGTATTATCAAGTACAGTCCTTTCGGCCTCAGAAAGGCAAGCGGGTCAGAGGCGCGTCCTTTCTGCCCAGAGGCAGGGGTAGAGGGAAAAAGCTGCACCAGACAGCCAGTTCCCAGGAACAAAAATCCTCCCCTGCTTCCACTAAGTCCACCGCATGACGCTGGGGCTCCACAGGTGGAGCCAGGTGCGGTGGGGGCGCGTCTCCGGAACTTCAGCGACCAGTGGGTTCGCTCACAGGTGGATCCCTGGGTTCTACAAGTGGTATCTCAGGGATACAAGCTGGAGTTCGAGGCGTCTCCCCCTAGCCGTTACCTCAAATCAGCCTTGCCAGCTGCTCCCAAGGAAAGGGAGGTAGTACTGGCGGCAATTCACAAGCTGTACCTTCAGCAGGTGATAATCAAAGTTACCCTCCTTCAACAGGGACGGGGTTACTATTCCACAATGTTTGTGGTACCGAAACCAGACCGTTCGGTGAGACCCATTCTAAATTTGAAATCCTTGAACACTTATATAAGGAAGTTCAAGTTCAAAATGGAATCGCTCAGGGCGGTTATTGCAAGCCTGGAAGAGGGGGATTTTATGGTGTCACTGGACATCAAGGATGCTTACCTACATGTCCCCATTTACCCACCTCACCAGGAGTACCTCAGGTTTGTGGTACAGGACTGTCATTACCAATTCCAGACGTTGCCGTTTGGTCTGTCCACGGCACCGAGGGTATTTACCAAGGTAATGGCCGAAATGATGATACTCCTTCGAAAGAAGGGAGTTATAATTATCCCGTACTTGGACGATCTCCTTATAAAGGCAAGGTCCAAGGAGCAGTTGTTAGTCGGAGTAGCACTATCTCGGGATGTGCTACAACAGCACGGCTGGATTCTGAATATCCCAAAGTCGCAGCTGATTCCTACGACGCGTCTGCTGCTGTTGGGCATGATTCTGGACACAGAACAGAAGAAGGTGTTTCTCCTGGAGGAGGAGGCCCAGGAATTGTCATCCCTGGTCAGGGACCTCCTGAAACCAAAACAGGTGTCGGTGCATCACTGCACGCGAGTCCTGGGAAAGATGGTAGCTTCTTACGAAGCAATTCCCTTCGGCAGGTTCCATGCAAGGATCTTTCAGTGGGATCTGTTAGACAAGTGGTCCGGATCGCATCTTCAGATGCAGCGCTTGATCACCCTGTCCCCGAGGGCCAGGGTGTCTCTGCTGTGGTGGCTGCAGAGTGCTCATCTTCTCGAGGGCTGCAGATTCGGCATTCAGGACTGGGTCCTGGTGACCACGGATGCAAGCCTCCGAGGTTGGGGGGGGCAGTCACTCAGGGAAGAAACTTACAAGGACAGTGGTCGAGTCAGGAGACTTCCCTACACATAAATATTCTGGAACTAAGGGCCATTTACAAGGCCCTGAGTCAAGCAGAACCCCTGCTTCAAAACCAACCGGTGCTGATTCAGTCAGACAACATCACGGCGGTCGCCCATGTAAACCGACAAGGCGGCACAAGAAGCAGGATGGCGATGGCAGAAGCCACAAGGATTCTTCGATGGGCGGAGAATCACGTGCTAGCACCGTCAGCAATGTTCATTCCGGGAGTGGACAACTGGGAAGCAGACTTCCTCAGCAGGCACGACCTCCACCCGGGAGAGTGGGGACTTCATCCAGAAGTCTTCAAGCTGATTGTAAATCGTTGGGAAAGGCCACAGGTGGACATGATGGCGTCCCGCCTCAACAAAAAGCTAAAAAGATATTGCGCCAGGTCAAGGGACCCTCAGGCGATAGCTGTGGACACTCTAGTGACACCGTGGGTGTATCAGTCGGTTTATGTGTTCCCTCCTCTTCCTCTCATACCAAAGGTACTGAGGATAATAAGAAAGAGAGGAGTAAGAACTATACTCATCGTTCCGGATTGGCCAAGAAGAACTTGGTACCCGGAACTACAAGAAATGATCTCAGAGGACCCTTGGCCTCTGCCGCTCCGACAGGACCTGCTACAGCAGGGGCCCTGTCTGTTCCAAGACTTACCGCGGCTGCGTTTGACGGCATGGCGGTTGAACGCCGGATCCTAATGGAAAAGGGCATTCCAGATGAAGTCATTCCTATGCTGATTAAAGCTAGGAAGGATGTGACAGCAAAACATTATCACCGCATATGGCGAAAATATGTTGCTTGGTGTGAGGCCAGGAAGGCCCCAACAGAGGAATTTCAGCTGGGTCGATTTCTGCACTTCCTACAGTCAGGAGTGACTATGGGCCTTAAATTGGGATCCATTAAAGTCCAGATTTCGGCCCTGTCTATTTTCTTTCAAAAAGAACTGGCTTCACTGCTCTGAAGTTCAGACGTTTGTTAAGGGAGTGCTGCATATTCAGCCCCCTTTTGTGCCTCCAGTGGCACCTTGGGATCTCAAAGTTGTGTTGGATTTCCTAAAATCACATTGGTTTGAGCCACTTCAGACCGTGGAGTTGAAGTATCTCACGTGGAAGGTAGTCATGCTGTTGGCCTTGGCCTCAGCTAGGCGTGTGTCAGAATTGGCGGCTTTGACCTGTAAAAGCCCATATCTGATTTTCCATATGGACAGGGCAGAATTGAGGACTCGTCCCCAATTTCTCCCAAAGGTGGTATCAGCGTTTCATTTGAACCAACCTATTGTGGTGCCTGCGGCTACTCGGGACTTGGAGGATTCCAAGTTGCTGGACGTAGTCCGGGCCCTGAAAATCTATGTTTCCAGGACGGCTAGAGTCCGAAAAACTGACTCGCTGTTTATCCTGCATGCACCCAACAAGCTGGGTGCTCCTACTTCAAAGCAGACTATTGCTCGCTGGATCTGTAGCACGATTCAACTTGCACATTCTGCGGCGGGACTGCCGCATCCTAAATCAGTAAAAGCCCATTCCACGAGGAAGGTGGGCTCTTCTTGGGCGGCTGCCCGAGGGGTCTCGGCTTTACAACTTTGCCGAGCTGCTACTTGGTCGGGATCAAACACTTTTGCAAAATTCTACAAGTTTGATACCCTGGCTGAGGAGGACCTTGAGTTTGCTCATTCGGTGCTGCAGAGTCATCCGCACTCTCCCGCCCGTTTGGGAGCTTTGGTATAATCCCCATGGTCCTTACGGAGTACCCAGCATCCACTAGGACGTCAGAGAAAATAAGAATTTACTCACCGGTAATTCTTTCTCGTAGTCCGTAGTGGATGCTGGGAGCCCGTCCCAAGTGCGGACTTTCTGCAATACATGTATTTAGTTATTGCTTAACTATAGGGTTATTGTTATGAGCCATCTGTTGAATGAGGCTCAGTTGTTGTTCATACTGTTAACTGGGTATAGTTATCACAAGTTGTACGGTGTGATTGGTGTGGCTGGTATGAGTCTTACCCTGGATTCCAAATCCTTTCCTAGTAATGTCAGCTCTTCCGGGCACAGTTTCCCTAACTGAGGTCTGGAGGAGGGGCATAGAGGGAGGAGCCAGTGCACACCAGATATAGTACCTAATCTTTCTTTTAAGAGTGCCCAGTCTTCTGCGGAGCCCGTCTATTCCCCTTGGTCCTTACGGAGTACCCAGCATCCACTACGGACTACGAGAAATAGAATTACCGGTGAGTAAATTCTTATTTTTACTATATACGTGGTAGAGCTCCATCATGGCAGAGACAGGTTGTGTAAATGTTATTATATGATAAAGTATAATGTGAAACACACATTCTAAACGTGTCTGATGTAAACCGGCCATAGGGGGCGCTGTTGCATCAGAGTTTATAACGACGACTGATTTATGTTGGTTGTGCACTGAGATTCCCTTGATATCTTTTCTTGGACATTCATAGAAATATAAAGTTAAAATAATGTTTATTCTCCTTTAAAAGTAACATGGGGGGGATTCAATTAGCTACAAAAATGCTGTATATTAACGCAGTAAAAAAAAAAAATGACTGCGGAATGCAGGTTTGCACACCCTATTTAATTGCAAATTATTGAAAATGGGACACTTGCTTTAATTCTTACCGTCAAAACCAGCGAAAATAGGCATATGTGCCTGTACTCCAAAATAAAGCCAAACTAAGATAAGAAAACAGTATAGAAGTCTATTAGTGGTCATAATAAAAAGATTTGGGTACTTACATTGGGTCAAATGGTTGTTAAATGCATTTTTTTTTTTTTAAATGGGTTTAAATATATATTTGGGTCATTTTAAGCCACTTACAAAAGACTTCCAAAAAAAACCATAAACGATTACTCCCGCCTGCAAGCCTAAAATCATTTGTCCTACTCATAAAACACCCCACTATACCTGTCCCATACCTTGTGCCCCTATTGCCATAATTTTGCATATTTTTTGACCCCAAAAATTACATGTTATTATTGGCTAATTAAAAAAAAAATGCCTGATTAGTGGGGTGTCACATGGGTTCTGAGCCAAATCCCAACATTTTTACCCTAAAATAGGGATTTTCCCCAAACTTATCACCTGCTCAGAGGCGGGTAAGTGAAATTCATGGTAAACCTATGGAGAATTATCACTAACAATTATCACAGACAAATGAATAGGGGCTTATCGCAGGTCGTCATAAAATCTCTGTTGTTACCGCGAAAACAGCATTTCACGGCTAATTGAATTCCCTCTTAAACCTGAAATACAGGTAAAACCAATGAAAATTACTTACCCCCAACATACTGCAGATATTTTCAGTCCCAGTGAGTCCATGATATTAGTATCTAGATCCAATAGAGAACCATCAGTTCTGTATCAGTAGTATATAGTCAGTACTCCTCCGTAGGTCTAACCTGTGAGCCTTTGGAATTAGGACGCCCCCCTCCAGCCTGGAACTATAAGCAGCGACCTCGATCAGCACATTTTTCCTCTGCTGGATGTCGGACCAGGAACAGCCGGGGAGCAAAGTTCTTCCAAAAATCAAACATTACAAAACTTCTGGCTGTTCTTGGTTAAACACCTCTCGAATAAATTCAACCGTTTTCCTTTACTGTGACCGTATATTGATGTGCACGGTTTATTTATCATCTTTTATCTAATCTCACGTTATATTGCAGGATCTGGCTATGTATATTAATGAAGTGAAAAGGGACAAAGAAACATTGAAGAAAATCAGTGAGTTTCAGAATTCCATAGAACACTTGGTGAGTGTCTCGTTCCTCCGATATTGGCGTTATCCGTACTGTCCCTGAGGTCAGCAAAGACGCAGCCGACTGCGGTTCTGGGAAATGGCGCAGAATGACTTTCACTGGTCACAGGCCGCTAATCAGCTCTGTCGCGTGGGCTACCCAGCCCACACACTCCCCAAATCTGGCACTGCCGCAGAGCAAATACATGGTGACGCTAAGCGGGGTCCAAAATGTACTCGTCAAACAGTGTTTACAGAGGTGGAAGATCTCACGTTCTGATAAACAGATTGTTTTATTATAAAGCGGAGCTAGAGGTTTGTTCTCCTGCTAAATAAACCAGACATCGCTGAGACCAGCTCTGGTAAGGATTATCTGCCGGCCGGCAAATGCCATTTCCCAGGATCTTAGGTCCCACCGGAGTCTACGGCTTCATTTCATCTCGGCTAATCAATCAGGAGGACAGATTCTGCTCAGGTCTACGCGTTGCGTTCCTAGGGATGTTTCAGAGTGACTTATCCATCTCACGAATTATTTAAAGGAAATCCATTAGGGCTAAAGTGTTTTCCGTTAGCAAAAGGCCATTTTCTTGAAAATTTAACGTGACGCTTTCTCTAAATTAAAATAAGTTCCATTTGAAGATGGGCCGCGTTGTCCGTTTCTTAGCTCCGCTCACCCTGTTTTTGTCTTCCCAACAGCAAGTAAAACTGGAAGAGTTTGGACGACCAAAGATAGACGGAGAACTCAAGGTCCGATCGATGGTCAATCAAACCAAGCAGGACAGGTGAGACAAGGTGTTATACACAAAGGATGGGAGTAGCCATAGTTTAGGCAACCGGCGTAACTACAAGTCCCAGCATACCGGACCACCTAGCAATGCTGGACTTGTAGTTAACAGGTTGCCGAGCTATTGAGTAGACTCGTAGGAATAAGAAGTCCTTTCCGGATTTTGTCTGTTTTGGTTCCCCGTACATTTGTGCTCCGTTTATTTGTAGCAGGCTCAGTTTTCAAATATTTGTGTTGTCGCGTTACTGTTCGCCCCGATGACCGATCTCCCGGCTCTCTTCCCGTACAGGTACTTGTTTCTGTTTGACAAGGTGGTCATCGTGTGTAAAAGGAAAGGTTACAGCTATGAGTTAAAAGAAATCATCGAGTTGCTTTTTCATAAAATGACAGATGACCCAATGAACAACAAAGACATCAAGAAGGTGAATATTTCATTAGACTGCAGACGTGTTTGTTCTTTATCCCTCCCTAGATGAATGCTTTCTCATAAACTATCCTCCATCTTGTACATTCTCCAAGTTAAGATGTTTTGCAAATCTTTGTTTCTCTAACGTCCTAGATGATGCTGGGGACTCCGTAAGGACCATGGGGAATAGACGGGCTCCGCAGGAGATATGGCACTTTAAGAAAGCTTTGGATTCTGGGTGTGCACTGGCTCCTCCCTCTATGCCCCTTCTCCAGACCTCCGTTTTACACTGTGCCCAGAGGATGAAGGGCGCACTGCAGGGAGCTCTATTGAGTTCTTTGCTACAGAAAGCATTTTTGTTTGGATTTTTACTTTTTCACAGGGAGCACTGCTGGCAACAGGCTCCCTGCATCGAGGGACTGGGGAGAGAGGAGCAGACCTACTTAAATGATAGGATCTGCTTCCTCGGCTACTGGACACCATTAGCTTCAGAGGGGGTGAAAATAGGTTCGTCCTGGGCGTCCACCCCCGGAGCCACGCCGCCGTTCTCCTCACAGAGCCAGAAGAACAGACGTCTCAGGCGGCAGAAGCCTTCAGCTTCACAGAGGTAACGCACAGCACTGCAGCTGTGCGTCATTGCTCCACATCACCTCACACACTCCGGTCACTGTATGGGTGCAGGGGGGGGGGGCGGGGGGCGGGCGGCGGGCGCCCTGGGCAGCAATAATAACATCTCTTAGATGGCAAATAGGTATATACATGTACAGCTGGGCACTGTACATGTATATAATTGAGCCCCCGCCATTTTACACGATTTTGAGCGGGACAGAAGCCCGCCGCTGAGGGGGCGGGGCTTCTCCCTCAGCACTCACCAGCGCCATTTCTCTCTCCACAGAACGCTGAGAGGAAGCTCCCCGGACTCTCCCCTGCTTACAGACGGTGAAGGGAGTTTAAAAAGAGAGAGGGGTGGGGGGGCACATAATTGGCGGATAAAGTATAATACAGCGCTGCTGGAGAAAAGCATTCTGTGTTGGTCTCCAGGTTGTTGCGCTGGGTGTGTGCTGGCATACTCTCTCTCTGTCTCTCCAAAGGGCCTTTCAGGGGATACTGTCTTCAGAAAAAGTTTTCCCTGGGTGTGTGCAGTGTGTTGGTACGTGTGTGTCGACATGTTTGATGAGGAAGGCTCGCTTAATGTGGAGGGGGAGTGCTTGAATGTCAGGTCGGCAACGCCGACACCGGACTGGGTGGATATGCTGAATGTCTTGAATGCAAATGTAAATCTCCTGCATAAAAGATTAGACAAGGCTGAAGCTAGGGATCAGTCAGGTAGCCAGTCCGTGCCTGTCCCTGTGGTGCCAGGACCTTCAGGGTCTCAAAAGCGCCCCATATCCCAGGTCGCTGACACAGATACCGACACAGATACTGAGTGTCGACTATGAGGATGCAAAATTACAGCCGAAGGTGGCAAAAGGTATTAGGTACATGATTATTGCCATAAAAGAGGTTTTGCATATCACGGAAGAACCCCCTGTCCCTGACACGAGGGTTCACATGTATAAAGGGAAAAAGCCTGAGGTCACGTTTCCGTCCTCATTTGAGCTAAGCGAATTATGCGAAAAGGCTTGGGAATCTCCGGATAGGAGACTCCATGTTCCCAAAAGGATTCTCATGGCGTATCCTTTTCCACAGAAGGATCGGATACGATGGGAATCTGCGCCTAAAGTAGACAAGGCGCTGACACGCTTATCCAAGAAGGTGGCACTGCCTTCTCCGGATACTGCTTCCCTCAAGGATCCTGCTGATCGCAAGCAGGAAATTACCATGAAGCACATTTACACACATTCAGGAACTATAGTTAGGCCGGCCATGGCGTCGGCCTGGGTTTGTAGTGCTGTCGTGGCATGGGCAGACTCCTTATCTACGGAGATGGACACCTTAGATAGGGATACCATTCTAATGACCATGGAGCATATCAGAGATGCTGCCTTGTATATGAGAGATGCTCAAAGAGACATTTGTTTACTGAGCTCCAGAATAAACGCTATGTCTATTTCTGCTAGGCGGCTCTTGTGGACCCGACAGTGGACAGGAGACGCCGACTCAAAGCGGCATATGGAGTCATTGCCTTACAAGGGGGAGGAGTTGTTTGGAGAAGGCCTCTCGGACCTAGTCTCTACTGCTACGGCTGGTAAATCGAATTTTTTACCTTATGTTCCCCCGCAGCATTCTAAGAAGGTACCACATTATCAAATGCAGTCCTTTCGTTCCAATAAAAACAAGAAGGTACCGAGGGTCGTCCTTCGTTGCCAGAGGTAGAGGCAAGGGAAAAAAGCTGCACTCAGCTAGTTCCCAGGAGCAGAAGTCATCCCCTACTTCTGCAAAGTCCACAACATGACGCTGGGGCTTTCCGGGGGGGGGGGGGGGGGGGTCAGATCAAGTGGGGGCACGTCTTCGTCTTTTCAGCCACGTCTGGGTTCAATCACAGGTGGATCCCTGGGCAATAGAGATTGTTTCCCAGGGATACAGACTGGAATTCGAAGACATGCCCCCTCGCCGGTTTTTCAAATCGGCTCTGCCGGCTTCCCCGTCAGAGAGGGAGCTAGTGTTAGCGCCAATTCACAAATTGTACATTCAACAGGTGATAATCAAGGTTCCTCATCTCCAGCAAGGAGAGGGATATTATTTATCCCTGTTTGTGGTACCGAAACCGGACGGTTCGGTCAGACCCATTCTAAATCTAAAATCCCTGAACCTGTACTTGAAGAGGTTCAAGTTCAAAATGGAATCGCTCAGAATGGTCATCGCCAGCCTGGAGGGAGGGGATTGGATGGTGTCCCTGGACATAAAGGATGCTTACCTTCATGTTCCGATTTTCCCCCCTCACCAGGCGTTTCTGAGATTTGCGGTACAGGATTGTCACTACCAATTTCAGACGTTGCCGTTTGGTCTTTCCACGGCCCCGAGGATTTTCACCAAGGTAATGGCGGAAATGATGGTGCTCCTGCGCAAGCAGGGGGTCACAATTATCCCGTACTTGGACGATCTCGGGAGAAGTTGCTGGACAGCGTGTCTCTGTCCGTGCAGACGTTGGAGAGGCACGGCTGGATTCTCAATTTACCGAAATCCCAGCTAGTACCTGCAACGCGTCTGACCTTTTTGGGCCTGATTTTAGACACAGACCAAAAAAGAGTTTTTTTTCCGGTGGAGAAGGCTCAGGAGCTCATAGCTCTGGTCAGGAACCTTTTAAAGCCAAAAAAGGTTTCGGTGCATCATTGCACAAAGGTTCTGGGGAAGATGGTGGCTTCGTACGAGGCCATCCCCTTCGGCAGGTTCCATGCGAGGACTTTCCAATGGGACCTATTGGACAAATGGTCCGGGTCCCATCTACATATGCAGAAACGGATCACCCTGTCTCCCAGGGCCAGGGTATCTCTCCTGTGGTGGCTGCACAGTGCTCACCTCCTAGAGGGTCGCAGGTTCGGCATTCAGGACTGGATCCTGGTGACCACGGACGCGAGCCTCCGAGGTTGGGGGGCTGTCGCACTGGGAAGAAATTTCCAAGGTCTCTGGTTAAGCCTAGAGACTTGTCTCCACATCAATGTCCTGGAGTTAAGGGCCATTTACAACGCCCTACGCCAGGCGGAGGAATGGCTTCAGAATAAACCGGTTCTGATTCAGTTGGACAATATCACGGCAGTGGCTCATGTAAACCGCCAAGGCGGCACAAGGAGCAGAGTGGCCATGGCAAATGCGACCAGGATTCTGCGCTGGGCGGAAGGCCATGTAAGCGCACTATCAGCAGTGTTCATCCCGGGGGTGGACAACTGGGAGGCGGACTTCCTCAGCAGGCACGACCTGCATCCGGGAAAGTGGGGACTTCATCAAGAAGTCTTCGCACAGATCGTGGATCAGTGGGGACTGCCTCAAATAGACATGATGGCGTCCCGTCTCAACAAAAAGCTAAAGAGGTATTGCGCCAGGTCAAGAGACCCTCAGGCGGTAGCGGTGGACGCTCTGGTGACACCATGGGTGTTTAGATCGGTCTATGTGTTTCCTCCTCTGCCTACCCAAGGTGTTGAGATTGATGAGACTAAGAAGGGTCATAACAATTCTCATTGTTCCAGATTGGCCAAGGAGGACTTGGTATCCGGATCTGCAAGAGTTGCTCACAGAAGATCCGTGGCCTCTTCCTCTAAGGCAGGACCGGCTGCAGCAGGGACCCTGTCTGTTCCAAGACTTACCGCGGCTGCGTTTGACGGCATGGCGGTTGAACGCCGGATCCTAGCTGAAAAAGGGATTCCGGAGGAGGTCATTCCTACCCTGATCAAGGCTAGGAAGGATGTGACATCGAAACATTATCACCGTATATGGCGGAAATATGTTTCTTGGTGTGAGCTCAGAGCTGCTCCTACGGAGGAGTTCCATTGGGCCGTCTGCTTCACTTCCTTCAAACGGGAGTGAATTTGGGCCTAAAATTAGGGTCCATAAAGGTCCAAATCTCGGCCTTATCCATTTTCTTTCAAAGAGAATTGGCTTCTCTTCCTGAAGTGCAGACTTTTGTGAAGGGTGTGCTGCATATTCAGCCTCCCATTGTACCTCCGGTGGCGCCTTGGGATCTTAACGTGGTATTAAGTTTCCTCAAGTCACCTTGGTTTGAACCACTCAAAACAGTGGAGTTGAAATACCTCACTTGGAAAGTGGTCATGTTGTTGGCTTTAGCTTCTGCAAAGCGTGTTTCGGAATTAGCGGCTTTATCATATAAAAGCCCATACCTGAATTTTCACGTGGATAGGGCAGAGTTGAGGACTCGTCCTCAATTTCTGCCCAAGGTGGTCTCATCTTTTCATATGAACCAACCTATTGTCGTGCCTGTGGCTACACGGGGCTTGGAGGACTCAGAGTCCCTGGATGTGGTCAGGGCTTTGAAGATTTACGTGACCAGAACAGCTAGGATCAGGAAGACTGAAGCTCTGTTTGTTCTGTATGCGGCCAACAAGGTTGGCGCTCCTGCTTCAAAGCAGACAATTGCTCGCTGGATCTGTAACACGATTCAGCAGGCGCATTCTACGGCAGGACTGCCATTGCCTAAATCGGTTAAGGCCCATTCCACTAGGAAGGTGGGCTCTTCTTGGGCGGCTGCCCGAGAGGTCTCGGCACTACAACTGTGCCGAGCTGCTACTTGGTAGGAGTCAAACACCTTTGCAAAGTTCTATAAGTTTGATACCCTGGCTGAGGAGGACCTCCTGTTTGCTCAATCGGTGCTGCAGAGTCATCCGCACTCTCCCGCCCGTTTGGGAGCTTTAGTATAATCCCCATGGTCCTTACGGAGTCCCCAGCATCCTCTAGGACGTTAGAGAAAATAGGATTTTACTTACCGGTAAATCTATTTCTCGTAGTCCATAGAGGATGCTGGGCGCCCGTCCCAAGTGCGGACTTCTTCTGCAAGATTTGTATATAGTTATTGCTTACATAAGGGTTATGTTATAGTTGGTCGGTCTTGAACCGAGGCTATGTTACTTGTTCATACTGTTAACTGGGTAGTTTATCACAAGTTATACGGTGTGATTGGTGTGGCTGGTATGAATCTCGCCCTTAGGTTACATAAATCCTTTCCTCGTACTATTCATATCCTCTGGGCACAGTTTCTCTAACTGAGGTCTGGAGGAGGGTCATAGAGGGAGGAGCCAGTGCACACCCAGAGTCCAAAGCTTTCTTAAAGTGCCCTATCTCCTGCGGAGCTCGTCTATTCCCCATGGTCCTTACGGAGTCCCCAGCATCCTCTACGGGCTACGAGAAATAGATTTACCGGTAAGTAAAATCCTATTTTTTATTTTTCTGTTGCTGTATGGGTGAAATACAGAACTTGTGATTGCTGGATACACTATCTATCTAAATCAGCATGCAAACTAATTAGTGGGGGCTTTTAACAGCCCATTTCTCTTTGCTTAACCCATAACACATTTCTTATAACACCCCATGTCAGACATCCTACCATAATCATCCTGAGCTGTCTCGAATACTTGCAAGTGCTGTATTTCCACCATAACGCAAGTACATACTTGTTGCCTGGTGTTTAACATCTAATCTCTTTTTGGTTTCTTTACGCTATCCCTAGTCACACGGCAAAATGGTAAGATGTCTTTACTTGTATCATAGGGCTTAGAAACGTATATATATTAAGATCTAATAAGCATAAGGGCGCTATTCAAATGATATATCGCGTCCAGTCTCCTTTCTAAAGTGATCCCCATTATCGCGCGTATCACGGCCATAGTAATCCGGTTTAGCTGCGTAAAGGGGGGGGTAGCGAGCTGAAATGATTATACCACGCCCATCAGCAGAAACAGAACGGGTGTGGAAGGGGGTGAAAAGAATTGAATACCGCCCTAAGAATGTTAAGCTATGTTTTGACCGCATTGTCTGACAGACACCGGTGATAGCTGTACTATAAATTCAACCACTGCATCTAAGGAATTCTAATGAACTAACTAGGATATGTCAGACATACTATTCTTCCGAACCCAGGAAAGGCCGTTTCCAATAGTGTATTCATATCGGATATATGGGGTAAGGGTTTAAACCAGATTGGGGATCCCCAGTTGTTGTGATGTCACATAGGTCCGCACACCTCTCCCCTATATCATCCAACAAGATTGACCATAAGGTAGAAGGGTCTGAAACGTGCGATCAAAGCGCCAGTATTAGCAAATTGTATTTTATTGGGCAGAATGATTGTAGTGAGGTGTAACTATCCCAGAATCCCTCACATCCGCCACTGTCTGGAAGGGTGAGGGGCTGTCAGGCTGTGGGGGAGATGGACTAAAACTTGGAGAGTGATAGTGGATGGATATAAAGTATCAGCCAATCAGATCCTAGCTGCTATATTACAGGCTGAGTCTTAAAAATGTCAGGAGCTGATTGGCTGGTACTTTATCTCTCTTCGTGACTTAGTACATCTGTCCCTGTGTCTGTTTTTCTGTCCTCCGCTCAGTCTCCGCTCTCTCTCCGCAGTGGTCGTACGGATTCTTCTTGATACACCTCCAGGGCAAGCAGGGATTCCAGTTCTTCTGCAAGACGGACGACATGAAGAGGAAATGGATGGAGCAGTTTGAAATGGCCATGTAATGCCTTCTGTCACCTGAAGTAGTTTTGACACTTAGGATGTATGATGTGTACCCATCACCGGCTGTGAATGTTTTCTGTCACACGTGCATATTTGGGTTACTGGTCTGAAACTGGCTAATATTGCCTTTATTTGGCAAAGGCGGGTTTGTGGCGCCATTTTACCCTTTACTGCTCCCTCCCCTACATCACTGGGGTCACCGTGATGTCGCAGTAGAAGACAGCGGCCAATCAGATCTCTGTATTTGTGGGCCTAAATCTGTAATTTCAGGGTCACTGGTGGTCATTCAGAGTTGATCGCTAGCTGCGTTCGTTCGCTGTGCAGCGATGAGGCAAAAAAAGTCAATTCTGTGCATGCGGCGCAATGCACACGCGTGACGTACTATTACAAGGAACGATGTAGTTTTACACAGGGTCTAGCGATGCTTTTCAGTCGCACAGGCAGCCGCAGAGTGATTGACAGGAAGAGGGCGTTTCTGGGTGTCAACTGACCGTTTTCGGGGAGTGTTCGGAAAAACGCAGGAGTGCCAGCAAAAACGCAGGTGTGGCTGGGCGAACGCAGGGCGTGTTTGTGACGTCAAAACAGGAACTGAACAGTCTGAAGTGATCGCAAGCGCTGAGTAGGTCTGGAGCTACTCTAAAACTGCACAAAATTATTTTGTAGCCGCTCTGTGATCCTTTCGTTCGCACTTCTGCTAAGCTAAAATATACTCCCAGTGGGCGGCGGCATAGCGTTTGCACGGCTGCAAAAAACTGCTAGCGAGCGATCAACTCGGAATGACCCCCACTGTGTGAGACTGTGAGAGGCATTGTCATAATAAGCAATAAATCCTATAAATGGGTAAATTTCCGTACTCTGCGGTCATATGGCCGGCTGCTAGCTGAGCATCATGGGTAATGTAGTCCGCCCGCAGCCGTTGTGCCACCAATTTCTAGCATGCTCTCTGAATATGTACCTGACCCCCTGCGCCTTTGTCTGTTTAATTAGGTCGAATATAAAGCCGGAAAAGGCCAACGCCAACCACCACAACTTCCAGATGTTTACCTTCGATCGCACCACGAGCTGTAAGGCCTGTAAGATGTTTCTAAGGTGAGTTGTGGACCTGACTGAGCGGTGTTCTACCCTGTGACTGTGTACCATCATTGTGGGTGACTGATGACCTCACTCCGAACCTCATTCTGGGATCCCCCTCCACCCTCCCCCCTTACACACACACACACACACACACACACACACACCCCACCCATGTATAAGTTGAACAGCGACCTCGCTGGCGAATCCTGCAGTGTTCTAGAGCACTGGTCAAGACATGTCAGGGAGTACTCTCATTCACCAAAAGGTCACGTTTTATTCTACCACCATACAAGTATACCGCCCATTTACCAGCTGTGCTCTTGTGTTTGTTTTTCCCGACAGGGGGACCTTTTATCAGGGATATTACTGCACTAAGTGCGGGGTCGGCGTACACAAGGAGTGCCTTGAGACCATCCATCCGTGCAAAATGGGTGAGAATCGCCAATACCGCGCTGTATGTAACGTGGCCTCGCTAATATCACAGGTGCTGCTGCTGCCACGCAATTGTAGATAGGGCGCAGTATAATAAAATCGGAAACAGAAAAAAGTCCCCTCCGTACAGTATGGGGGGAATTGTGAGAAATTAGCCGTGTAATGCTCCCAGGACGTCCATTACAGGTTGAGTCTCCCATCCAACATTCCAAAATACAGATTTTTTTTTTGAGTGCGACTGAGATAGTGACACCTTAGCTTTCATGTGGTTCAGTGTACACAAACTTTGTGTAATGCACAAAATCACTAAACATATTGTATATAGTTATCTTCAGGCCACGGTTGGCTGGTTTAAACCAAACGTTTTTTTTATTATGCTGAGACTTCTTAAAAAAGAAAAAGCTTATTATACAAAAAAAAAAGTGTTGTTTTTTTTTTTAATTCAAAATGTTTAATGCCAGTGGCTTATGCTTAACTTTGTGTGTGTGTGTGTGTGTGTGTGTGTGTGTGTGTGTGTGTGTGTGTGTGTGTGTTTCTCTGAAAAGTGCTTTTGTATTTTTCATTTTATATTACTATTCGGATTTATTTAATTATATTAAGTAATAAGTAGGACTAATGCTTAGCATTAACTTGTTTTTATTTTCAATTTCATCCATTTCTGAGTGAACTTTGTATGTATTAATATGTTTAGTCTATCTACATATACTCAGATGTAATAGGAATAATAAGCTGTAAAAAAATAGTTTTTATTGAAAGAGGTAAAATAAATCAAATCAAAGCCTAATAACATTATTAATGTTAGACAGCATTAAAACATGGTTGTCGAGGTTTCTAATACATGATTCAAGTTTTTTTTTTCCATTAAAACATTAATGTAAAAACAAAAACCTGGTTTAAAACAAACAAAAAAACAAAACCCTGCTTCAGGCTATGTGTATAAGGTGTATATGAAACATAAAGGCATTTCGTGTTTAGTCTCATTACGGGATGCAAACATTCCAAAATACGAGAAAAAACGATATTCAAAATTCTTCTGGTCCCAAGAATTTTGGATATGGGAGACTCAACCTGTAGCAGGCATGCTGTGACTTATTGTTCAACAATAGCTTGCGTAACATTGGGTGCATACTTCAGTGATAAGTGACCGTCACACTATCATCGTAGCAATCAACGCACTTTAAGATGTGTCGCTGCACCTTGAATAACTCTGTCCAGAAAAATGGCAGCAGGGTGACCCTATGGCGGGGTCCGGTTCTGAAAACACGGTAATAATTCTTCTTTATTTCTCTCTCCCCCCCACAGGCCCGGCTGATGAAATGGTGAGTTATCCAACATATATTCTCCTACACTTCCTTACTACTCCGTTTATCATTCCGTTTCTGTATTTAGCGTTGTGTGCATCAGTGTAAGGCTTTACTGCGTTTAGGCGCTTGCAGACCACACCCACTGGACCTAGCAATGAATCTGTGTAATAAGTGATTTCAGTCATGTCCGGTACACTGTAGAAGAGTCCTTCCTGATTGCTATCGTTGTAGGTTATAATGAGCATGGGTAAAGAGGCCCTGCTCGTCACACAGCTTGCAATCTAGACTGAGGGGATTAATGCAGGACAGTAGTAACAAAGGCATGCAAAGTTGACGGAGAGGGAGGGAGGAAGGTCTTGGTGGGAGTAGGGTATGCAGGCATAAAGAGGGGAGATTTCCGGGAGCATTTGGAGGTTGGGCTAGAGTCTGGTGGGGCGAGGTAAGGAGTTCCATAGGTGGGGAGCAGCGAGGGGAATATCATGGTGGAGTGGGAGGAGATTATGGGAGGAGAAGAATACAGTTCAGTCGGAGGTGGAGTAGGGGATCTTGTTAGAGATATATGAAGGTTCTCTAGGTGATGGGGGAGCAGCTTGAACTGAATTCCAGAAGCAATAAAGAGCCAGTGATGCGATTTACAGTTGGGCAGCGAATGAGGAGATTTGGGAGAGGATTATTAATCTGGCTGCAGCACTCAGGATGGATGGCAGGGGGCAGAGGTGAGTGCGGGCAATGCCAGTAAGTAGGAGGTTACAGTAGTAAAGGGGAAATAAAGAGCATGTGGATAAGTGTTTCTGTGACTTCCTGACTGAGGAAGGAGCTAATTTTACCAATGTTATGGAGGAGGCGGCGACAGGACTACAAGAGGGAGGGAGCGGAGGATGAGATCGGTGGGAATAGGGGCGTTATGGTAAGGGAGATGTGGGCAGTAGCTGGGTGATAGATGAAGAGGTCACGTGTAAAGATGATGAGTATGAGGAGGTGTTGGGAGAGGCAGCGGGAGACGTCGGAGAAGATAAGATGGATTTGAGGGAGGCGGTATAGATAGAGGACGAGCAGAGATCCAGGGAATCCGGATGGAGAAAGGGAAGAGAAGAAGAGGAGCCGGAAAGCAGTGGCAGAGTCTTCCTCTTTATAATGGCGGTGGTCTGTCATCTCGCCAATATAAAGTGCAGCAAATACTTTCCTACTGAACTGCAACTCCCAGCATCCTCGGCTTGATAGAGTTTCCATGTTACATGTGAAGCGGCTGAGCATCGCGGGCTGCGCCGTCCAGCGTTATATGCAAATCTGAAAAACGAATCTATCCCTTAATTATAGAGTTATGCGGCTGAATGTAATAGCCGGGATTTTTCTCCTTAGTGTTTTTATAACGTGCGTCTTAACTATTCTGACTGATTAGTGTTTCGTTTTTGTTTTTTAGGATCCACTTATTACGATATCGGGTAAGTGCTGCATTTCTTCCTTCCCATGTGTCCGGCTACTGTATAAATGGGGGTAATAATTATTTACCTGGATGTCATACATGGATCTGGGTTACACGCATTGGAGCTGCAATACCACCTTTGAATCCAGGGAGGGAAAAGCGGCTTGTAGACCCGCTAAACTAAATATGTTAGCCACCTTTAAATGGCAGCACATGGATGGCGTGAGCAGGCGGCCCAATTACAAACCGCTATTTCTTTATTGGGACTGGTGTTGATTTTGCACCCACTCCACCCGATAGGGGGAGGGGAATCTTATACGTGCAGCTTTAACAGTTCTTAGCCAAGTTTTGATTCTTTGCTGAATGTCCATGCTGGACAAATTCCAGAGGTCATTGCGCCTTTAGCGTATACTATTTTTACAAAGGCCCCTTTTCTGCATATTCCGGGAGACCGTATCATCTCTGGCTCTCCAACACCTCCAGCAGATGCTGACGTTTCTCATCATTTACTTTACATTTGGAGAAGAGCTTTAACATCTATAGACCTCGTGTGCATGGACCTGTGTTGTGTACTAGTGCCGATTGCCATCTTACCGTTTGCCAGGGCCCAAGATGGTCGCTGTACAGAATTACCACGGGAACCCAGCTCCTCCAGGGAAGCCGGTACTAACATTCCAGACTGGAGAAGTTATTGAGCTGCTGAGAGGTGACCCGGAATCCCCGTGGTGGGAGGTGAGTGTGGATTTATCCGAAGTCGACAGACCATACTTGCAACGCCGAGAGCAGCTGACAGAACTCCGTCATCTTGTCTGTTTACAGGGGCGGTTACTACTGACGAGGAAATCTGGCTATTTCCCCAGTACTTCTGTGAAACCCTGTCCTGTGGACAGCCGGGTGAGTGTGATGGTGGTAGGACCCCTACTCGGATTCATTCAAGTTGCCCCTCCTCCATTCCCAGGCGATTTAGTCTAACTTGCGGACAATGGGCCATGGAACAGCCATTTAAAGGAAGTTTAAACGGTTTTATTTGGTGTTGATGGGAAAATGTCTAATGATTGTGTCTGTTACCCAACAGCCTGTGGCCCGCACAGATTACAGCAGATACCCCTGGTACGTATGATGTGACCGCTCTTTTGTCTCCTCACACCTCATAGACTCTACAAGGTTTCTCACTCAGTCTGTCCTTCCAGGTTTGCAGGGAACATAGAGCGCCCACAAGCCGATAACCTGTTAAAATCCCACATTAGCGGAACGTATCTCATCCGGGAGCGCCCAGCCGAAGCCGAGCGATTTGCCATCAGCATCAAGTAAGCATTTGTGCCTCGCTAATAATTGTCCAGCAACGGATTGTTCATTATAAGAGAAGTTATTGCATGAATACTTTTTTGTAAATAGAACGGTTTCATTTTAATTAGTTTATTAACGTTCCAAACTATATAGATGGGTTACATTTCTTTTGGACAAATGGTACAGTCTGTTGCCTCCCAAACGCTGCCAGATGTACAGGACTGCGCCATACGTGCCCCGCTTCTGAACGTGGATTGTTTATAGATCAAAAGCAATGGTTTATTTTGATCGGTTTTGTATTGTCTGTAGAGAATCTTCAGTAACATGAAATCGCTGCGGATACAGGGGAACTTTAATGAAACTACAAAATCGAATTAGATTGTGCTTTATCATAATAATTTCTTGTTTTAATTAGTTGTCAGTCAGCCATTGGGCGATCCTAGAAACATGGTGTACAGAATGCGGTACAGGGAGCAAACGTACTCTATATTAACGGGCACAAAGCCCAGGCGCCTCGCCCTCTGTACCCCAGTGGCTGCCTGGCAACTTTAGCTAAGTGCTGTCCGGAAGCCGGGTGTATGTTCTTGGCAGCTGATAGGCGCCATTGTATTTCCTTTTGGTTGAGTTCCTGGCCACGGCCAACATAGGTTGACACTGCAAGTAGCCCGGAATAAGTCAAACCTGCATCATATCCTTGGCAACAAGGTAAATAGCTCCTTTTGCGAATTTTAACAGGGGAGGTAGATGCATGGAACCCAGGGGGTCAGGTAGGCACTTCCCCTTACTAGGTATTATGATGGTTAAGGGGGCTGCCATCTTTCTGGGCCCAGGGTGGAGTGGTCTCATCCCTTTAAGAGCTCCCTGGTGTGATGG
This sequence comes from Pseudophryne corroboree, assembly GCF_028390025.1. Taxonomy (NCBI): domain Eukaryota; kingdom Metazoa; phylum Chordata; class Amphibia; order Anura; family Myobatrachidae; genus Pseudophryne; species Pseudophryne corroboree. Next base: position 14,216,830 of record NC_086451.1, read on the forward strand.
CTTGGGTGAGTAAGGTTGTGGAGAGGTGGTCATAACACTTGGCTGAAGGCCTTAGTTCCGGCAGGTTTGCTGTAGCTGGTAGGACATATCAGTGAGGACATTTCCTACCTGAAGTTCCCGGGCAGCCTCGGGGGCATAGATGGGGGAGTAAGCTAGAGCTTTCTGCCAGTTACTATACAGTGCACACCCTAAAGGTTATTACAATCCAATTACTGCAGTGATCATGTTGTGCAGACGCCACGCCCACATATGTGCAGCGTTATCAGACACTTAGTCTGATATTTCACCATGCGGGATCCTAATATTACCCTTGTGCCCGATGACGCAATCAAATTGATGGGACCATTACTGGACGCGTGACTGGAAGATGTTTGCAGGTGACGCTTTTCAATTTCCAAGCCACATCTTGTCCAATGTGTCTTGGCCAGCAATACCTTATACTGTGTTTCCTATTCCAGCCTGTAGGGGGCAGCAACGTACACATCCTAATCGTCATTCCAAAATATTATTTTGGCAGATTTAACGATGAAGTGAAACACATAAAGGTTGTAGAGAAAGACAGCTGGATCCACATCACAGAGGCCAAGAAGTTCGAAAGCTTATTGGTACGTGGACAATTATCCGTAGATGTTCCGATCATGGAGAAATAGCGGCACATTGTCATAAATGTCTCCTGTACCTCTCATTATACGATCCTGTCCAGTGGCTGATCTGTAATGGGTACAATAATTCCCCTGTAACATTTTGCAGGAACTGGTGGACTATTACCAGACACATTCCCTGAAGGAGAGCTTCAAGCAACTGGACACAACGTTGAAATATCCCTACAAGCTCCGCAGCGGCACACGCAGTGTTTCCCGATCCCCAGGTAAGAGTGAAGACGCCCCCTGACACCCACCCACCCGCCCGTCACAGTCTCCCCCAGCAGACCGATTACTGTCCAGGCCTGCGGCGTCTCCGCTCAGTACTGATCTCTAAGCAGACATGTCTGAATAAAGGAGACTTTGCAGGTCTGGGCCTCTATAATACGTAGTTGGGGTTGGAGTTTTCCTTTAAAAGCCAGACGTAGCCACTGTAAGATGTAAGATGAGGCCTCGGGTACTAATGTGCTGTGACCATTAGCAGCCAATAAAATAACAGCATTCATCAGCCTAAGTCCAGGCTGATATAAGCAGTTGTTGGATTGGCCGTTACAGATCATGGCACGTTTATAGTATTGTATTAGAAGGGAAAGAACACACCACAAATGGGAACAAGAGCACACCACAAATTGTGCAGCTGGAACACAGAATATTCTTAGCCAAGCAATGTGAATAAGCCGCTGCGAGTACAGGGACATGGTTTGCAACTGGCTGCAAGGCGCCTCCGGACCTGTATCTTGACCCTGGGGCTCTTTGAGGTTGTTCATTTAGATTCCTGCTCTGTAGATCTTGGGACAACTTGTTCTCTAGTTCTTGCAGAACTACAAGTTCCAGCAGTGCATTTCGGGGGTCCTAACCTCCTGGAGACACTTAACAAAACGACAGACGGAGCAAAGTTGTTTTAGTTGAAGGTGGCATTATCGTTGCGCTGTTGCCAACGGCAACTTTGCTCTGTCCGTTGTATTATATTCCTTTTATTTTGCTTTGCTGTGTAGTCTGATCTAACCTTTTTCCTGTTACAATGCAGACTCCTGCTTGCTCTGTGATTTTGTTGCTCTGAAATGTTTTTTTTTTTTCTTCCTTTCTATTCTTCTACCTTTATGTTTTCTCTGAACTCTTTGCAGCTTCCTGTGCTTCCTACAACTTTTCTTTTCTCAGTCCTCAGGGTCTCAACTTTCCTTGTCAGAACCCGTCCACTCCATTCTGGTCAGGTACTGCTACCCTAATGCATTTGTGTACTTGGAGGGAGACGGTGACACCTTGTGGTTGTCTGTGGGCACTGCAGCAAACGTGACACTTTGCTTAGTGTTCGCTAGGCCTGCACACGGTGTGAGCAGCCATTTTGTGGGCTGAGCCACAATTGATAAGACTGGAGCCTACCAACCAGCGCACTGGGAACCGCTGACCCAGTTGAGGCATTAACTGGTTGCATTCTCATATTGGTCCAGCAGGCGGAATTGCTGGCTTACGCTGGGTGCAGCTGTTGTGGCCACTTTCATTGTACACCTTGATTTAGAGAGCTGCTTCCTGGGTAGAAATATGAAATGCATATAACTGTCTCTATTGAATATTTGATGTATGCAACATAAGTGGTGGTGGTGCTATTGCTGACTATTTAGAATGTATTCCCAAAGTATTTATATAATATACAATATTTATTTTAACCATTGCTCTGCACAATATTACTATAAAGTTGTCACGTAATAATAAAGAGCACAGAATAACGGTCTTGGTTTGTCACCTGACTTTACCTGCCTTCCGGCGGAGCGTTCTGTGCCATCCTGCGCTTCCTGTTCCTGCTTCTCTGCCATCCTTCCTGCTGCTTTCTCCATTGTCACTCCAGACTCATTGTAGTGTAAAGTGTATCATTGGGCTCTCACAGGTGTAATGCACAGCCAGAAATCGCGCCCGTACACAGCCCACGGGCACTCCCTGCAGTAATCCGCCCCACAGTCCAGCTCTGTAAAGGTCGGACAATGCGGTGACGGTTATATTATTTGGTCATGTGCCCTTTTACGTCTTTAAATAGAAGAGATCTCTCTTCATACATCTGTACAGGATATAATGTGTGTTTTATGCTGCTGAATATTCTCATTATATACCGGGTGCTTTATGGGCTCAGACATCCAGAAATATGGCAGCGTGCAGTGAGCTACACCCCTTGGTTTCTAAATACACATGACAAGCATGTACAGGTAGGAGTGTACGTTTTCCTCAACTAGAAGGTATAATAGGAGCTTCATAGTGGAACATGCTGTGTGCCCAGACATCGGGGTCTCTTCCACTCCTGTCCTTTCCCTTCTTGGCATACCACTACCCACCCCTTGTCCTTGATCCTCAGAATTGAGAGCAGTGAGCCTGTAGCTAGGGGCCCATCATCCATACCCAGTGAGCGCAGCCATTTTGTGCTCTGCAGGAATTTCCACATGGAAGCTACAGGTTTCTCCAGTCAGCCATTTTGTCTGAGTCAGCCATTTTGTCACATTATTGGTCCCTAGTGAATGGATGGGCCTCATCGCTGTGCTTGCCTGTTCTTATGAAGTGGCTGCCTCATCTCTGCGGGTGACACTGATAGTATCCAGGGTAACCCACTTCCCGCAGATAGGGGGCGTGCTACGTACATTCCCCGGACTGGATGTTGTAGTAACTGCACCTCCTCACGTTTCTCTCTGCAGTGTTCACGCCACGACCTGTAGGGACCGCAGTCGCCAGGTACAACTTTGCAGCCAGGGATATGCGTGAGCTATCATTGCGGGAAGGAGACGTGGTGAAGATCTACAGCCGGATAGGAGGGGATCAGGGATGGTGGAAAGGAGAGACGAATGGCAAGGTAAGTGTCAGGAATAGTCCACTTCCATGAGTATCGCTCGTGTTGGCACACTTCCTAATACTCTCAAATGTCTGTCTCACAGATTGGCTGGTTCCCGTCAACATACGTGGAAGAGGAGGGGGTTCAGTGACCTTGGTGGTCTCCAATGACGTCTCCGTGTCCTTCCAGATGATATAGACTTTTCTGCAGTGACTCCTTCCAGCATTCCAGCCCCTGGAGGTGCCCCGCTGGTCTTCCTCGCTGGCATTACTTGTATATAAGATTTATAATTCTGATGAGTGGAAAGGGAAGAGGAACTGTACGTGGACTGTTGGTGCTGGGTCTTTTAAAGGGAATTAAATTCATTCCATTTCTGGCTGCTGTTTGTTCCTTCTCGTGTCCCGGCCCTGGCTGAGAGGCGGCAGCCGGGGGGGGGGGGTCTCACAATGAGGCCGCTGTTCGTGGTCGAGCCGGGGAGAATCCTGTCCTGCTTCATCCCTTTTGGGTAGAAGTTCTCGCATTTTGCTTTGGTCTTCCAGGGATCGTGTCCCCCATTAAGTAGACGGCCACTACTCTGAAAACAACGGATCATAAATTTATTTCACGTGATAACCAAAATAATGAACTGTGTCACCAGGATGGTGCAATGTGCACAGTGTGACTGGACACTTCCTGTAATAAAGAGGTTCCCAGAAACATGACGAGGGCTGTTCAGGCTCCGTACTACTTATTGTATAGTGGCCAGAGCCATTCGGCCTAATAAAAGTGTCCGTGTTCAGGGGCGAGGAGGCTGCGGGTCTCAGATGAAAATAAATTAGTGTGTGATGGGGAATTGTGTCTGGTGGAACCTATAGAAACATGATCTGCGATGGGAGTGCCGATACATGTATTATGTTTGTATGCAGAGTAAATACTGGTTGCTTCTACATGTAGCCCACACATGCTGGGCAGCTTTATCATTATGCTGCAATTGAGATTGGAGTTTGAACCCTCCCAATTCTGTTTCTGCGCACTGCATCAGCCACAGTGGACGTAGAAGGTCAAATACGCACCATGTGCACTGCCAGGATAATAGTAACTGCAGATAATGTGTATACATTGATGGCATCAGCTAACAGAATCTGTATACAGTACATGCAACAGGTAAGTTGTGCTTTGTTAGAGCTGTACAGTATACAGTATATGCCCCCACAGAATACATTTCATGAGGTAGAAGAATAAAATCAAACAAGCAGATGTGCCCAGTTTACAGGTTAGCTGGGCGGAACATTTTACCCCTTTTCACCCCCTTAGCAGTCGAAAAAAATCCCTGGTTAGTAGGCGCTTGCAAATAACTGTCACAGTTTCCAGAACACCCAGCAGGTCACATGTTCCAGGTCACGCAGTAGGTGCACAGGGAGAGTTCACCAACTGTCACAGTTTCCAGACCACCCAGCAGGTCACATGCTCCAGGTCACCCAGCAGGTGCACAGGGAGAGTTCACCAACTGTCACAGTTTCTAGAACACCCAGCAGGTCACATGTTCAGGTCACGCAGCAGGTGTACAGGGAGAGTTCACCAACTGTCACATTTTCCAGAGCATTGTAATGCATTGTAAATGGCAGTCGGACGTTTTTTCCAAATAACTTCGAAACAAAGCAACCAATTACAGTGCTGATATAATCCTGCAAATCTATGGCCCAAGGCCTTTAATTTGGAATATGATGTGCTCTGCTCAGGCGACGGCATCATAGAAATATATTACTCAGAAAAGTTGTTTGATACATAGATAACCATGATCCGCCCTGTTCGACATATCTTACAGTTTTGTTACTACCCTGCTAATATAGTTCTGCAACAAGTTCAGTCATTACTGCTGCCAATGTAACTGTGTGTCTGACACCAATAAATAAAAATACCAGAGAGGGCGGGAGGAAAGACGCAGATCACCCTCCCAGGTGTGCGGAGCCCGTATAATTAACAAGTGGCACGGAGCTTCGGCTGAGCAGCTGTGTATTCTCTGATCCTACATTCACCATGTCGTGCAGCTTTCATGTGTTTTAGGGATGCCAGCTTTATAAGGCAGCTGCTTCCAATGGGAGTACCCACTTTACTCTCTTATTCTTTGGTGCGTTTGTTGTTTGTTCTTCTCTCTCCTCCCTACGGGGCTTGGCCAAACATAACAGAATTGCCCCGGCTAGATGTGAGGTATAGGGGGAGGTGCATGGACAAGTGAATTTTATAAGTGCCCACACTCCCCTGGCACCCACTATACACCAGTGCCTTCCCAGTGTCCCACAATCGTCTTAAAGGATTTAACATAAGTACGGAAGCAAAATTTCCCCCCCCGTAGTAACTGAAAAAGTGAATCTGCCCTGTAGTAATGTGACTGTGGCCCCTAACCAACCAGCAGCTCCTCCCTAATCCCCGTGGAAGGAGACACATTCAGCTGGCATTCCAGTAGCCTAATGAGAAACAGTCTCTGCACTCTTAGTTATGGGGGTAGAACCAACATGTAACGGACATAACAAAATGACACAACATTACAGGATACACCCCACTGTAATGCTAGTAACGGCACCCTTCAGCGCAGTTTAGGAGCTACTCTATGTATGCGCACTGTATTGCGTCACTGAAGTGCAAAAGCCATATTGTTCACTTATGATACAACCACAGCAGATGTCCTCACACAGGCCACCAGTAACGCTTCTCATCAACAGCGTTACATAGTAAGGTTCTAGCTGCTAGAAGTCCCAGCTGTGACGGTCCATCCCATGCACCTCTCTGGAAATTTAGGACATTACCCGTAGTTCCATAAGAGTTAGAGGTCTGTCTAACTGCCCCACCGTTATGGGATACCCCAAAGTTTGGATGTTCCTTGTACTATTACCCCCACCCCCACCCCAGCCAGCCTAGGCCCAGAGTGATAAATTGCAGTGCCAGCCAATCAGCTCATAATTGTCATTTTTCAAACCCAGCCTGTTACATGGCAGCTATGAGCTGGTTGACTGGTACTTTTGGGTCTATTCATGAAGCAGTGAGAAGTGAGCCAGTGGAGAAGTTGCCCATGGCAACCAATCTGCATTGAAGTAACATTTATAATTTGCATACTCTACAATTGTACGGAGCAGCTGATTGGTTGTCATGGGCAACTTCTCCACTGGCTCACTTCTCCACACTTTTCACTGCTTCATTAATAGAGCACTTTCACCGTGCAATTTATCAATTTTCAAGGCTTAGTACATCTCCCTCTGTGTTTGATAACTGACAGTCTGGAGCTGATTGGTTGGTACTTTGTCACCGTGCAATTTATCACTCTCCGAGGCTTGATAAATCTGTGTCTAAGCATTTTAAATTAGATTTCTCTACCCTTTTAAAGAGGACAACTAGAGATATTGCCTATAGCGTCAGCTTCCAGTTATATAAATAACTAGGTTCTGATTCGTTGCTGTTGGCAACTTCCCTGATCTTTAGAAGGTCTGATTCATGTCCCCCTTTATCCTATAAGATAGCGATTCCTGCAGAACCGTCACTTAGTAATAACTGCAGAGGTTCAGACTGTTCTGCCTGGTATTTTCCATCCACCCGATCCTGTCCCGGTGTCCGGTTACCCCCGCTATAGTCAGGTGCCCCAGAGGCGTCTCAGGTTCCGTGCTGGGTAACGTTACCCCCAGATCACCAGGTAAGAAGGACGCATTGTGGATTTCCTGCTGGAAGCGCAGACATTATATTACATAGAAATCGGCGAGAAGGAGGAAGGTGATTGCCGGGTATCATGCAGGTAAGTGGCAGATCTGTTTATCCAGATCATTCTTCTTTTTTCCTGTCGCTCTCATTGTCACAGGGGCAAATTTACTAAGACTTGGAGAGAGATAAAGTACCAATCAGCTACTAACTAATTTTTAAAACACAGCCTGTAACATAGGAGCTGATTGGCTGTACTTTATCTCTCTAGAAGGCTTAGTACATATCCCCCTTAACCCCTCTATCTCCCTGCAAATATCTATTTCATTCATTAAGCATGGACCACCGTATGATGCTCATCACTTGACATAGAAGCGACAAAACTACTAAGAATCTGCATTTATCTGTAAGGCGCAACTAGCGCAGAGTCCCACCCTCCCCCGCTGCACACACGTCTGTACATGGGTAGTTATTAATATAAGTGATCATTTAAAACTTCATTATCCTTGCACAATGTGCATACGTTGAAAATGCAATGCGTGGTCAGTGATGTAGTGGTTGCCATTATAACTACCACACTGGCTACACTGCAAAGATCTGTCTATAAACCTGATCGAAGTAAGTTATTGTATTTTGTAATATTAAACGTGGGGAGTAAATAGCACATATCAGCAATTGGGCAGTAAATCTAGTGTTTCAAGGCTTAAACCTTGCAGCAAAACCCCATCTGTGTCACTGAGACGGAAGGGGAAATGGACGCGTAAAACAGCACCCTGAACTGACAAGGCAATGATAACAAAACTGTTAATTGTTTGTATAAGTAAGGACTTACAGGCTATTCTACAGCGTGACGCAGGCTTGGAGAAAGTTGGAGAAACATCTATAATTTAGCAACTGCTTACACTTAAAATAGAGACAAAACGTGAAAATAAGATGTTACAGCGAAAGGTAATCATAGTTCGATCTATATTTACAAATAAGGAAGACACAAAGCAAAGGAGTACCAATGTCTTCATCGTGTCAGTAGTAAAGTAGAAGAAGGAACTTGTTGCATTATCTGTATATATTATTAGCCTGCTGTATATAGGTATTTAGACGCATTTATATATTTTTTCAACAAACTATACAGTGCGCTTCATATAAGATACAGTATCGAGTCCACCGTAGTCCAGACAAAGTTTGAGATCCTCCAAACCAGATCTGTCCTTAGGATGAGATAATCCTGTTACACCATGACTGTATACAAGAAAGGGCCTATGACATCAACACCTGAATTCTCACCTGCATCATGTCACCAATGTAGAATATATCAAACAGGGACGCTCCACCCAGTTTTACTTATTCTAAGCGATAGACTGAGGATAGATACTATTCTATAAATACACACACACATGTAATTGCTAGTGATTAGCGTTACACCTCTAAAGTCTGCTGGTTGTTCATTAGTACCGTAAGGTATCTTCAGCAATAATCCCAAAGCTGGGTACACACTGGAGCAATGCCGGGCCGATTTGCCACCTAGCCTACATCGCTCAGTGTGTGCGGGTGATTGTGCGCTCCTGTGGTCGCTAGTGATGGCTGCACAGCAAACCTATCAATATCGCTATCAACCTTGTTTATGTTCCGTCCTTTATAAAACTCAATCTAATGTGTGCACAGAATCTGGGCTCAAGGGCATGAATGTCGGTCGCTCCAGTGTGTACCCAGCTTTGTATTACTGCCCCCTTCTGTTCAAGTGGCTGCAAATCCATACCTCCCAATTTTCACCAAAGGGAGATCAGGAATCCTCTGCTGTTGCATGCACACAGCGTCTATTCACACACTCAGTGACAGGCTCTTCCCCACTGTGGGACACTGCGGCTCACGGGTGGGACAGCAGGACAGTCCCATGAAAATCGGCTTAGCTGGGAGATATGTAATTCTCTTCTATAATTGTTGTGCTATCAATGGCACAGCTGTAACAAAATGTGAGAAGTTGCGCCCTCTAGTGTAGTATTTTAAATATGCTTGCGCTATATTGTATGTTTGAGCGCTGGTTGTAGTTTGAATTTAAAATTCTACACTGAAGGGTACCATTTCTCTCAGGCTCATACAGTATATAATTTTTTTTTATACATAATATATGTAGCCTGGTACTCACCCAAACTTTTTTCCATAGAGGAAGCCTAGGCGCCAAACAACCATAGGCAGAGGTGTAGCATGGTGCCTGGAGCAAGGATATGTTTCGGCATCCCCTCTCCTGTACTTCAATGGGTGCATGTTACATTTGGAAAAAATTAAAAAAATCCTAAATTGGTGACAGGGCCGGTTCTAAACCTTGTGGATCTCAGAGAGAAAAGTTTCCTTTGGGCGCCCCATGTTTAAAATAGTGGCAGTGCGCACTGAAAGCGCGCTACAAAAATATAGGGGTGTGGCTTCATGGGGAAAAGATATGGCCACAGAATGGTATCAATTAAGATTACACCACACAGTATTGTACACACGGTATTGGCCGTTATTCACATTACACCACAGTATTGTCCGTTACTCACATTACACCATAGTATTGCTCGTTATTTACATTACACCAGTAGTGTCCGTTATTCACATTACACCATAGTATTGCTCGTTATTCACATTACACCACAGTAGTGTCCGTTATTCACATTACACCATAGTATTGCTCGTTATTCACATTACACCACAGTAGTGTCCGTTATTCACATTACACCATAGTATTGCTCGTTATTCACATTACACCATAGTAGTGTCCGTTATTCACATTACACCATAGTATTGCCCGTTATTCACATTACACCATAGTATTGCCTGTTATTCACATTACACCACAGTAGTGTCCGTTATTCACATTACACCATAGTATTGCTCGTTATTCACATTACACCACAGTAGTGTCCGTTATTCACATTACACCATAGTATTGCTCGTTATTCACATTACACCACAGTATTGTCCGTTACTCACATTACACCATAGTATTGCTCGTTATTCACATTACACCACAGTATTGCCCTACTAAGCCTTGAAGAGAGCTAAAGTACCAGCCAATCCGCTCCTGTCATATTGCAGGCTGTGTTTGAAAAATGACAGAAGCTGGTTGATTGGTAGTTTATCTCCTTCCACTTTATCTCTCTCCAAGGTTTAGTACATAGACCCCAGTAAGTCACCATCACAGATCTAAGGTCTGATTTTACATCAATAGACATTAGAGGAGGGGGCAACAACACTATTATCATGCTAGAAATCTGGGCTTGGGGTGGTCTGCTGCTGGATGACAGAAGACTAATCACACAGAGAGCAGCCTGAAGCACCCTGAGGAGACCCATGTGAATAAAGGGAGAACACACAAACTCCACAGAGATACCACACCAGTTAGAATTCAGACCTGGGCCCTAGAGATTTAAATGAAGACCAGGCTACAAGCCTCTGCCCTTGGTAAATCGGTGTATAGATACAATTGGGGTCCATCGATACCCCATGGACCCCAATTGTTATGACCACACTCAATTCTCCTCTGCTTTCCTGACCGTCTGACCTTGTGCCCTTGCAGGTGATGCTCTGTCGGCTCCGTACCCACCAATGGTGTTTCATCCTCTTCAACATTATCCTCTTCCACGCCTTGCTGTTTGGTGCCGACTTGATGGAGGAATATTTCCTGCAGTCCATCCCTTTCTCCTACACAGACGGAAAGTTTGTAGAAATAAGGGAGCGAGCGAGGACGCTGGACATGAACTTCTTGAAGGACAACATATCCAAGTCCTACGTGGTCAGCGGGTCGGAGCTGTGTTCCGGTCGGGAGGTGTTCTTGGTCCTGTCCGTCTTCAGTAGTCCTGATAACATGAGCAGGCGGGAAAGTATCAGGAAGACCTGGGGCAACACAACCACTCTACACGGCCATGCGGTCATCAGCGTATTTATGCTGGGTAGGTCGGCCATAGAATCTGTTCAATTGGACATCTTGAATGAGTCACTAGCGCACATGGACATAGTGCAAGGAAGCTTTCTAGATACCTATCCCAACGAAACGTTTAAAACCGTCATGATGATGGAATGGGTTGTGACCTTTTGCCCCAACGCCAGATTCATCTTGAAAGCGGATCAACAAGTGTTTGTCAACGTGGAAAGCCTGGTTGGCTTTCTACTGAGTCTGGAGACACACACTGATGATATATACACGGGAAGGGTCATCCATCAAAGCCTACCTGACAGGGACCCCCACAGTCCCAACTTTGTCCCCATGTCATCCTATTCAGAGACGTACTACCCCGACTACTGTAGTGGTTCGGCCATGGTCGTTTCCCAAGATGTGGCCAGGAAGATGTACCTGGTCTCGGGTAAGGTCACCCTTTTAGTACCATCTGATGTTTTCATAGGAATATGCGCCCACTGGGCAGGCGTCGTTCCCATCCACAGCTCCAGGTTTTCTGGAGACAAACACATCCGGTACAACCGATGCTGCTACCAGGTCATCTTTTCGTCTTCCAGCGTTGCGGATGAGGAACTGTCTCTAGTTTGGAAAGATCTGGAGGAAGGGGACAGATGCTCCAAGCTGGAAATATATTATGGCATGGTGTCGTGCAAAATCTGGTCCTATCTTGACCGGATCAAATACTTTAACACTGGTAGGATAAAGGATGGGAATTGGCCTGTCTAGAGGCCTCCATTTGTTTTACATGCATTGTACTGACAGCTGCTGACAAGTCTTCCTGATGGCCAACCAACGCCTATGAAAGGGGACTAATAGGATGTGGATTTTGTCCCTTCAGTACAATCTTCAAGCTGATTTAAAGTATTAATTGTAGATCTAAGTTTGTTCCGTTGAAAGAGACCTTTAGACTGAGACGTGTCTTTTCTTGCTTAATCGTTCCCTAA